>NC_051230.1:29596153-30258653 GCF_015220715.1 Pygocentrus nattereri
ATTGTAGTAACGTACCATGACAATCTTTTTTCTTTTATAAAGTGGCAGACAACACAAAATGACAAAATACACAATTTTCCAGAAAATATTTTCAGTTATTAATAATAATCGGCATAAACAAGTATTGCACCAAGAAACGTAGATCCTTTAGAGTATGGTATCATTGCCAAGCAACCATGGACCACTGAATGCGGAGAACATTCGGCCACTCATTTCTTGATTCTTTTAAATTTTTTGTCATATAACAATGAACATATGCAATAACTCTCGCTTTATAAGTATATAAGTATTTATAAATTACCACCATGAGTCTTATTTAGCGCCAATCCAACAGCGCCCTTCTTCATTGAGTAACTTGTAATGAGATCCTTACCTTTGTAGTCATGCTGGTAATTCTGTAAGAAAAGCTTGTGGACCCTGTCATACATGCTCCCCTCTGTTTCCAACCGTTTCACCAGATGAACATAAAATAAAGTAGCCTAAGTACATTTGACCTAAGTATGCAAGGATACAAACCTATTCAAAGTTTTCAATGTGTGCTGTCCTAGCACCACCCCTTCACTTCCAACCTATCACTCTGAACAAATACCTAGCATGTCTGACCAAATAGACCAAATAGATTGTGTTACATCTCCACTGATTCAATTATATCTTCCTCTCTCTTTTTTCTCTCCCCATCTCAGAAACTCCCCAGACCCCATGCAGGAGAGTCAGGGGGTGGCCTACAGCAAGGCCATGCTCCAAGCTTTGTCTGCTGTTTGTGTGCGATCACCGGGATATGGCACCAGGTTGGCTGATGACACTCATAAACTCTCCAGGGGACAGTTGCACTAGCTGTGCAAAATCAATATGTATCCATTAAAATGCACAGGAATTTACGTTTCATGATGGAAAAGAGACATTCATTAACTCAAGTTTGTAGTCCACCAGAAACAGGGACTTGATTCACACATTGACCTCGCTTACTGGAATCTCAAGTCGCTTCACAAAGATCATAGAACTGGCTAGTTATTCAATAAGAACAGCGATTCAAATGATGTCTGCATTTAGATCTATAAGAAAAGACATTAATAAACAGGGTTAGAAACTGGTCGAGCATGCTCATTCGGTGAGCATGATGCTTGTGTATTAGTGTAATATGTAAGGAAAAACATCAGAACATTTCCTCTTCAGGTAACTGAGAATGTCCATGCATGATGTGATCAAACTTGGCAACAGCTCATCCACAACTACTTACAGTGGGATGTTGTAGTAGGACTGCAGTGTATAAACTCACAAAACAAATGACCATTTAAGAGGTCAGTGGTGTAGAAATCATTGGCAAGTTTACAGAGATGTTGGTGAGTAATGATACAAACAGATGAGTGATCCTTCATCATATTCTTCACAAGTGGGAGAATGCATGTGCAACATACACCAGACCTGAATGCTTGACCCCTACAGTATGGAGGTCTGGTTCTGACTGTTTGCTGGCATGGTTTGGGTCCATTTGTCTTCTTTTGGCATGTCAAACTGGGGACCTTCCAGGCCAAAGTACTGCGGAGATTGAACCTCATCTAACACTCTGAATTTAGTTCACAAAGGCCTTGCTCATTAGCTGAATCAGGTGTGTTTACTGAGGCAGTGTGCAGCAGACTGCAGTGCTTTGGCCCGCAAGGACTGCAGCCTGACACATGTGCCTGCAAATCAATACTGTCGTATCTCTTTTATCCTATGATGAAACATTTCTGTCCATCTGGGATGACAATGCCTCCATCCACAGGGCGTGAGGGGTCACTGAATAGTTTTAATGAAACAACATAAATTGCACTTCTAGGCTTGGACATGACATTTGTAGATCCCATGCATTCCATTTTGGGCAGTTGTATCCTATTTACGCAAGAAACCTTGAGCAGAAAGTTCCTTTGGCCTTCAGGCTTTTCTTCTAGGAAATCCGAACCCTTCTTACTCAGCTTTTGTTACAAGTAGTGAGTCAGTGGGTCATCATACTTTTTCTTCTGCTTCTCCTGCAGGGCCAACACTGTAATCCTAATCGACAGCGAGGATAACGTGAGCTTCACCGAGCGCACTATGCTGAACTGTGACGTCACCCAGTGGAGCACCCAGTCCTTCCACTTTAAGCTACGGGAATGAGGATCGACGAGCCCCCAAATCTGTGCCTTCAGACCCTCAAGCCATGCATCACCACTGTCCATACACATGGTCTCAGACTCCTTCCTGCTGAAGGGGTGCGGAGTCCTTCATTCCAATCATGACTCTGACTTAGAGGGATTTTTTTAAATGCACTTTTCTGCAAGTCCGTTGTTTGTTCAGTTTCGGATGGGAGTAGACGGTTCTGAGGGAGCGTGTCACAGCTGAATCTGAGGGCTAGATCGCCACAACATTTGTGACAGTGTTATTTATGGTGCACTGAATGCCATTTGTGATCCAAGCTTCTGTTTGTCAGTAGGGATACAAGAAATGTTTTGCATCAGCTTAATCAGCATTGATAAAATGTTACCTGCCAAAGAAGGAATGCTTTGTTTGCAATTGGGAGCAAAATAAATGACATTGAGTTCATTCTAGATTTTCGGTTGTGCCTAAAGTTTTTTCATTAACACTGTGGTTTAGCTTACAATCAGCATGACTAGCTCAGGAACAACAGGTCTGCAGATTCTACCAACACAGAAGCTTTTCTGTCATGTTTAATGCTTCTGAGTCTTCTGTGCACAGAATCTACATTAAACCTATTTTTCCATTTGCTTGGAGTTTGGTCTGAATAGCAGTTTCTGTTTATTCGCTTATTTGTCTCTAGTACAAGGCAGCAACTTCAGTGCATTAATGCATTTGACTGGATCGAAAGCCATTTTACAAAAGTGTTCCGACAGCCTGTCCAAAGTGGTAGCATTTCACAAACAGCCAGCATAAGGCAGAGCACTGTCACACCTTATCAGAGACGAGGGCTCGACTCAAGTCAACAACTCGGACTCAAGTTCTAGGTTGAACTAGACACGGACTTGCCTTTAACTGACTTGCAACTGGACTCCAACTTGCCATCAGCTGTTTTACAGCTGGACGCTGACTTGCCCTTAGCTGACTCACAACTGGACTCTGACTTCCTCTAATTGACTCGCAACTGGATGTTGTCTTGTCCTTAACCTATTTTGAAACTGGATGTAGACTTGCTCTTAACTGGGTCACAACTGGACTTGGATTTCCCTTTAACAAGTAGACAACCTGGGTTTGGAATTGGCCTTCACTGACTCACAACTGGACTCTGACTTGCGCTTAACTGATTTGCAACTGGACTGAGAATAGACCATAACTGACCCGCAGCTGGGTTTAGTCTTTTCCTTAACTGACTTGAAACTGGATTCAGACTTGTTCTTAACTCACATCTAGTTGGGTAGTGTAGTGATTAACACCTCTGCCTCCTACGCTGTAGACTGGTGTTCAATCCCCTGCTTGGACAAGCATCCTACACTATAGCAATAAGAGTCCTTGGGCAAGACTCCTAAGACTACCTTCGCCTACCTGTGTAAAATAGTCAAATTTTAAATCGCTCTGGCTAAGAGCGTCAGCCAAATGCTGTAAATGTAAACAACTGCATTAGAAATTCCCTGTAATGGATTTCCTACTGGACTCGGAATTGCATTTAACTGACTCACAACTGGGCCAAGCAGGTCACGGTTTCGGCGGTTGCTGAGGCAAAAACTCGGGTGTGGGAGGAGTTTGGTGAAGCCATGGAGAAAGACTATCGACAGGCACCGAGAAGGTTCTGGCAAACTGTCAGGCGCCTCAGGAGAGGAAAGTGGTTCCCGACCAACACTGTATACAGTTGGGCTGGGGGGCTGCAGACTTAGACTGGGGACGTCATTGGACAGTGGAAGGAATACTTCAAGGATCTTCTCAATCCCACCAACAATTCTTCCCTAGAGGAGGCAGAGCTTGGAGATCCGAGCAAGGATCCGTCTATCACTCAGGCTGAGGTAGCCAAGGTGGTTGGAAAACTCCTTGGTGGCAGAGCACCGGGGGTGGATGAGATCCGCCCAGAATTCCTGAGCACTCTGGATGTTGTAGGGCTGTCCTGGCTGACACGCCTCTGCAACATCGCATGGACATCTAAGGTGGTCCTCCTGGAATGGCAGACCGGGATGGTGGTCCCTCTTTTTAAGAAAGGGGACTGGAGGGTGTGTTCCAACTATCGGAGGATCACACTTCTCAGCCTACCCGGTAAGGTCTATGCAGGGGTACTTGAGAAGAGAGTCCGACCGATCTCAGCTACAAGAGGAACAGTGCAGGTTTTGCCCTGGTCGTGGAACACTGGACCAGCTTTTAATCCTCACCAGGGTCCTGGAGGGTGCATGGGAGTTTGCCCAACAAGTCTACATGTGTTTTGTGGATTTGGAGAAGGCATTCAACCGCGTACCTCGGGGGATCCTGTGGGGAGTGCTTCGGGAGTACGGGGTGAGGGGCTCGTTGTTATGGGCCATTAAGTCCCTGTAGAAACGGAGCAGGAGCTTGGTTAATATAGCTGGCAGTAAGTCAGATTGATTTCCAGTCAGGGTTGGACTCCGCCAGGGCTGTCCATTGTCACAGATTCTGTTCATAACTTTTATCGACAGAATTTCTCGGAACAGCCAAGTGGCGGAGGGTGTCCAGTATGGTGGCCTCAGGATTTCACGTCTGCTTTTTGCGGGTGATGTGGTCCTGTTGGCGTCATCAGGCCGGGACCCCCAGCTCTCTCTGGACCAGTTTGCAGTTGAGTATGAAGCGGCTGGGATGAAAATCAGCACCTCTAAATCTGAGACCATTGTCCTCAGTTGGAAAAGGGTGGAATGCTCTGTCCAGGTCAGGAGTGAATTCTTGCTCCAAGTGGAGGAGTTTAAACATCTTGGCATTTTGTTCACGTGTGAAAGAAGAATGGAGCGAGAGGTTGACAGGTGGATTGATGTGGTGTCTGCAGTAATGCAGACCCTATACTGGTCTGTCATGGTGAAGAGAGAGCTGAGCCAGAAGACGAAGCTGTCAATTTACCAGTCAATCTACGTTCCGACTCTTATCTATGGTCACAAGCTTTGGTTAGTGACTGAAAAAACGAGATTGCAGATACAAGCGGCCAAAATGAGCTTTCTCTGCAGGGTCGCTGGGCTCTCCCTTAGAGATAGGGTGAGAAGCTCGGCGATTTGGGAGAGGCTCGGAGTACAGCCACTGCTCCACCACATTGAGAGAAGCCAGTTGAGGTGGTTCAGGCATCTGGTAAGGATTTTTGCTTAGGCTGCTGCCCCCACGACCCGGACTCAGATAAGTGGTTGTGGATGGATGGATGGATGGATGACTCGCAACTGGACTTGGAAATTTTTGACAATTGACTTGCAACTGTAGTCATAATTCCCTTTAACTGACTCGCAACTGGACTTGCAATTGCCCTGAACCGAAGTGTATCCTGAGAAAAATCATGTACAAAATTTGACATGGTAAAGAAAAACTTTTGTTTCCAATCAATGCTCTTTTGCAGCCGTTATGCACAGTCTTTTGTTGCGACGCCTTTAAACGCTTACAGCCATGTCAAATAATAGGTGTTTTAGTAAAAACCTTGGTTGAAACCTCTTCAGATAGCATCTAAACAACAGAATTGCTAATATCATTTGTTTTTTTCATGCAGAGGTTTATTACAGAATAACCGAAAGTGAAAGCTAACTGGCCAAGACTGGTGTGTAAGCACACAGCCAGGATCCTCCCAGACAGAAGACTATACAGTAGCCCATGCAGTGCTGTCTGTATAAACACTATAGCTGATTCAGCTTAACTGGTGATAAAAATTTGAGGTTTGAGAGCCAAGGTTCACAAAAGATTTGAGCCTTGACCAGGACTATTTTCAATTACTAAGGAAATATGTCTTTATTTTTAAATACCAAGACAATATTTTAAGGAAATATGCCTTCATTTTGAATTACTCAGTCAAGATTTTAAGGAAATATGTTTTTATTTTGAATCAAATCAAATCAAATCAAATTTATTTATATAGCGCTTTTTACAACTGATGTTGTCACAAAGCAGCTTTACAAAAATGGGAATCACAGCACAGAGAATCAGACAAAACACTGAACATAATATACAGAATATACAGAATATACATTTTTATTTTGAAGTACTTAGTCAATATTTTACAGAACTAAGTCTTTATTTTGAAATAGGGAAATTAGTTATATTAAAAATGCTTTGTCAATAAAGTAGGAAAATAAGTCATTATTTTGATATAATCAGTCTTTTTTACATACTACTTCCAGAAACCAAGAAAGAGAAAAAACAGGCGCTTTTTAAACCAGTCTTCTGTAAAGCTTGTCTAAGGTGTCAATAGTAGCTATGAAAAAGGTCTTGGTGTTTTAGATCAGTGACCTTTTTTGGTTATGCATTCATCAGGAAATACAGCTCTGTAGTCTCTCTCTCTCTCTCTCTCTCTCTCAAATAACTCACCAGGATATTTCTGCCCACAAACACAGCTACCAGGTGGAGTAGGGGTCAGAAAGTCCAGCCTGGAGACATTCAGCAGTGTCCAAACACCTGAGTCAGATCGCTGGCTGATTACACTGGATATATGACGGCCCAAGGGTGTGATATTTGACCAAATATGGATTAATGCTGCCCTCTGGAGTTACAAGAGTGGACTACAGGCTCTCTTGACTTTTTTAGGCACAATTTTTTATAGAGCACATACAAAGCCAATTCAGTGTGTTTTATATAAACAGAAGCCAAAACATCATCAGCTAATAATAGCTTTATGTAAAGAAGCAGCCAGAAGACGTACAAGGTTAAGACTGGACATCACAGGAGCTACAAAAGGCAGCCATTAAGAGAGAAGTGAGACATTATTTAAGGATAAAAAAAACCGTGTATTTGGAAGGAGTGACCCATTAGCCCCCGAAAGCCGTATGGTAGTTTCCTGACCATTTATTGTTGCTTTATGCGCTGCAGCTTCCTTTCTCCTTTTTGCCTTTATCAAAGCCGATCACGTCGTCCAGAGTCATGTAGACGTTGAAGTTAGGCTTCTTAGTGTCTCCGTCCTTCCTGCATTTAGACCAACAACAATCAACAACCAACAACAAAACTTAGTACCTCAATGAATTACAGGTACTGGTGGGCAATATGCCAATATTTTATCGTTACCATGGTAAATTCTGTCACGATACGCTTGAAAACACTGAAAAAAAATTGCTGTATTGTTAAGTTTGTTATTATTATTATTATTATTATTATAGTATTTTCATGGCACTACTTGTTGTATTTTGTTTGTTCCAGCTTGTTAAATCAAAATATCGTGATGCATATCATATCATCATGATAGTATTGTGATATATTGTTTGTTGCCATATCGCCCACCTCTGCTTACGGGCTGCATCCTAAACTGCATACTGCAATAAAACTGCAACAGTGCACCACTATTCATTAGTACACTGGGTCAATGACATCACACTCAAGTTCCTTATTAAATCATTTAAATTCATTTTTGTATTTTTATGTTTTTTTTTTAGTTTTGTTTGTTTGTTTGTCAAGTCGATAGCTTTAGATTAACATGAGTTAATTCCAAAATACAAAAGTGTTGTCCCACATTTTCACGTCGCTACCGAAACACAGTATTACTCCATGGGCGTAGCTTTATTTTAGCCACGCCCCTGCAATTTAGAGCAGAATTTAGAAGTGATACTGCATCCCTGTCCCTCATGGCCACATGGTGAGCCCTATTGTTTTGAAGTGAATGTGTCCCAGGGTCTGAAAATCAGTCAGTTTGTCACCGCCAAAACACACATTTTCTGCAAATGAGCAGCTTCTTTGTTTTTTAACAAAAAAATATGATGGTTTTATGTGTGAACAACTGTTCCTAGCTGTGTTTGCTAGTCATGTACTGGCTAGTGTTTTTGAATTCTGCTCCAAATTAGCCAAAATTGTCACCACCGAAACGTTCACTTCTGACACATCTGGCAGTTTCGGTAGTGTTATGATTGTTTCGGTGGAGATAAAATGGTAGGTTCAATCAATACATTTCTCAGAGCATCAAAATAAAATTCATTCGAATCCTTTACTCCTCACAAAATCTAAAAACGTCAGGCGGTGCGACCATCCAGCCAAGCATGTGGATTAAATGAATGATTTAAAAGACATCTTAACCTACAAATCAAATAGTTTGGCACAATTTTACATTTGAAACCGTTCAAATCTTTACAAATTTACAACTGTTTCAAATTCATTGAAAAACTACTGTCCATACATTTTGATTTCCTCATGTCATGCGGCACAACTGACAACAAAGGACTTTTATTCTGCCATGCTTTTACGTAAGAGTGGGCAGGATATTGGATCAAACTGACTAAAAGGTCAGTAGGACTTTCAGAAATACTGAAAAAAATATGCAATCTTTGAGTCATAGTTAGGCTGGTTTAGTTTAAGTTTACCAAGTCAGGTGGTGCGACCAGGAAAACCACAAATATTATTATTATTATTATTATGGCCATTTTTTATTTATTTGGAAAAATATATATGTATTTGAGATCAAGGACTAACGTTTATATGGGTGTCTGAGTATGAAGACTAGTTTATACACATTTTCAGCAATGGAAAATTACCTATATACAGTGGGTTGCAAAAGTATTCGGCCCCCTTGAACTTTTCAACCTTTTGCCACATTTCAGGCTTCAAACATAAAGATATGAAATTGTAATTTTTTGTGAAGAATCAACAACAAGTGGGACACAATTGTGAAGTGGAACGAAATTTATTGGATATTTTAAACTTTTTTTAGAAATAAAAAACTGAAAAGTGGGGCGTGCAATATTATTCGGCCCCTTTACTTTCAGTGCAGCAAACTCACTCCAGAAGTTCAGTGAGGATCTCTGAATGATCCAATGTTGACCTAAATGACTGATGATGATAAATAGAATCCACCTGTGTGTAATCAAGTCTCCGTATAAATGCACCTGCTCTGTGATAGTCTCAGAGTTCTGTTTAAAGCGCAGAGAGCATCATGAAGACCAAGGAACACACCAGGCAGGTCCGAGATACCGTTGTGGAGAAGTTTAAAGCCGGATTTGGAAAGAAAAAGATTTCCCAAGCTTTAAACATCTCAAGGAGCACTGTGCAAGCGATCATATTGAAATGGAAGGAGCATCAGACCACTGCAAATCTACCGAGACCCGGCCGTCCCTCTAAACTTTCAGCTCAAACAAGGAGAAGACTGATCATAGATGCAGCCAAGAGGCCCATGATCACTCTGGATGAACTGCAGAGATCTACAGCTGAGGTGGGAGACTTTGTCCATAGGACAACGATCAGTGGTACACTGCACAAATCTGGGCTTTATGGAAGAGTGGCAAGAAAAAGCCATTTCTCAAAGATATCCATAAAAAGTCTCATTTAATGTTTGCCACAAGCCACCTGGGAGACACACCAAACATGTGGAAGAAGGTGCTCTGGTCAGATGAAACCAAAATCGAACTTATGTTTGGCGTAAAAGCAATACAGCTCATCACCCTGAACACACCATCCCCACTGTCAAACATGGTGGTGGCAGCATCATGGTTTGGGCCTGCTTTTCTTCAGCAGGGACAGGGAAGATGGTTAATATTGATGGGAAGATGGATGGAGCCAAATACAGGACCATTCTGGAAGAAAACCTGTTGGAGTCTGCAAAAGACCTGAGACTGGGACGGAGATTTATCTTCCAACAAGACAATGATCCAAAACATAAAGCAACATCTACAATGGAATGGTTCACAAATAAACGTATCCAGGTGTTAGAATGGCCAAGTCAAAGTCCAGACCTGAATCCAATCGAGAATCTGTGGAAAGAGCTGAAAACTGCTGTTCACAAACGCTCTCCATCCAACTTCACTGAGCTCGAGCTGTTTTGCAAGGAAGAATGGGCAAAAATTTCAGTCTCTCGATGTGCAAGACTGACAGAGACGTACCCCAAGCCACTTGCAGCTGTAATCACAGCAAAAGGTGGCGCTACAAAGTATTAAAGCAAGGGGGCTGAATAATATTGCACGCCCCACTTTTCAGTTTTTTATTTCTAAAAAAAGTTTAAAATATCCAACAAATTTCGTTCCACTTCACGATTGTGTCCCACTTGTTGTTGACTCTTCACAAAAAATGTCAATTTCATATCTTTATGTTTGAAGCCTGAAATGTGGCAAAAGGTTGAAAAGTTCAAGGGGGCTGAATACTTTTGCAACCCACTGTAAATGTATAAACGGCATTTTTTGCCTGGTAAAACTGATGATACTATAATTTTATAAAGCTATGAAACAAATATGAATGTATTGATTCCCGCTGATATACATAAGAGTGATACATTTGGAAAAAACATTTCTGTGATGGAGCTTTTAGAGTTGGGCGTCTGGTTCCTATCATGACTGAGGTGTCCTTGAGCAAGACACCTAACCCCCAACTGCTCCCCGGGCGCTGCGGATTGGGCTGCCCACCGCTCCGGGCAAGTGTGCTCACTGCCCCCCTAGTGTGTGTGTGTGTTCACTAGTGTGTACTTCACGGATGGGTTAAATGCGGAGGTGAAGTTTCCCCATTGTGGGACTAATAAGGGAATCTTAATCTTAATCTATGACCACCACTGTGAACTATTTTTACTGTAAGTTGCTTTGTGTACATTGTGATGAGAGAATTATATGCAGAAATCTTGAAAAATTGGTCCAATTCCCTGCCACAGTTCCATTCCTCAGCATGATGTTATACCATCCTTCTGCTCTACTGTTTAAGTGTGATTGTAGATGATGGTACCTTTTGCCTTTCAGGGAGTCCAGGGTCATGCAGGTGGTGTTTGTGCCTTTTTCGAAGATGTCATACGGCATGTGGAACCGCTCCCTACTGCAGTTAGAGAAAACAAAATAATACACATATCAATCTGCACGTTCTCAACACAGCACGCTAAATACAGCGTGTAGTCTCATACGGAAATAACCTGGAACAGCTCTCCTGTCTATTTGCCTTGTTATCAGGAGTCAAACCGCACCCTCTTCAGAGTTTTCATTAGCATGGCTGAACTGCAGCTTTAACCAAATTCACTGTCATTCACATCACAGCAAAATGAAAGAACAGTCATAAGTCGTTTCATAAGCAAAATAAAGAAATTGTTTGGAGGAAAATTAAATTTACTGAATTGACCACTCACCCTAGATTAGCCAAGACAAGTTTGGTGAGTAAAACTTTGCTTCTTTTAGTTTTGTGCTGGACCTATATGGCTAACCTTGCTAACAAACACTAGAAGTCAATAGTCACCCAAATCGTTTCTGTAAGTACATCCCCAAAACTTTTCTCAACCCACTCAAACCACATCCAGGTCTTCATTAACACTGTGCAGACTTTTTTTTAATTTAGCTAAACAAGCAAAGAGCTTGTTTACCTTACACTGCTAACAAACACTGAAAGTCAATAGTCAACCAAATCATTTCAGTAAATACATCCCCACAACTTCTCTTAACCTGCTCGAACCACATCCAGGTTCTCATGAAAATGAACTATGCAACATTAAATTTGCTGACCACAGCATTCAGCTACATGGTGTAGCTCTGTTTATTCTCACAGTGAGTCATACTTACTTTACTACTTTACATCAACAAGTCTGTAGAGTCTTAATCTAAAGCTGGATATGGTTCCAGCTTGTTTAGAGATGTTTTGGGGATGTATTTACAGAAAAGATTTGGGTGACTATTGACTTCTATGGACACAAGGCATATCTCAGCTAATCATCTAAGTGAAGCCTTGTCTAATGTCATTTCTACCAAATCATTCCTTTGGGCCAGTCAGGTTTCAGCTTTGACAGGCATTTTATGTAGTCAATTTCTGTAGCTTAGCAAGCCACATTAGCTATGTAAGCTAACTGCAGTGAACTATCTACTGATTCTGGTTTAACCTCTGGTCTTTAGTATTATAGTGCTGTAATATTCTTCTTGTTGCACTGGATGACATGGATGGACGTTCATAGATACTGGAATAGTTTGGACTCACTTCACGGGTGAAGTTGGAGGCTTCCATAGTTGAGCTGCCAGGATACTGAAGATGACACCAGGAACAAGGAAAGCACAGCACCAACCCAGAGACAGCCAGAATGCATTCTACTCAAACACAGTGAGACTCTAGTAAGATTAATATAATTAGATCACAATTTACATGATAATATATTCCCTCATATGACCTATGCTGACATCCTCACAGACCTTGTTTCCTCAAGATATTGTAATGTGTGAACACTTAACTATACTTTTAACATTGACCTATGTATCAATGTGCAACTAATCTTAGAATTTAGAATTTTTAACTACAGATACAATATTTAATTGATATTCCAATATTTATCCAATGTTCTATTTGAAGATGCACCAGTATTACTATAACTACATAACTGAAATTACAACATTTAATTTACAAAATGTAACCAAACATTTGGTTTAATTTTTAGCTAGCCTAGTTTTAACTAAATCCATGATATTTTACCAAACATAAAAATATTTCTTAATGTTAAAATATTTAACTAACTTTACAATATTTTACCAAACGTTCAAAGTTTTATCTAACTTGAATTTTGAACTAGATTAACAATATTTTACCTAACATAACTATGTTTAAGTAATGAACAATATCTAACTAAAGTTACAAAATCTAAGCAAACAACATTTAATTAACTTTACAATATTTAACCAAACATTTTTAACCTTTATACTTTTTGACTGAATTTTACAATATTGAACTAATATTAAAGTATTAAAACCTTCTCTTGGGCAACACTATAATTTTTAATGCTTTTGATATAGTCCACCTAAATTACAATTAAATATTCTGAAAAGTTTGGGGACACCTACCTGGCTAAATGAGCTCTAATTAAGCTTTGTTTGTTCTGTTAGTTTGCAATAACTACATTAATCATTAGAAACCTTTAGAACATTTGTAACTAACTTTAGAATATTTCACTTTAACTCTTATTCAACTGTACAAGATCTAACCAAAACATTGTAGTATTTAACTGCTTTTACAATATTTAACCAAATGTTACCATTTTTAAATAATCTTACAATATTTCAACAAATGTTTTGGTATTTAACCAACTTTACAGTATTCAACCAAACATTACAAAGTTTAGCAATTTTAAATTATTTAACAAAAAAAGAGCTATCTAGCTAACTTTACCCTACCTAACCAAAACATTACAATATTTAAGTACAATTACAATATTTAATCAAATGTTACAGTATTTAACCAACTTTTCAATGTTTAACAAAATGTTTCCTTTTTTAAGTAATGGTATAAGATTTTACGCTGTTAAAACACCCAAGATTTTCTCATGCAAAACTATTACCGTCTTTAATACTTATGCTATTGTCTTTGGAAATTACAACTGAATGCTGTCAAAAGTTTGGGAACACTTACCTTTTCCAAATGTTTTTAATAACGGAGCTTTTGCTCTGTCACTTTGCAGCAACTTAGATTAAATAGAAACCTCTTTTTGTTGCCTGAAGGTGAGTATTGAAGCTAAATATGCCTAAAGGATTGGAAAATTTTATGTCAAAAGTAGCTGATGTGAATAAAACTACACTTTTTCTCACACTATTGAAATTTCAAAAGAAGGCAAACTTTCGGCAGGTGATGCTTTCGCCTTGTGTCCTGTTAACTCACCCACGGTCCAATCAGATTATCACACGTGGCAGTGTACATGTTGCTGAGGGAGACAGGGAGCCAGCTGCAATCCAGGGCCTCATCTATTATCTGAAAAACACATACCGCACCTTCAGAACAGCAAAACATTACACACCTGTGCCAGGAATGAGAACAATGCCAGGCCTGGTTTGGCTACATTGTTTATGTGGGAATGAAAAAAGCACAGCCTTTTCTTGAGGTTAGACAAGGTTCTCTCACAGCTACACAGCACACAGCACCAGCTCCCCCAAGAGCCTTTGCTCAATTTCCCAGCAAACTCCATGGGAATAAAAATCAGTTGCACCAAATGAAGTTAGTCACGTCAACACATCATTCTGTAGCTAACAAGTAACAGAAGCTTATATTCAATTAGCATCAGTAGCATCAAGCTGTGCACTGTTTGTGAAAATGGACAGTTAGCACTTCAGGGTGGCTGTTACTGCTGGTTTTAGCTATGCTAACATACACTTGTCCATTTTTATCGATAACAGCGTACAATACAGTGTCAGAAGCAACATAAGCAAGTGTATTTGAGTTTACTGAGCAGCTCCACACAGTTGGAGGTATATTTGCGATGATTTAGGTGTGCAGTTAGCACAATGCTAACCCATGTTTAAGCTTCCACAGCACGTTTTGTTTTTTGTTTTGGACGCTAGAATGCTGCAACCAGAAATGGAAGGTTTTAACCTGATCACTACCAAAACAAGCTCTCAGAACAAAACCTGGTATCTCAATTTTTGCCGCTTTTTGTTGTTTGACATAATTTTGATTTATTGTGTCAAAATTTCATGAAGACCAGAACAGAAAGGGCCCAAAATGACTTGAAAAAAAATAATTTCTTCATTAACCTTCATTATAAGTTAGGAAAGTCTTTTCCTTTCCCTGTAAAGTTATCATTTTGGAGATTTGGATCTGACAGTGAAGATATGTTGCGTTTTGGAAAATGGTAATCTGGTCAACTATCATGACCATACTGGGTGGCAGGCAAACCAGCACCTTTTTTTCTTTTCAGGAGAGTTTCAGGAGGGGTCAACCTTTTGACCAGGTCAAAGAAACCTTTCGAGACACTTTTGAAAGCATATTCTGGATACAAACATAAGACCAATCACTCACCGCGTATCTGACGAAGACAAAGTATTGCCTCAGCAATTCAGTCGCCCTCTCCATCACACAGTCAGACACCTACAACAGAAAACGTCCCGCAGTCCGGCACACTGTTAGTCATTTATCATAGACATTCAGGCCAAGCGTTCAAGGAAAACGAAAGCATTTTTCCAGCTAATCTCAAATTGCTACATGTAGTGGACATTTAGGCCCGATCTTATTTCACCTCTTACCCTCCCACTTAGCCCTTATTCTCTGTTTTGCATGTTCACGTCTAGCGGTAGGGTGTCCCGATTCTTGTTGAGATTTGAGGGGTCGGGCGAAATGTTGGGACTATGCAGCCCTCCAAACAGAGTATTAGAAGAAAGAAAGAAAAAACGCCAAGATGGCTACACAAGCGACCAAAGAAACCCATCGATGTGAGAATTTTCTCTGTTAAAAAATCTGAAAACCACTGTATTTTCTTAGTTCAGTGTTGATCAATATATTATGGTCATTTTCTTCATAACAAGCATAGAAAATCACTAGTAGTGGGCAGATGGCTCAGTAGCTAGCTAGCTACATTTCCTGTTCCACCTTAAATGGCGGAGCAGTTACCT
Source organism: Pygocentrus nattereri (assembly GCF_015220715.1). Taxonomy (NCBI): domain Eukaryota; kingdom Metazoa; phylum Chordata; class Actinopteri; order Characiformes; family Serrasalmidae; genus Pygocentrus; species Pygocentrus nattereri. The sequence continues at coordinate 29,611,534 of NC_051230.1, forward strand.
TCTGGAACCTCAGGCGTCAGAACTGTGGCACTATTTAAGGTGGAACGGGAAAATTCGAACAAGAAGCTGGCGAATATCTGACTTCAGCTTCATATCACTGAAGAATTAATGGGGGGCGATAATAAATAACTGTCCCCCTCTTTGAAGGGGTATGATGCCCTAAATGTAACTGAAGCCCAGCAGTGAGGAGCTGAACTTTCCCCTCCTCTGCTCTCACTGCAGACGGGCAGGGTCGCCTACAGAGCAGCGCCAGTAGCTGTTAATGAAGTGATGCTCTTTTTATTTGAGGGTCCCATTTTGTAGGGAAGATTTCAACCACTACCCCTAGTAACTCAGTTCCAATGGGCAAGGAGACACTCGAAAACAAGAGGCAGGGCTGAAAATGAGGAATGGGACTGGGCCTTAGTTACCACAAACAGTCATTTCCCTGTGATCACAAAAGAACAGAAAGCCTGTTGATTCACAGAACTCTTATAGTAGGGGTCCATAAGAATGTGCTGCAGCATCTGCCCATTAACCTTTATCATACATGTGGTAAGACTTAGGCCTCTAAGGCCTCGTTAGTGTAGGACTAACTAGTGTAGGACCGTTCTAGGCAGCTTCAAATGACTTCTGGAGTTTACTGATTTAAAGCTAATGAGAGTTTAATACATCATTAACACTTAAAATGAATGGGTTTATTATTTTATAATTAATTATTGTCAGAGGTAATTGACTGTAGGCTGGAATGCGTCCAACAGAGATCAGGTAGAAAAGTGCAAAGTATTACTGTAATTATGCACTTCTTTATCTTATATCACAGAGATTGTACCACACTGATTAGCTACACCTTTGAAGAAATGTCAGAACAATTGTAGCCAATAACATTTTACAGGCACCAAAGAATCGACTCACGTTCTGCAAAGCATCAGGAACCTGAAGCTGCAGAGAGCTTTCAACTTCAGTGGCATTTAGAAGAGTGTTGTCTGCATTCGCCTAGAGGAAGACAAGAAAAATGACCTCATGTACTTTGTTTATTTTTTCTATTTTTCCACAGGTACAAAAATGAAATCCACCGCCCAATTTATAATATAGGTGTTTCAGTAAGTGAATATACCTTCTAATAAAGTGGCCAGTGAGTAGAAGCACAAGGCAAGTGTTTCTAATGAAGTGTCTAGAGAGTGTATATGTCTAAAGACCTTCTATGAAAGATGTAATGGAATCATCTTACCTGATAATTTCTTCTGATGGTTGCCAGAGCCTCTATACTGTAAGACATATTGCGCTGGACAGACAGAGAGAAGAATTAAAGGTCCATTTCCTACATTTTATTTAGTTTAATTGTTTGCTTGATGGTCCATGGCCATTTTCCAACCTCTCTTTATCCCTTAGGATTAAGCACACTGTTTTTTCTTATTGTTTTTCTAAAGACTGATATATATACAGTGCTGGAGGAAGTACATAAACCATGTACTGGAGTTAAAGTAGAGACACCCAAGGTAAAATATTCCTCCAGTAAAAGTAGAAGTTCCTCCCTTTAGACCTCCACTTGAGTAAAAGTACTAAAGTATTTCCCTTCAAATGTACTTAAGTATAAAGTAAAAGTACTAAAAGAGTAATTCTGGCTCTGATGTCCTGTTATCATTTTATAACCAGACTGGCTTCATGAACTCATTTCAGGTGAAAGTCCTCCAGCGTCTCTCTTGGTAAACCAGTCTTTTAATAGAACTCAAATGAGCTCCTTTACTATGTTGATCTGTAGGCGTCTGTTCATAAACATAAACCAGCCCAAACTCATTTACTATAAAATGAAATGGTGTTTGTAGAAATTCAGAAAAAAGCCGCGTCAGTCTCGACTGCATATGTGGACATATTTCTATATTGAGCTCTATTTACACAAAGTTAGGTTAGTTCATCATTTATGTTGAACAGACTCTCCCAAAGTTTTACGCTGCTGCGCTGACGTTGAACCGCGTGCTGCACTGGGTCGGTATGACCAACAGGTCAAAACCAGCTCTAAACAAAGTGACCGCTGGGCCCTGATTGGTGCTCTGGCTTTGCGCTTCTTTCGTTTGGCACGTTACATTTTTATACACACAGAAACCAAAAGGAACGACAGATTTCTCAAAATGTAGGAGGAAAAAGTCGGATATTAGACTCTGAAATGTAGTGGAGTGAAAGGAAAAAGTCGCCCAGAATGGAGAAACTTAAGTAAAGTACAGATACACGAAAAAACTAATTACATTTACTAAATTACTGTCCACCACTGTACACACACACGTATATATAAATATATATATACATACAGTCTATCTAGTTTAGGGAGAACTCCATAAGCTGTATGCAGTTAACTCACTCTGTATGAGTCTTGTAGACGAACTACATTGGCCAGCTGTCTGGCTTTAGCTGCCTCACTCATGAGATTCTCTCCAATGGTGCCATTTGCCTGTAAGTAAAACATAAACAAGAAAACAAGCAGATTGTTTACTACTGTCGAACACCAAACTTCCTTATATTAGATCTATCTATCGGATGCCTACCGTCAGGGCTGCTCTCTCCAGTTGTGTTGCAAAAGCGTCCAGGTCTGTTTTCATTATTGGACTAGCCAGCTGAGGGAAAAGGTAGATGCTTTAAAATGAGCAAAAATTAGTAGACGCTACACTGCATGTACACTACATGGGTTTTGAAGCAAAATAGATTATATGTCCAAAAGTTTGTAGATGTTTCTGAAATCAAGGATACTAATAAGGAGTATACACTACATGGAAAACCCTTCTGAATGTTGAGCTCATAAGATGCCACCCATGCCTCAAGTCAGTTCAAGACATTTCTGTCCTGCTAGGTCTGCCCTGGTCAACTGTAAGTGCTATGATTGTGAATTGGAAGCATGGAAGGGCAATGACAGCTCATCCACGAAGCGGTAGACCACGTAAACTCTGTACTTAGCGTAAACAGGAAGCATGGCGCCAAGAGTAAATTTTGGTGGGGGAGGGATAATCGTCTGGGGCTGTTTTTCAGGCCCCTTAGTTCTAGTGAAGGGTAATGCATACAAAGACATCTTAATTTTGGTCTTATTGTGTAGATGTTGGAAGGTTGCTTTTAAGATTTGATTGCATTCAGCCACAAGAGCATTAATGAGGTCAGGTACTAATGTTGGACGATCAGTTCTCAAACTCCAAATCATTTCAAAGGATTTGGATGGAGCTCCATCACTCCAGAAAACACAGTTCCACTGCTCTACAGCCCAAGGCTGATGGGCTTTAGACCCCCCTTGGCACTAGGCATAGTGTCTTTAGACTCATGTGTGGCTGCTCCAGAGTACCCCAACACCTCTGTAAGCAATATGTGCATCTGAATAGCTGAATTCACCCATTTGAAGGTGCCTGGATACTTTTGGACAGAAAAAAAAGGTCAACAAATCTTTGCAGCTAGATTTTTCTTACTTAAAACATTCAAAAATACGGAAGAAAACACAGAAAGACCGTACCAGCCTTAGAAAATTATTGTAATTGATTCGGTCAAGGTTGCTGAAGTCCCGAAATTGCTGCACCGCTGTTCTAGCGCTGTCTGGGAGCAGTTGTATAGAGCTCAGGTCAAAATTCAGAGCATGCATGCTGTAAACAAGTCCGCTCAGATACTGCAGAGGAAACCAGCACAAATACACATTACACTGTAAGAAGTGTTATGAAGTTGCCGTAAATGACACCCAAGCAAAAACCAACTAACAACACATGTATTACTAAAGTCTATGTAGGAGTTCTTTAACATAACATTGTTAAAATAAAGCAAACTCTTATTCTGACATTTTTCTATAGCACACAGTCCATTACCACAATGTTCTTAGAAATTCTAACATGTTATATTGCATTCATATGGCATTTTGCTAAATTTCCTTTGGGATCAATAAAGTATCTGTCTATCTATCTATCTATCTATCTATCTATCTATCTATCTATCTTATAAACATGGTTATAAATATTTATAAACATTGATTACACTGAATTACACTTTATAGCCAAGTTTATTATGAATTTTTAATGTAAGGCATTATAAGTAGTGTTAATAACATGCTATACTGTCAGTGCCAAAGAAGTCAGTCCCCGCTTGGAGAGCGTAAAATAAAGACAAATACAAAGTTTATTTACGCCCTGAGATTTCCAGCATTATATTTCTCACCATTGGTTCTGTTAGGGCTGAGTCTTCAGGGCTTGAGTCCTGAATATTCAGATGCTCCAAACAGGCTGTCCAGCCTAGAATTATGGCTACAATGTAATGAGCTTTATTGGGTGTGTTTTAGTGTTTCAGTAAATTCTTCAGTAATTACTTCAACTTGAAGCCTCACTCTTAACTCTGGAGGAGGCTTTAGTACAGTACGCCTCACTATACTAAGAGTGGAAAAAATACAGCTTACAGGTCTTATAAGGTGTTATGAACAGTACTTATAACATATTATAATATTATATATTACTATTAATAGTTCATAATGCATAATAAGCATGGCTACAATGTGCATTTTTAGAAATATTTATAGCCAAGTTTGTGATGCCTTATGAATGCATTATAACATGTTATGAATGTGTTTATAGATGCGTACAAAGGTGGCATTCATAGAAAGTGTTACCAATATTGTCCTACAATCATTTAGTCCATAAAAACAAGAAACCTGTTTACAGTGATTGTCTGCTTTAGAAATGATGTTGGAATGACATGACTTATCTGGATAAAATCCTTTCAAATCTACAAACCACCATTCTTTAGGCTGGTCTGCTGTAATAAGCTCAAACAGAGTGAAATGGGTGCGTTACCATGCTTTCATTGAGGAACTTGTTCATACTGAAGAGCTCGTTCATGTGCATGCTGTAGAACATCGATCTTCCCATTTGACACCCCCTGAGTCACAATCAGACACCAGTTAACGTCTTATTTAAAGGAAGAGTTTGGACAACATAATACATTTACAGAGTTTCCCCCTAAACCAAATGTAGTTGATCAGTCCGGTTGTTTGGTTCTTTGGTTTTACACTGGAACTAAGAGGCTAATGTAACTCACAAGCAATGGAATCTTATAGCCACCATCTAAATGACCTCCATCCATGTTGGGATTGCTCCAATAATAATGAATATTGACATTAAGTCCCAAATTTCAACAGCATTCAAGTAGTCAGTCTTTGAGCCAATACGGAGGCCTGTACCAAAATCTTGACCACTGATTGGCTGTCTAAAGTACATGAGGTTAGCTTGTTTTTTATGTATATGTGTCTTGGTTAGTCTGAAATCCATTACAGTCCATGAATATATCAACAATTTCCAACACCTTCCATTCATTTCTGGGCCACTCCCATTTTTTGGATTGTAATTTATTGGAAAAGATTAACGTTCAGGAAGTCAAGATATCAAATTTTTTACTGTTTTTATTGCTATTTAGAAAAACAGACCTCATCATGTCGTACAGACCTTGCTTGGATTTTATCCATACTTTTATTGTTTTAGTAGGTAGCATTACATGCTAACTACATTACATTCATAACTGGGGTGCAAACCGATCCAGCACTAAAGGGGGGCATGTGGGGGCACTGCACCCCCAACTTTGCACTCTGGAAGTATGTGGACATCCAAGCTGAGCAAACAGTCATATTGGTCAGTCAGTCCTGTCCGATATGAACCTGTTCAATGTTGCAACAGGAATACAGCCGTGTGCAAATTCTTCACATTTTAATGCACAATCTACACTTATTTGCTCATTTTAACATATTGGAATAAAATAAAACATGAACTAGAATATGTGCCACAAGTTTTGCGTAGGCTTTATTTTAAGCACTTACGACTTTGAACCAATTTGAACCATAAATGCATATTCAATGATGTAAAAGCACAACATAGCAGCGTCTTACTATGGATGCTAATGTGCTGTTGCACTAATATAGCACCAGATTAGTGTTTTGTGATGACGCAAAGCATCACTAGATCTGTCCTTATGTCTTACAAAGTCACTTACTGGTATATCTCAAAGGTATTGATGGCCTGTTTCCTCTGATGGTCTGTGGGGTTCATAAACAGATCAGTAGTGCTATTGTCTGTGGTCATGATTGGACTTTGGGCAGTGGCGGCAACAATGTCCATGTCTTCAGGCTCTTCAGCATGCAGACTGCTGAACAGAGTTTGCTTGTCCAAGAACTGTAAAAGGAACACAACAGCGTGGCAGACCAACAGTTATCAGCAGCCGTCATATTTAGTGCTAAGTGAATTGACTAAGAAATAGACTGGGCTGGATATAAACCTGATCTGAGTGGTTATGAGTCATTGTTGTAGTGGTTACATATTAGTTTTATTCCCATCTTTGTCAGTGATAATTTGGCCCATGGCCCACCTCCCTTGTAGCGTCATCTTGCTGGACGACGCACATCCTTTCATCTTTATTACAGCCTCCATTCTTTGCTTTCAGGTTTTGCAACAAAAGTTCAGTCTTCGAATTAGGTTGCGTCCAAGTAATCCTAACACACTCGGTTGTTACTGATGTCTGGACCCTGGGACGAATGCCTTGATGAAAGCGTTAAGTGTTGCTTATCTAATGAGGACAACTGTGGTGTCTACCAGGAATTCCAGGTGGTTGCTAGGAGTCCCATTTTCTCTGTAGCTTTTAATCGTTTTTAAAACTCTTTTCACTTAGTTTACTTTGACTTTCTCCTTCCTCCATCTTTCATTCCAGTCATTTTATGTATGAAGCGACTTAGAAAATGTGTGTGTGTGTGTGTGTGTGTGTGTGTGTGTGTGTGTGTGTGTGTGTGTGTGTGTATATATCAACTTTTATTGACCTCAAAAATATCACCATTAGTGCAGCTTCTGCAGGCCAGAGCATGAGCATTCCCACCAAAAAACAGGTTGATGAAGACCATGATGATGAAGAGCCAGGAAAAGATGAATATCATTCCTGAAGCACTGAAGAGAGAAAAACACTCAACATGTATCTTGTATCTAACAATTAATATATAATAACCTTCATGCAAGATTTATAAGTTTTATGTCTAAATTTAATTGAATGATCTTTCTAAAATAAACAATACACATTTTTAAGGAACACATATTGTGGGTTATTTAAGGTCTGTTCTTTGATCATTATAGTCCAGATTATTATATCTAAATTCACTGTGCATTAAGCTTGATTCATTATGATCTGTATTAGAACACAGTTAGAGGTTACTTATAATTACAGTCATAGTTAAGGTTGTCATAATAATACAAAATATACACTTTATTAAGACATTGTTAAGCACATTATTGAGCATGAATTAACTGATAACATTTTATTCCCAATAAGTCAGCTTGCATTTCAAATTCAACGCCTATTCATGATGATTTGATTGCAAAAAAAGACAAAAAACAAAAACATTGGAAATTACCATATAAATAGCATATAAACGCACAATTTATCCACATTTTGTTGGGATGAAACTAATTTAAATTATTTTGGGATACAAAAAAGCCATGAAATGATCTTTACTTTAGAGTTTATAGAATCCTATAGAATAGGATTTTAAACTCATTTAGCATTTTTCCTTTTTTTTGCATCTTGCATCTTTGAATATCAAGGTCTTAGCAAAGTGTACATTGTGCATTGATAATCTAATTATTAGTGGTTTTCACATAACAGAACTCCAGTTGCACACTAATACAGGTCATAATTAACAAATCTGAAAACAGTAAGGAAACAATTTAGAAGTTTCTAGTTTGGGTTTTACTAAAGACCTTAAAATAAAGCACTAATATGTGTTCCTTAAAATAAATTGTTACCATAAATGTTCATGAAGCATTAGATTACAGTCATAAGCCATTTAAAATGAGGTACCATAACCAAACAGAAAGACAGTGAAGGCTTGGCAGCAAATTACTTTTAAATATAAGAGAAACTTGAGCTAACAATGGCAATATTAGGGGTCCAAGCACTTTATTGCAAACTTTCAGCTGTGCCACACAGCTTGCTTTACTCACACATAGAGGAGGTAAACAGTGGTCAGTCTCAGCTGGTCTTGCAGGTAGAAGGGGTAAAGTGTGGGAGAGATGACCATAGATGCTCCAATGACCAGTCCAGCCAACATCAGCAACGATATAATCAGGATCAATGCACAGAATGCAACTGAAACTGACCACCTACGGGGGAAACAGGGAGAACTTTCTATTTACTTTACTACTTTACTGCTTTCAATTGTATTGATTTATGACACTTTCATCATTTACAACATATGATTTGTACGTGGTTATCAGTGACTACTGGAGCAAGGGTAAGTCCTGGCCATTAATGCCAAAACCTGGTCCAAAATGGAAAAAAACATGTCTATGATAACACTGCTAGCACTCCTATGGGATTCTAGTAGTATATCAGAGCTATGCTAATGAAGATTCACTTTTTTTGGCCACTTCATGTTTTATTTGTGTCACGATTAGCCCCTCCCGGTCCATGTGTTCATGTTTTGGTTTTGCCCATGTGCTTTTGTTTTGGTTTTTCTAGTCCTGCCCCCTTGTTTCGTGACTCTGATTGTTTTCACCTGTCCCTCATTTTATCTGTGTATTTAAGCCCTGTGTTTGCCCTTTGTTTTCGCTGGTCTTTGTCCTTGCCCTGTTTGATTCTTTGTTGGATGTATCGGTCTTTGTTTGAATCTGTTTGCGGCGTTAGTGTTATTCTGTCCTATTCTGGTATATATCATGTCTCCCCCACGTTCTCTACGCATTGGCTCTTTGACCCTGGACCGTTATGACCCTGATTCTGGATTTGCCCTCAATAAAAATCGCTTACCTCCGCACATGCATCCGCTACCTCGCTCCGCGTTACAATTTGAAGCTTATAATATATACACAAATACATAAGATGCATATATAGTCCTTTTCTGAAGGCCTAGAAGGGCCTAGAAGGTTGCCCACATGCTAACATACTTTTATCCATATTTATAGATAACAGTGTGTCACACAGAGTCAGAAACCACATAAACAAGTTTATTAGAGATTACCCAAGTAGACTGAAATGGTTTGAGGCAACTGTGTCAGGCATGAAGTTTGCTTGATGCTAACCGGTGTGGCATTAGCTTCTTTTGCTTGTTAGCTATATTAGATTTGTGGCTCCAGAGCAAAATTACAGGAGCACACTACAGACACCAAGATGTCCCAGCAGATCAAGGACCTTTTCTGGTGATGGGGGGGTAAACCGAAAATGTGCTGAAATATTTCAGGGTGTTCACCTGACATAGTCGTAGTATTCAATGTCTGCTTTGGTGTTGTCAAGCACTGCACGGACATTGGAAACAGCACTTGAGAGGGACCTCAGAGAGGGCAGCCGCTTGCTGGAGTTCCTGAACACGTTGTGTACAATGTTCAAGTACACTCGCAGCCCTACGAAGGGAAGGAAATACACATTTGAAAAACATTTTAAAAATATACAGTCAAAGGAGGACGCTATTACAGTCAACTATGAGTTAATACTAATACCTTCAATCTGTGGAGTGCTCTGATTTGCACAGATACTAGGAATGGAGGAGATCAACATCTCAACCTAAAGACACGAATGAAACCAATTTATGCCCATTAAGTAGCTACATTATAATGACCACTAACCTTATTTTGTACTATAAAATGGATATTTATGGCTCTAAAAGCTTATTGGTGGAGCCAATGCAATAACAACAACAGTATCAACAAACAATGTCAACAACAGCCTAACATTAAGAAACTACACTGAAAAATGGTTTACTACTTAACAAAAGATTTTTGATTGAACATTATTGTACTTTCACAGATTGTTTACTGTAATAGTTTCGAATAAGTAATAATAAAGCTTCTCGCTTTATTGGTCCACCTGCTCTTCCATGCCATTAAATACGGATACAAAGCTTAGCTGTTGCACCTCAGGATCCACACTGGGTATCTACAAAAAAATAAAAACCATCATGAGAAACAAGTACAGCTTTAAAACAAAGTATCAGTGGTTTTGTTGTGTCATGAAGGGACTGAGTTGTGCATTGTGTTTTTTAATTGAGTTACTGTGTTCACATATTGGAACTTGAAAAGATACTGGACAAGAATGTTCCCACAACGAAGCGTATCATGTTATCTGTCCACTCCATAGGGAATAACATCAAAGTTTGTTAGCTAGCTAGCTAGATTTCAAAGAAGTGAGTCTATCGCAATCAACTGAGAATTGCTTGAGTGAGGCCTAATCTTCTAATAGTGTGTTTTTATTGACATCTCTCTGTCCAGCACTTCCAGTCTCCAGAATGCTGCCATGGACGAACAAATTGACAAACATACAAATAAGCTATCTTGATAGCTCAGTTTTACATGATAAGTTAGCTTTCGCTTGGTGGTTAGCTGGTTCATTGTCATGAAACAAGAGAGAAGGCAGTTTTTTTAAAGCTGAAAAGGCAGGATAAAGCACAACAGCCTTGTGATAGGTGAGGGTAAAGCTTACATACGTCATGTCATAGGGAGTCTGAATAACATCAGTTTGTTTGCTAGCTAGCTTGATTTCGAAGAAGTGAGTCTATCGCAATCAACTCATCGACTTATCAGAGAATTGCCTGAGTGTGGCCTAATCTTCTAAACTTGCTTTTTGACCTACACTGAATGTTGGCATGGCCACGAACGGACAGATGGATGACAGAAAGACATACAGTTAAGCTCAGTTGTGCAATGCTAGGTTAGCTGACGCTTGGTGGTTAGCTCCCTCACTTTCTTAAGGTGACCAGGAGGGACAGCCTTACCCAATTTTTACCCAAAATATGGAGCACCCAATTTACATTGAAGGGAGAGAATTTTGGCATAATATGTCATTCATTTAGTGTTCACTGGACGTTGGTGGGATGCTAGGTAAACGTATATTTTTTACCCACAAGATAAATCTTATCGGATTCAGATTCCCTGGGGTTTTAAAGAATAGTGTCAGTTATGTAATATAAAGAGAATGAACACAATAAAAAAGGCTTTTCAATCTTTATGGCTTTTTCCAGTTTTATACCAAGTCATAATTGGCATCAGTCATCAGGGTGGAGGTATTCAGGCTGCTGTTGAGTTTGCCCAGTTGCGTCTGCATCTCAGTCAGCTCCATATTTAAGAGTGTGTAGATGGCCTGCATGTTCCCTCTCAATTCCTTCACCTCCAGAAGGTGGCGCTGTGCACCAGTAGCATCTGTTGGTACACCAAACAAATTCTATCTTATAGTGCCCATTAGGGGTGGGAATCTTTAGGCACCTCACGATTCGATTCGATTACGATTCAGAGGCTGTAATGTGATTATAAAACGTTCAATGCATCTTTTTTTCTATACAGGATTTCTATTTTCTCACTGAGGACTTGCTACTTTTAAACCAAAGTATCTGTAATGATCCGTGTATCCAATATCTTCCAATATCTTGGAGCACATTAAATGCTGCTGCCACTCATCTGTGATAAAATGCGCAGTTATGGTGAAATAAGATCCAGAGGCGGTGGATGTCCACGCAGCACATATTACAGCCGTCCTGCCCGTTTTCTTTCGTGATTTTATAACTTCAGATGTGGTCCCGGTGTAGAGGGTCAGGTGTCACTGTGTCAGTAAAATATCTCTGAGACGGGAGGCAAAAGCCTTTTTTCTCAACGAACGTCTGTGCAGACTGCAGGTCACGTAGCAACGAAGTCTCGCCTCACTAGTAGCTACAAAAAGACAGAGATTTATGATGAACATTTGGAGACGAATGGACTTATTTGCAGTTATAAGCAGCGCATTTGGTTTCTTGGAACGTTAAATCTGCAAGGAGAGGCTGTCAAACCCTAAAAAGTTGTGAAGTAGAAGTCGCTTCTCTTTCGAATTTTCCCGTTCCACCTTCAATGGCGTCGCATTTAAATTTGCCACCTCAGTCAGAATTTAAGGTAGAACGGGAAAATTCAAACAAGAAGCTGGAGGATAAGATGCGACTTCAGCCTCATAAATAATAAGCTGCTCTACTTCAGAGGAAAAGTTTTCTGGCGGAGACGAGAGGAAGGCGGCTATAGTTGAGCTAAAGCTTAAGGCAGAGTGAAGTAAGTCTGCATTTTCATTCATATTTCTTAGTCTATACTAGGACATTAGTGCACACTGAGACATACTGGGAATTAACTGTTGTGGCTCCCAAGGTGGTGTGATTTTTGTTGAAAGGACAAAATGTCTCTTCTAAACATTTGGGTTGTGACTCCTGATCTAACCTGGCTTTAATGCGGAGGGAGGCGGTCGGATTTCTCGCTCATCCAAGTTGTGTTTTGTTAAGTCTCAAGTTGTGAGACTATCCGGGCGGTGCACTTACCCACTTCCAAGTTCCACCCTTTGCATTCCGTCAACATTCCTTTATAAATTCAAATTTAGAAAATCATTTATGACTCGATTCAGAATCGTTCACGTCCACATCGCGATGCATCTAAGAATCGATTTTTTCCAACACCCCTAGTGCCCATTACAGTGGGTTGCATATTTTACAAAGCATTAATTTAAGCTTCATCATGAGTGATAATGTTGTTAATAGTCTGTAGCTTATTAGCCTTATTTAACATCACAATATGAATGTTTGCAGCAGCGGGGAACCCTCAGGGCCTTCTAGGTCTAATGATCTAGGCCTAATGTCAATATATAATTGACAGTGGAAATCAACCCATCTTATTTCCAAAGTGTGGGAAGAAAAAATGTGTTCTAGAAGGTCTAGATACATGACAGACAGTGAGTAAAAGTGGTAGACTGAGCAGTTTTCGGCCAATGGTTATAAATGGAAAACAGTGTCAGCAGCTCTATGCCTGGGTTCTTTACTGAAAGCAGCTAGGTAAAAAATATATGCTAATATGTCTGTTACAAGATTCAAATACAATATGAAACGTCTTGTACAAGCTTCAAATATCTGTGTTTAATTTAGAACAGACCAAAAATATTAATGTGAACTTCTTGGCATAGCTTAGTACTAGAATTCAACGGAGGTGCTAGCAGAAATGACCATGTTTTGCCATTTAGGGCCTGAGCTGAAGGCCTAGCTCTAATAGCCATGGTTTGTAGGGTCCTGCCAGTTTCAGACATTTTTTCGCTTTTTTCAGCAACTTTTTTTGCTAATGTAAAGATTCAGACTCAAGGCTGTTGGAAAGTAGGTAGGTGGACGGTGAGTGTTAAAATACATAATAAAAATTATTGGAATAATGGAATGAAATAATGTATTTTTAAGTAAGGATAATCGTACCTTGAACAGTGGTCCTCAAGCTGTCCACGGCAACGTTGATTGTAGAATTGAGAGACGAGAGGATTGTTTGACCAATTAAATCACCAGTTTCTAGTAGAAAAAGACAAAAGCTTAGCCAGTGTTCAGGCAGAGTGCTACACATAAAAAAAATATTTTATGCCATTAATAAAGAATGGTCCAGCGTGGAGATCGCTAAACGTCCTTACTTACCCTGCAGTTCCTCCATCAGCTCCTCTTGGAAGAGCGAGAATTTGTCAACAATGGAGTCCACTTTCTGCAAAGGTAAATTTCAACTGGTCAGATGGTGACCCAATGCTGGAGCCATGCTCAATGTGACTGTGTTTAAGCTGTGTTAGCTCGGTAATCCTGTTAGCCATATTAGCATCATAGTTCCATAGTGAAACTAAAGAAGCTAACTTGAGACACCAAACACCTCAGAAGGTCAACTACATTTGTTTAAGGTGGATAATTTGTATATGACTACACAAATAATGTGTGTGATAAGATTCTTGAGTATTTTAAATTGTGGGTTTAAATGAAGAATTTAAAATGTGTCTCCATGAACTGAGTTTGTACCTGTGGAACAGAGTTCAGCGCTTTCTCAATGTTCCCAATGTCCGTCCTGAGCCTAGAAAGATTTGGTTGCATGTTCTGACGCATCTTGTTGTTGGTGTTGAACGTCAGAATCACACCACAGCTACAGACAAAAACACATATGTTTACATGCACATTCATACACAGCAATGCATTGAAATGAGAATGGACAACCCTGAAAAAGACGTTGCCTAGAAAGCAGCACATGTTGCTCCAAAATATGTTTATATCTTTCAGCATTCATGGTGCTGATAAATCAGTGTGATCCGTTATTCTTCTTCTTCTTCTTTCGGCTGCTCCTTTTAGGGGTCGCCACAGCGGATCATCTGCCTCCATCTTGCCCTATCCATTGCCGCCTCTACTTTCACACCAACCATCTCCATGTCCACCTTCACTACATCCATAAACCTTCTCTGAGGTCTACCTCTTCTCCTTCTGTTACTGAGCTCTGCTAAAGCCTGAGTAGACTGATAAATCAATGTGATCGGTTATTAATCTCAGTGTTACTGAGTTCTGCTAAAGCCTGAGTAGACTGATAAATCAATGTGATCGGTTATTAATCTCAGTGTTACTGAGCTCTGCTAAAGCCTGAGTAGACTGATAAATCAGTGTGATCGGTTATTAATATCAGTGTTACTGAGCTCTGCTAAAGCCTGAGTAGACTGATAAATCAATGTGATCAGTTATTAATCTCAGTGTTACTGAGCTCTGCTAAAGCCTGAGTAGACTGATAAATCAATGTGATCAGTTATTAATCTCAGCGTTACTGAGCTCTGCTAAAGCCTGAGTAGACTGATAAATCAATGTGATGATCAGTTATTAATCTCAGTGTTACTAAGCTTTGCTAAAGCCTCAATGTATTCTGCCCAACTCTGTATACGATATACATATATATATATATATATATATATATATATATATATATATATATATTTCTCACAATAATGATACTTACAGCAGTAAGATGACCACAACAGAGAGGCATGTGATCACAGTGACGTTCCTTTGGTACCATGGTAATGATGACGGTGACGGTTGACTCTCTACTGCCATCTTTTTATAGTGAAAGTGTCGCCACACGAGCACTACACCCACTACAGGGATTGCCACAATGTAAAGAACAGCGAGAATGAGGCACACCATGTAACCAGCTTCATAGCGGATCACCTGTAGATAGAACACACGCGGGTTTGTTTTCAATACAGTGTGAGCAAATAGAGAAATGCATACAGATTTCTGAAAAAGTTTGGGCACCATTTTAAAAAAAAAACTACAAAGGTCAATGCACATACAAAACGCATATAATTGTCTAAAATGTCCTTGTATGCAGTATCATTAACATTAACCTTAACTGGAACTAAGTGGCCCAAACCTGTATCTTTTGAGAACAGGAGCAGAACATATTTTTGATACTGATAGCAAATTTTTGTTTCTAATGTTTTCATTTCTGGCAAAAAAAATGATCCTAATTCAATGGGCCAGCCTCTCTCCACCATCTGTTGAGCAGTGACTTTCCCAAGCTACAACTCTGAATAAGACATGGGGGTACAGCCTACTTCGTGGCTTAGGTGTTAGTGCTCCCACATGCTTCAGTTTTACAATAATAGTACTTACAGTTGTCTGGGGCAGATCTAGCAGGGCATAAATTTCACAAACTTGTGTCAAAGGTGACGTCCTATCACAGTACCATGTTTAAGTTCACTGAGCCCATCAGTATCACCCATTATATTGCCACTGTGTGTCTATAGAGACTGCAAGGTGTTTGATTTTATCCACCTGTTAGAAATGGCTGCGGCTGAAACAATTTAATGTAATAACTGTAATGTAAAAATAATGTAATAGCTCCTGTTCATCAGAGGCTCATAGACGCTATCAGGAACTACATGAAATTAGAAGCATGCCTTTACTAGAACAAGGTTCATATGAAACCTCCTACCACTGTGACTTCAAACCAGTCCAGCAGAAAAAAGCCTTTTTAAAAAGTCCTATAATTTACCTCTGAGCTTGTGGCTTCGTTGTGTAATACTCGGGATGCAGTGTCTGAAAATTATTAGAGAACTTAGTCATTTACAGTAGGAATTACATCACTTATAGGAACACTAGTATATAACACAGCACTATACATTTATATATATATAATGGAATTGGGGAGGTGTATATATATATATATACATATATACATCCTCCGGGCCAAAGAGGAAAAGGACTGTCCGGATTGTTATCAGAGCAAAGTTCAAAAGCCAGCATCTCTGATAGTGTGGGGGGGTGTTAGTCCCCATGGCTTGGGTAACTTACACATCTGTGAAGGCACCATTAATGCTGAAAGGTACATACAGGTTTTGGAGCAACATAAGCTACCACCCAAACAACGTCTTTTTCAGGGACGTCCTGCTTATTTCAGCAAGACAATGCCAAGCCACATTCTGCACGTGTTACAACAGCGTGGCTTCTTAGTAAAAGAGTGCGGGTACTAGACTGGCCTGCCTGCAGTCCAGACCGTCTCCCATTGAAAATGTGTGGAAAATAAAACAATAATCATCATATTCTGTTTTTATTAATGTCTTACACAATGTCCCAACTTCATTGGAATTGGGGTTGTAAGTACAGTATTTCACAAAAGTGAGTACACCCCTCACATTTCTGCAAATATTTTATTATATCTTTTCATGGGACGACAGTATAGAAATGAAACTTAGATATAACTTAAAGTAGTCAGTGTGCAGCTTGTATAGCAGTATAGATTTACTGTTCTCTGAAAATAACTCAACACACAGCCATTAATGTCTAAATAGCTGGCAACACAAGTGAGTACACCTCACAGTGAACACGTCGAAATTGTGCTCAGTGTAAATATTTTGTGCGACCACCATTATTATCTAGCATTGCCTTAACCTTCTTGGGCATGGAATTCACCAGAGCTGCACAGGATGCTACTGTAATCCTCTTCCATGATAGCATCACAGAGCTGTTGGATCTTAGAAACCTTGCACTCCTTCACCTTCTGCTTGAGGATGCCCCATAGGTGCTCAATTGGGTTTAGGTCTGGAGACATACTTGGCCAGTCCCTCACCTTTACCTTCAGCTTCGTCAGCAAGGCAGTTGTCTTCTTGGAGGTGTGTTTGGGGTCATTATCATGCTGGAAAAACTGCCATGTGCCGCAGTTTCCAAAGGGAAAGGATCATGCTCTGCTTCAGAATGTCACAGTACGTTTGAATTCATGTTTCCCTCAAGGAACCGCAGCTTCTCAGTGCCGACAGCACTCATGCAGCTGCAGACCATGATGCTACCACCTCTACGCTTGTAGGCAAGAGATAGTTGTCTTGGTACTCCTCACCAGGGCGCCGCCACACATGCTGGACACCATCTGAGACCATTTGGTCTTGTCAGATCACCGGACATGGTTCCACTAATCCATGTTCTTAGACTGCCTATTTTCAGCAAACTGTTCATTGGCTTTCTTGTGCATCAGCTTCAGAAGAGGCTTTCTTCTGGGATGATGGCCATGCAGACCGAGACCATTGTGCAGCATATGGTCCGAGCACTGACAGGCTGACCTCCCACTTCCTCAACCTCTGCAGCAATGGCGGCAGAACTAATGAGTCTATTTTTTAAAGCCAACACTTAACTTGGCTACTGTGCTATAGCTCAGTTTCAGGGTGTTAGCAGTCTTCTTATAGAATAGGCCATCTTTGTGGAGAGCAACAACTCTATTTCTCACATGACACCAGGGAGGGACAACATCACAATTGGGCACAATTTGGACATGTTCACTGTGAGATGGACTCACTTGTGTTGCCAGCTATTTAGACATTAATGGCTGTGTGTTGAGTTCTTTTCAGAGACTACACTGCCATACAAACTGTACACTGACTACTTTAAGTTATGCTCAAGTTTCATTTCTATATATATAACTTTGTTTGAGTTACTTTGTCAAAATCATAACCTACCTAAGGGAAACCCATATGGTTGCACGGCCAGCAGGAACAGTCGAGCAAAGTTATAGAGAGGCTCCAGAGAGCCAGCTGAGTTCTTGATGGGGGAGGCTGGAGCCTGAATGAGATTCAGCTGGTACTCAGGGTCAACGGCATCAGGGAGGCATTCGGTCAGAGCTGTGCTGGACAAAACAGCCAGCCACAGCAAAACCAGTGCTGTCCTACTGCTCAGGGCAAGCATCGTGACTGATCCAGAGAGATCCTAATAAGAGAGGAAGCTGTGTAAACTGAAGGAAGTTCATACTGAGTATGTGTCCATTTTACAGGACAGTTTGGTGAGAAATCAAATGTACAACACAAATGAAGTCGACCAGTTAAGAAGTGTTTGTTGTCTGAAGTTTAGCGTTGTGCTAATTGCAGGCCTAAATCATCACACTCTTACCTCAAACCATGTGGAGTTGTTCAGTATCTCTAATAGACTTGCTAATGTGGTTTCTGACACTGTATAACACACTGTGATCTATAAACGTAGACAAAAGTATGTTAGCATAGCTAAAACAGTGGTAGCAGATAATGAAGGCTCAATTTTCATTGTTTTTTTGGCTTCCACTGTCTGTTAGCTACATTATCCTCGTAGCTCCAGTCTTCTTTGTTTGTTTGTTCATATTGTGACTTCACGTTTTTGGACAAAGGGTGGATGAAGGAGCTTGTAAGTCACATGCTAAGCTCCCTGCTAGAAAAACTAGCATAGATCAGCGTGGATGGTGTTTTGGATGCTGGTATGCTGCTCAATCAGCCAAATGCTGGTTTTTAAACTCAAATTCAGTGCTTTTCACTAACTTTTAAGACCTCAGGAAAGAAAAAAAACACCATTTCTTAACTTAAATTTGGCATCTATTAATGTTTCTTACATTCAAACAGTGGTCAGTGCCTGATCACATTCTCGGCTGGATTTCTGGTTGGTGGACTATTCTAATGTAGTCTACAATATAGTGTGACTCTTTGTGAACTAAATACCTCAAATAATAGCGAAAAAGACATTTTTAGACACGTTATGACCTGGAGGAAAATGGTATTTAGGCTAATCTGAAAAAGCTGAGCTGAACCTGATATTGTGACACTTCTATTTGTAATAAAATACGGTGCTACTTTTCGTGGCGGAAGGAATCGCTTACATTAAAGCACATTTGAGGCAATAAATGGGGCTTCTTTGCTTTACTGTTTCCTTTATTTTGCACAAGCAGTTAAAACACTCAAAGCTGTGTGCTATGGCTGTTTATAACTTTCCTTATTATTATTCATTATTTTAATGAATTATTTGTGACTTATTCCCTTGTTCTGTTGCTTAAAGGGGAATTTTCAAATGTTCTGCATAATTCAGTAGTTGAGACATAAAGTCATTCAGAGTGGTTTGGTGTGAAATGGGGGTCACAATGTGTACAACACAATTATAGCCATTTTATTTACTATCCAAAAACCACCAATGGTCCTACAGAGGTGAGGGCTGTAAATTGGACAAAATTAGTTTTCTTTGGCGACTCTTTTGCCTCACAACACCCTGCATGTATCCCTCCACTATGATTTGCATCTAAAATACACTTTTAAAGACCGACTTTATCTCAGAACTATTGTAATGTCGCTCCGTACAGCTTTTAGAAGTGGACGTCTGGTTCCTATTACCACCACTGGGAACAATTCCGACTCGCTAAGCTCCTCTAGAGCGGAGCATTTGACACCAAGCCACTCTGAACGACACTGTTTACATCTCAACCATTTATTTATGCAGACTTTTTCGAACATTTGGCGGAATTTCCCTAATATACAAGCACCCATCACTTTTTATGCAGTGCATTTGAAGCCATGTTAAACTATACAGTAGTTACTACAGAAGACAGTATATGATACAATGCAATACTAATTGTTTCGTTTTATATTGTTTTCATTTCTCTATTATAAATTATGATCATAAATGGTGTAAAATAAATCCTACCGTTCACTGCCTGTGCACTTTTCATCAGTGTCGACGTGTTTCTCTGTCCCATGCGCTGCTGAATGAACTTTGTGAAAGAATGCTTGCAGAATGTAAACCAGTTTTGTGAGCTTGTCTGTGTGAAGTAAGTCGCACGATGATGTGAGGATTAATTGACGATGACACAGCCCAAATGCCCTTGACCCGCACCCTGGTGTTTCCGCTAAACTTGCCAGTTTCCTGGATTAGCTTCTATTTTCATGGCCTATTGTTATCTCTTCAAAATCTAGTATGAAGGATACAACTAAAGAGGAATCCCACCAACATTTTAAAATTCACATATCATTAACAGGATGTAAAAGCCATGCGAATAGGCTTCATGTCAAATGCTTCAATTTTGAGTAACCTAACTCACAATTATTCATCCTGTTCTTCAGTGGTCAGGACCCCTTATGACCACCACACAGCAGGTATTATTTGAGTGGTGAGTCATTCTCAGCACTGCAGTGACACTGACGTGGTGGTGGTGTGTTAGTGTGCATTGTGCTGGTCTGAGTGGATCAGACACAGCGGTGCTGCTGGAGTTTTTATATACCTCAGTGTCACTGCTGGACTGAGAATAGTCCACCAACCAAAAATATCCAGCCAACAGCATCCTGTGACCACACGACTAGAGGATGACCAACACAAACTGTGCAGCAGCAGATGAGCTGTCGTCTCTGACTTTACATCTACAAGGTGGACCGACCAGGTAGGAGTGTCTAATAGAGTGGACAGTGAGTGGACACAGTGTTTAAAAACTCCAGCAGCACCGCTGTGTCGGATCCACTCGAACAAGCGCAACACACACTAACACACCACCACCACATCAGTGTTGCTGCAGTGCTGAGAATGATCCACCGCCCAAATAGTACCTGCTCTGTGGTGGTCCTGTGGGGGTCCTGAGCACTGAAGAACAGGGTAACAGAGTATCAGAGAAACAGATGGACTACAGTCTGTAACTGTAGAACTACAGAGTGCAGCTATACAGTAAGAGGAGCTGATAAAATGGACAGTGAGCGTAGAAACGAGGAGGTGGTCTTAATGAAGGAGCTGATCAGTGTAAAATTATGTTTGTTTACTTTCATCACTTGAAACAATGAAGATCAGACCTAATTTTAAGAAAAAAACAGACATTTTCAGAGGGCTCAAAACTTTTATTTTCTTCTTCTCACAGCTGGAACCTCAGTCTGTTGCACTTCTTCATTCACCGAAATCGACCGCAGAAAAACGGGGCTTGTGGGTAGTGTAGTACTTCCCTTTATGGAAACAGATTTCATTGAGCGGCGACGGCGGCGCCCGAGAACTACAATGACCGTGAGGGAAAGCAACACGGACGCAGCTAACGTTAGCCCGCTACCTTAAAGCGACACCGACGAGGTTATTTTAGGTTGGTGGCCGAGGAAAAACGGAATATAAGGTATGTTTCTAAAACTGTCATTTAATAGATCTTTAACGGACCGCATTTAGCTCCAATGGAGTGGCGAACTGGCTGTAGTTAGCGAGCTTCCGCTGCATTTAACTAGCATAGCATCGTGCTTCGTTAGCATTAGCTGTTAGCTGAATCACTCTTTACAGCCTGATGTTTAGAAACCTCCAACGAACAAATTCGCTCCAGACGAGGTTAATTTGCTAATTTAACAGCCGAAGAGGTGCGGAAAGTGTCTGAACACGCTGAACGACTGAAAAAAAATCCTGAACAAAGTAGATAAACCGGCGGTTTAATTAAATTATAAGCCAAACAGGCCCTTCTAACTAGATAAACTTAACGCTTTAGCTCCGCTTATTAAGCTCATAACAGCGAGTCAACCGTCAGACCCGTTACTCAAAAATAACAGTGCGAAATTCAGCCCTCCGTGAACCCGAATGTGAGGGGTGTTGATGCTGCCACTACTCAACATATTTGACGTGCTAAAGTTTCTTCTGTCCAATGTAATTAATCCTTTTCCACTAAAATGAATCCCTGTATTTCAGCCTTATCCCCGTAGCTACACCACGGTCCCATCAGACAGCCGCTTGGCCTCCTTTTACTCGAGAACATGAGTTTCTTCACTCAGATTCTTCGTATAGATGCACCGATATTGAAATCCAGAGGCGATGCTGATATGATAATTTTCATGTAAATATCTGTCAATGCTGATGGGTAAACGTTCTACTTGGATGAGCATTATAGAGGAATACAACACTTAACACCACAGCAACTGCAAAGCAACACCTTAGCAACCACCTGGGATACCACAGCAGTTGCCTCGCAACACCTCAGCAACCACCTGGGATGCCACAGCAATCGCCTTGCGACACTTTCGCACCCACCTTTGATACCACAACAATGACCTAGCACCACCTTAGCAACCACCTGGGATACCACAGCAACCGCCTAGCCATGCCAGGATCAGATTACACAATATTTTTGTCTTTCACGATGGTCACTGTGTCAGATTACGCAATCATAGCACCATAAATTCTTGCCATGTCTTGGTCGTCAGGCTGGCAACGCTACAAGTTTCACGCCGACCAATCATCGTTCATGTTCGTGCACAAGTTAGTAGGTTGTTTGGGAGGAGAGTAAAGAAACTGTGAATCATAGCTACAGAAGCACTGTTAGATTTTGTGTTCCTAGAAAGTGATTGTGGACCCTGGATGTCCTGAAGAGGACAGTGTGGAATGTCTGTTGTTCAAAAGGAACTTGAGGCAGTGAATGTGTTAACATATCAAGAACGTTACGTTAATGTAGTTTCCAGGTTTGCTGAATGTAAACAGACGCTATAAACACTATTGTTCACTGTCATTTATCTTTTTGGATGTTGTCATGGTGCTTCCTTGAGGATACGTCAGAAAGGCAGGGGTATTGTTGCTGCAGCTCGAAGCTTCCACCAGATAACTGCAACATTATGTATGTGCGCCAGACAGCGCTCTGTCATCCTATTGGTGACCAAATTTTTGTTCAGGGTGTCATGGAGCATCCCAGACACTACTTTGCTGTTCGATTATGTCAGACTGAAAGACCTGTTCTTGGTTCCCGACACTGGAAATTTCAGGCTGAATTCATATAGCCTAAACCCAGTATTAGAAAGCACCTGGGGTTGCCTAGCAACGCATGAGCAACCATCTCTGATGCTATAGCAACTGCCTAGCAACACATTAGCAACCACCTGGGATACAATAGCAACATCTCTTAGCAACAACCTGGGATACCATGTCAACACACTAGCAACACTTTAGCCACACTGATGCTTTGATGTCTTTGACTGACCTTTCCAGGTCAACTAAAAAAGTTTGTTCATGAATTTTCCCTTTTTTAGTTTAGTATGATGGATGGATGGATGGATATTTCTGTTGTAACAAAGGCATTTGTGAGTTAGGTGCAGAGCTATGAGCACTGATTTTTACCCTATTTTTCCTCATGAGGGACTTGAGAATGAGATGAATCAGGATGGGCTAAGAATGGGTTAATGCTAATCTCTTGCATGGTGTACAGGCATCTTATCGTGGTCTCTACTACTTGCTGCTGGTGGTTTGCTAGTGTTTAGCTTCATTCTGTGCTTTAATTATGGAATTTAGTAAGTTTTATTGAATATTTGGTAGCTGTGTATTGTGAACATAGCCCCTGTGCACGAAGCGAGCTCCATAAAGACATAGTTTGATGAGTTTGGTGTGGAGGAACTCCAGTGGCCTGCACAGAATCTGTCCTGACACCCTTTGGGATGAACTGAAATGTCGGTTATAAGCCTGACCTTCTTGTCCATCATCAGTACCTGACCTCCCAAATGCTCTTTTGACTGAATGGGTGTAATGAGATGTCCAACAAGCTTATATAAGTGTGATGGTCAGGTGTCCACATACTTTTGGCCCAATAGTGTATGTACAGTGTGCTGCATATTTGAAGTTGAGTAGGTTTTGGTTTCAGTGAGGTCGTAATCTCTACAGCTCTGGAAAACTGAAAACATTTTACCATCACAAAAGAGCTGATAATCACTTTAATTATCATAGTTTTCTTTAATGATTAAATATCGCAATCAGGAAAAGGCTGAAAAAGTGGCTCCCTGCTATATATAGTGCACTGTTCTGTTTCATGTTGAGCTCTAACTGTAGCAGGAAATGCTAAATCATGTAGTGCTGGGAATCTGCAGGAACGGGTCAGGGAAGCTATATTAGGTCGCGGTGTCCACTACCGCATACTCGACAGCCCAGTTTAGACAAAGGGAGCGAGCCGGTATAACATGATTTTTGTTGTGTTTTTCTTCCACACTCCTGAGGTATTCAGCTGCACAGAGAACCTCAGAGCTCAGCTATTTCTATACTGTGAAAGTGTTTCTCGACTGACAGGTTTTTCTGTTGCTGTCGTTACAGCTGCTTTGTGTTTGATGGGCTGCTCTGATTTTTAAGTTCATAACCAGAGAAAAATGAAAATTAAACTCGGAAAAAGTTTAATGTACTGTAGTTGATTTACTTCTAAAAGGCTCTTGTAGCTAACAAGTACTGGAAGCATGGAATCATGCTAACTGCATGTCCTGCTGCTGAGAGCTGATTGGTTAGTGTTACTGCTGCTGAGAGCTGATTGGTTAGCGTTACTGCTACTGAGAGCTGATTGGTTAGAGTTACTGCTGCTGAGAGCTGATTGGTTAGCGTTACTGTTGCTGAGTGCTGATTGGTTAGTGTTACTGCTACTGAGAGCTGATTGGTTAGCGTTACTGCTACTGAGAGCTGATTGGTTAGTGTTACTGCTACTGAGAGCTGATTGGTTAGTGTTACTGCTACTGAGAGCTGATTGGTCAGTGTTACTGCTACTGAGAGCTGATTGGTTAGAGTTACTGCTACTGAGAGCTGATTGGTTAGCGTTACTGCTGCTGAGAGCTGATTGGTTAGCGTTACTGCTGCTGAGAGCCGATTGGTTAGTGTTACTGCTACTGAGTGCTGATTGGTTAGCGTTACTGCTACTGAGAGCTGATTGGTTAGTGTTACTGCTACTGAGCACAGATTGGTTAGCGTTACTGCTACTGAGAGCTGATTGGTTAGCGTTACTGCTACTGAGAGCTGATTGGTTAGTGTTACTGCTACTGAGAGCTGATTGGTTAGCGTTACTGCTACTGAGAGCTGATTGGTTAGCGTTACTGCTACTGAGAGCTGATTGGTTAGCGTTACTGCTACTGAGTGCTGATTGGTTAGCGTTACTGCTGCTGAGTGCTGATTGGTTAGTGTTACTGCTACTGAGAGCTAATTGGTTAGCGTTACTGCTACTGAGCGCTGATTGGTTAGTGTTACTGCTACTGAGCACTGATTGGTTAGCGTTACTGCTACTGAGAGCTGATTGGTTAGCGTTACTGCTACTGAGTGCTGATTGGTTAGCGTTACTGCTACTGAGTGCTGATTGGTTGGTGTTACTGCTACTGAGTGCTGATTGGTTGGTGCAATATTGTTTGCTGTTCTGTGTTTAGGTGCGCCCTCTAGCATTTGACAAGTCCAGAAGGCATATTGATATTAATATAAAATAGTATTTTAAGCTGTTACAGCCTTCAGGCATCAAACAAACTGATAAGCTGAGTAGAAAATTGTTCAAATTACGTGTTTTTACTAAACAATGATTTGAATCTTTGTTTATTCTTTGTGTATCTGTCCTCCCTCAGCTTTTGACGCTACACCACCTGTGCCTGGGCTTTGGCAGGGAGCAGAAAGCGCCGTGCCATTCCCCGTCCTCCTCTCATGTCCCTCCCCCGTGTGTCCTGGCCCGTCGGTGTCCCCTTGTCGCCCCCACTCTGTTTCCGTCTGTGCCCCCCTCTTCCACCCTGCGTCTTCCTACCCCTCATGCACAGGACGTCGCTGCCTCTGCGCCAGCTCAATGACTGCCTGGATTGTCCTGCCTGTCAGCCTGGCTGCCTTCTCCATCACTGGAATATGGATAGTGTGAGTAGAGGTGGATGATGGAGCCGACATGTAAAATTACAGCACAATATGATTTTCTGAGTATCGCTGCGCTCAGTTTTTTGGCCTTTTTAAGTTGTTTTGCTGGTGAAATTTGTCCTTTTAACCTTCTCTTCAAATTTTGAGGAACATTACCTGAATGTCTTGGAAATGTTTATAATAGCCTAATCATCTGCCCTTGAGTGTGAATGGAGACTCTGTTGAGCTATACTAGTTAAGTTACAGTAACAGCATGCTGCTCATGGTCATTATGAGTATGAGCTCGGTTAGCATGCTTGGCATCAGAATTGTAGTATGTATGGGATACCATAGTAATGGCCTAGCAACCCCTTGGGATAACATAGCAACACCATAGCAACCACCTGGGATTTTCTAGCAGCAGCTAGCCAGGGTGCTTTTAGAGGTCTGGTTCCCATCACCACCACTGTGAACAATTCTGACTGTAAGGCTTCTCTAAAACAGAGCATTTCACACCGAACTACTCTGACTGACTTTGTCTACATTTTAACAATTTAAATATGCAATTCAGTTTTGAAAAATCTGTGGAATTCCCCTTCAAGTTGGGGTTGGCATTGACTTCAGCACCTTTAACATTCAGTACTGGTGCTGTTCATTCATTTGTGCTCATGATGATATACGATAACAACATGGTTATGATGTAGATCCAGTCTCACATCATGTGTGCTGACTTCAGCTGTCAAATCTGCTTATATTGTGACAAACTTTGTTTCCATAGATACGCCATGGCTGTGATGAACCACCATGTGTGTCCTGTGGAAAACTGGTAAGATTTCACATCTGTCATGATTGAGTTTTTACTGCTTGATGACTGCAAGGTTGTCATGGATGTTCTTGTCCCGAAGGTCCTACAACGTGACGTGTTCAGAAGAGACGGCCAAACCAGGCTTCCCCAAAACGTGCTGCACCATTCAGGACATCCCGCTCATCAGGTAACACTTGCAAAAAAAGAGAACTGATGTACACTGTTAGAAATGAAGGTTCTGTGCAAGTACATTTTACATTCATCAAGCTCCAAACCATGTAAATGTATCCTCAATGGCACAGCAGTGGTTTTAAGGTCTAATTGTGAACTTTAAAGGAGTTGTTTCCAGGTGAAAAGTATATATTTGTATATTTTCATAATCTTATGTTTAAAAACAGAACAATACAATAAAAAGCTAGCATATGTGTTTACTTGAGAGCCAAACTAAAGTGTGCATGGCAGATAATGCAAAACATCCCTTGTTCTTTGTCGTAGCAGATTCATCTATCCAAGTGGGAATACATTGTCGTGATAAGAACCAAATGTCTGAAGAACTTGAAGCATCTATAAGCTCCCTTACAGAAAGTTATTACATGAAATGGTCATGATTGCACTGTCTGATGTCTGGACATTGTTTTAGAATTGTTTTGAAGTAAGATTTTGGTGTAAAATGTATTTGTCATCAACCATAGATGTATAAACTCAGAAGGCATGTAGGTTCCTTGGTGTTTTTTGGATAGTAAATAAAATGCCCGTATTTGTGTTGTAGTCATGGTGGCCCCTGGTTTCCATCACCACCACTGTAAAGAAATCAAAGTCAACCATTTCACATCAAACCACTCTGAATCACTCTACATCATCTCTTTAAGATAGACATCATTGAGTTTCAGTGTTAAATGTTGTGTATATTTTTTGGCTTCTGTTGCAGTAAATGTGGCTCCTTCCCACCAGAGAGTTGCCTGTTCAGCCTCATCGGGAACGTGGGAGCCTTCATGGGTAAGACTGCAGTCAGAGACGTTATAAGGAAGGAGACGGGTCACTGTTGGAAAGTGAAAGTGAAAGCTTGTAAAGCTCAGTATGGCATCTGTTTATCTGTTCATCAATAAGCCTTTAGATTGAAGTTAAGCTTCTGTCTTGGAGAGATAGGAGACTGGAAATAACTGTCTGGTGGCGTTGCCAAGATGACCAACGAGTAGACAGGCTTTCCTGTAAGGACTTTGTCATCTCGCTGCAGTGTATAGCTGCATGTGTGTTACAGTGCCGTTCTTAACCCTATTATAAATAAATAAAATACATTTTCAGGGTCACCTGGCAGCAGTAAATACATGCTTAACCTTCCATGTTCAATATTTTCTTCATAACATATTTCTTTATAACATGGTGGCCCTCAGGTGAATAATAAAATAGGATCTGGGCTCCTGTCCTATTTCTTTATGCTTATGATTTTTTTTTATCTTTATATTTCATTTACTGTATTGTCCTTGTGTATATGATATAACTAATCACTTATGTCTTTCTGTGTCTCTCTCTCTTTGTCTCTCGCTGTAGTGGTGATGGTGTGTCTTTTGCGTTATGCTCAGATTATCGAGCACAATCATCACTGTTGGACCAACACCAGCGGCCTGGTGTCAGGCTTCAGTAACGCAGTGGGTCTGGTCATGGTGGGAAACTTCCAGGTCAGTCTCTGCAGCAATAAAGCTTGCATTTTTGTCACATTGACCTCTTCTCCTCTGGTGGGCTGAACGGTTCTGAGCACTGTTCTTTTCCATATGAACACGGTTCAACACAGAACACTTAAAAATGTTCAAGGGTTTTTTTTTTGGGCACAGTTATCTAACCATAACTGGGGCCAAAGAGCAGTTTGCTGGGATGATGTAACTGTTTGTTGATTGGTTCTATGCTTATGTCGATATTGTGCCACAGCATCATGCTGTGTGTTTTCAAACCCAAAAACAATCAAATAAGTGAAGTTCACTTATAAGGACACCGATAAATGAAAGCAGTGCCTGATTTTAGATTCACCATGCAATAAACGAAGTGTCTGGTGTTGGAGGTACAGAAAGGTGAAATTTAAACTGTTCTGTGGAGTTTGGAGCTGTAGTGCAAACACTTTTGAACTTGAGTTATAGGAGTTTAAAATGATGCCTCATTTACGTCCATGACGTTAGTGAGCATGAACAGCCAATGAGCTGCGCCTCTCGCCAACCAATCAGCAGCACTCAGTCATGGTAATGTTAGCATCATGCTGCCCAAACCCATTTGCTGTAGAAAAAAGGAAACATACAGGTCAGTTTTCTTTGCTTTGTATACTTTTACTCTCTGAAATGAAAGAAAAGTTGTGGGCAAGTGAATAGAAACTATTTTCATGTTTCATTTTTGGCCATTGAGCTGAATTTTCTCCCATTTGTTGAAGACTTGCTTGTGGGTACCCTCTGGCATTTTGCAGTCAGTGTTTTTGATATAATGGGGGAAATAGGAAGTGGCCAGGCACCTCATAAACCGGCCCTGGATCTACTGTTATTCCGACAGCCTCAGGCATCAAATATAGTGAATATTTGCAAAAAACAAAGTTTTTTTTAAAATGTTTGAACATTAAATATCTTGTCTTTGTATTGTATTCAATTGAATATAGGTTGAAAAGCATTAGCAAATCATCGTATTTTGTTTTTATTTATGTTTTACACAACGTCCCAACTTCATTGGTATTGGGGTTGTACAAGACAGCTTGGCTGTCATTATATCGCCCCTTGTTGTTACACTCACAATGCAGCTCGCGTTGTGTTATTAAATGTGACGTAACACATTTTTGATTGCAACTACGTGCAAAACCTTGTCCGCGTGGCTCGAAACCTCTGCGTTCACATCCTTGTGTGAAGTATGTTTCGGCTGTTAGCGGCACAACAGATGGAAAAAGAAACCATAACTGGCCTCATGAGTCCAGAGCACCATTTGGCTTGACCATGGAAAAGAGGCCATTGATTCCCAGTTAATGTCATAAATTATTAATGCTACTAATTTTAAGCATTTTCTTTTGCTTTATCTTACAAATCATGCATAGCATCCATGATTGTAGCCCCCTCATTTGGAACCGCTGACTGAACAGCGGTCATTCTACCAAACTCATCTAAAATTCAGAACAGCTCAAAACATGTTTCAGAGCCTTTACTGACTTTGCGTGACCATAACTTTAATTATGCATTTTGCATTATTAAAATAAATGATTCAGCGTGATTTCATTTCATCCACACCAAACTGTAATATTTTTCATTAAAACACAGGTTCATGTATTCATACATTAGCGTACATAAGAAAATGCATTATATGGACTCTTTACTCTGGATCCAGGATAGCAATCTGTGACTGGTTTGTCATTGACCTAATATCGGCATATCTGACTGTAAACAGCGCTGTCCCTTTTGTCCTGTGAGCAGGTGGACCACGCTAAGACCCTTCACTACGTGGGAGCGGGTGTGGCGTTTCCTGCTGGTATGGTGTTCGTGTGCCTGCAGTGTGTGTTGACCTACCGGGTGGCCGTCACTGCCCTCGACTACTGGATGGCCCATGTTCGGGTTGCTCTCGCTGCTGGATCCCTGGTGTCTCTCGTCCTCAGTATCCTTCTAAAACTGAGATCTTGAACTGATCTAAATCTAATTTAGACTTTTTTTCCACTCATTCAGAGTGTAATTGATCAACTTTGGGCATGTTTTATGCCAGAACTTTGCTCTATAGAAATGAGCAAGAGGACATTGGATAGCTAAAGGCAGTAGTAGCAGCCATTTTTATAGCTAACAGTATGTTATACAGGGGCAGGTGTTCAGTGATTTAGAGAAGGTTGGGTTTCTGAAGGCTGAAGAACATGAAGGCTGAAGAACATGAGCTTTTTTTTTTTCTTATGGGTCCACAACCGTGAGCAAAAAAACAACAAAAAAAGTGTCTCAGTCTGTAAAAATGATGTAGATCGCAGGATTAAATATAACTCAAAAGCTGATAAAATTTCCAGTTTTGAGTTTTCCACCCTCTTCATTACTTCCAGCTACATTTAAATAAGTAGAGGAACTCCATCTTTTCTAGGACTTTTGGCCTCTGTTTGGCCGGTGTTATTGAAATATCAAATTTCAGAAGTCAGACACCACCCTTCATTCATTTAGATTCCAGTAAAAAAAGTTCAAGTTAAGATTAGAGAAGAGAAGATTAGATAAGCTGATCCACTTGGTTAAGGAAGGTCGAAGTTAAAGTAAAAATAAATAGAAAAGAATTGAATGTGTTTGGAATGGCTTGGACTGTGAGAAGTACAAAAAACAACCAACTTCTAAGACTGAACTTTGAAGGTGTGAAAAAATATAATCGCAGATTTCGTTGAAAAACAAAGTGAATATCCTGACAAGAATAGAAGCTGTAAGAGAGGTGAAGAGTCGACACACTAAATACTGAAAACGATTATATTATGTACAGTTTCTGTTAAAGGCATGTTTTCGGGTTTTGTTCCCGACATCGAACAGTGAATAACTTGTAATTAATGGCCATTTTGACTGGAAAGTAAATAAACAAAGGGTGGTCTTGGAGTCCTGGACAGTGCAGTACATGTAATTAAAACCTGATAAAATACTTGTTATAATCATTTTTGTGATTGTAACCTTGAAGTTTATGCTGAGTAGAAACAGGGACAGCAGAAGCGACTTTAGTTGGTAACTGTGGAAGAAGAGAAGATGCTAATGGGTGGGAGTAGATGGATAATTAACCAGTCTGTCCATGAATAAAGCATGAGTTTTCTTCTTGGCATGGAGCCTTCAGAGAGCAGCTGCACATACTGAGGTTCATGATGGCAGCTCTGATAGTAGGTGCTGTGAGCAACAGTTCATATATATGCAGAATTGTCTTTTGAGGGTAGTTTGTAGATGGCAGTAATTTTATTGCAGTAAAAGGATTCACATTATTATTCATAATTAATTGAGGCATGTTTAGGCCTTTTTAAAGCATCCGTTTGGCAATAAACCAGGTTTACACAGTTTCCTCCCTTTCACCAAAATGTAGTGAGTGAGCCAAGACCACCATGTTCGGTGTCTATGGTTTACTTCTTCCTTGCACTGATTCTATGAGGCTAATGTGTCTAATAAGTAACAGAAGCTTTGAACACCACACAGTGGCCATTACTATTTTCATGACAGTCAGATCTTCCAGTTGGTTCTTGGCAGTGATATAGGGGGTTTTGCTTTGCATACCTGACCAGTTTAAGAGGAGTTTTCTCCTGAGATCTTCTCTTGACTTCAACAGTTGCAATTCCATTTCTTAATGGCATTTTGGACAGTAAAATTATAAGCAGGATAGTGTTCCATAGCTTTGCAGGCTACCTTTCCTTTTAGTTCCTCACTCAACTGCTCAAATTAGCTCATGGGTGTAGGCACAGCATCTTGCTTTAAGGCCTAATGAGTGAGTGAAAAAAGCTCTAGAATCGGGGGGGGGTAACCCTACTTGAGCAACTAAAAGAGTGACCAAGCTTATCTACACACCACATTTTGTTGTTTTTTCTCCCAACATTTTAAATTCAGAAGATGAACCAGAATTGTGCATTGGAATTCAGACATATTTAAGTTCCATGCAGATGTTGTCTTTTCACATACAAAATCAGCAAGATGTGTAGTTTGACCAGAGGGTGTCCAGACTGTTGCATACAGCTGTGTGATTTGTTGCTACACTATAAGTCCACTTATTAGACTGAAAGTACATTTCTCTATTTTGATGGTCCACTTTTTTGCTCTACCCTGTGTGTTGCAAATTAGGTTGGAGCGAAAATGTGGACCATCTGGGGGTCTCTTAGGACTGTTTTAATAACACCTGGATTAGGCTTGCCTATTAGATCAGCATTTCTGCTGTTACATTCCATAACTGCTGACTTCAGGTGGCATCTTCTTTATCCACGAAAGCTTCGTCCTGCAGCACGCCGCGGCCATCTGCGAGTGGGTCTTCACTGTGGTCATCCTTGTCTTCTACGGAACTTTCACCTACGAGTTTGGCACCGTCACCAGCGAGACCATGATGGCCGGCCTCCAGAGAAACCTCCCCCACGGGTCCAGCGTCATGCTCAGGGGTGGGTCTGGAGGCCTCGGGGGAGGAGCTTCAAAGGGTCTGAAGTCACCCGGAGGGAGCAGCACCTCAACACATTTAAATTGCACACCAGAGAGCATAGCTATGCTTTAGAATCACAAAGACTGCCTGAAAAGTTGCTGAGTGACAAGACAAACCCACAGAGGATGAAAAAGCAGTGTTTACTGTTTCCGGTATCCGAGTAGACCTGCATTGCACGGGTTGGTGTACCGATCTTACACTCAGAATCCAGTTTTTGGCCCTGGGTTTTGTAATCACTGGTAGTTACTTTGTGTTACAGAACAGGGATTCTCAACTCCATTCTTGGGTACCCTCTGCTCTGGTCTCAGTTTTCTCTCCTCCAGTATACCTGATCCAGCACATGAAGGAGTCAATACTTGGTAGCTATTCAGCATTTTTTGTTTTGAGTACCAGTAATTACAAAATCCGAGACCAGAAACTAGATTCGGGGTCCAGAGTTGAATACTTGAGAATACCTGTGGGATGGTGGTTGCACAGTCCTGATCTCGTAACGAGAATACACGTCTTGGGACAATCTGTTAAACTTTTGGTGCTGGATCACGGTGCTAACAAGGGTACCACCCCTCCAAACACCGCCCAACAATTCTTGTATTCCATGCTCTGGAGTTCAATTGATTACATAAGTAAAACAGTCTAGCTAGCAAATCAGTATTGTGAGTTAACAGAGGTAGTGTATTTTTTAAGACATGTCAAATGATGTTTTGCCGTGGGCTACATCCATGGGCTAACAACAGTCTTGTTGTCCATTGGACGGTGTTGTTGAGCACACCATCAACTCTTACCCTTCTTGGGTGTTGCATATTAGGTTGGTTTAGTAGTTTCACTGTTTGTTCCTACCCTAATAACTCTATGTTCCCTCCCACATTTAGCCCAAAAGTTCTCATGCCTGTCCCTAAACGTTCTCATTACAAGATCACTTCTGGCTCCACAAGACTGATGTTTGCATTGCTCTAGGTGAGTTATGATTTAGAAGGGAAACCACTATTGCAGCGCAGGGGTAACCCAGGACTACAGTGCATATGTTGGCCTAACTTGAGGCGGGTAAGTCAACAACCACCCTTTTCACAAAATAGTTTGGCGATCAATTAAATTTACGCAGTTGCCCCACCTTACCTTGAATGTAATCAATCAGCCAGGATTCACTCACAAATGGACTTCCATGTGTGGTTTCTGACGCTGTGTGATGCTGTTATCTATAAACATGGACAAAAGTCTAGTCTTCATGACCATGGTTGCCGTTTTTAGCCATGCTAGCATATGTTTGTCCAACACAATGTTAGATGTCTTAGCTGTTTGATTACATTTGAGCTAAAGGGAAAATTTCGTAAATCTTTTTACACTAAACTATTTTTTCACTACTGCTATCTGCAGTTGCATTTGTTCCGTCAGGTCATTTCCACTTGGTCCAGGTTTGACTTCTCCACTGGTGTAATAGAGAGGTATGATATTCGGGCCAAAACGAAAACAATAGGTCATTTCATTCGGGATCAGGAAGCTTTTGGTCAAGATAGCTTAGCTTTGGCGAGTTTTTCGATGCACATAGTTTGTGAGGTTTGTTTGTTGCTGCCTGGATTGTAGAAACCGAAGGAATGGTGAGGGGGGTTGTTATGGTAAAAGGGGCGGTCCTTCGTTCTGCTGGAGTTTGTTACTGTTTGCCCCTTACTGTTAGACAATGAAGTATTTGCACGCTACACGATGAATGAATTAGAAATTAAGCATTTTTAGTGTTTTGTTTTATGGATCTACAGAGAGTATATTCTGAATGTGTGAGTAGCGCTCAGCTGTATTTAAGGATGTTACTGTATTAGTATGACTTGTGCACACGTATGAATTTGGCGAAACAATCTAAGAATAAGATAGAATGGGTTGCGTGAAACTGAGGAAAAACGTGTCTTGATACTAATCTTGCACATCTTTTCCTTTGGAATCATGGATAACCATTTTGTTTTGGTTATCATTGTTAACCATTGTTTTTCCACAGCGAATTATTAACATGCCTATCTTTATATCAATATATATATTTAATTCCCTATGCTATAGGTCATGATACACATTATTCACAGGCGTCCATATCTTTCCATGTCAGTGATTTTATTTATTTTTTTAACCCGTGAGGCTTCAGCAGTTACATCCACCATAAAGTGACTGCTGATCTTTCCTTGGTTTTAGGCTGGATTTGCATGGTGCATCTTCCATGTAACTTGCGTGAAACTTGCTTGAAACTGAATTTCACTTTGATTGCATAAAGTAAAAGCCTCATGTAACTCCTTTGAAACTTGTTTGAAACTCAACTGCAACAGTTGGAAATGTTTTAAGCTTCATGAAAAAAGCCAACAGCAAAGCTGAGAATGTGTCACATTAACAGATATCATTTCAAGAGACTGAGTTTTATTGATACATTATGGATGGTAAAATGAAATAGAGGTTTGGTTATTTATAAATAAATGTTGTATGCTTGTTGATAACCACTTAGCTTAACTAGCTCGGTAGCTAGCCAGCAAGCTAACACCTACCTTAATTCTACTTGGTTAAACGATTTGTTTAGACATCAGTAAATTAATTTGAACACATGTAATTGGGCTTGAATTCGATATTTCCCCAAATTATTTGTATTCCATTTCGCATGTGACTCAGACTCACTCGACCAATCACTGTTGTTTCTGATGCTGGAATGGCATCAACTAGGGCTGAATAATTTGAGGAAAATAGTTTAAACTGTTTAAACTGTTAATATTTCTATAATTTAAGGTTCAGGCCTGTTTATTTTTGCCAAGAAGGACAGAATATCCATCTTTTCTGGCTTGAGGCTTGACCTGTAGTATGCCAGTAATGTTGTTGTGATGTTTGGTTGCTTCTGATTGGTCTAATTTATCTACTGGCAATTCACTAGCTCTATGTCATTAGGTTAAATTGCCCACTCAAAATTTCAGACTTCATTTATGATCATGTAGGCTATAATTAAAAAATGACAGCTCTTTCTGGAAAATGATACTTTTTAAATTGCGATTTCAATATAAAAACAATTCGTTCAACTTTGGCGACAATCGAGATGACAAATCAGCTGTCTTCATCAAATAGGACTGTATCCAAAACCACGTACTACACATGCTACATTGCTGGTGTAGTTTTTTTTGACATATTTATTGAGTCTGGTCATATTTGAGTTTGGAATTTTTTGCAACATTAGCCCCCTGTGTGGATCTGTTTAGCTAGGTTTTTAGTTTTTGAAAAAGTGATATGAAAGATTTATTTCATATAGTGATAGAAAGACACAATGTAAAATAAATTTCGCATATTTTATACAGCCAGAAAGCTACGCTACTAGCTACTAGGCTAATGTTTCCCATATAGAAACTAGTTTCCTGTAACTGTTTCACGTAACTTCACGCAAAGTGTGGCTTGGTATGAAAAGTTTCACCGTATAAAGCCAGCCTTAAATTCATGCAAAGTTACGTTTTTAAGCCAACGTTACATTTTTGACTGATGGCCAGTTCTTGTTTTTCGTACATTTGTATTCTGTTGCCATGGTCCACCAAAGCAATTCTGCTTATTACATTTTGTATTGCAATGACTATGGCTTAGGATAGTGCTGTCAATGTGTAGTAGGAGGACACAGTAACTAGATAAACCTGAATGCCATTCTGGAAAATGGTGCCAAGGCGCTGTAGTGGTGATCTTTAAACAGATTTATGAACTTGAGAATTGTACTGGTGTCTAGGCTGGTTCCTGGGAAACCATGTATGAAAGGTCCGAGAGAGCTGCCGGGGGCCTTAATCTTCTGTTACTGCTGTTTCAGTGAGTTAGCATTTGTATTGGAGTGTTGAAGCTAACGTCAATCTGCCTGTAAAGTGGGGTCACTCATACACTGCCCATCAAGTTTGAAGACACCTTGGCTTCTTCTGAAATTCTACGTTTGTTTGTTTTCAGTTACACAAGAAAAAAGTTTTGTTAGCCAAAGCAGGTATATGCTAATGCTAATTATCTTTAAGAACCATGAGCTTCCTTGGTATGAAGAGTAGGTTTTGCCTGAATAGTGATTTTTAAAAAAAATTTTTTTTAAAATGAAAAATAGGCCAAAAGCACACTTTTGGTGGTGAGATGACAACAGAATGAGTGGCCTTTAGTTTTATTCACAAGCACGGTTGGCTCTGCTAAACAAAATAGCAACAGCTTTTGATGTAATCTGTTAAATGATTGAAAACAGACAAAGAACCCGTGCTTATTTGTGTTAAGAGCATTTCAAAGCAAGGCTTCCTCAGACATTTGATGGGTATTGCATGCACCCCAGTGGTTCTTACATTCACGCTTTGTTTTGGAGGTTTGGTCTGTTATTTGTAGTTGAGTATTTAACTGCACCCTCTAGCGTCTTCTACCAAACATCACTGCGATAAGTTCCAGCCCAACAAGGATTGCGCTGTTTTGCTCCCCAAAGCCTTTGACCTTTGACAGAGGTTAGGCTTCATTACACGCTTCGTTGTCCCAAATGGCTTGTTTACATTCTGTGCTAAAAAATGTGAGTATTTGAATATGTATTTACCACCAAACCAGGCCAAATCTGGCCTTAACGGCTGATGGTACATTTGATCAAATTCAAAAACTGTAAATTGTTACTCCGCACTGTATAGACTTAGACACCACTGGACATTCAAAATATGGGTGGGCAATATGACTTTGATGTCACAATACTTTTTGGTACTTTTCACTTTCAGAGAAATCATAGATACATCGTCGTGTTGATTCAACAATAGTGGCCAAAAATGTGGCTTACATTAATATTGTTGTGTTTTGATTTTCAGTTTAGTAGTGCATTTCATTATTTCATTCATTCTCCTGATTGAATGCACTAGCAGCAAGCTAACATACTACCAACAAAGTAGTAGCAATACGATACAACATAATGCATCGTGTTTTGGGTTCCGATACTCATTTTTTATATTAATTTTCATTAATAATTTTTTTTTTGTACAATCATTTTTTAATGAAATTTTACATGCACTGCACAGCACTACCTCCAATTAGACAGAACTAGTTGTCAGGAATCAAATTCCATAGCAAATTCCATATCGACCATCCCTAATTCAAACCAAATATTTAGACAGTAGCTACCACAAACTTTTTTGATTTTTTTAATGCTTTTCCACCAGAGTGCAATACAGCACAGTGCACTAACAGATCTGTGATCACACATTTTGTCGTTATTTCCATTGCGAGAACCCATTAGGCTTATTCATCATTGATATAGAAACCTTACTTTGCATTTAATGCAGTTTTTCACAAGATTTATAGGTTGTAAACATGCAGTTTATAAAACCTACAGAAAAAACTACCAAACCATAGCAAGAACAGCCCAAATATAATAAGGACAAAACACACCAAGAGCTACTGATCCATACAAAGAATCAACTGAACCATGCCACGAGCTACCGAAAGATGGCAAGAACTCCCGAACCACACCAAGAACTTCTGAAAGATGGCAAGAACAAGCGAACTACACCAAGAACAATCATACTATACAAAGAATCAACCAAACCACACCAAGAAGCACCGAACCTTAGCAAGACCAGCTGAACTACACCAAAACCTTCCGAAGCATACAGTCAACCAAACTGCATCAAGATCAACCGAACTACATCATGGACAGCTCAACCATAGCAACAGTTGCCGAACCACAGCAAGCGCAACCATAGAATCAACCAAACCACACCAAGAACAGCAAACCCACACCAACAACTACCAAACCGTAGCAAAAAAAAAAGCTGTTCTTCATCAACAACTACCGAAGCATATTAAGAATCAACTGAACCTCACCAAGAACTGAACTATACAAAGAATCAACCAAACTATAGCAGCAACAGTGGAAGCTTACCAAGAACTACCGAACCATACAATCAATCAACTGACTGGACAAGAACAGCAAGAATAACCAAAGGTAGTTTACAGGTTTCTGCTTACAGAGCATGTTTATTTTCTCTGAATGAAGCAGGAACAGCTTGTAATCTGGTATTGTAACATAACCAGCCGTGCGGAAACGGGTTACTGGACTTCTGGTTCCGCAGATATTGGTTAAGAGGATGCTCACTCTAGTAGGAAGCGTGGCCCTGATGGTGTGCTGGTGGTTCACAAAACGTTCCTTTTTTATTTCGGAGCGACCTGCCTTACCACACCATGATAGGGTCGTCAGTTGGCCATAGCTAGAGGGCATGTTGGGATGAGCGTATAATGCACACAGTATCACAATCCTAGTACTCATCGTGAACAATTTGACCACCCTTCTTGCCGCGGTATACCAAGTGAGTATGGGACCATCGATACACAGAATTGTCAGAACTCCTTGTGCCTTCACAGGTACTCGATCAGGGTACGGATGGTTCTGGATTCAGGTTAGTAACTGTACCAAGCTGCAGTGCACTGTCTGGTGGAAAATTGGTCATGACTAGGGCTGGGACCACTCGTGTCTCTTCACTGATCTATAAGTAGAAGGTAGTCTTTTTTTTTTTTTTTCTTGCCCTTGGCCTAACTTCTCTGCTCCGATCCGTCATCTGGGGTGCAGGTACAGGTAAAATGCATTCAGAACTGGATGCAAAAAATCGAAAAACTTGGACTTGGGCTTTGTCGCCTTCCTCTGTCGGAAACTGTAGTGTTAGACAAATAAGACTATTTTCATTATTTATCATTTCGTCCTGATTTACTTATCGTCCCAGCCGTAGCCACCGCTTGATCTTCAAACCAAACTTTTTAAGGTATCACCAGCTTTTAAGATATTGGTCTATGGTTTTTGGTCCAGGTCACAACCTGAAGGATGTAAACAAGTCTAGTGTTGTACCACCAATTGTTAGAGTATGCAGTATTTTTTTACAGTGTATTTCCATCTACCTCTGGACCTCTGAAGCTCAATAGGGTTTGAAAGATATCAATGGACATCATGCCAAAGCCAGAGACTGGTGAACGCTTTTTGAATCTTGTTGGGCTGGAAAGCTTCTTTATGGTGAAGTACCACCAGATATGAAGAGCAAAAGGATTCTGTAAAGATATAAGCCGAAAGTTTTAATTGCAAACCAATATTTTTGTCTGTAATTGTATTGCGCCTCAACACAAAGCCTTGCATCTGCTGTAAAAGCAACTTGAATCTCCATCATATGTCTTGTTTAACCAAATTGCGAGGGAGTTTTTCCAGGTTGGTTAGAACCGGAGTTCCATTTATTCAAA
Organism: Pygocentrus nattereri; assembly: GCF_015220715.1. Classification (NCBI taxonomy): domain Eukaryota; kingdom Metazoa; phylum Chordata; class Actinopteri; order Characiformes; family Serrasalmidae; genus Pygocentrus; species Pygocentrus nattereri. The sequence goes on from NC_051230.1 coordinate 29,651,268, forward strand.
CGTCTCACATTTCTTTCAGAGCTTTGTTATTCTTCATTGTAGTAGCCAAACACACTCCGTTGCTCAGAGCTAAGAGCCTGCCAACTGATGTACTGAAAACTTGTAAGATGTAGGTGGTTAGAAGCCGTTTAGAAAAGTCACGATGGGTGGAATTGTTTCACGCTGGCTGACAGCGTGATGGGAGGGAACTTTATTTTTGTGATGTATTTTCTGCCTGTAAGTTTATCTCCGAACAGGAGTTATTTTTCTGATGCCTTTAAAAAGATACAGAAATATTTTTTATCAGCACGATTGCGTCTCACGAGTACACGACAGAAGTGAGGTTCCAAAACACCACTACCGAAACAGAAAAAAAACAATGCAAAGAATATTTTTTATTTTATAAATCACTTATGTAAATAAGTAAGAGTTATGTATCATTTCAATGATTTTTCTTTTCTTTGATCAGAGATTTATATTAAATTACAGTTAAAAAAAAAGATAAATAAACAAGAATATGTTATATGTATTTGTGTGACCTTTTTTCCCCACATCATTGGAAATTCCACTGTAATTTTTGAAGGGAAGTCACTTCCATCAGCGACCTTTTGATAAACTTCCTCACTTATCAACTCAGTTTTCCTGTTTTGAACACTAAGGATGCTGATGGCATCTTTTATAGGGGACTCAGCAGGTTTTGATATGCTTAATACAGCAAAACAAACAAGTCGAGTTTGGTAGCTACTAGCTGTTCTCACTTGATTATTAGGCCGATGGTCATTTAAAGCACTGCAGCATGTATATTCACCCAATACATAATCATGATCTTTATTTTAGGTGCAACAAATTTTAGGTGCCTTGAAGTGCTAAATGGAAGTGATCTGTGTGCTGCATGTTTCATATGTTTCTCTCGTTGCTTTCCAGAAAACAGTGATAAGGCATTACACAAATGATTCAACAGATTTTGGCCTTTGTCCCAAGAAAATTTGTCACACAACTGTGCCTCTATCATGTGCAATGCATGAAGTCCCTTAGGCCTTGTAAACTGCTGCCATTGCTTAGCACTGTGATGGTTTTGATCACATTTAGTGTCTAAAAAGGTAAAATAACAATGAAATGAAAAACATTCTCTATTTTCAAGAAGCTGAGCACTAGAATCATCACGTCAAAAAACTGTAATCCATATGGTAGTTCCATATATTTATATTATACGTTATACAATCTTTCTTAATATGGTCTCATAAGAATATATGATGTGCCATAAAAGCAAACTTCACCGTTCCATGCAATCTATCATTTATTAAAGTTGGGACTTAAAAATAATTAAAATAGAAAATAATAAAACATTGTAACTAGGGATGTGGCAATACAATACTCAGTATCAGTATTGGTCTGTTACCAGCCAAAATCAGGGGATCGCTACAAGGACAAAAAAAAGGTTTAATCCAATGTGATCCATTAGCCTGAACCCCAGGGGTTGGCACTTTGCGGCTCCAGAGCTGAATTCGATTTTTAGGTAAAAATAAAATGATCCTCGTTTGCAGTAAAATAAAGCTCTGCTGATCGTTCAACACAGTTTTAGTAAATGGTCTTAAACAGTCTGGAGTTAATGTAGAACTGCTAATTCACCCTTTAACCCTGAAGATTGGCATGCAGACTGCTGGTCAGCATAGCAACGCAGACAACAATATCGCCTTGCTGGTAGCTACCAAAATGGCAAAGAGAAGCACAGTCTCGAGGACGTACCAAAAATGTCCCCACATAATCTCGAGGCCCTTCTCTCTTTTTGCTTTGCAGGAAAGATGCAGAAAGTGCAGATCTTCCATATGAGTATAGTGACGATTATGATGAAATCCATTCCAATCCATTCCAAGGAACCCGTGGCCCGAGTTGGATCCATTGCAGTTCCTTTATTGTTTTCCACTGTGGTCCTCCTCAGTCTTGTTGGTAACATACTGGTTCTTGTCATTCTTGGCCTCTACGAGAACCTCAGATCATTGACCAACATCTTCATCCTCAGCTTGGCTCTCTCCGACCTGATGTTCACTCTTGGGCTTCCACTTTGGTCGTCTCAGTACATCTGGGGCTGGACCATTGGTGATGCAGTGTGCAAAGGTGTCAACTTTGTCTTCTCAGCTGGATTTTACAGCAGCACTGTGTTTCTGATGTTGGTGACCATTCAGTGCTACATAGCAGTGGTCCACCCTCTGTCCGACTGGGAGAGAGGACAGCGGTTTGCAGCTGTTCCCATCCTTGCTTGGGTGGTGAGCTTTGGAGCCGCAATACCAGCCTTACTGTACAGTAAAGTCATGGGTTCCCCAGAAGACTCTAACATAGTCTACTGTGAGTTTAACAGCATGAAAACCACCGTTGACGTTACTTATGAACATTTTTTTTGCAAGTGCTTTTCTGGTAATGGGTTTTTGCTACATAAGAATTCTACAGACTGTCCTTGAGTCTCAAACAAGAAAGACACACAGGACTTCAAGACTCGTCTTCTGCATTGTGGTGGTGTTCTTTATCACCTGGGCTCCTTATAACATCATCATATTTCTAAAGACCTTCACTTACCATCAGATTGAACCTTTCGTAGAATGTTATGCCACCGATCGGTTGGAATATGCTTATTATGTCTGCAGACTGCTTGCCTTTTCCCACTGCTGTCTCAATACAATGGTTTATGTTACTGTTGATGAAAAATTCTGAAATCATTTGAAGATCCGTGTTCGTAAACTATTTTGTGAGCAAAGCGACATGGACACCCATCGGCCACGAAGTGCAGTTCAGGGTTCTCAGTGCTCCATTTGCTGATAAAGCTATGCAACTGTCAGACTGTGTAAATATGGGAGCATCTGAGTGTTATAAATGACCTGATGTACATTTTTACTGCAAGTGCAAAAAATCAATTAGCAGTTTTGAAGATTTTGAGGGGGTTAGAGAGCTACAAAGCAAACTGGAAGGTGGAGAAAACAATGACCAATGTCTATGACCAAGCTAGTTTCTTGTAATAAAGAAAATAGTATTAATGATAATACCTATAATAATGTCTGCAATAAACTAAATAATAAAATGAGAACTTATTATGAGAACTTCAGGGTGTAGCTGTATATACTGCATACATTTTCATTTTCTTGTGGGCATCTTTACTCCATAAGACACAGACCTTGTGAGATCAGATCACTCCGAATATTACAGAAGTACCAAACCACAGTGTACGAAGGAAGCAATAAAAGCGTGGCTGACCTGGGTCAAGAATACATGCCTCACTGAGCTTAGGTACTCCACCGTAAGGGTTCTAGTACAGGTAAGAGCACTGTTCTATGTTCCATCATCCCTTGTAGCAATGACTCAGTATGAAATAGCAGCCAGACATGAGTTGGCAATTTACACTGACAGGAACCAGTGTTGTGTAGGACCCCCTCTAGTCTGGTGAAATGTAACTTGACGTGGCATTGATTCCACAAGTGGACAGAAGATGCCTGTAGAGATGTTCAGGCACGCTGTCTAGACAGCCACCCACAGCTCTGTGGTGTTTGTAGGTGTAGGATCTCTGGGGCGAATGGACCCCTCCACCACATCCCATAAATGCTTGATTGGGGCGAACGTGCAGGCCACATTATTCATCTGAACTCATCAGAATGCTCCTCAAACCAGTGCTGGACAACTTGGGCCTGATGGCACGCTGCATTAATATATTGGAATATTCTATAATTGTGGAGATACATGAAGTCCATGAAGGGCTACAAATGGTCACCAAGCAATGAAACATACAGTGACGTGTTCAAGCGGACTAGTGGACCCAACCTCTGCCATGAGAACACACCCCACATCTGTATGGAATCAGTACCAGCCTGAACAGTGCCCTGTTGACAACCGGGGTCTGCGCTACACATGAACCCTACCATCAGCCTGATAGTACTGGTATGACTCATTGGACCATGCCACATGCTGCCAGTCCGCTACAGTCCAGTTAGCAACCTCACGAACCCAGGTGAGGTGATGTGTCCGGTGTTGTGGTGTTAACAGAGGAGCTCTAGTGGGTCTTCTGTTCCCATGTCCCATGGAAGCTAAATAACTGCACTGACCTGTGGGATATGTGTGTGGGGCCTCCTGCATTGAATGTGGATGTGATGTCTGCCAGAGTTGCTTGTCTGTTCGCTTGAAAAATTCTAGCTAGACGCCAGTGATCACAACTAGTTAAGCACCCGTGGATGGCCACTGCACTGTCCACTGTGGGTGGTAATGCCTTCTATGGTGCACACGTGACACTGTGGATCGAGGAATCGAAAATTGACATTTTGCCCTATGTATGTTTTTCCATGAATGTCACTGGATCAGCTACACTAGGGGTCAGCAACCCAAATATTAACACAATGGGGACCTTATGTTGTTAATCCTTGAACAGACTAGAGGTGGTCATTGCCAGGCCTGAAGGGTCACAGTTTAGTGTCTTCACCACTGTAACAGGCCCAGCTGGACCAATGAAGCATTTGATAACTGATCAAGGTGCTTTACTTGATTGGACGGAGGAAACTGGACAATCTGGCTCCTGTTGTCTTTGGTCAGTACAAAGACTTGCACTATGTGAAATCTGCACTGTGCAAAAAGAAGAATGTTGCAGGTTCAGATTTTTGCTGTGTGTCCTGTAAAAAGAATAAGGGGCGGAGTTTAGGGGAGGAGACACCTTTACCTTCAGCACACATTCAACATAATGACCCACTGCAGTCTTATTCGCCTCAAGCTGCTGTTAGGAATGTGAGAATAGACGTTTCTGTTCAGTCCAAAAGCAAAGGGTTTTTGGTGGTCTGTGAAATAAAGAGCAACCAACCAGTAACTGGGGACCAACGAAATGGGTATGTAGAGCTATTTTTAAACAATGAGTCAAGTCTGATATTTTCTATCCAGTTATCATTTAAAGCAGTGCAGCATGTACATTTATCCATTACGTAATCATGATTAACTCCATGTCTCCATGAGTCAGGCAGTAATCAGATTTCTGATTTGCAACCAGCCAATAAACTCATAGTAGAAGACGTGACGTAAACATAATGAAGCTCAGTAATTGGATTTCTGTGAAGGTCTTCCAGTGTCTCTCTTGGTAAACCAGTCTTTTAATAGAACGTCATTAATTAGCGACGCTGACGTCTATTAAAATGATCAGAAGCACAAAACACTGAAGGTAAACAGTTTCCATCAGGGAGAACCGAGTGGCTCTGAAATCACTTTTTACACACAAGCAAAGTTTCAGTTTCAGATTTATTTACAACTTAGTTCCAAGTTTAAGTTAAATAAAATACTAAATAATAAAAACTGGCTTTAAACTCAGGATCACAGATGAGCTCCTTTACTATGTTGAACTGTAGGCCTCTGCTCATAAACATAAACCAGCCCAGACTAATTTACCATAAAATGAAATGGTGTTTGTAGAAATTCAGAAAAAAGCCGCGTCAGTCTCGACTGCATATGTGGACATATTTCTATATTGAGCTCTATTTACACAAAGTTAGGTTAGTTCATCATTTATGTTGAACAGACTCTCCCAAAGTTTTACGCTGCTGCGCTGACGTTGAACCGCGTGCTGCACTGGGTCGGTATGACCAACAGGTCAAAACCAGCTCTAAACAAAGTGACCGCTGGGCCCTGATTGGTGCTCTGGCTTTGCGCTTCTTTTGTTTTGACATGTTACGTTTTTATACACACAGAAACCAAAAGGAACGACAGATTTCTCAAAATGTAGGAGGAAAAAGTGAAATATTTGACTTTGAAATGTCGTGGAGTGAAAGTAAAAAGTCGCCAAAAATGGACAAACTTCAGTACAGATACACGAAAAATACTAAAGTACAGAAACTAATTATATTTACTTAGTTACTGTCAACCACTGGAAATCAGAGTAAGCTTTTTCAGGCCCTGAGAAATCTGACTGCTGAGCTAAATTCCAGTTCTCTTTGAGTGCGCTTACATGCACTCAATCCAATAGCTGCAGAAAATTTTGTCCGTAATCCGATCAACAAGTTTATATGCACTTGAGATACCAGGGAAACTCCAGGTCTACATGAGTCAGACAGTAATCAGATTTTCGCTTTGCAACCAGCCAGTAAACTCACAGAAGACGACGTGATGTAAATGTAATGTAAAACTCAAACTTCATGCTGTGGCTTCTTTTAAAACGCCGCGCCACTTTCCCTGAAACAACGAACATCATTTAGAAGAGGAAGCACGTATTTGGTTTCAGCATCTTTTCAAAAGAGTTTTACTGCCGTCTCACAGTAACCCTGCTTGCTTATCTCTGGTATGGACTAATTTCGAGAAAGAAAGAAATCAGAGTAAGAGTACACACGCACTGAGAAATCTGAGCTAAAAGCCAGCTCTCTATCAGATTTCTTGATCAGATTTCTGGACTATGCTGGTTACACGACTATTTGAATAATCAGATGACTGGAGAAATCTGATTCTGATTGAATTGTTGCGTGCATGTAAACGCACTGAATGCCAAGGCAAGATAATGAAAGTGCTACATTTAAACATTGCACAAATGATTCAACATATTTTGGGCTTTGTCCCAACGAAACCTGGCATACAACCAGTAAAAATAGGTTCTGAGAGCGGCACAAAACCTGTTTTACTGGTTCTGTGCCACTATCACATGCAGTACGTACAAATTCTCAGTTGGGCCTTAAAAAAGTGAAATAACCAAATCGAAATAGATTTGGAATAGATTTCCAAGAAGCTGAGCACTAGAATCACTTCGTTGCTGCATGTATAACAATCCTCTCATTGCTTTCCAGATCACACTGACGTGGTGGAATATGTTGCATATGAATATTACACAAATGATTTAACCGATTTCAGCATTTGTCTCAAGGAACCCTTGGCCCGAGTTGGATCCATTGCAGTTCCTTTATTGTTTTCCACTGTGGTCCTCCTCAGTCTTGTTGGTAACATACTGGTTCTTGTCATTCTTGGCCTCTACGAGAACCTCAGATCATTGACCAACATCCTCATCCTCAGCTTGGCTCTCTCCGACCTGATGTTCACTCTTGGGCTTCCACTTTGGTCGTCTCAGTACATCTGGGGCTGGACCTTTGGTGATGCAGTGTGCAAAGGTGTCAACTTTGTCTTCTCAGCTGGATTTTACAGCAGCACTGTGTTGCTGATGTTGATGACCATTCAGTGCTACGTAGCAGTGGTTCACCCTCTGTCCGACTGGGAGAGAGGACAGCGGTTTGCAGCTGTTCCCATCCTTGCTTGGGTGGTGAGCTTTGGAGCCGCAATACCAGCCTTACTGTACAGTGAAGTGATGGGTGACCCAGAAGACTCTAACGTGGTCTACTGTGAGTTTAACAGCATTCACACTAAAAACCAACAGAACATTTTCTTCGTCATTGCGTTTTTGGTCGTGGCTTTTTGCTACGTAAGAATTCTTCAAACCACATGCAGAAAAACCAAGAGACACAGGACTGAGAGACTCATCTTCTGGATTGCAGCCGTGTTTTTCGTTGGCTGGGCTCCTTATAACATTGTGATATTTCTGCGCACCTTAACTGAGCATCAGGTGGAGCCTTTTACACACTGTGAGGTCTCCACTCATCTTGATTATGCTCATCACGTCTGCCAACTGCTGGCCTTTTCCCACTGCTGTCTCAAACCAGTGTGTTATGTTAGTGTACGATTTCGGAATCACTTCAAGAGGGTCCTGCGGAAAATGTTTCGAAGCCAAACAAGTCCAGCCTCAGAGTTCTGAGACAGAAACAGTGCAACTCTCAGAATCTGTGTAAATACAGGACCAGTTAAAAGTTTGGACAAACCCTCTTATTCAATGTTTATCTTTTTTCTTCTTCTATTTGTTTAAACTGAGGGCCTGGCCCCTTATGTTCTTAACTAGAACCAGGCTGGTCAGCTAGATAACAGGTCAAAAGATCCAACAGCTCCATCATTAAAGCACTTACAGTATGATTTACTGCAAAACGGCAGCTTAAAAGCCTAAAATATGTCCCTTGAATGGATTATAGGCTTCAGTCAGTTGTACTGTCAAACCCAGGCTGAATCCCAAATGGCTCTATGTTCCCTAAATAGTGTGCTAGCTATGAAAGTTTCGAAATTCTACCCTCTACAGCCAAACAGTGTGGATGTGTCTGAGGCCCAAATGACTATTTCTTAGCTATATTTTATACCATTGTGGTGCAGGAATCAGTATTTAGATTCCGATGTAGTGCACTATGAAGGCAGCAGGGAGTCATTTGAAATTCAGGCCCACATGAGAAATGGGGCGCTGCTGGACTGGTACCAAATAAGACTGTGGTGGTAATTTGGGGCCCAAAAAGAATTGATGAAGCAAAGGTATTTGCATTTAAATAGTGCTGTTATCATGAGCTCATATTTCTACGACATAAAAGTTTTAAAAATCATGAAATCATGAAATGACTACGATATACATCGATGGGAGATCGAATGTTCTCCTCATTCAGCTGTCCATGGTTGCTTGGCAACTACATCTACTCTACAGAAACTACATTTCTTGCTGGAATACTTGTTTGTGTCTATTATTAATAATAATAACACAGTATTTTCAGAGAAAATGTGTATTTTATCATTTTGTATTGACAGCTGTTTTATAAAAGCAGTAAGCCAGTTGTGGCTCTGCGTTTCAATGATTTTATCACAGGGATGGGAGTTTTAGAAGAAAAGAAGAACATCCTTCCCGTGACAAAATCACTGTAAGGCATGGCCTCCTGTGGCTTATTAGTTAAACAGAAGTGTTCCTTCATAGTTTTGATGCCTTCAAAATTCATTTACAATGTAGAAAATAACCAAAAATCAAGAAAAAAACACTGAACATGGAGGTGAGTCCAAACTTTGGACTGGCACTGTATATGGGGGCTTTCGTGGATTGAAGCTTTTTTTTTACTACTTTTCTAATAAATCAAGTTATTACAAGCTGTCGTGTTTTTCCTACAAAGACCTACAAAGAAAAGCTCTTTTAAAAACAATGATAAATGACTGAGTTACTCTCTTGCAATTCTTTGTACTTAAATCAATGTGTACATGGATAATAGAAAAGCAAATAATAAACCACACATAATGTATAGATTTATATATAATGTGTAGATTTAAATAATACACACACCAATCCCTTCTCACCCCTCGCCCCTACCACTTAGCCCTTAGCCCTTAGCTTTGTGTGTTCACGTCTAGCGGTAGGGTGTCCCGATTTGTGTTGAGATAGAGGGGCAGGGCGAAGTTTTAGGGCTACGTGGCCCTCCAAACGGAGGTTTTTCAGACTCACTCCAAACAAGCGTTGAGGAAACAAGAAAAACCGGTGAGATGGCTGCACAAGAGACCACAAATGTGAGACTTTTCACCATTAAAAATGACAATAACCACACTATTACTCTTATTTTAATGTTATTTCAATGTATCATGGTCCTTTTCTTCCCTAAAAGCACAAAAATAGTAGTATTTTTAGCTAGTAGTGGGCTGATGTCTCAGTAGCTAGCTAGCTAACTTTCCTGTTCCACCTTAAATAGTCCAGCAGTTACGTTCTGTTACCTCAGGCGTCAGAACTGCGGCACTATTTAAGGCAGAACAGAAAAATTCAAACAAGAAGCTGGTGAATATCTGACTTCAGCTTCATATCACTGAAGAATTAATGGGCGGGCGATAATAAATAATTGTCCCCCTCTTTGAAGGCTTATGATGCCCTAAATGTAACTCAAGCCCAGCAGTGAGGAGCTGAACTGAACTGAACAGGCAGGGTCGCTTACAGAGCAGCACTAGTAGCTGTTAATGAAGTGCTGCTCTTTTTATTTGAGGGTCCCAATTTGTAGGATGAGATTTTAACCACTACCCCTTATAACTCTATAAGGAATGCGACCAGGCCTTACAGGAGGACTGGATCTGGGATGTGTTTCTAGGACAATGATGATCATCCTACTAATGACTGTTCCTAAAAGAAAAAGAAAAAAACCTTGCAACTCAAATGGACCACAGTGGTTTGAACTATGTTAGTTGGAACCACCAAAGTTTGAGCTGCAGTGGTCGTGTTAACAGGATTGGCAGCCAATAAACTGCTCAAGCATCTACGCGTAGTGGCCTAACTTGTGCAGATTAGGTGGAACTTGTATCATGAATGATGCCAGACTAGGCCACGGCCTGGGCTACACTGATTTCATTCTTGGTTTAAGGACTTAAACGTGTCTTAGCGAACCGATGTGCTTAACGTGTTAATTTACATTTACATTTACGGCATTTGGCTGACGCTCTTATCCAGAGCGACGTACAATTTGATCATTTTACACAGGGAGGCCAAGGTGGTGTTAGGAGTCTTGCCCAAGGACCCTTATTGGTATAGTGTAGGGTGCTTGCCCTGGTCGGGGATTGAACCCCAGTCTACAGCGTAGAAGGCAAAGGTGTTAAACACTACACTAACCAACCACTTAATTAATAGTGTTAATCCACTGTGCCCAAATGATGTGGAAACTGAGTGGTTCCCGGTTCAAACCTGACCCACAGGACATCATCAGGTCTGACGACTCACACTAACCACATACATGTTTGCAGGTTTCCTCAGTGTTTAACTCCAGCTTTATTTTTACACTTTAAGAAATGAAATGCGATTTAAAAAAGCAGGAATAAATAGATAAAGATGAAAGATAATAGTGCCAGCGTTTCTCAACACACAATTCTTATGCACAAAAAAAACTTTTAAAGGAAATTCTTTTAAACGAACAGTCACGGGACATTAAACGAATGATCACTTTGTAGACTTCATAGGTCCTTTAGACACTGATCTTAGTGCATTTGCATACAAAAATTTATTTTACATTTTCTTAAAAATAACTAATTGTTTTCAAGTAGAAGAGAAGTTTCCAGAGCATGGTCCAAACCTCAGATCAATGACACACCTATCAGTTGTCGAGGCAGCACGTAGTCATTAAACCCTGCATTTGAAATGTGCGTTTGAGTGGCGGGGGGGTGGTGGTTATGAGGTCAAGTGTACATGGCTCCATGCAGATCCTCCAGACGGTGTTCTCTCTGTCTTCTCCGCTCCTGTATGATACCAAAAACATGTATGTAAAGCAAAATGAAGAAAACAATTAATTTGCTTAATTTAAAAAGTACATATAGGGTGATTCCCTAGTTCACAATAATCTACAATGTAATTTAAGATATTACAAAAGGTGTAATGCCTGTGAGTCCACACACACACACACACACACACACACACACACTATACCGCCAAAGGTATGTGGATACCCTTTCTAATGATCGAGTTCAAGTGCTTCAGCCACATTCTTTGCTAACAGGTGAACAGGTGTCTCCATAGACAAACATTGGCAGTAGAACAGGTCGTACTAAAAGAGCTCAATGACTAAACGTGGCACTGTAATAGGACTGCCACATGTCAGTTAATGAAATTTCTGTCCTGCTAGATCTACCCCAGACAACTGTAAGTGCTATTATTGTGAAATGGAATTATCTACGTAAAATGACAACTCAGCCACAAAGTGGTATACCACATGCAAGGTGTTCCTAATGAAGTGGCCGGAGTGCATATATATAGTAGTTTCACTTCCACTCAACCATATTTGTGAGAAAAGTAAGCCTTCATCTCAGTCATCATTAGTCTTTAACATTAGTCTACTGGAACAACGCAGTCAAATGACACTTGATTTTGATTTTCTAAGTGACAACAAATGCTTTAGTGGACAGTTCTTATTTGTTTTTGTTTTTCTTATTTGAGGTTTTTTTTGTTTATGAGTTTAAAGTATGGGGGGGGGGATAAAACATAAAATCTAAATTTTGCACATGATTCATTTTCTATGTAATTTTTTTCCAATATTTTAAATTCAGCAAATAAACAGTAATTCTGCATTAATGTGCTGAACGGTGTTCTCTGTGGCAAATTTCTTTTAAACTTATTTTCACTTTTTTCACAATTAACAAAACATGCCATTTAGCCAAGGTTGAACAAGCCTTTGCGTATAACCTTAATTCTTGTTTTGTTGGATGCTTTAAGGCTCCTTCACGGATTCGTGTTTGCTTACCTTATCTTTTTTGAACTCCTCATAGTCGGAATTGTCAGTGGGCAGCTCAAATCGACACAGTGGACATGAATTGGTCTGCAAAACAAACTCCGGTTAACGAAGCATCAAATGAAGTGTTTACTCAGAATCAACAACCTGATCGTGTTGTTTAACACAGTCATGGGATTACAGAGTGAGGAGTCTGTTAGAGGTGTGTTGTAATGCATTAACAGTGCATTGACCTGTATAATATGTGTTACAACTGTGCGTCAAATTACATATTTTTTTGATTTTTGAAATGAGAAGAAATAAACACAACCAAGGAAAGATTAGCTGACACAGGAGTGGGGGAGCACCGTTTTACTGTACAGTGCTGCTTGTACAAACATGATCTTCATCAAAAGGAAACCGTACCTGTGCCCTTATCCAAAAACTCAACATCGGAGGTAAAAACAACACAACATGTAGAAGCCAGAAACCCCATCCCATTTTGGAAAGGCACAGCAGTTGAGGAAAAGATCACCTTGCCAACTGTTAAGCATGGGAGCGGATCTATCACGCTTTGGGCTTGTATAGCAGCCAGCGGCCCAGGATTCTACTAAACACCAGTAATGATATAACAGAAGAATGCAAGTCGAAGCTTATGGAAAGTCCCTCACCGTCCAGACTTGAAAATCTCAAATCTAAGGGCAGATCTTAAACACGCTGTGCATGAAAGACAGCCCAAGAATATTGCAAAACAAGAAGGGTTCCGTAATGAAGAGAACAACAGAAAGACTTCCAGCTGCTACTCAGAGTGTTTGCAAGCTGAGTGCATCTGCTGAAGGGAATGTTGCTAAGCACCGACATTGAAAGGTGCTCAAATGTTTGGTGTATTATGTTACTGTGTGATTTGCACTACTGGGCGAGTAAAACGCTGTAACCTGCCGCTCACCTTGCCGAGCCAGGGCAGGATGCAGCCGGAGTGGAAGAGATGTTTGCAGGGCATCTCACGAACCGTCTCCTCCTCCTCAAATTCCAGCAAACACACGGGACACTTCAGTCCTTTATCTGGACAAAAACAGCCCAGGTCAGAGGGAAATCCTGCCACTCAGATCAGAGCTCACATCAAACCCTTCGCGCTGTAAAAGCAACCAGCCGAAACCACCCTGTTCCCGGTGCCTGGAGTTCGCTTTGGTGGTTCTGCACTGGCGCTACGAGGCTAATGCAGCTAATAAGCACTAAAAGCACACGTTCCCATTGGGCAAATCACTTTCCTGGAACCAAGCTGTTCAGTGATCTTTAACAGACTTGCCAACATCGTTTCTAAACATTGTACGATATACTGTTGTCTATAAACATGGACAAAAGTCTGTTAGCACTGCTAAAAACAGCGGTATCAGGAATACTGAAGCCTGAATTCTATCGGTAGTTTTGTCCATGTTTATAGATAGCACTGCGTCCATATGTAAGCAGGTCTGTTAGGGATTATGGAACAACTTACTTTCAGGAATGTCAGCTACTTGGTGTGGTAAGAACTTCCATTATTTGTTAGCTACACTAGCCCCGTAACTCCAGATCGAAACTAAAGGAGAATAATTCACCAAATGTGCCTCAAGTGGAAGATTTCTATACTTTACTGTGCCTTTATAAAGAGATGGCCTTCATAACCCTTACAGCACTGCAATCCCGGCCAGGAGTATGACCTCAATAACCAACTATTTTTTAATGAGTGTATCTCATTAAAGGGGGGGAGGGGTGGGTGTGTTTGAGCTAAAGTTGTAGAAAGTGGCGAATAAGAATGACACAGCACTTTTTCAGACAAAGCTGCCTCGGAATTAATATACTGATCAGGACATAATGGTCACTTTGAGAATGAATGGTTCGCAAATTATGCAGAGATGTATAAAAAGGGAGGGGCACAGGTGGAGAAGAGGTGAACCCCTCTTTTATAAACGAATGTATTTCTTTGTGTGTTTTAGTTGCTTCACTGCAAAAAATAGTATTGTTAAGTAAACTGATCTTAAATCTAGTTGATATGTCCAATATGGATCCTGTTGAGACTGATGTGAGCTTATTTTAAGCTTATTTAATTTAATTCCAAACATTTTAACTTTTTATTTTTAATTGGCAGTGAGATAACTGGCAGGTAATTTTGCTTGCTTTAAGAAATGTACTTGAATGAAGCTAAATTGTCTACCAGTATAATGAGATCATTTTACTCAATAAAATTACTTAACACACAAAAAATAAGTGTTTAGGGTAAGTAAGGGTACATAGGGTGAATGTAGAACTTGCCTTTAATCAGGACTTCAATCAGGACTACAGGGCAAAAATCTTCCAATCTTCATATTCATATCTTTCTTTCATTCCTTTGTCTGGACACCTGACACGGAAAAGACGACAGGAATAGGTCGCTACCTGCTTGCTGGGGGGTGATACGGTGCAGAGGCAGGCTCTGCACCACCGCTTTGGCTGCAGGAGGAGGGAGCCGCTGGTCCCAGTCAGAAACGTCCAGCCATCCTGAGTCGATGTCCAAGCCTTGCATTAATGACCTAAAGAGACGAAGATCAAACGTTATATCTGGCCACCTTTACTCAATACCAGCAATACCAGGCTTGATCTTCTTAAAAGTGATTCCTGTCACCAGCGCTGTAAAGAATTCAGAGCCAGTATGATTCTCATCAAACCCGGTGGAATTTCCCGTCAACACAATTACACTACCAGGCGGTCAACAGGGGGAGTGCTAAATGCTCTATAACAGGTTTGGTTGACTGTAGACTCACCAGCTTTTTTTAGAAACCCCTCTCTTGTAGCTCCACATTGATGGTGTACAGTTAGAGACTGTAGCTCATCTGTTGATGACCAGTTTGTGTTTGCCATCCTCTAGTCACTTTAATGGTCACTTCCTACGAAGTGGATGTTTCTAATAAAGTGGCCACTGAGTGGAAGTACAAGGTTGGCATTTCTAATAAAGTGGCCAGTGAGTGGAAGTACAGAGTGGGTGTTTCTACTAAAGTGGCCATGGTCAGCTCAGCTCAGGTACCTGGCCAGTTCCAGTAGGGCATTCTGTCTGTACTGCTCCTCAGGATTGGTTGGCTCACAGTCATGTTCGTCAAAGTACGAAGTCATCCCGGCCCTGCGATAAAAAAGACGACCTCATGAGAGACGCCACGGTTCAGAATGACAGGAGTTACTTCACCGTAACTCTAGCCAAGAGAATCAGCCGGCTAACATTAAATTACACCAGCGTCCAGAAAACTGACACACCTAACCTGGTTAAAGTCAATTTCAGAGGCGATTCTGGGGATTTTTCAAAATGTCCAGTGGCTGAGGTGTAAACAAAGTCATTGGGACTGGTTTGGTGAGAAGTGGTTGATTGTAGAGGCAGATTTCTTTACAGTGGTGGTGATGGGAACCAGGGGTCACTATGTCTACAACACAAATATACCCACTTTACTTACTGTCCAAAGCCACCAGTGAACCTACACGTGCCTTCTGAGTTTTATATGTAATGCTGCTGATGGTAAAACACAATAAACCTGAAAATAATTCAGTTTTCTTTGGGGACTATTTTGCCACATCCCTCCACCATGAATGGACTAAAATCACAAAGCTAGTGTAGAACAGTGCCTCGGTCCTCAGGCAGTGTCTTCATAACCAGCTCCTGCAGTAACTTTCTGAGAGGAGCTTTTAGAGGTGGACGTCTGGTTCCCATCACCGCCACTGTGAACAGCTCGGACTCTCACACCAAGCCGCTCGGACTGACTCTGTTTACATCTCGACTACTGAACTATGCAGACAAAATGTGAAAAATGTGGAGTCCCGCTTCATTTGAGAGGCCAGAGCTGGTCCAACTACGTTCAAACAAACACATTTATACACTGGAGTAGGTCTCGGAGCCGTTAGCTAACGTTAGCCCGCTAAGCTCTGTTTACTATGGGGAACTCGGCTAACAGCAGCAGCTCGGCTCGGCTAGCTAACTCACATTATCGTAAAGCCAGTCTCAAACAAAACAACAAAGCGGCTTCTTCCACTTTATCGTGTTTTATTCCTCACTTATTTCTGCATTTCACTCTTATGAAACGCGCACATATAAAGGTGTATCGTTATCTCACCTTCTGTCGCTGGAGTGGTGAAAGCTGAGCTAACACTGCACTGTCATCACCCAACCGGTCGGGCCAGATCCCAAATGGCGCCCTAGTGCACTATGTAGGGAGCAGAAGAAGCCGGTGTTTCAGGGCATGTATAGCGCACTGCGTAGGGAGTAAGGATCCATTTGAGAAACAGCCTGGAGGAACCGTGACCGTGGCGGCGGTCCCTTCTAGCGCCAGATGGAGCAGCTGAGCCACTTTCGGCTTTTTAGTTTCACTTTAACCGAAGAAACTTCAGGGTGTTCACTGAAACGCTAGTGTGGGTTTTATAGCTGTTCAGTTTAAAAGCACCGAAACTGACACGAGGTGTGTTTTTTAATAAGGCACGACGACACATTAATAAATTGAGGCCATGAATTACTACCTTGATACCACAAGTACTATTCTGAGGCCACAGGTTACTATATTGAGGCCAAAAGTAATATATCGAGACCACAAATTACTATATTGGGCCACATCCATATATTGAATTAATATAGTTAGGCCAAAGATTAATATATTGAGGCCACAAATGAATATTTTGAAGCCACAAGTTACTATATTGAGGCCACATATTACTATATTGAGGCCACAGATTAACATTTTGAGGCAACATATCAACATATTGAAGACATGAATGAATATATTGAGGCCACAATTTATTATAATGAAACTACAAAATATATTGGGGCCACAAATTACTATACTGAGGCTACAATTTACTATATCTAGGCCACAGATTAAAATATTGAATTATGAAAAACATGTGGCCTCAATATAGAAATTTGTGGCCAAAGTAGTTCAGAGTGTTTTGATTCAATGCTGAAACGGTTCACTGTACAGAAACTTATCAACTCATATATCTTTACAATGGAAGTGATAGGAGCCAGGAATTGCGGTGTACAATGCAAAAATCTGGTAATGTTTGTAATATATTCTTTTTTCAACAGAGACAGTCGAAGAAAAACATTATGTTTTACTATTTATAAAGACTTTATGAATTGTGCTCTGCTTATTACGAGTTTCAGGTCAGTAGTGTGACAATTCTTTTAGCTAGCAAGTTTTTATTTGTTATTCTGTTAGCAAACTTAGCCTAGCATTTAGGTTAAGTTACTGAGCTAGCTAACATCAATGAAAAAGTCATTTTACTTCACACAATGTCAATGCAGAGAATTTCTGTCTATGTAAATTATATAGGTAACTGCCTGTTGTTAGACATCTTACTTCTTAGCTACCAAGCAAACTAGAAAGTTGTTAAAAATGATAAAACTAAGCATTTTTTAAATAGTTTCATTTCAATTATCTTATTTATGAGTATATTTATTACATTCATTACAGCAGTTGATAGCTGTTATATAGGCTGATTTATGTCACCCTATTTGCATTTTTTCATTAAACTTGGTATTCCGTCTTGTTTATTTGCATTTATTTATCATATGTATTATTTTTACTATACATTTATATTTATAGATGTCTGCATGCCAACTTATGAACAGCGGCGCCACAATAGTGAGATTTTCTGGTTTAAAGATCAGGATAACCACCTTCTGATGACATATCGTGAAGGTAGAAGGGAAAAAAGTGACAGCTGTATCGGGGTGGATTTTGCAGCGCTGATTAAAATGTATTTTTCCACTAGCTGGCTAAAGCAGAAGGAAGGCAGATAGCTAACATCACTACTAGGTATATTACATCTGTATTTTAAAACCTAATGCATGCTGGGTATTGTAGTGAAAGAACATTGATGGACAAAATACAAAAAGGATACAAAGTCGTGAATTCTGTCAAACCGATGAGGCCGAGTTTTATTCAATACATCTTTTCCTATCTTATTCACTCTGCATAGTAAACTCCACAAAGCAAGTCTAGACTCCAGCTGTGATGAACTGTGTGGATTGCTCAAGAGTAAAAAACAGAACCATATTAACAAGGAAAACGATACTTACATTGACAAAAATTTTTTTGCAGATAAGGCAACTTTCAGAACATTCAACACAAACCACAAGCTCAGAAATAGAAACTTCTCAGAGTCTAAGTGAGGAAGAGAGAAAACCTGAGCTTCTGAACTTAAGAACATGTCTTTTTCTGAAGATTTATACATGTTTATCAACATTTCAATAGAGAAATTTTAAAATGAAAGAGTTCAGCTCAGCATAGTTCAGATTTGCCCCACAGATATCAGGATAGAAACTGTTCTGGACATTACTGGACGTTCTAAACAGAATAGAGGCAGAAGCAGCAGTGAGTGTAAACTAGTACCATTGCATCGCCTAGCGCAAATATCTGAACACGCAGACCTCTGAGATTTTAAAAACAGAACAAAAAATATTCTAGTTCATGTCCTCACATCACGCACAGACATCCTGAACTTTCACAGATGTTCCATACAGCTGCAGCTACAGGTCAGTGCCCTCAAGCATCTTGAAGAGACGTTATAGGCTCCTCATCTCCAAAGGCCTCTTATGTGGAGTTTCCATTACTTCCAGATAAAAAGATAGCCAGGATGATGATCAGGACTATGATGACGACTGCAATGACACCTCCCATGATCAGCTTCCACTTCATGTTCTCCCGTCTCTTCTTCTGCTTCACTTTTACTGTTGTCTTGTGAAACTTCTGGCTCTGAAAACAGACAAGAAAAGACATTAAGTCCACAAGTGTACATTCATAAAAGGGGGTTATTCAAGGGTTCTTTAGTTAAGGCATGGTTCTCTAGAATCATGACAACCCCATGAACCATTGGAATGCTTAAATGGTCCTTCGCCCAGTCAAAAAACTTTCTTTTGGTCCTATATATAATCCTTGTTGCTAAACCTGTAGGCCTTTTACTGCTACAATACAAATTAAGAAGTTCCTTTGAGAGATGGAACAACACCACTTTCTTCCTGATACAGATTACGATACTGAGAGATTAGGTACATTCCAATAGTTCTTCTAGTTCCCTGCAAAGAGGATCTTCAGACATTTTGGGGGTGATTCCAAACCACAGGGAGAGAAAAAGATCCATTGGAAGGGAACTTCAAACTGCACAGGGAGCAGTAAACAACGGTTTATCACTTTGCAGGAAAGTTTACCCATCAGTCACTACAGGTATGAAGATGCGTGCTTGATTACATTCCGAATGAAGGTATTTATCAACTGTGGTTCCCTTAACCATCATTTGTAGAACTTCCAACACAACCCAGAATGATGTTTTTCGTCAGGAAAATTGGTCCTACCCAAAATGTGACAGGTTGATTCCACTGTCACTTCCTAATTATGTACTCAAAGTGACCCATCAGACCTTCAGTTCAGCTTCTGAAGTCCTAACCAATGGGAGAGCTTGCATGGCTGTGTCTACCAAGACACCACAGAGAAAAAAGTTATATTTGGATGATTTTATGTTGTTTCATAAGTTTAGCCCTTTTATTTCCAACCAAAACCTAAACCTGCAGAAATTGCTCAACTCATTAAAAGACGGTGACTGGAACAAACGGTAGGATATTACAATATGTTATTATCTGCTGGAACCATAAAAATAATTGTGATTAATGATTTGTCTTTTCGGTAATTTTATTCCATGCTAAAGTGTCCAGTTATCTTGCCTGCTAGTTAACTTATTTTATTGGCTAACAACATACTGCACTGTTCTTCTGTTGTTTTTCAGTTTTTGACATAATTTGAAAATATCTGTTTCCATTTTCCTTGTGTGTAAATTTCATGATGAATGGACTAAAAGCAACAGCCAAAAATTACTTGGAACAACGTCTGGTTCCACTGACTTACATTAAAAGTAGTTTTTCCTTCTCTTGTAAAGTTACCATTTTGGAGATACGAGGTTTTCTTCCAACAACAGCGAAATGCAAAATCAGAGCTTATGTTTATCTCTAGTGAGAGTAAAAAAAATTAGCAAAAATAATGCATACATGATTCCAAACTACTTTAGCGAACTCTTTACAAAGTAATAATTCAAAAATAGCAGTCGATACATCAACATCCCATCCTAACTTGGTGCTTTTATTGGTAATGTAATAGTGCTTGGTGGCATTATAGCCACCTGGAAGAGTAAAGAATGTACAAAATTTTTGTTAGCAGGACCCAAAAACCCTAAAACTGGAAACTTAATTATTGAACCGAGAACCAATGAAAAAAGCACTTGTGGTGTTTATTGTGCATCATTAGTATTGCAGTGTTACATTTACGGCTGAATGAATTGGGAAAAATGTCTAATTGTGATCTAAATTATATTTTATTCTGTAAATTAAGGTACAGGCCTGCTTATTTTGGCCAAAAAGATCAACTTGGCTTGAAGTTTGGATAAAAAAATGTATTGAACCAGTTAGTTGTTTTGGTTTCTTCTGATTGGTCTGAATCATCTACAGGTAGTTCATAAAATCCAGGTTATTAGGTTAAATATTCTCACCTTAAACAAGGTAACATTGTTAAAACGGTGCAATTTCAAATTGCGATTTTGTTATGAAACATTTCATCTTGCAGCCCTACATACTTTGCCATGTCGCCCTCCCATATTTAGAATCTTGGGCTTGTTGTCTACTGTGATATATTCTTGTTTGTCTTGTGTCAAGAGTTCTGTGGAACTTGAGGGAGCAATGTGGGAACTAACTGACCTCACTGCCCAAAAACAAATAAATACATGCACACAAACGCTGGGCGAGAAGTTTTCATTCATCTCATTACGAAAGGAAATAGCTTTCTAAAATTAACACCGGCAACTAAAATCAGGATGTAAATTGTACATTCTTTTTCCCTTAAACTCCACCTAAGGCATATTTATAGACTCCAATATGACATTTCCTGACGTCTCCCTGGTCGCTGTCGGACCTTGGAACCCTGGAAACATTTGTGGAGTGGAGTGAAGCCCGGAGTGGGCCAAAAATCATGATTAGTGTGTTCAGGGGGCTTCCTGATTTCCGACCAGACAGCCGTAAAAGTAGGGCTGATGTCCGCACGGCCGTCACGGGCATATGAGACACAAACAAGTCAGAGGATATGACTTTATTTATGTAAAGAGAAACTAACAATAGCAAAACCAAACCAGACTAAACAAAAATGTAGGAAAATTACACCCTCGGTCACATTCCTTCACAACTGCTTTAAACCTTAAGTACAAGTATGCAAATAGTAGATTATCGTTCTACAAGGTTTTGATATAATTATGACAACGTTGACATGCTTTGTTGCTTTTCTAAGTGAAAATAAGTTAACACATCCGCAGAGTTTAACACGTACTCAACATATAAAATGCCATAACTAATAAATATAAAGTGCCGTGACTTTTGCACAAGCCTCATTTTGTGTTGTATTTAGCAAAACTTAGCAAAAAAACAGTGTTTGTGCATTACAATGTGTCACCTATTCACTGTGTTCATTTTTTTTCACTTAGAAAACTAACAAAAACATTTGACCGGGGTGCCAAAAATGTGCCCAAGACTGCATAGTCTGAAGCCTTGAACAAACCCATTAAATGAAAAAATTTTTCCCCTGAATATCACTGGATCTTCTGAATTACAGTTGTCCATACAATAGGTAACGCTAAACGTGAGCTAAGGCTGCTGTGCACAGAACTGACAGCAAGTCTAGAAACCTCATCGAAATACCTCACGCAAACCACCAAGCGTCATAAAATGTGGTAATTAAATTGGTTTAACAGTATAAGCGTACAGTCTGAGTAGCTAACGTGGGTATATTGTTCAAAGTTTCATATTAGACTTACTTTCATGTTGCTTCAATGCTAATGAGTGTTAGCGTGCTAGTACTGCTAGTATTTTGACTCGTTACCACCTCATAATGGATTATTTACACAAAGTAGCAGGACGTACACCCGCTTTCTGAACAACACGCTGGTTTACTAGATGCTAACATCACTAACTCATTTGTCAACTCTTCCAAGAACTGTGTATTTGGCTGATTTGCTGGTTAGGCTAACATTGGTGCTGCACTGAGCTGTCGAATGTTGAACAACTGGCATGGCTAAAAGACAACATACAAAAACAACACTAAATATGAAGAACATCTAGGACATGGATTTAAGTGGAATTAGGAAAAACGAGGGAAACAGATGTCGTGAAAAGCTAGCAGTTAACAGGCAGCTAACCGCAAGTTAATGTACACATAATGCTACTTTCTGCAAGTGATCAGAGGATCCGCTGATCCAGTGGGGGAAAATATATGCAGGACTAAATGTGTTTGCTTTAGAAAATCTTTGTTTACTACAGAATGGGTGGTAGAGGACGAGCAGCTTCACCTCCTGGAGCAACACGTCAGCCCGGTCCTCCAAGTCGCCCAGCTTGCCCTCTCGCTCGGTAGCCTTGTTCAGGTTGTCCAGCATGATGACCTTCACATCGTCCACATCTTTCTGGACCTGCTGCAGCCGGCTTTGTCCGTTCTCCTGCATAGAATAGCATGAGGCATGAGTGTTAGCTTCAGGAAAAGGGTCAAGGCCAGGATCAGTGGGTTTGGGCTTTTGGACTGACAGCAGGCCTTGCGTTGGTGGAGGGGGAGGGAGGGATGGGTGTTTGAGGAGCGCTGAGGCGGAAGAGGTCAGGGTCTGAAACAGGTCAAGACTGTAAAAATGACAGGACAGGATAGGAAAGGGCTGGGCACCTGACAAATGAAATACAGATTAGCAGATATATCTGTCCCTCATTTGTCATGATAAGAATGTTTTCAGCTCCTAAACGGATGGACACTACATTTATTCTACGGTCCAGCTTCCTCACTACACATAAAATCCTGAGACTACTTGCATAAAAGCCTTTTTTAGTATCAGGCTTAATCTTTTGTCATGTTTAACCCTTAGAATCCACAGTTAATGCCAGCATTCACAAAAGTGTGGTGTAATTTGATATATCACTGTGAAAACCTCATATCTCCAAGATGGTCACTTTACAGGAGAAAGGAAAAAACCTACTTTACTTTTATTGTAAGTCAACGGAACCAGAATTTTTTCCAAGTCATTTTGAGCCATTTCTTTCGGTCGGTTCATCAAGAAATTTACGTACAATGTAAAGAGCAACAGGCATTTTCAAATTATGTCAAAAACTGAAACACAACAAGAATGGAAATACAAGGTTTTCCGCAGCTTCCAACAGCAGCGATATATATATTTCTAGAGATGATACTGGACGGGCAGATGTTTAATATTTTAAAGCATCTCTACTGAGAAACATTAAAAACAATTCAAGCCAGAAGATTTCATATAGGACTTAAAGTTTGGACTCTTGAACAGCATCAAATCTAGACTGGAACTTTTTCTGTGGACACTCTGCAGAAACGAAAAACCTATTTAAAAATTTTCTGTTCAAAAATAAATATTAATTCGCTGACATACGTAACATCCTCTACACTGTTGTCTCCAAGCTTTGCTTAAAAAAACAGACGAGAACTCGTCACCACTGTCACTTGGTGAGTAGTTTACTTTAATGTAAAGTTCATACGGGCTGATTAGGAGGAATCAAACTTGGTGGGCTTTGTCTGGCCCAGAAAGAAGCGCTACATGTCCTAGTTCCTTGAGCCTATCAATTTAGTGTCATGTATGGTGTGGTGTCAAACTTCCCACCCACAAAGATCTGCTCCTTTTCCCACTTTACACAACTTGTGTACGGGTGGAGTCGCCATGGTTAAGGCACAGATTTTTTACGTAATACACTCTGTCGTCTGAACTCAGCCTAAGAATGTGGTTCCCTAGAGAACCCCTGCCTGCATATTTTGGTCTTTTCCCTGCTCCATCCCACCTGAACCATCTAATTAGCAGGCCTTTCCTGTTCAACTCAAGGAATTTTGGGTTTTTTTTGCATTGAATTAGCCCAATCAAATAAAAAAAGTAGAATTTCAGACGGCCCTGCATTACAACATACGATCTTCCAGGGTTAAAAGGTTTTTCAAAGCCTCTCTCCGGAGGCCTGGTTGCTGTATAAGTGGGGAATGCTATTCTGGAAGCGTGCCCCTCAGCTTATTCTCCTAGTGGATCTGTCAGGCCCAGCTGAACAAAAGACAGAGCAGGCTAGAGACACTCTGTGCCTTCCAGATAAACAGGCCTCCAAAACTCACAACAGTACCATTGTGACCAACGGAAAAGTCAGGATTCTGAAACACAGGCATTTAAAGATGCTGACTGACCAGCCAAACAAAGGGAGCCATGTATCGGACTGATCTCCCTGCCCGTCCCCTTCTGTCTCGGTGCTGAGGGAGGAAGCGAGGAGTTCAGGAGTCATGGCCGAAAGAGTGAGTGACCCACAAGAGCCGGGAAACTGTCAGGCGGGAGATGAATGGACATCCTAGCAAACCTGACTCATTTTTCATATTCGCCGCCTCACAGCACATAAACAGCACAAGCCTCCACGGCACAATAACAGGAAACAGCCGTAGGTGAGCATTATGACACCGCAAGCCCCTTTCCAAGACTCCAGTGAAGATAGTGCCACATTTATTCTGGGATCATTTATGTGGAAGCTGGAATGTCCAGTGGACTGTTATTAGATCGGACTGTGTTGCAATAAATCAATAAATAAATATCACCATTATGTTAAGTCCGAGTTCATTTGAATGAGTTCTGAAATTCCTGATGAGGTTCGGGAATTTGATCAAGACCAGATTCTAATATGATATAATACATTGTGCTTATTCCATGTTTATTCAAATCAGTTCTGGAATTCTGTAACAGAAGTATTACTAGACCTTACTGTGACATCATAAATAAAAACAATGGTTGTATTCTGAGTTCATTTGAATAAATCCTGGAATTCCTGATGGGGTTCTGGAATTGGATAGTGACTAGATACTATTGTGACATCATAAATAAAAACTGCATTTGTATTCATTCCAAGTTCAGTTATATTCATTCTGAAATTCCTGAATGGGTTCAGGATTCGGATGGTAACTAGATCCTATTGTGTTATAATAAATAGAAATTGCCATTATGATCTGGAATTGGATTTTACCAGATCTCATTTGTGATATTATAAATGAAAATCGGCGTTATGTTCATTCCAAGTTCATTCCACTTAATTCTGGAATTCTCACTGTGATATAATGAATGAAAATTGCTGTTATGTTAATTCCAAGTTCATTTACATGGATTCAGGAATTCTTTATAGGATTCGTGATTGTTACTATATCTCACTATAATGTTCATTCCGAGTTCATTCCACTGACTTTTGGAATTTTCACTGGTGTTCAAAAATAGGAAGGTTAAGGAACCCTATTACGACAACATAAATAATAACACTTATTGTTTTAATTCCCAGTTAATTCGAATCAAATTTTGGAAATCCCCGTGGGGTTCTAAAACTGGAAGTTCAAAAATAAAAGTTTGCCAATCCCCACTCATTTCAATCAATCCTGGTATTCCGAGTGAGGTTCTGGAAAAGGATTGTTGCAAGATCCACTGTGACATCACAAATAAAAAAATAGCCATTATGTTCAATTTCAGTCACACCTGTGTGGCTACATCCCATCACCAAGGAGACTGAAGACTTGGTCACTTTTGTTTTCCTGACCCTGTAAACATTTTCTGAACAATAACTGACCATTTCCCCAAGGTTTGTAGTGGAAATGGAAGACACGCCACTAACCTTCGTTCTTCCTACATTCCAACCGGGTAGTGAATCCAGTCGGTGTATGAATGGGCAATAGCAGGATATGCCTCTCTCCTCACTTCCCTCTGTAGCCTCCTTCCTTCCTTTCTACCGTCTTTTTTCTCTCGTTTGCTTCCTCCTTTTTCTTACTAAAGCTCTACGAAACCTGGAATTTCCTCAGATCTAGGCAAACCCCCTGACTGCTATACATTCCCATTCAAAGCCACATCCACGTCCAGTCCTTGTTTTTGAAGCGCATTAAATAAAGACATCAATGAAGATGGACTTTCCCCTTTTACCCTCTAACACAATGAACGAGATGTACATTAAAGCCTCGATATTACCAAATACAGTGCATATAATGGAGCACATCAACTCAAATATTCCAATATTCCTTACAGAATTCCATTATTATCCCATTACTCCATTATTAGTAGCATCATTATGTAGTGAGGGCCATGGCTAGATTTCCGTTCACCGCTTACCAGCTGGTGCAATAAAATAAACGGAACTCTTGTAAGCTGTAGATAAGACTTAGTCTTGTACTATCGCCTAAGGATGCAGAGCAAAGCGGAATGACGCTGGTTTATTTCTAAATTTGTGTACAGTTTAATGGTTTATGGAGTGGTTTGGAGTGAAATGCAGAGTTCTAAAGAAACTTAGTCAGAATTGTTCACAGAGGTGGTGATAGGAACCAGACGTCCATCTCTAAAAGCTCCCTCACAGAACGTTATTATATGAAATGGATATGTAGACACTGCCTGAAACACCGTTTCACGATATACCTGCGAAAAGCTGTTGGCCTAAAAATATGAATTTTAAAATTAGGTTGGGTGAGTTATAAGATGATAGTCGCCAAAGAAAACTAGGGCTATTTTCCAGAATAATCAGCCGTGTGTTGCATTTAAAGGGGAATGATGTTTGACACAGTAACATAGTTTTGAGGGAAGTTTTTGGCTTAAAAATTCATAGCTGAGGAGAACATGGTGGGCATATGAAAACTTGTTTTCATATTTATACTGTCTGACACCTGAGATATTGTTTTATGGTAGTTTTGAAAGAAGTTTGGCCTAAAACTAATTTGTAAAGTAAAAAAAAAAAAAAAGATCCAGCAATAGTGGAGACGTACAGGGAGGGAACCCTGAGGCAAAACAGTCCCCAGAGAGAACATGTTTCTTCATGTTTCAGGCTGATCACTATTTCACCATCATCCACTCGACCTGTAAAAACGCAGAATGCGTTTGTAGGTTCACGGATGGTTTAGATAGTAAATATAATGGCTGTATTTGACCCCTGGTTCCCATCAACACCGCTGTCAAGACATCTCTCTGAGTTTCTCTACCATGAACCACTTCACACCGAACCAATGCGTTCAGGGCACTTTGCTTATATCTCAGTCACTGAATTAACCAAAAAACCTGGTGGAATTACCCTGTAATTTTACAGATATTCTGTAAAAAAAGGCGCAGTTACTCCAAAACAAGACAGGAGGCCTGACTGGCTTTACATGTCAAGTAACTCACCATGTTCGTCTCTGAGTGGCTGTGTTCTTGAAGGAGGGCAGTCACCCGCTACTCAGCATCTGAAACACAATCAAAATCCACCCCAAACCTCTAAAAGCGCAGCACGGAGGACAGAAGGGGTTCTCGGAGCGTCTCCGACCTGCGTGCACGTCTCGTTGTGGCTGAAGCGAAAACTTTCCTGTCGTTTCTCTCCGTCTTTATGTGTCACGCTGCCTTTTGTTTTCCACCCGTATTGAGACAGGCCCCGCCCCTGCTGCGCTGCGCTTCACCAAGTCGCTAACAGCGAGCGATAGAGGAGAGGGCGGGGCTTGGTGCGGAAAACGGGTAGGAGGAAAAAAAAGACGAAGCCAAAATATATTAACAAATACGAAATAGCATTATTTATTATTTATTATTGACTACTTATTATATACACTGATGAAAGTGATATAATAAATAAAAAATAAAAAAAATACAAATATCCCAACCCACTTTCTCTCATTCGGTTTTGTATTTTAGCGATAACCGTATTGATGCAACACATTTAACGTATTTTATTCGCATATCAACATAATAAAATCAAGTAAAATTTTACAAAAAGAAAAATGACATCGCTTAAAAAAATTCTCCCCAAAACGGGTGGGAAAACAAATAACGATTCACGAGTGGGCTGTTTTAGGCTGATTATACTTTAGCGAGGAAAATGAGTGAAAATAGACACACATCTCCTTTAAAACCTCGCAGTCGAGATTAATTCTGCTTAGTTTGGGGAAAATTCGTCGAAAAAGCGCAGGAAGCTGAAGTCAGCTACTTATTAGCCAGCTGCTCGTTCGACTCTGGCCGTTCCACCTTAAAAGTTGCAGCAGTTATTATTATAACGTCTCCGGCGCCGGGAAGAAAGCTGCGGCATTTAAGGTGGAACGGGAAGACTCGAACACGAAGTTGGCGACTGGGAATCCAGCCTCGTTCAATGTGTTTTTAATTCTCTGCTCAGAGCTTTAAGCTGGATGGGAAACCCCCCTGGGTGAGGGGCTGCTATCAGCGGAAAGCAGGCGTCTTTTTGAGATGTTGGTCATATTTCTCCACTTGTTCTGAGCGCTAGTCCATCTGGAAAGACCCTTCTAAGCTCCTCTCAGCAGTTACCGAGGCCTGGCCGCAGGAAACGGTCCATTTAAGCTCTGGTCCCCCTTTTCAGGACTGTTTAAATGACTCATATCGCCTATGAGGTTAGAGATTATCTTAAAGGGGAAGTCCACCAACGTTTCTGTGGAGAGGAATTTGCGCCCAGCTGATGGAAGAACCTGAAGTGGTATTTGCATGTGTGGCATTACTGCTGTCATTACTGCCACAGTGAAAAGTGAAACCTTCAACCTTCACCTCACCTGACCGCTTTATTCAAAAACAAACAACCCTGCTGTTAAAAGGCCTTCAGAACCATTAGGGTTACAGCCTTTTTAATGGGAAGTGGCTTAATGGTTACTATTCGAGACCACTATTTTCTTGTGGGGCACTTTCAGATCCCATGAGGAAGCTATCAAATGCTTCTGTAATCAGTCCCAGAGCACCTGCTGAACCCCAAGCATTAGGGTCCCTTCCTACAGTGGTACCGCAGTGGTCTCGGTGACATTTTACAGTGTAAAGCCTAGGAAAACCCCACGCTGATGGTGGGAGGAACTTTCGAGAAGCTACAGCTCTGTGTGAATATGTTGTGACTCTATTGAGTTCATTATTATTACGTTAAGTGATATTTTATTAATCCCACAAACGGGGACATTCCACCTCCGCATTTAACCCATTTAACCACATACACACTAGTGAATAGACACACACACTAGGGGGCAGTGGGCAGCCCAATCCACGGCGCCCGGGGAGCAGTTGGGAGTTAGGCGTCTTGCTCAAGGACACCTCAGTCATGTGCTGTCGGCCCTGGGGATCGAACCGGTGACGTTCTGGTCACGAGGCTAGATCCCTAACCTCCAGCCCACGACTGCCCCCAATAAAAACTATATTTTTATTATAGGTTTCTTTTTATTACTGTGGATCCGCGGTTTGAATGAGTTCTGTAAAATGGTCCGTACCATCGAGGCCCATCGCAAGTCCAGCCACTTTAGATATCTGAATGACCACGAAGACTGAAACCCTAAAGATTAACTGTAATTAAAGCACGGAAGCCAGTATGAGATGACAAGTGAATTATCTTGAGATCACAAGGTAACAGAGTTGTCATTTTGAGAACACAAGATAATGAACTTGTTATCTCAAAATTACAGCACCAGCTCATGGCCTCTCCACACTGACAAGATAATTAACTTGTTAACTATCTTGGGATCTCAAGATAACAACTTTAATCTTGAGATCATAAGACAATTAACTTATTAATGCTCAAAGTTGTTATCTTGGGATCAGAAGATAATTAACTTGTTATCTCAAGATAACAATGCAAAAAAAAATGACAGCAACAGCTCATGGCCTCTCTGGACTCAGGATAATTAACTTGTTAAATATTTTATGATCTCAAGATATCAAAAGCTGTTATTTTAAGATCACGAGTTTATTATCTTCTGATCTCAAGGTAACAAAGTTATTATCTTGAGCTAACAAGTTATTTATCATGTGATCCCAAGACTCCGGACTCTCAAAAGTTATCTTAAGATCATGAGTTAATTATCTTGTGATCTTAAGATAACAAAACTGTTGTCTTGAGACAAGTTAATTATCATGTTATCTCAAGATAGCAAAGTTATTATCTTGAGATAACAAGGTAGTTATCTAGTGATCTCAAGATAACAATCCAGAAAATTACAGCAACAGCTCATGGCCTCTCCAGACTCACAAGGTAATTAACTTGTTATCTCAAAATCACAAGATAGTTAACTCATTATTTCAAGATAACAACTTTATTAGCTTCAGATCACAAGATAGTTAACTCATCATCTCAAGATAGCAATCCAGAAAAGCATAACTACCTCACAGCCTCTCTGGACTTCTGTACTGTGCTGTTGTTCTTAATGAGGTGTAATATTTAACGTGGATGCAAATCAGGAATATCTGGAATGAAGTTTCTGTCTGACAATAATTCACCAGCCTTAATTATGAATAGTTTAAGATCATAAGAGGAAAGTTCTACAAAGAGACAAAAACAGAGCACGATGTTTTCCATCGTGGCTTCACGGTGATGAAAGAAGAACGTGCTTTCAGAGGCGTATCGACAGCTGAGCACAGGAAGGCCTGAAAACCGCAAGAAAAGAGAGGAAGAAATGAAAGTGAAAAAGAAAAGAAAAAAAAAAACAGGGCATGCAGATGCAAAACAAGCCGGAGGCTACAGTGTTCAGTCGCTTCTACTCACAGCAGTAAATATTTCTGTGAATCACTCTGGCTGTTCTCCGCAGTGAGACAATGGCATATTCATCTTCTCTCGTCTGGGTATGAAACAGGCTGGCCTACACACACGGCCATGTGATATGGCAGATCCTTTCAGTCCACTTTATGCTTCATTTACGGTTCGTTTGGGCTGATTCCTGTACGGCATTATGCTCTGTGAGCAATGCTTCATCACCAAATTCCGTGGCAAATGACCAAATCAGCTCCCAGCTTGTATAATCTAGAAAAGCACTGACCACTAGAATGAGGCATGAGCCTAAGGTCACCATGCCCAGGGCTTTATACCCACCCAGCATTGAGCTGTGTTGTCTGGAGTCATGGAGCTCCATCCAATACATGTGGAAAGAGTTTGATCATTCACCACCAGTACCTGTACCAGTATCTTGGGGCTGAGTGCAATCAAATCCTCACAGCAATGTTCTAACATCCAGTGTAAAGCCTTTCCAGAAGAGTCAGACGCTGTTACTGGAGAAAAGAAATACTGGATGAGGTGTCTACAAACTTTTGGACAGACAGTTATTGCTGGTAAATACATCCGTGTTGAATTAACCTAAATATCCAGATAATGTATGGACTCTATGCGCTTGTCTTTCAGTTGTCGGACTTCTGCGCAGCGGAATATGTTGATGCAATATACCATCATACGGATATTCTGAAACCCCCGCCACAGTCAAATGACAGGTGTTGTTGAAGTGAAAATAAGCATGCAAAGCACATGCAAATTTTAGCGCTCAGTTTCCATTTCGTCGCTTAGTTGAAGATAATTGGGGTAAAAACCATAAAACATGAAATACCAAAGAACCAAAGAACGGCAAACCACTCAATATTTTATAAAAACTCTATTTAATTAGTAGCATACTGTCACCATTGGCCCCTCCCAGTCCTGTCCATGTGTTCGTGTTTTGGTTTAGCCCATGTGTGTTTGTTTTGGTTAAGTGTTTGTTTTGGTTTAATGTGTTAAGTGTGAAATTAATGACAATATCTGGAGTCAAATCAGAGCACAAAATGGCAAATATGTCAGAGAAGCTAGAGGGAAATTTATCCAATATAAAATTCTGCACCGGTATTATTGGACACCTTGTAGGCTCTTCAAAATAGGACTAACAAATAGTAGTTGAGATTGGAAGTGTAAAAAAGAAATGGGAACCTTTTTGCATCTTATACGAGAATGCCCTGTGGTTGAACCACTTTGGCACAGTGTGCTGAAATGTTTGGAGACATGGGCAGGAGTGGCCCTGCCAGTGACTCCTCGTTTGTGTCTTTTGGGATATGAAACAGAAACCCCAACTCTAACAAAAAGGCCATATTCAGTTCTGATGGTGGGGATGACCTCAGCCGCCGGAGTCACACTAGAAATCACCCACATGTCCAACACTCCAAGAGTCCTAATGAGTGAGACCACATCATATGAGGTTATGTCAGCCAGAATAAGGGGCAAAGATCCTGTGGAACTGGGAATTTTGTGATTATTTCATGGAATCTCTCACTTCTGACTAAAAGCATGATTATGCAACTAGAACTAGAACTAAGAGATGTTTGTATACCTTATTATTTCACTTTATTATTACTGAATTATTGGTATTTGTACAATTTGTATTTGACAGGGACTATCTAAGCCCTAAAACAATGTCTTTTTGATACCTGGCCTTCCTTCATCTGTTTTCTATATGATGTACCATACGAGCTTTTGTTTACTGTGCTTAAATAAAAATGTGAATTACAAAAAGAATGGCAAACCACATTTTATGTTTTGTTGAAGTGAAAAGGGGAATGCTGGTCTTATGTTTTGTGAGTCCTCAAAATAAGAGGATTATTATTTATTTATTTTTAAATTATATTTATTCTTTATTATTGCTGATCATAAATAAATCACTGGTGCCGATGATAAGTGGTCCAGTTTATGTAAATGGTGTATATAAACACCCTTTGTTTACATTGCCTGGGAACTGCATGACTTGTTTTGTCTCCCTCTTGTGGCCAATCTAGATCAGTGCAAGCGTCTGGAAAACATCTGCAGTAGCATCCAGCTGAGGCTACAAGCCCCATGCTGAGCCAAGGCTTAGCTTGGAAAAGGCCTCAGTTCGGGCAAATGTTAGACCGTAAGTGATTTTGACGTAGCTCACATTAAGCAAATAAAATGGGAAGTTAGTTCACTAATCATGTTAGCTCCAGCCATGTTTAGCTAGCGTATAAAGTTTAATCATAGTGATGGTTAGTCGAACTAATTTAAGCTAGTGTAGGCCATGTTAGCGAGCTTCAACATAACAACTTAATTCTGCCTGTATGTGTTAGCTAGCTAAAGCTGAGGGTGTAGCTAACAGTATCCCAAACTGTAACCCTGAAACTTTTATTTTGAGAGAACACTAGCTAAACATGGTTGTACCAAAGCCGGTTTGTGAGGAGCCTGGCCGCTTCCTATTTCCCCCGTTATATCAAAAACAGGGCTGCTAAACAGCAGAGGGCACTCGCGAGTGAGTCCTCAATGAATGGGCACAAATGGAGCTCAAGAGCTAAAACCGGAAAGTTATAGTTTCTAATCACTCGCCCAGAACGTTTCTTTAACCTTAGAAAGTAGAAAGATGCATTTCACTGAAAAAATTACTGCTAGAGCACGATGATTGATGGGCAAGCGGCGCAGCTAACACCTAATATTAACGTGAGCTACCTCAGAAACACTTCAGCCAGACAGCTAGCTTAAGTAGCGTGGATTGGCTTTAGGTAAAAATCTGATACAGAAGGAACTGAGCTTTCCAATTATAATGTAATTATGTCACTGCATTAGTGTTCCTTCTCTTTGCGCTAACAAACGTCCATTACCACAGCTACCTCAGCAACTCTTTAGCTAGACAGCTAACTTTGGTAGCTCATTAGTCAGCAGGCTAACTTCTGACCAAGATGAGTCTTTGTCCAGCCTGGACCTTCTTCTATAATCCAGCTCCAAAATGAGTCCAACACTCAAAAGTATCCAGTCAAGAGTGGCTTTGTGGTCAAAACCGAGGCCAACACAACCTCAACAGATAAGCTACAGCAGCTAACAGTAGACTAGCAAGGTGGAGATATTACTGAAGGGTTTCTGTAGTGAAGTGTGAATGATTTGGTACATAGTTTTACCAGAAATTTTATTTGGAACATACATTTTTGTGGTTCACCGACATTAAACTGAGCAGATAAAGTGATTATTATGTAAAAGTTATACTACTTACATGTTGTACCGCACACAAGCTACGTACTCGCTACTCACCTTGTAGGCTACATGGTTTCTGTGCAGCGGCGGTGATAAGAACCAGGGGTTGTCATGTCTACAACACATATGTAGCTGTTTCATTTACTGTCCAAAAACACTAGTGAACCTACTTCTGAGTTATAAGCCTTCTGAGTTTTTATATTTAGTATGGTTCTGGGGACTATTTCACCCTGCATGTACCTCTCCACCATGAACAGGCTTTCAAAAATATGCTTTAGGCCCAAATCTTCTCATTCATAGCACAGATTTACTTCTTAACCATTTAATTATGCATACAATAAAATAAATATCTGTGATATTCTCCTTTAATATGCAGATATGTGGAAATAAAACAAGCTGAAGACCAGTTTTAATTGCATATTAGCTGTTTATTTTAAAAACATCACTCTTTAGCTTTGAAGCTTTCCAAATTTATTGACCTACAAATCCTAGATTTCCTTCCAAGAACATGACAGTCACTGATGTGTCTACAAGTGTTTATTCCAACCTTACAACACCAGCTATTCATGAAAAGACATGGAAGTAAATAAAGAGAAGAACCAAATTAGCGAAATCAAGAGGTCTGATGGGCAGATACAGCAGCACATAATGGCTTCGGTGTGGAATCCACACTGTTAAGGCCACCAAGTGACTCCAAGCTTAGGACTTTAGATACAAATCAAAGGCACTTTATATCGGTAACAATCACTTCTTGATTTAAATGATGATTAGCAAAAATAAGACCTAAAACTGCTGGGAAATAAAACAATAAATAAACGTGAATATGTAACATTCTATGAAGACTACAGCAGGACATTTAGCAGAGAAAAAGAAAGATGAGATTATTTAAACTATTTACAAAAGCCACACTTTGACCTCTCCAGATCTCCACAGTAGGGCGTCAATGGGAATGCAAGACTTTAGTTGGTATCACTTTACTTGATTCCTGCTACGTAACACTGACATAACCATTCCTTAACCATGCCATGGGCATAGTTAAATGCTGCCAAAAGAGATCATGTCCAGTATTATCCCAATGCACTGTTGGCATTACCGTTAATTACCATGACAGATGCCATGTCATGACGGCAAACAAGAATACACAGCAAAAATGAATGTAACATAAGAGGTTATAACAACTACCAGTAACACAATACTGTTATATTACTGGACATAATCTGCCATAACAGCATATAACATCTTCCATTCCTTGACAATGTTCTGTTGCAAGGTTCAAATGAAGAGCTAGGGATTGGCTTTACTGCTCAACTTGGTGAGACTGACGACGAAAGTTCAAGTTTGTAAAATCCCCTGGACATTGAGGGAGGGTTGCACCAATAAAGATTAAGTTGAACTTGGATTGTTTACCTATTAATCCTAACTTTAAACCTTATTTAACAATAAATC
Source organism: Pygocentrus nattereri (assembly GCF_015220715.1). Lineage (NCBI taxonomy): Eukaryota > Metazoa > Chordata > Actinopteri > Characiformes > Serrasalmidae > Pygocentrus > Pygocentrus nattereri. Next base: position 29,686,470 of record NC_051230.1, read on the forward strand.
AAGGTAATGTTTAAACCGTCATTTTAATCCGGGACAAATTAAATTTGACCCTGTTGCACTTTAAACTCAGATTTAAACTTGAAACTGGGCAACAACTTGTATAAACAAGTAAAATTATTAAAAACTGAAAACAGTACAGGTTAGTTTAATGATTAGCAAGAGCAACGTCGTTGCTGTTTGCTGTTGAAAATCCATCATGGCGGACAATGAAAATTGGCGGGTTTTAACCACAGATGAAGGCTTTAAGCTTAGATTTTAAAATTGATTCGCTCTAAAACTCTGTTCAACTTAGTCTTGTTGGTGTAACCCACCCTCAGCATTTGAAGTGAAGAGGCGTGCAAAGTTGTCTGAATCAAAACTTTTTGCCACCCACAAGAGGAATATAAAGAGGTCAGGGGTTTCCTTCATAGCACTGAGGGGGAAAAATGAAGAAATCCATCAGTGACTGGAATTGCACACAATAAGCTTAACAAAATAAAAACAGTATTTTACTCACAGCAGGAACATACTGGGCCAAAGTGCAAAATTACAGTATCGCTCAAAGTCGGGGTCACTGCAACATGAAACACATTCAAACGGCTAAAGACACAAAGCAGGTAAGATGATGCTCGTGAACTTTTCATACAGGAACTTCATTCAGGTCACACGTGTACACGTACGAATTTGTGTTGACTCTCTGAAAACTTCATGACTTTGTGGTAAGACATGCACTAGCGTGAATCAGCATCTCACTTAATGTGTTTGGAGGAACTCCAAAATGAGCCTGAAGCGAAACTGAAAAGCTGTCCATTTTAAAGTCGTGAATAACAGAATAACAGTCAAGAAGAGACTGAATGTATATATAAGCAACAGTTCATCTTATGAATTTAAACCCCCCTCCGGAAAAAAAAAAATTAAAAAAATAAAAGCATCCAGGGTTAATTTCCACATATTTTCAGTGTGTAGCATTCAGCAAATAACATGAAATTCCCAAATTCATCTTCAATTTTCATCTGAATGAATTTTCAATTAAAAAAAAAAACAAAAAAAAAAACAACTTAAGGGTTAATTTCTTTCTTTTTTATATATATATATATATATATATATATATATATATATATATATATATATATATATATATATATAGATAGATAGATAGATAGATAGATAGATAGATAGATAGATAGATAGATAGAGAGAGAGAGAGAGAGAGAGAGAGAGAGAGAGCGAACACACACACACACACACACACACACACACACCCCTTGAATATCATCACTGTCCAAAACAACACCACTAAACAGGTGGCAATGGTATCTTTACAGAAACGTTACTCAACTTTATTGTAAGGTTACATAAGGAAATTTTATTCATAATAGTCATATGTTTAAACCACGTAAAGAACAGATGCCATGTTAAAATAAAAGTTTGGGGACCGTAACATAACTTACTGAAACATTCAGCACTAATGTCCCTATTTTCCCAAATCTTCTTAACATGAACTTCAGGGCCTTTTCAAAATAGATTCCATGTGTGACGTCTAATAAACACCCCATAATTCAGCTTTTTATAAGTGTGTAACATCAGGTTATCGCTGAACACCACGCACTGCTTTTAGCATTAGCACACCAAATTAACAGCATGCATCACTGTGAAGCAGGAGTCTGGCGATGACGAACTTGGTACCGCTAAACCAGTTTAACAAATATTTGTCCGCTACAATGTTAACGTTGCTAACGATCGATGAAACTGACACATTTGCATTTTGGAAAGAGGTTAAAGCTACCCTGCTCTAGCGTTCATTCACTGTCGGCAATGTTGTGAGGAAAACAGTGAGGAAAGTACGGCTTCAAAGCTTCTGTTTAAAGGCCTTCAGACTGGAGAACAGAGGATCGGAAGCTCTGTGACCCCAGCAGACGGTAAAAACCAGTGCCTGTCTGAGCAAAAATGTGCAAATAAAAGGAATTTTAAAAATAATTCATGTAAAACCAGCGTTTATGACGGATGGATGTCGCTCCTCCGGTTGTGCCACAGTCTTGCAGGATTTTGTTTGATCCTGATCCGACACACGTAGAGTTGTATACCAAAGGCTGGGCAGCCTTGATTAAATTACGTGTTGATTGATGTTGGTTAACACATCCTCGTATTAACGTTTGAGTTTAACACATTGGAAATAAAAATAAAATACAAAATGTGGCCTGTGCAAAACTTATGGCACATTTTAAAATTTTAGGTTTTATTATCCCCATTCAGAGGCTTCTCAACATTTAACAGGGCTGAGGTAGGTGTGTCAATGCAGGACTGGCACAAAAACCTGCGTGTCCTGTGGCACTTCGGGAGGAGGACGGCCTTCATGTGCATGTAGGAATGGATGCTTGTATCTGCGGGCTTTTATAGCTACAAATGTAAGAGACTGTTTGGCCAAAATTCAAAAACTTTTCACCTTTAATCCCAAATTTAGTGGCTAACAAGAAGTCTTACAGAATATATACACATGCCTAAATTATCACACCTATATTTTCTGTTTTGATGATTAAACTACAGATTAAATACAGACTACTTTGTCCATTGATATAGAGAAAAGTTCATCGCTAAACTTCAACTACATTTAGCATATCCTGTGCATTTGATTTTTGGCCAAACCATCACTTTAACATGGTTCTGAATCACATCAATTGCCGGGTGGTTTGGGTGTAGGCGCAGGCCCAGGCGCAGGACCGTTGGTGGGAATCACTCCGGTGGCCAGCAGGACAATGATGAGCACAATGACGATGACGACCACAATGATTACCAAGATCAGCTTCACGTTTTTCCACCAATACGCACGAGCCACCTTCTGAGACGTCTGCTTGAAGTTCTGCGCCTGTGAGGAGATGAATGCGGTCAGCGTTCGGCTCGTATTTGCTACAGGCTTTACTAATGCATGAGCTAAATCACAGAGGAAACGAATGTGAAAAACTATTTGCTTGCATACAGAAAGTAGGGACTACACTGGAGGGCGGGAAAACGTCCAAGTATCCAACTTTGGTCATCCAGGTTTAATTTACTCTCTTGGAGGTTAAACGTAAACACGGTTATCCCAAACACTGATTGATATCTTTTAGGTTTTATGTATTACTTCAAAGTATATTCTTATTATGGCTGCCATTCTTCCAGTAAAGTGTGGTAATTCTAATCTTTCTCACTCAGGCTGCTGGACAAGACTAGAGCACTATCGATTTTTGTCTATTTTTTCTTTTGATGTTCTCTTTGCTTTTATTTATGTATTGCACATCTAACATTTTTTGTGCTATATGAATAAATGTGCCTTGCCCTGCCAAGTCTAATTTTGTGTACATGTGAAGATCACCATAGTGACATCGATCAGCAGCATCACTAGAACAGCTTTTCTACATCTTCGCAACATTGCCAAGATCAGAAATGCCCTGTCCCTGCGTGATGCAGAAACACTAGTACATGCCTTTATTACTTCTAGGCTAGACTACTGTAACGCGCTACTGTCAGGATGTACGAGCAGGAATTTAAACAAACTCCCACTAGTCCAAAACGCTGCAGCCAGTCTAGTCTAGTCATTAAAACTAGAACATCTGATCATATCAGTCCAGCGCTATCATCACTTCATTGGCTGCCTATTAAATTCCGTATTGATTATAAAATCCTTTTATTGATGTATAAAGCCCTACACTGTCTTGCTCCTGAGTACCTGCAAGCCCTTATTTCCCATTACGAGCCATCACGACTACTCAGATCCCAGAGCGCTGGCTTATTAATAGTCCCCAGAATTCGTGGGGGCAGTCGTGGGCTGGAGGTTAGGGATCCAGCCTTGTGACCGGAAGGTCGCCAGTTCGATCCCCAGAGCTGACAGCACATGACTGAGGTGTCCTTGAGCAAGACACCTAACCCCCAACTGCTCCCCGAGCGCTGCGGATTGGGCTGCCCACCGCTCCGGGCAAGTGTGCTCACTGCCCCCTAGTGTGTGTGCTCACTAGTGTGTATGTGGTGTTTCACTTCACGGATGGGTTAAATGCGGAGTTGAAATTTCCCCGTTGTGGGACTAATAAGGGTCACTTAATCTTAATTCATAAGGCTGCAGCTGGGGAAGAGCTTTTTCTTATAAAGCCCCCAAACTCTGGACTCAGACACAGTCTCAATCTTTAAAACTAGGCTGAAAACTCACTTGTTCAGTTTAGCTTTTGGTAGCTAATGTTCCCCCCTAGATAAAGGCAGCAGATCCAGGGGTCCATGCACACAGGGAATTATAGTAAACTGAGACGCTGGTGCCGTTGTCCCGCTGCTCGCATGCGGTCACTCAGGTTTGTGGACGGTGGAGCGGAGGGATGCCAAACTGTCTCAGAGTGCTGCCATGTCTGTGTGTCCTTCTGGTTCTCTCCTGTTAGTTAAGCTGTCATAGTCAGATCTGCCGGAGTCGTTAGCCACACTCTGTAAATGTTTACATTCCCTGTTTATGTACAAACTGATAGAATAAAACTAATTCCTTCTCCCTGCTTTCTTTCCGAGTATACAATCACCCACATGTCCGGCCGGACACTGAAGGACGACTGACTGTCGAGCCCTCCTACTACCCACTTCAGACCAGCTGCCCATGCCCCAGCTGCCACCACCTGCTGTAGACTAGCTGCCCACCCTACACTGATATTCTCATGGACTCCTAGCTATTCCTAACACCAATATTTCTGCTATTAATATTAGTAATATAATCACTTGTAGGTAGTTTGACCAGAGGAGGATGGGCCCCCCCTTGTGAGCCTGGTTCCTCCTAAGGTTTCTTCCTCAGTTCTGAGGGAGTTTTTCCTTGCCACTGTTGCCCCTGGCTTGCCTACCGGAGGGTTTCAGTACATTCTTACAGTCCTGTTGAAACTTTGTCTTTTCCGAAATTCTGTAAAGCTGCTTTGTGACAACATCCGTTGTAAAAAGCACTACAAATAAATTTGATTTGATTTGATCATGGAAGCATGCTGGTTTTTAAATGCAATGCTGTCTGAAGGGTTGAAGGTCACAGGCATTCAATTGTGGTTTTTGGCCTTGTCTTTTACGCACAGAGATTTCTCCAGATTCTCTGAATCTTGTGATGATATTATACCCTGGAGAGAGTAAAATACTTGAAATCCTTGCAAACTTTAGTTGAGTTGTTGCATTATTCATTGATGCAGTTTTCTGGAAAAGTGGTAAGCCTAGACCCAGAGTACTAGGCCCTTTGTGGATGCTCTTTTTATACCCAAGCATGATTGCATCACCCATTATTTCTTGTGTTAAACTGCCCCCTGTCCCAACGTTTGCAGAAGGTGTGGCAGTCACCAATTTCAGAATAAGCATATATTTACAAAAACAATAAAGCTGATAAAGCATTAAATAAGCTCCCCAGACAAAAACCTGGTCACCTTGCATGTTTAAAGTGGTAGTAACTTCAGGCACCTGTAGATGGGGTTGCATGAAGGTGATTGGCCTATAAATACCTGTGGGGTGTGCAACAAGATTCATAGATTGAGAAGAGGTGGTACAGTGCAGTTAATGTCTTGTTTGATGTGTGAAAAATGGGTTGCAAAGCAGATGTTAATGACTGGCAAAAAGGAGTGACTGGATTTGGGAGTACCAAAGGCCATGGTGTGAAGGAAGTAGCTGAATTTGCAGATGTACAGAAGAGTACGGTCACCTGGGTCGACCAGCAGTGGCAAAACTCTCATCACAATTGTGGCCACAGCTTATTCACAGCTTGTGAATAAAAATCGCTTTGCTTCCAGGAAAGAATTGTTTCTAGAAGTCAATGCGGGTCCTTCACAACCAATTTCTGAAAGAATTCTCTGCAGGGAACTGAATACCATGAACATCTGGATGAGAGTGACACACAAGAGGCCTTTGCTCACTTCTGCTTACAAAGCTTCCTGGTTACAGTGGATGAAGAGACACAAAAACAGGACTTTTCATGAGTGGAAATGTGTTATCTGGTCAGATGAATCTCATTTCTGCCTGTATGTGAATGATGCTCAGCATCATGTTCATTGTAAACTTCAGAAAGCCCTCAGTGAGGACTGCATGCAAGGTGTGGTTCAAGCTGGAGGAGCTCTGTGATGTTCTGGGGTTTTTAATTATGTGGAATGGGTCTTTTGGTTAAGGTGACAGAGAGGTTTAACCAGTGTCGACATTGAGCTGTGGGACAACCAGGCTTTGCCTTTTGCTCATCATTTTGGGGCAGTCATGGGCTGGAGGTTAGGGACTTGGTCCTTGAGCAAGACACTTAACCCCCAACCGGTTAGGGATCCGGGCCTTGAGCAAGGCACTGTGAATAGGGCTGCCCACCACTCCGGGCAAGTGTGTATGTGTTGTTTCACTGCATGTATGGGTTAAATGGGGAGGTGTATGGGTTAAATGTTGTGGGACTAATAAGGGTCACTTAATCTTACAAAGGAACATAACATTCCTATCCCCCTATTACAAGATGATTGTTCCCACGTTCACAAGGCTGCAAATCTGGCCGAACTGCGCAATTCTTTGATGCAAGAGTGGCTGAACATTGATGCCGCCTACACCCAGAAACATCGAGTCTAGGCCAAGTCGTATCACAGCCATTATTTGTGCTTGTGGAGGTATTGCACGCTATGAGCTATAGTTCAGTCAAGGTGACTTTTTTTACACGGTGAGTTTATCTTTGTACGGTTTTCATTTATGTACAGGCTAAAGTGGATTTACAAATCACTTCATGATTTGATTTGTATTTTACCTACTGTCACAACTTTTTTTGGAACTGGATCTGAATGTTTATCACACCCTAATATGCCCATTACTGAGCTTAGTGATGCAGGAACTTTAGCCGTTTGTTGATTTCCTCCAGTTAAGCAATCAGGAGACTTTACTTGCCTAAGAACCTCATTAACACACTGTAAGACCCAGCCTCCACTAAGCTGCATAGAACTTTTATACTTTATACTTTTATACTTTAATGAAATTTAACTACCCACCAATGCAAATAGATGCAGGATGTGCCAAGAAGTTACACTGCAGTGCTACTGGAAATTCTACAGTACCTGAGCTTTTTTTTAGTAAGTTTGTGCTAAACTTTTGCTTTTACATCGTTTCAGTGAAGTAACACTTCTACATCAGTATGAGTTTAGAATATGCACATCTGTTCCAGACTGTTAGAAAATGATTACACAGAGGAAGGACTTGAGGGTTGGTAGCACGAACTTGAACTTACATTTTTCTGACAAATATAAACAGTCAGACAATAACATAAATGCAATTAAACTAACAGATAGAAAGATAAACAAAATTAATAAAGGATTTTATGGTGTATTTGTCTAAGGTTGGTTTGATTACACTTACAATAAGGAAGCTTACTAAGGGCCTATAAAAACATTTCCTGCTATTCAGAAAGATACACATACTGAGATGTGAAAACAAAGCCTGCAGCTTGTATTTGGAATGCATGCACTTGTTTTTCCTCAGAGGAACCCTCACCCCAGCCTGCAGGTCCTCAGACTTGTCCATCAGATCGTCCAGCCGTTCACCGCGAGCCAGGATCCGATCCACGTTCTGGGTCATGATGTCCTTTACACCGTCCACCTGAGACTGCAGGGCCTTGACTCGGTCCGTTTCCACGGGACCTGCCGCCGCCCCTTGCTCCTACAGGACAGGGAGAGTTTTCAGAGTTTAATATTATTAATGCATATTCACTGGCCACTTTATTAGAAACACCCATCTTATATTTCGACTCACCGGCCACTTTATTAGAAAGACCCACCCTGTACTTCCACTCGCTGGCCACTTTATTAGAAAGACCCACCCTGTACTTCCACTCGCTGGCCACTTTATTAGAAACATCTACCTTGTACTTCCATTCACTGGCCACTTTAGAAACACGTTGTACTTTCTTTTTCATTATCTGTTTATTGAGGCCATGACAAATTATACAAAAGCTTTCTTCGTATCCTCTGTGAACAAAGCCATTGTCCTCTCTCCTCTTCCTTCTTTTCTTGTGGTCGTCATCAATACACACTCAGGAAAATAACTGCATCCGAAGACGACACAAGCAATATCAAGAATAAAGAAGACCACTGTTTAAATAAAATAAAATCTGGCACTGTTGCCAAACTCAAACTGCCTCAATTCTATGAAGTCTTTCATCCATTTATTCCACTGCTTTTTTATTTACAGAGAAAAGTAGACTCTTTAGGCACTTCCCCCAAATTACCCATAGTTTGTGTGTCTAGTTGTAACCATTTCCTAGTCAGTGTCTTTACTAGCTGCTAAAAGCACATTAAATATTCATTTATTTTTCCCCCAAGTTAAGATAAACATAATCCAAACAGAGTACTTTACCATTCATAGGTGTACCCCTTTTAATTATATGCTGAACACCTTCCTTTATATATTTCTGGATGCTTGGACATTCCCAAAATGATCTAGATCTCAACACCCACAGTGCCTCCAGCACAACGGGACAGTATAATCCATATAGGTTTTCTGTTGAGGTGTAAAGAAAAATCTCTTACATTTGTCCAATAGAATTTTAGAAACCTTCTGTTTCTGATTCCATGGCTCTCTTCATTATCTCTCTTTATTATATGCATTAATTAACAAATCCACTGGTTCAATCAATGTTTTTCCAAGACTTCACTTTGTGAACCAAATAATATTTTTTATTTGTATCTGTAAAAGTCCTGGAACTCTAATACAAAACATTCCTTTAATGCTTGGAAACTCCAAGTTTCCTACGTTGTACTTTCATTACCTGGCCACTTTATTAGAAACCCCTACCTTGTGCTTCCCCTCACTGGCCACTTTATTAGAAAGCCCCCCACTATAATTGAAGTTTGGAGCCCGTGGTGAAAAGTGACCTGTTTCAAAAGCCAATTTAAACTCTGTCATTATACAAAGTTCCTAGCTATATAAAGTCCCTAGGTGCTACCACATTGAAAACGGACTTGGCTCAGCCCCTAATCAAAGTCCATTGCTGCGGTGAATAGTGACCTGGCATTTGGCCCAGAAAAACTCTGCTACCAAATTTATAAGTCACCCGGTTTGTGTCCAAACTCTCGTCACAATGCAAAGTGGCCATCTCAGTGTTTGGCCAAGTCAAACTTTATTACCGCAGTACGAAGCGTCCCGGCCCGCGGCCCGTTCGTCTCCACTACCGCAGTACGAAGCGTCCCAGGCCACAGCCTCGTTCATCTCCACTACCGCAGTACGAATCGTCCCGGCCCGTGGCCCCGTTCATCTCTACTACCTCAGTACGAAGCGTCCCGGCCCGCAGACCTGTTCATCTCCACTACCTGAGTACGAAGCCAGTGGCCCCGTTCATCTCCACTAGCGCAGTACGAAGCGTCCCGGCCCGCGCCCCCATTCATCTCCAATACCGCAGTAAGAAGCGTCCCGGCCCACGGCCTCGTTCATCTCCACTACCTCAGTAAGAAGCGTCCCAGCCCACGGCCTCGTTCATCTCCACTACCGCAGTAAGAAGCTTCCCGGCCCGCGCCCCCATTCATCTCCAATACCGCAGTACGAAGCGTCCCGGCCCACGGCCTCGTTCATCTCCACTACCGCAGTAAGAAGCGTCCCGGCCCACGGCCTCGTTCCTCTCCACTACCGCAGTAAGAAGCGTCCCGGCCCACGGCCTCATTCCTCTCCACTACCGCAGTAAGAAGCGTCCCGGCCCACGGCCCTGTTCATCTCCACTACCGCAGTAAGAAGCGTCCCGGCCCACGGCCCTGTTCATCTCCACTACCGCAGTAAGAAGCGTCCCGGCCCACGGCCCTGTTCATCTCCACTACCGCAGTAAGAAGCGTCCCGGCCCACGGCCCTGTTCATCTCCACTACCGCAGTAAGAAGCGTCCCGGCCCACGGCCCTGTTCATCTCCACTACCGCAGTAAGAAGTGTCCCGGCCCACGGCCTCGTTCCTCTCCACTACCGCAGTAAGAAGTGTCCCGGCCCACGGCCTCGTTCCTCTCCACTACCGCAGTAAGAAGTGTCCCGGCCCACTGCCTCGTTCCTCTCCACTACCGCAGTAAGAAGTGTCCCAGCCCACTGCCTCGTTCCTCTCCACTACCGCAGTAAGAAGTGTCCCGGCCCACTGCCTCGTTCCTCTCCACTACCGCAGTAAGAAGTGTCCCAGCCCACGGCCTTGTTACTCTCCACTACCGCATTAAGAAGTGTCCCAGCCCACTGCCTCGTTCATCTACACTACCGCAGTAAGAAGGGTCCCGGCCCACGGCCTCGTTCATCTCCACTACCGCAGTAAGAAGTGTCCCGGCCCACTGCCTCGTTCATCTCCACTACTGCAGTAAGAAGTGTCCCGGCCCACGGCCTTAATAAGCATCACTACCGCAGTAAGAAGTGTCCCGGCCCACGGCCTTAATAAGCATCACTACCGCAGTAAGAAGTGCCCTGGCTTGCAGGGCTGCTAAACTCCACCACAGCAATACAAAGTCTCTTAGTTGGGTTCTCAGTTGAGGTTGGAAAAAATCCAGAACCAGTGGGGGGGAGGAAGAAAAAAAAAAAAAAAAAAAAAAATCACATACAAGCAAAAAACTTGCTCATCACAGTTATGTGAAAAGGTACAATGTTGAACCCTACACTGAAACTACTCTGCAGGATGTGAGCTGCAGGTTAAATGATGCCTAGTTTAGTGACCGTCACACAGATTAAACGGTAACTGCAACAATGTCAGAGACCGACTGATCTCAGCAGGGACAGCACTATAACTTTTCCCAACTTCACCTGATCAACATCACTGCTTTTTAAGTCTTCCTTACATGTGAATGCTCTGTGGAATGTGCATTCTGGAATGTGCACAGAACACACATTGCGCAGAGCAATAACACGTAAGGAAGGTTCTCCTGGGCCAAAAATAGACGTCACTGCATGACCTGTACAGACTACCCACACCTGATGCAGCATGACTCAGGCTATAAAAGAACAATGCAAACAAGTCTGGCTGCTATGGCAGAACTGAACAGATCAACTGCACTTAGGGGTGGGCAAGATAATGAAATGTTACTGATACTGTGATAACGTACACCACAGTCCTTTTTTCTAAGCACGAGTACGGTCAAAACATCAAGAAGACTGAATAACTGCAGCTGATTGGGTGTCAGCCCATTATGACATCATCATTTTGTTTAATTTTACCGATTTTTTTTTTTTTTTTTACAGTTTATTTTAAAATGAGGGAAAAAAAAATCTAGCAAGTTTCTTCGCAGCATTTTTAAAATGTGGCAGTGCAGTTTTACTAATGCTGATTTTATTGAGCAAGTTCATTCACAAACCTCAGAAAAGCGAAGCATCTCAACATAACGCACTGTGAACGCACTCTCTAAGTATCGTGATGTTTTGCCATACTACCTTTAGCAGCAATACTTCACAATATCTATATATTGCTGAATTTTTCCAACTAGGCCTACTTAACCGTCAAGACAGCAGAGTAAAAGCAAAACAACCAAACAAAAACAAGCAAATTATTTTATCCAGAGAAACTAAACTAACTAAACAGAAATAATAGCTACAGAACAACATCAGATAATTTTCTTGTTACTAGTTTCCATCTGATGGTGTGATACTCTTGGTTTTTAACAGGTTCTCTACAATTGACCACTTGCGAAATTGTCACCTCTCAGCCAATCGCAATCATCTCTAAACAGTCATTCCTCCGTCAAACGAAGGAGCTATCCAACAGAACCTCACAGCAAACCTGCAGTGAGAACGGCAAGGAAAGCAAATCAGCACGAAGGCTAAGAAATGGTCCCGTTTTCCTTTCACTACCGGATCTTCGAAGTTTTGGACTGAAGCTCAACGTCAAAACTATTACGCCAAACTTTATCTGGGTCACATTTGTTTGCATTTGTTTAATTCTGATATGATATTTAATGACACAGTGTTACAGAACAATGTTAAGATTAATAAGCTAACTAGTTCGCTTTTATTAACTCATCTGGACAAACAGGTCCAGTTGTACGGTGTGATCCTAATGCTGTCGCTCTTATGCCATTCTTTGTAACGTTCTACTAAAATTTGTTGACAGATCTCATGTAAAAGAGGGCAAGGCCTCAGGGTCTAGGCTAACAATGCTCTTGCTAGCTTTCCCCTGGTTTGATTCATGTAAACGTGGCTTCCAGAATCACCCGGCTTGCTCTAAATTGGTCTACATTCGGATTTTGTCAGTTCTCAAACATGCGGAACTGCACCAAATATACAGTAAAGCCTGTTTACTTTTTAATGAAAGTGTTTCAGTACTTTTTAGACCGGTAGCACAAGTGCTACAGATGCTACCTAACACTATGAACAGATGAAGAAAATCTGCAAACGGCCAAAAGGTCCAAAAAGTGAGCAGTTGATTTCTTTAGAAATGCTGGTAATGCCCTCCATTTGTCCAGGAAACCATACTGTTACACTGATAACGTATCGTGGTGGCGCTGGCCGCTGCGCTGTTGCTCTATATTTAGTGTACGACAGTACATTACAGTATTCAGCATAACGGCCTGGTGGAAGTGTTGGTACAGTGGTGTCATCGACTCGAAGAAAAGTGTTGGCCCTCACGCCAACACCCTGACAGAATTTCACACCAGTCGGTACAGCAAAAAAAAAAAAAAAAAGAAAGAACGACGAGCTTCATCTGTTTATCTGGGTCAACAACAAACAGCGCAAACACAGAACCTCAGTAATCACCACCTGCTGTATTACAGAGTGGAGCATTCAGAAGCACAGCAGCTGAAAAGCATCATCTACACCCAATATTTACCATGTTCGTGGCAGCATAAGGATTGTCCAGGTAGGCATTGTGAGAGAACATGCCTGCAGGGGAGAGAGCGTCTCAGACACTCCGGAGAGTTTGATCCTTCATAAACAAAAGGTTACCAGGCAACTAAGGACGTCACTGCGTATCCCGTACCTGTGGCTGTGAGGCCTGCAGAATGGCAGAAGGCTATCGCGTAACATCTGAGAGAACTCCGAGCCGAGTCCTGAAAGGAGCGCGGCAGTCCTGTCTGACCACATTACAGTGCTCAAATAAGGAGAAAATACTTTACAATTAAACCGTCTCACAAAACAACGTTCATGGGAACCTGGCTGTGGCGCGTTTTGTCTACTTTAATGACGTTTCTGGTGAATTCCATCAAAAGAACTTGAACGTAGGAGAGAAAAAACTCTGGAACTCCGGTCGTCTACCTTTCGTGTGCTTGGACCGCCCTCTCCTCGTTCAAAAACCACGGCCTTGCATCTATATCTGTAAATACATGCTGGTACCTTTAAAACTCTCCATTTTATGGGACAGTTTGGTGCTTCACATTAAGGTTTTCTGAGCATTAGATTGAAATCCTCTCCTTTCTTATTTGTTTCACCTGATTTTCAAAGTTTTCACATTTTGATATTAAGTGATTAAGAGACCCTTATTAGTCCCACAAACGGGGAAATTTCACCTCCGCATTTAACCCACCCGTGACGTGAAACACATACACTCTAGTGAGCACACAGACACACTGCCCAACGCTCTGGGCAGTGAGCACACACACACTAGGGGGCAGTGAGCACACTTGCCCGGAGTGGTGGGCAGCCCAATCCGCAGCGCCCGGGGAGCAGTTGGGGGTTAGGTGTCTTGCTCAAGGTGCTGTCAGCTCTGGGGACCTTCCGGTCACGAGGCTGGTTCCCTAACCTCCAGCCCACGACTGCCCCGTTTGTTGCCGCATTACACACTTCTTCGTTTAGTGTCGTTGGTTATTTAAATTATACTTAAAGTTTTAAAATGGGGATACAAATCTTTTTTTTTTTTAAACATGTGAAGTAAAATAAATCCGAATAAAACTGAATAAAATCTTTTTTACATATGCACATGGGGGCAGTCGTGGGCTGGAGTTTAGAAATCCGGCCCCGTGACCAGAAGGTCACCGGTTCGATCCCCAGAACCGACAGTACATGATTGAGGTCTCCTCGAGCAAGACACCTAACCCGCTGTGGATAGGGCTGCCCACCGCTCCGGGCAAGTGTGCTCACTGCCCCCTAGTGTGTGTGTGTTCACTATTATGTATGTGGTGTTTTACTGCATGGATGGGTCACATTTCGGAGGTGAAACGTCCTCATTTGTGGGACTAATAAAGGTCACTTAACTAACTAATACATATTTACAATATAGGACAAAAGAATATTACTGTTATTCCAAATCTTTGAATGATTTGTATGTATGTGTGAGCATGCATCCAAAAGTTTGGTTAGTTTTATATTTATACTGTTATGTTATGGCAAAATCGTGTGTGTGTGTATATATATATATATAAAAAATTATATATATATGGCAAAATAATATGAAAAGGCTTTTAGCCCGAACTACATTTACCATACTTGCACCATAACATCCTTTAAACACTGTATTTTTAAAGCATTTTAGTAACAACCCGTAGTGTCATGTAATAAAATTGACGACTCAAGGCAGATTACTTTCGAGGCATAAGTGTTCGTGGGCATGGTTTTAAGACGTTTCATGAGAACATGTTCAGGGAGCGTTCTGGCCTAAAACTAGCATTTTGCTGTTGTCGGACGTAAACCTTGTATCTCCAGACTGGTCATTTTACAGGAGAAGGAAAAAAACCTACTTTACTTTTAATAGAAGTCAATTGAACCAGACCCCCCCCCCCCCCCTATTGGCCCAGGAGGACCAGGACACAGCCATGGAGAACTCTAGGCCTTGTTCTCCTGCATGCCTGAGTGAGTGTATTGCTGTAACACACACACACACACACACACACACCCTCAGATGCTCAATCCACCTGGGCAAACAGAGCTCTCTGATAAAGCCGTCATTCCTGCCTGAGCTCCAGGCGAAGGAGGGTAAATCAGGAGAGCAACAGCTTGAAGGAGGAAACAGCCCTACAGCGACTCTTCCAGCACTTGTGAAAGCCCTTCTGAGCAAAACAGGAACTTCAACCTGGCTTCTCGCTCGAACTCTCCGTTCCACCTTAAACGGCGCAGCAGTTCCTACTGTAGCCTGAGGCGCCGGACTGTAAATGCGGCACCATTTAAGGTGGAACGGAAACTTCGACTCAGCAGCCCACTGAAACTTCGTCAGCTCAACCTGAAGAACCAGCTGGGCCTCCTCGACCTTCTCCGCCTCGCAGATTTGGAAGATAACCGTGTCTTTAAGCCAGAAAACAACTTCATTTCTTCTGTAAGCGACCGAAACAGCCGTCCGTTAACGTTTCTCACACCGAGGCTCAGTGAGTGAAGTTCAGTTGGCACCTACCATCTTGTTTGGATCCCCCACTCCCATCGTCTACAGGAAACGCTGCTCCTCTCCACCGAAACACGGCATGCAGGACAAAGCGTCCCGGGTTTGACAGAGTTTGTCGCTAGTTTAAGACGCTTTTAGAGTCTAAACGCCGCCGCTCCCGTCTTTACTTCCTCCTTCTGTCTCTCTCTGTTGGTCTCTTCCTCCTCCCCTTGCATTCCTTAAGCGGCTATTTCTACTTCCGCCCGCTCGCCTGCAGGGGGCGCCAAAGGCAACAAAGCGGGACAGACTGAATAATGTAAATAAATCCATTTTTCATGAGAACTTATAATGATGAACTCTTTTAAAACAGCCATACAGAGACCCTCAGGCGTCATAGTGAGGATTTTTAATAAGGCGTGGACTCAATTTATTATATTGAAACCACGGTTTACAATATCGGGGCCACAAATTACTTTGTAGAGGTGATAAATTACTAGGCCACGATTTACTATATTGAGGCCATGAATTACTAAACTGAAGCCACAAACTACTATATGGAGGCCACTAATTACTATATAGAGGTGATGAATTATTACAGAGGTCATAATTTACTATATCGAGGCCACAAATGAATATATTGAGGCCACTAATTACTATATGGAGGTGATGAATTATTACACAGACGTCACAATTTACTATATTGAGGTGATGAATTATTACACTGAGGTCACAATTTACTATATTGAGGTCACAAATTAACAAATTGAGCCCACTAATTACTAAACCGAAACCACAAACTACTATAAAGAGGTGATAAATTACTATACTGGGGCCACAAATTAATATATTGAGGCCACAATTTAATATATTTAGGCCATGCTTTACGTGAAACTTGTGGCCTCATTATAATAATTTGTGGCCTCAAAATATTAATTTATGTTCACACACATATTAAAAAAACTACACCACATTATGGGCTCTGAACAACCAAGAAGGTTTTATCGGTTTTTAATAAAAATAAAGAACAGAATGAAATAAAGAGCAGAACAGATTAAAGGTCTGGACCGTATATACAGTAATAACACTGTAGGGCCTGAAGATAAACCTATAATCTTTCCCAGGCGGCGCGACCAAGTCAGCCTTTACAGCAGATAAAACAGGTCAATTAAAAATAATACCAAAGCAGGTAAATAATACCAAAACAAGAGTCAGACTGTAGGTAGAGGACCCGTCTGGTTTGTAGACTAACACGAGACAATAACTGCTCTCCCTGACCGATCTCTGATCTCAGATCTCTGAAAGTCCTAAAACTGGATAAAGAAAGGAGTTTTATATTTGTCACTTAGTCGTTCACTCATAGTTTAGTGTCTGAGTTAGAACCCGCCCCGTAACTGAGGGCAGTAACAGGAAACATTTTGTGTCACCAAATCTGAGTGCGGTTCCACCCAGCTCAGGCCCTCAGGTGCGGTCACCACTCCCACTGACATCACCGCCTATTCTATTTCTAGGCCTCGGCACACCACTTTTAAAGGGAGACTTCGCCAAACATGCTGGATCTTGCTCGTGACAAACTCCACGTCACTCCACGTTTGCGGTGTTTCACTGATATTACATTCACAAACGTACAGTGGAGACTTGAAGAATCACTTAAGGGTCCTTCACAATAGCCTATGTTCATGTTACCAACAGACCCAGATCGTCCCCTGGGCTTTGTACAGGCAGGTGCCCAGGGGTCCAAGCATATATGAGAAAGTCAACGCTCTCTACTTTTCCCTTAAATGTTGGCATTTTCTCTGTCAGCTACTGCTTAGCGACTGATCCGTTATTACTTCAGGCGAGATTCAACTAACGTTCCCTTGAACGTCCTGAATCTGAAGCTCCATATATCCAAGAGATGTCTGGAAGGTCTGGAAAAGTGAGACCAACAGAGCACACGACGTTCGTTTCCGAAGCCAAGTACAAAACGTCAACCTGTGTTAGAGAAAAAGTTGTACCATCCTGGTCAGCAGTGATCTGCGAGTGGTTAAGTGATACTTTATTAATCCCACAAATGGGGAAATTCCACCTCCGCATTTAACCCATCCGTGAAGTGAAACACCACACACACACTAGGGGGCAGTGAGCACACTTGCCCAGAGCGGTGGGCAGCCCAATCCATGGCGCCTGGGGAGCAGTTGGGGGTTAGGTGTCTTGCTCAAGGACACCTGAGTCATGTGCTGTTGGCCCTGGGGATTGAACCGGCAACCTTCTGGTCACAGGGCCAGTTCCCTAAAATCCAGCCCACGACTGCCCCCAAAAAGTCTCCTTCTTCACGCCCGCTGTGGCAGTACGCTTTAGCCTAGGCTGCTAAGTTAGGTGCTTTTCTCTCGTCTTTATGTACATTTTAGCTGCTCGATTGAAATCACTTGTCTTCATTGGAGTAAAAGTTGTGCTTGTGAAGAGCGGACGCAGGATTTATAGGGACGTGTTGCATTAGTTGCTGGGTTTATGTGAACCTGTGCACTCGTTAAAGTTACTTAAGTTGCTGCCGTTTTGTCTTGATTGGAAAATGTGTTCATAGCAGTGAGGTGCCCAACACTGTGACATTGTAGTCCTGCACAGGCCTTAAAAATTTCCTGACAACCCAAAAGAGGCCCACCAAACATCTGCGCCCAATAACTTGATGATCTGTACCAGTTCACAGTCTAATAACCTTGATAAAACACCACTTGGCTGTAACTACACTTCACTTTGAAAAACATTCACTAAAATACTTCAAACATCACGCAAGATCTCTTGCTTTAAAGAAATAGTTTGACCTTAAGTCTTATTTACCCATTTTCCCACTTAGCCTGGATTTAGTTGATCAGCCGAGACGCCAAATTTTGCTTCTTTGGTTTAATGTAATAATGTAATCCATGTGTTATAATGTTATGTTTATGAATTATATACTTCAATCTACAACTTTAAGTGCAAGTACAAAACACTCAAAAGCACAAATAACTGCACTGAATTTCTATTTAAATCATAGGTAATTAAAGCATAGCTCATAAATATTTAAATACGTCATAAGTTATTTGTTATTTAAGCAACAGAAGACGAGATAGAAGACGAGAACTGCTCAGCCGGCAGTTCGTTCTCCAGCTTCTTACACTAAATTCCCAAACTGTTTTTATTGGATCAGTTTTATGGCTCAGTCTGATCTGGATCAGTCGACAGGTTGGGCGAATAGTATTGGGCTCATTTCTGTCTGATTCCAGGTCGTTTAGCTGTTCTTGTGTCACAGCTACCGACTGAAAAGCTGCTCAGTGGTGACGACAGTTTGGGAATTTTGTGTCGTCTCGTCTTCAGAGTCTGACCAAATCAGTGACGGTCAAATGTGTCCATTTTCTATTTGTGCGCAAAATAAGAAGTAAAAACATCTAAATGGCCTGAGCGTCTCCTACAGCTGTCAAACTCGTTGCTTAGCAACGGCATCTTAGCGGAGTGATAGTGTTTGTGAAAAACCTGTGATGTTATGGTGAAATAGCAGCACGGTTAGAACACCTCAACCAATCAGCTTGCAGAACGGTTGTATATTTCAAAATCATACATTTAGTATGTATGTAAGTGGGAATATTAAAAATATGCACTTTTCTCATTAAATTAAAATAAATATTGCATTAAAAATGTTTTCTTAAATCCAATGTTGAAAAAACAACCCAAACCACACCAAATTACATTTTTAATCATTTAAAGGGGCAGAATGGCACCTCAAACACAGGGGGAGGGGGTCCATGTTTGAGGTGCCATTCTGCCCCTTTAAACGATTAAAAACTATTATTATCATCATCTATTAAACACCAGCCGCATTCTGCGAGTGAGGCTTCACAGATCTCACTAATTCTCAGCCATATATTTTTAAATTCAACTTTTCTTTTGACTTTGTGAAACACGTATTTATTAGCACAATTAACATTCAGCACAGTTCTTTTAAGAGTTTTAATGGTCTGTTTTAAAGTACAGATAAAAAGGGAAAAAGTTCAACAGGTTTAAATTAAAGAGACGGCGCATATAAAAGGAACAGGAGGTAAAAGCTGGATAGAAAGGACGAAACTATTATTCTTTTATCCTTAATTCTTTAATCCCTTTAGATACAACAAAGAGCACTGAGCCAAGAATCCATTCAGTATTCACAGTTCACGCTCTGTCCATCCCTCCGCCTCCTCTCTTTCGCTCAGGCCGAGAGAGACGGCACACTGATCAGACTCTTCCGTCACACGTTTGACGTTTTATCATGATAGACAATTCTATAACTTGTTTTAATTCTGTATTTCTGTCCTGTTTGAAGTGAAAAATGGGTCACAAATGTATTAAAAGCCTTTACTTGCGTTCTGAGAGACGAGAAAAAGCGCTACAGAGCAGAAAAACAGCTGGTGGAACAAATCAAACTGTACAATATATAAAAAAGAAAAACTGCTTTTAGTTTAGCAGCGCAGGCATGTTTTATAGGCATGTCAGTGGCCTTGTCTGATGATGATGTCCGACATGTCGTCCACTTTCTGAAGCTCCAGGTTCTGTTGGAGAGACAGACAATTTATGATCAATCTCATTATGAATGTGGTTCCTAACACGTTCCATCGTAGCTTTTAAGGTTAATTGTCCTAATTAAAGGAGAACTGCACTGACTTTTCTACATTTCTGCACATTTAAATTAATAATATGTGAACTCAGTGGTTTGGTGTTCTAGAGAAACTCAATTTTTCAGATTGAACGAGGTGGGTAATCCTGCAAATAATCCGTTAAATCGAAGGATAATATCCGTGCAAACATCTATCCGATTACATTCCCAGTCGGAAAGTTTAAGTCCGTTCTGCATGTGTGTCGCATCACAGTGAGAGTTTATAACGTCCAACATGGCGGAGCAGAAACTGGACTGCAGAGGAAACTAAGTTTACGCTCTGATCTTTAAAAGACGGTGGGGGGACGGACGTCCATCTTATATGTCTCAGAATGTCTCCCCTCTGCCTTCTTTAATGAGGACAATGTGAAGGACGTCTTCTGGAGTCCGACGTCATTTTAAAGCAATAATAAAAAAAAGCACTGCTCACTGCTGCTCATCTCGCTCTGACTGGACTGACATGACGTTCGCTGTGATGGTACCGTTTACTCTAAGCGGTACTCCACGAATGCGGATCATTTTGGATCAGATTACTTGTAGTGAGCATGTAAACAGAGATTTTCCATCAGATTGTTCAATAGAGTGAGGGTAACGCGTCAGTCTTAGTCTGTAATTGGAACGTGTTTAATCGGATTGGCAAAAATCTTTGCACGTAAACACAGCCACTGCAATCCGATTATGATCGGATTTCTGCAGCTATTTGATTATTCAAATGCTCATGTAGGAACAGACTGCGGGACTGAACATAAGGGAGCAGCGTCGCTGCGAGATGCGGCAGAAACACTTCTGGAGTGACGCTGAAACAGACTACATGCTTGACGAAATGATGGACATAATCTAGACAATAAAGAATATTTATATATATTCATATTTTCAGGTAAAGTGCCACAACATTTTTTAAAAGCAGCAGCATGAAGTTTTCATTATGTTTACATCGCATCTTCTTCCGCGAGTTTAGTGGCTGGTTGTAAAGCAGAAATCTGACTGTCCGACTCCTGGAGTTTCCCCATTATCTGATTACTCAAGTGCATGTAAACAAATTGATCGGCCTACTGACAAAATCTGATTTTCTGTGGTTATTAGATTATTAAGTGCATGTAAACACACTCATTGTTTTATGGTACGTTTTTGGATTTGGTTTTGCCTTGAAACACATTTTTAAACACATTCATGGTAGGGAGCAATATGCAAAGTGTTATGAGGTAAAAACAGTATTTAAAGAAAACTTGTTTCAGATTTATCACTATTATACCATCAAAATTACATATTAATACCTCAGAAGACTCAGGTAGGTTCACAGGTGGGTTTGGTAAGTAAATTAAATGGCTACATTTGTGTTGTACCGTTTTACACCAAACCACTCTGAATGACCTCAACCACTGAGTTATAAAGAGATTGAGAAATTAATTGAAATTCAATACAACTACATCATTATTGGAAGCTCACGGTAAGTCTACATTGGCTGGATAAAACATTCTGGGTAAAAATCGATCTCCCTATGACGAGTATGAAGTGTGGGGCAATTGTAATCGGTTATATGCTAATAATGTGTCAGCCAGAGATTATAGACTGATGGACTATGACTATCACAGTAAGTATTTTCAGGTGATCATTCAATCTATGCCTGTAAAAGAAGAGTCTACAGTACTGCGGAGTAAAATCAGAGTGATAACAGAACTCACTTTCTCATTGGCCAGATGTAGAAGGGCAACAAAGGCCAGCGGCACAGACAGGTTATTGGCCATGGTGGTAGGCAGCCTTGAAAAAGAGAAAGAAAATATATAT
Source organism: Pygocentrus nattereri (assembly GCF_015220715.1). Classification (NCBI taxonomy): domain Eukaryota; kingdom Metazoa; phylum Chordata; class Actinopteri; order Characiformes; family Serrasalmidae; genus Pygocentrus; species Pygocentrus nattereri. The sequence continues at coordinate 29,708,079 of NC_051230.1, forward strand.
TATTGATATTATTGTACATTATTCAGCTTTGTGCACTGTTCATGTATAGTTCAGAACCTGGAGGCCTGGGCACTTTTTGATGCCACGCTGCATTCCTACACGAGGGTGATTAAAAGATTTATGAGTTCCCTACAGGTACTGTCTGGTAAAAGCACAGTGCGCAGCTGAGCCCTGCTGCCGAGAATAGAGCTCAGATCGTAGCAGCGCCAAAAGGTTCTTTATTACTCCGAGTTCTCCAACTGATCGAATGGCTTAATACAAACGGGTTTCCCAGAAGTCATGGACTGGCCACCTGGGTGCTGACCATGAAGCATAGCTCGCCAAAGTACAGAGCACTTGGGCTGCATGTGGACAGATTTGGTATAGTGGCTGCTTTTATTGAACAGGCTGAAAATAAGTACAACCATGTTGGAGTGCCACTACTGAATCTACTGAAAACTACTACACACATTTAAAAACAATAAATGAAGATAAACCACAGTAAATTAGATGAGTGCACAGCTTGTATTTCATCTTAATTATCTTGATTTCATAATTGTTAGAAACCAAAATCGTAGTAGAAAGTAGGATTCGATTAATTGTCCGGTCTGAACATTTTTACCAACGTTGCCAATAGACTGCGGTATATTGCAATATGCTTAGCAATATATTAAAAAATTAATTTGGGTATCAGTCGTGGGACACGGTTCGGTAAAACTGAGTACTTTTTTTGTTGGATTACAACTTAAACGACTGGTCCGGATGTTTACAGCACACGAACAATAAAAACTGAGGTGGACAATAACGAAACGTAACTATAAAGTTAGAAAGAAGCTAGGAAGCCTTTACAATTAAACTTAAAAATAAGTTAAAGAATTTTACTGACTATAAAACAAGCTGCAGAAATAACACTCATGCTCTAAAGTGGACCGTAGATGTAATTCCAGGTTATATTAATCATGCTCAATAAAACGACATTAAATTACAGGTTACATTAAATCAGTGTTAGAAAACAAACCACAGAGGTGACCCAACATCATCAGTGGCACTAAACCTCAGGTTATATTAATCCCAAACTACAGAAATAACCTCAAAAGGAAGTGACAATAGGACAGGCTCATCTACACCACTGTTTCTCAATTTGACTCCTGTCTAAATCTACCAGGTCAGCCATTTTCATGGACTGCGGGCTCCTGTGGCTGTAAAGATCGACAGTTTTATCTTCTATAAAACTGTAGAATCAGCCTCGATATATTTATCCCTTGTGAATTGCCATGTCAGTAAATACTCCATCATATCCTGTGACCTTACCTCAAGTGTTCAACTCTGAACACTACGACATGCTATTCTTACCTTTGTACTAGCGTCTTAGTAGACTGGCAGAAGGACTTTTCTCCTGAGACTTCCGTTTCAGTCTCTACCTCCTTAAAAAAAAGATAAAATCAGGCATAAGCAAACATTTCCAAATGATTAATGCCTCGACACTTACATCAAACTTAAATCATGGACATGTAGAACTTCTGGTAACTTTAACATTAATACTTTTGTGCAAAAAAAATAAATACCGGAGCTGTTTTTTCAGGGCTGTCGGTCAGGAGGCTCCACATGCTGTTCTTTAGCCTCTTCATGTCCATCTTTTTGGCTGTCTTGGCATAGTTAATCTCAATTATATTGACCTGGGAGAGAAGCACAGGTTACAGTAAGTCACTGCAATGCCAGTTGGTTTAAGAAGATTAAGAGTCGGTCATCTAAAATCATCAAGACAAAACCTGCTTCATAACCAGGAGACAATATTCTTTTCCTATCTCTTGTAAAAAAAAAATTTTTCCCTATTCATCCTCATTTATTACGTTTTTATATGGGAACCTCATTGAGTCGCGGGGGGATGCTGGAGCCTATCCCAGCAGTCTTCGGGCGGAAGGCAGGATACACCCTGGACAGGTCGCCAGCCCTTCGCAGGGCAGACAGACAGACACAGACAGTCGCTCACACCTAGGGGCAATTTTGCACGTCCAATTGGCCTGACTGCATGTCTTTGGACTTGCACCCCCCCCCGCGAACCCTGACGGAGAAGCGGCTTAGAAAATGGATGGATGGACCTCATTGAGTCTGGACTTGTACCTACCTTGTGGGGCTCCGGCACCAGGCAGTCCTCTCCGTATGTAGAGACACCTTCTGGGTCAAAAGTCGAGGGGTTCAGTCTGTCCCCGTCAGGCTGTGAATCTTCTGATCCTGCAAAGCCTTCAGCATCGTCGTCACTGTCTCCAGCCTACAGACACAAACAGATTTGTAGTGGGTCAGAGGATTGGCCTATTGGTACTGGATAAAAAGTTTATTACTCTCATTTTTCACACATGCACTACGGCATACAACAAAACCCAAGTTACATTAACCGCAATGATTAGTCAAAAATATGTGGACAAGGGTTTCTGTAGACCAAGAAATGCTCTAGTGTTTTCTGTAATATTCATTTGATTCGCATGGTCACTCGGACAAACTGTAATACACTACAGGAAGTGTAGGGGGCGATATGCCTTCCATTGTTTCAATTTAAATGATGTTCGGAATTGTTTATATAAATCATTGCATGTCATTTTGACATTGCAGTACCCTCGTGGGAGTGTATGGGACAATATGGCTTCTACTTTTCCATCTAAAAAGCACTTCATAAAGCTTCATCATGTTTATTTCATCAGTATGGTCACGATGACGGACTGCAACACATGATTTCTAGTTTAATTGTGCCATAAAAGAAGAAAGGAGGCACAATACGTTTTATTACTTGATTAATTTAACGGTTGCTAAACCGAATATAGAAAATGCAGCAGTTGCAGCTTTGCAAAGAAATATCCTTCAGCTCCACGACTATTTTATCACAGAGCATTGGCAGTGGATATATTTAACGGCCACAGCAGTGGGTTGCAATCGAGTCCTCAAAGCCCTTCAGCCAGTCCTCATTTTTACTTCTGTTCTGGCTCAGTGCTGATTACCCAGCTCAGGTGTGGGGAGAAAGCCTGGGAGTCCTCATAATGGGAACCATTGTGCTAAAAGATGGTGAAGTGAACTTGTGTGTGTGGGTGTACCTGCAGCCCTGGGCAGAAGTTTGCGGTATCGTTGGCGTTGTTGTAGTCGTAGTCTCCTATTTCTCCTGCAAGCTCACCGGATAACCTCTTCTTTCCTTCTGCGCTGAGCTGCAATAAACCAGCAACAAAAAGGCGTCAGAACAACAGAATATGGAACAGATTTCGAGATACAAGTGAAGTCCTATTATTATTAATGTCTTATGCTATCGGATGGTACACAATTTCTTTCCTAATGTGACAAAAAGCACAAAAGGCTAACACATCATTCTGCACAATACAGCAGGTTTATGGTTTATTAAGGTCTGCTATAGTCTAATTGGGGGTTACAGTAGCACAAGTTTGACTGAGTCACCGTGTTGGAAGGCTTGAGGCTGAGCTGAGACAGGTTGCTGAGTGGATACTGGAAATCTGCCGGCAGGGTGGTTTTCTTATTGCTGCTGTTCAGAGCAGATTTACTGATCGTGGTCGCAGCCTGGAAGAAAAAAAAAAAACAACACCACCACCACAGATGTGAGTAATCGGATTCTGATGAAATACGAGAGAGAGAGAGAGAGAGAGAGAGAGAGAGAGAGAGAGAGAGAGAGAGAGAGAGAGAGAGAGAGAGAGAGAGAGAGAGAGAGAGAGAGAGAGAGAGAGAGAGAGAGAGAGAGAGAGAGAGAGAGAGAGAGAGAGAGAGAGAGAGAGAGAGAGTCCATCAAGAAGTCGTTGAGACTCCTGCCAGCATCACACACATTTGTGGCCATTCAAGCATTTCACAAGAAGTCAGTTACCATGGAAATCCTTCACAGTGACTAATCACTGCCAGCACTTGCTTCAGTCCCTTTATGCAGTCCTTAAAAAGTGATACTTACCAACACTTTACCATTTCAGTGTTTTTGCCTATTTTCAAAAAGGCCCACATCATGGAAAACACATCCCATCCCCCATCTTAAGATCTGTACCTTCTCTGCCCTCCAAGGTTTAAACTGACCTCCATGGGTGGTCAATGATTTAGTGCAGTAGCTCCTGAATAATGAGCTAATTGTAACACCTGATCTCTACCTTCATTTAAAACGACTGACACATGTTAGACTTACTTGCTTTCACCACACCATCATTGTTCTCTCTCATGCCTTGTAATGTCCTTTTGTGTTTCCAGCTTACTGTATTAATGTTCTTTGATTGTAAGGCGTCTTTCAGCATGTGAAATATATAAAAAAGTGATGATGCAGCATATAAACCTCGCTAAAGCTTCAGGCATACCGTTCACTCTCCCGTATATTCCAGTCTACATCCAAAAGACTGGAATCCAAGCATCCAATCCAAAGCATATTTACATATCTGCCTATTTAGCCTGTGGTAGCCTAGCCCAGCTAATTCATGAAACTCATGAAACGCCTTGGGAAACACTGGAGCATGTAGACCAGACCAGTAGAGGGTGGTAAATAAATTGTAAAATTTGATGCCTGATGACATCGTCCAGTAAACACAGCGTGGAACTAAAGCAACTATTTTCTAGCAAAGGGACGGCAGTTGCTCAACATAACACGGACAAGCAACTGGCTGCTGTGGGGCTGTTCACGTTATTGTGGCCTTTCTACTGTCTCTGGAATTAACACGCCGATCAGGCAATAGTTTTTCTAGCTTTCCTAACTCCACTTACACTAAAGAGGATTTTCAAATCTGACTTTGGTTAAACATCAAGTCACATATTTAGAACCACTTTAGGAACTTTAAATATTTGTCTTATTTAAAGGCTTATTTATTTACACGTCTTAAATGTGGAAAAAAATAGGGTTGGGGTTAGTATACACATTAAGTAAACAAGTCCTCCGCTGGTCCTCTTGCCATGGGGCTTCTAGAGCAAACGAAGTCAAATTCTCATGAATCGGTGAGAGCAATCTTACTCGGGTTGTGCGGAAGTAATTGTGAAAGTGGATATCTTCGGTGAAGTCGATGACCAAGGGATTTTTCGGCGCTCTCTTTTTGGGTTCCTTCTCTGGCTTGTGATCCTCTACAACAGAAAGACGGTACATTTACACAGATACCACAACAAAAGACTAAACACAATCTAACGGTTTGGTTTAAGCCACTGGAGGAAATGCTTCAAACGGGTCCCACTGGCTTTTATTTATTATTAACCCTTTTAGTATTTCAACTCACGCTTATGTGATGGTTTGAAGAGCCAGTAGCCTGGACCAACCCAGGTGGCCATGGTGCGGGGGCTGAAGTACGAGTATTCTCTGGGCTTATCAGACAGCTGAAGGCACATAGTGCTGATATCTGCCTGTCCTATAGGAATCACCCCCCTGTGGAGAAATGCACAATCACATTCAGATGGACGAAGAACGAGTGGAGAAAGCTACGGACAGCACAGCGGAACTTCGGTGGGTCAGATTTTACCAGGGGAAACGGAATTAGACTACATGACATTTGGTTCTGAGCATGTAATGTATATCGTCACTGACCAACAGGACTCAATACACAATTACTCCTGTTAAACCGGATTTAGTGAAGCTTGGAGTTAAAATTCATTGTTTTTTGGTCTGTTCCAAGTCATCAAACCTCAAAAACAAGACATTGGGATGTATAATCATGTTATTTTTGCTGTATCATCCACCACAAACTGATCACTATGAAAGTTTTTGTAACACCTCCAATACACTGAACAAAGACACCACTACACCCTGGGTATCTTTAGTCCGACTCAGAAGGAATTCAATTCTTGACCATCTTATACACATTGAAAAGTTGTTCCTTCACAGCACACACTGCAAATATTCAGCAATATGTAAATTAAAAATAATACTAATTAAAAAAAAAATACATTAAATAGATCTACAATGAAATATCAAAATCAGACTTCCTCCTTTTTATTGGAATTCGTAGTGATTAAAAACAGTTTCCTTCAAATTCCACAAAGCTGATTGCTTCTTGCTTGCCAGCAAAATTTCTGTTCCACCTTAAGTGGAGCAGTGTCACCAGAATGGAACGGCCAGACCATTAAAGGTGGAACGAAAACTCTGAATAAGAAGTCGGCGAACATGAAGCTACTCTCATTTACGCTCCTGCGCCAGCGGCAGCAGATCAACCGTGAAAACATCAGCCGTGAAAAATTATTTTACACAAAGGGTTAATAAACATTGCTTTGGGGGTATCTTGGGTATGGGTATCTACACTACAGCTTGATTTCACTTGAAAACACCTCGGTACACATAACACAATCTCCTTAATTGACAGTCAACGTACAATTTCTAGCCTAAAACTACTAAGATTTCTCAACAAAAAGCATGACGTTCCTCACCGTTTCTCAGGGCTCCTCCGAGCGCAGGGCTCTTTGTGCTCGTTAAAGTCCTCACCGTCTCCCTGCCCCACCTCATCACCGTCTGCATCGAAATGATCTCCGAAATCTGGAGCCTCGTCCACGTCTGGTTCAACGTCGGCGTTGACGTCAAAAGCGTGCTCGCCTTGCTTCATCTTCTCCAGTATCTGGTTCAGGCTGGTGCTCTGCAGAAAAAATACACATCTAAAAATCAACGTCGGCTACTACAGGTAACCTAACCTTAGAAGAAAACACTACTCTAGACGTCTAGGGCAGTCGTGGGCTGGAGGTTAGGGAACTGGCCCTGTGACCGGAAGATTGCCGGTTCAATCCCCAGTGCCGACAGCACATGACTTGAGCAAGACACCTAACCCCCAAATGCTCCCCGGGCGCCAGGGACAGGGCTGCCCACCACTCTGGGCAAGTGTGCTCACTGCCCCCTAGTGTGTATGTGGTGCTTCACTTCACGGATGGGAAGTGGAATTTCCCCATTTGTGGGATTAAAAAAGTATCACTTAACTTCTCACTATTCTTCAGCTGATGAGCAAAAGGTCCCAAAACCACCAAAGTTTTGATGCCATATTTAAGAGAGGGTGTGAAGTGAACCTTGTGTCCATTAGTGATCTTTGCTTGGCAACACTTATGAGAAAAACGTCAGGGTACATAGCTAATAGCCTAGTTTGAGGTCATAATTGAGTCGCTGCTTTAAGCTACAGATAAAGACATTTTCAGATTTTATTGATTTTTCTTTTTCATAACCGCCCCCCCTCCAGTGGAGCTGCACAGAGCCCGTTTCTGTATTGACTGAGCTTTAAAGACAAAATAAACTCATAGTTCATTAAAGCTGGGCGTACACTACGCGACTTAAAACCAGATTTGCATGGCTTTAACATGACAACATGTTCAGAACCACAGTATAAATCCACTGCCATGGAAACGCGCCGAATTTTCCTGAGGAAAAAATATCCAGTGTAAAAGAGAACATTCATTTCCATTTTCTGTTTATTCTTTAATATTTCCTTGAGACCAATAAATATACAGCTTTTTTTAAAACTACGCTTTCTGGCTTACCGACAACAGCAGCTGTTTTGGCAGCGTCTCATTGAGCATTGTGGGTGTTACCCTTACGCCCGCAGTCAAAACAAGGCCGATTAGAGCTACAAGTCACAGTGCGAAGTCACAAAGTTTTCTTTTTTTGAACATCACAAACTGGAGATGAACATGAGGCTCAAATGCAAACACTACAGTCAAAGCTGGAGAAAGATTTTTCATTTTTATTTGTCACTCAGGCCATCAATCGCTTCTAGTCCAGCTAGAAGATTGCGAACATTTCTTGAATCAAGACAAATCGAGGTAACATCAGGCTAAAAACCCTCATTCGTGGTGACCCCTGGATCTTTTTCTTAAGCCTCAAAAACCAGGTTCACGTTTCAGCTTCACAAAACCTTAGAAGCGCAAACTACCGCTAAAAGATTTTACAACTGCAGCCAACAACTTTTTGTTAACTTTCGTGGCTAATTTAAATGTTTTAGGCTTTGATAAATCCTCGCACGTGAGCACATGTGGAAAGATGAGAAACGTGAGAAACTGAACAGCCTATTTTTCCAAAGAACTAAAAAAGGTACTAGAGGAGTTCACAGCCAGAATCTGTCCAAGATCTGGACCAAATGTTCCGCTATCTTGAATGCAACCTGCCCTGAAGCAGGTTAGGCATGCAACATAAGTTACCACGGTAATGTAGCCCAGTGAAGAGTGATCCAGCGCTGTGAGATCCAGGGTTAGAGCAAGCTAAGCTTAAAATCATCTAAGCAAGAAATTATGTTAAACCCCCGATGACGTGTTGTGCTGCATTTAGATCATCAGATCAGGTCAGGAGAAGCTTTCCTCTACAGTTATTAAAGTAAAAACACTGTTTAACCTGGTCAGGTGTCCACTGTGTGAAGGAGAACTCCTCCAGAGACGGGCAGATGGACCTCTCCTCCAGCGCTTTTAGGCTAGCTGTGATTTTTAGGAAAATAAGCATCAAGAAACAAGCTGAAGACTGAAATTCACAGCATGGAAATCTTCATTTCTTTTACACTAAAACTTTACTGAACATTCTTGCAGATGTGGAAAAGAAACAAGAACGTGGTAAAGATCGTTCTTAATTCTATACAATCGCACTAGACTAAGTGGACGCACCTGAGAAGGGTGAGGCGGGTGTGGACTGGACTGGTGCGGTTGCGTTGGGTGGCCGGGAGTGGAGCAGGGTCATATGGGAGGGGAAACGGAGCTCACAACGGCTGTCCTCGCTAAACAACACAGACAGAAAGACTCCTGCTGTGCTGTTTTCATCAAAAGACGCTGCCATGCGCTGGAACATAGGGTCCACCTAAAGAAGGGAAAACAACGTTTAATGAAAGCTTCATTAGATCGCATTATTATTCACCCATCCCAGTCAGAAACAATGGCAGAATGTAGAGAATTGTCACAATGTAAACTAAAACCTGCCTTTTTTCATCATAATAAGAAAACCTTAATTCCTATCTGAAAGTACATTTCACACCATTTGAAAACAGCAATTCCGTTTTTTGCATTGACGAGAACGTTTCCTGACGAATGGATCGACAAATTTAGAAAAGCAAGATTTCTAAAAGACGCTTATGTAAAGCACATCACCCCTATAGCCCCATTCAAGCTGGATTAGCTGCCATTTGAGTGTTTACCGACAAGATCTGCGATTTTAATCCAGTGTGAATCCGGAATATCCGTAGTCTGCCAAGTAATAATTGAAGTGAATCACCTTCTATATTTCGCCTGAACTCCCCCAGTAACCATAGTCCTGTTCAAATCAACATCACAGTAATATAATAACACCACCAGGTTATGGAAGACACCACATTTTTAAGACTTGAAGACAAGTTGACCCAATTGTTTAGTCCTCAAGTTCATTACGAGACCACTGTGATTTGGTGTACATTCTCTCCCACTCACCCCTGAGCGTCACCCCACACAGAAATGAAATGCAATGTCTCCTCCCTCGTCCAGTGTCGCTTTCTGGATATTTGTCCTCTGGCTGTACAAAAGTGTGGAGCCCGTCACATAAAGCTGATGCAAACGTCCAAGCAATGATGCTCCGATATGGGCTACTTGGAGATACCTAATCCTGTATGAATTTGCTCATCTAATCATGCACATATTACACTGCCAGACCTCCTCTAGCCTGAAGAGGTCACATCTCTGATGAAGTTACTGTTTTGGCAATGCTGAAACCGCAATGCTGCAGGCCTCCGGAACCACCAACACAGGCAGACTTGAGTACAAACCCCCAAAGCCTTTACCTCGCACTTCATCTCAGATTCTGACAGGTTGATGTTGCTCAGATTCTGCTCTACAGTCTTCTTAGGAGGTCTTTTCTTCGGGGCCTGCTTGGCTCCAGTCTGTTCGCTCTGAGCGCTCTCCGCTGTGACCTCTTCAGCCTCCTGACCTGATGCATTCATTAAAAACAAACTCATCACACTGCACATTAGGCGAGGACAAATAAACCAAACATTTTAATATTAATTATACACGTTTGAAACAATAAAGCAACGGGTTTTCAAACCTAGCTTGAGCATCAAAGTTGTGTCAATAACTGCTGCTTTACACTAGTTATATGTGATATGCAAGGTTTTCCTTACTAGACTGGGAGTGAGAAGTCTAGTCGTTCATTCAAATGCCCTAATGCCAATTATTAAAATTATTATTAAAGAGTGCCGTCGAGTCGATTACAACCCCTGGTGACAATATGGACTGTATTTCTACAAAATACCCTTCTGTTTGGGTATGAACAGCTCGCTCATGGTTCCATCTCATCATCTAGTCTTCTTTCCTTCACCTTTTCAAAGCATCAATGAATCAAAGCATCAATCATCTTCCAATGAATCAGTTTTTCCTATGCACTGAAAATCTGGTTTTCAGATCATCATCATCATCAGCTATTACCAAACTGCAGGCTGAAGATTCTCCACAAAGGGGTGCTACAGGTATTAAATGAACTTAATTATTAAAAGGAAGGAAACCGGCACGAACCCACACCAGCAGGATCTCATTGATCCAGGTATGCGTGCCGACAAACTGCACATAAATTAAGCAAAAGGCCAGAAACCATAATATAAATCTGATCTGGTTAAGGTAATCGATTCCTCCAATAACACTGACAGAAAATTTTAGATTTACTGAAAAACTGCATCCTGTGAATTTGCATCATAGTGTCGATCGAATATTCAGAGGCTAAGGTTTCCACCCTGATAAATAATGGACATTTTGGAATGTCCGAAAGGCTCAGCACAGTTTATTATTGTTCTGTTTAGTCTATTTTTACTGTTAAACCTCAGGAAACAGAGGATTAGAAAGGATAACTTGATAACTTAAGTCCATAGTGAGGACCCTGGCTGATATTCATGCACAATGGCTTCTCTTTAGGTTAAACTACTTAAAGAAACGTTACCATATGGACACCTTTACTGTCATATTTTCCACGGCAAAGGCTCCACAGATCAGGGAAAACGTTAAAATGTGCAGGATCAGAGCTGAGTACAAACCGTCTTCAGCAAACTTTGCTGACAGCAGCTACACAAACTCACCTTCTTTAGGCTTGGTCTCAGAGCCCAACCCCCCCAGGACTCTGTAGGCATCAGCATGAACTGCATCAACCCTCACAGCATAGATCTTAGTGCTGGCGTCCAGAGTCCCTGCAGCCACCTGTACACAGCGTAATTAAACCAATAGGTACATCGTCATCACAAGTAAGCACAAGCACAAAAGTACAGTATTGTTGAAAGGCAGTCCCTTAAGGAACTGACACCTGTCGGTGTTACTGGCTAGGTTAAGAACACGACTGCTCGAAAACCTAAAAAGCAACCTTGAAGTTGAGCTCTGAATCTTTCTGCTTGAGAATATCAGCCATGTAATCGATGAGGTGCAGTCCGAATGCATTCTTTGTGGTAATTTTCTGCAGAAACGGAAAGACGACATTGTTAATGTTACTAAATATGGCAGAAAGATGAACAAAAGTACGTTTGCCAGCATTCAGACAACTCCCTAATTTATTCAAGCGGAATTCCATCCACTTTTACACATTTCTGCACAAGTCACTTTGTGTGGTTTGATGCGAAATGCTCCATTCTAGAGAAAGTTATCGAGTCAGTTATAAGGCAGAACAGGCCATAAAGATAACTTTTCTTGTCAGCTTTATTCCCATTTTATCATCAGTATTCCATATAAAACTCAGAACACACATGTAGACTCACGGGTGGGTTTAGATAGTAAATAAAATGGCTATCCAGGCAAATTCCGAAAGAAATCTGAGCAAGTCTCTCTATAATGAACCATTCAGATCCATTTCATTACTTTTATTTAAGTTTTCACCACTGGAAAAAGAGTCAGTCATAATAAAGTTTTCTATAATGACTTAGTAGCTCATAGTAATGAGAGATTCAATCTTAACAATTCCTTGCTTTCTCATAATAATGACTCAATTCCAACTTGCTCTCTCATATTTATGTTTAAGCAACTCATAATTATGAGTTAGGATCCCATTATTATGCCCAAGTATCTCAATTATGACTTCCTTTCTCATATGTACGGCTTAACATCTCAATTATGACAAAAAATCTGGGAATTCCTCTTTAAGCGAATGATCAGGAATGAGTTGAGCTGCATTTTGTAGTTTTCACTTACGTTTTCCGTGGACAGCTTGATACAAGTGGAATAATGCTCAGAGATCTGGGCAGACGACAGCTTAGGTACAGCAGCAGGAGTCCCTGTGGTACTGCAACACCAAACGAACGCACACAACTGAATCACATGACATCGGGGGTTTAACAACTTGGTTGGACTGGCCACTGCAAAACATCTCATCTCGATTCTTTCTGAGCAGTTTCTTCCTAGAAATTGAGGCGACCAAGGAGACCAGCGTACCCACTTTTTTAGGCTTGAGGCGTTAACACTGAGTGTAGCGTGCCAGGCTTTCAGTTAGTTGGGGTTATGATGTCATAGCACATGGGTGTTTGGTTGCTTCTGATTGGTCTGACTCTACAGGCAGCTCACACACTCTGTTATCGAGCTAAATTATCCTACTTAAAATTTTCTAAGACATTACTGTTGATGATGTAGCCTAAGGACAGGCAATACACCGATATTTGACGCTATCGTGATAAATTACAAATCACAGTCATTAACAAAACAAGGGGCAGTCGTGGGCTGGAGGTCAGGGAACCAGCCCTGTGACCGGAAGGTTGCCGGTTCGATCCCCTCGGCTGACAGTCCACGACTGAAGTGCCCTTGAGCAAGACACCCAACCCCCAACTGCTCCCCGGGCGCCGTGGATAGGGCTGCCCACCGCTCCAGGCGAGTGTGTGTGTTCACTAGTGTGTATGTATGAAGTAAAAAGAATAAAAGGCAGATATTTTAGCAGAAAAGCTCAAATACCAATACAATATTTCTAAATTACCATTCAAAAGTTAATAACTTGACCTGCTTATACCGACTCAATTCTGATGCCGCTGTGTATCCCTGTGTATCGCTGCCCCCCAGAATTTGACACAACCCAGGTCTTGATTGAAAACTGAATCAACATTGCTGTGAAGTAGCACGAGGTTGAAAGTTGCCAGCTACCTGTGACTTCCAGCCTCACTGAAGGAGGAATCACCGACACCATGAAGGTCGATGACTCTGGACCTTCGCCGCTGACGTCGCTCCTGTTCATCGTCGTTGCCTTGGATGGACCCGAGAAGTGGGGTGCTGGTAGCAGACAGGGCTGTTTTGTGCCCGAGAGCCGGGGAAGACCACTGCCGTGGCCGGGATGTGGGGGTGTTCACTGCACTCATACCGTCTGTGACCTGAAAAAGGGTTGGTAGACTATTGCCACTCTTATGTAATAACAGCAGTAATATATTACTTACACCACATTCACAGTTAACCCCAATGTAAAGCTAAACACAACTGCCAGAGGTGGACAGGCATTTGTTGCATTTACATACAGCCAACGTCTTCATGATTCAGCTGTAAGTAGATGTAAACAGTGATTCGGAGCGGTTTAACGTGAAAGGGTTTATTGTAGAGACTCATTCGTTCACAGTGGTGGTGGTAGGAACCAGGGCTCACCATGACTACATTTTATTTACTATCCAAAACCACCAGTGGACCAACATGTGGCCGTGTTTTTATATGGACTATTTTGCCTTATGACCTACAATTATCCCTCCACTGTGAATGAATGGATTTACCAATGCGTTTTGGACCAAAACCTTCCCAAAACCATCGTTTCATGAAATAACTTTGCGAGGTCACTTTTAGAGGCGGACGTCTGGTTCCTACCGCCACCACTGGAAACTGATATATAGCCTCTTAGACAGTCAGTCATAATAAAAAAAAAAAGACTTCTAGAATTCTGACTTACTATCTCATAATAATTACGACTTACCATCTCATAATTACGACTTACCACCTCATAATTACGACTTACCATCTCATAATTACGACTTACCATCTCGTGATTATATTTAGGCATCTCAGAGTTAGTAGCTCATTATTACGACTCTATTATGACAGTCATCATGAGAGTCATAGCTATGAGACATTTTGCCATGATGATCATCATAATTAGGACAGTATGGTGACCTACTATATCTCAGTATCTCATGATACTGACCTCTCTCATAACTATGCCTTAGTATGTGATAATTATGGAAATCTTTCTCAACATTATGCCTAATTAAATGGATATATATGTTCTCCAGTGGAGAAAAAAGGCGTCCAGCGGTTCTTGCCATAACTGATAGCATTTTATTTTAGACCAAAACCATCACAAAAACAGAGGAAGAGTCTAACCTGAGGAAGCTAACGCTACCTCACTTCAGCTCCTGTGCTGACAGATGCTGGATAGCCCTGAAAGCCTAGCTCTGCTCCTCCTGGAACGACTTGACTCTAACTTTAGTATTTATTTCTCGTTAAGTCAAACATTGTGTGCGGTTTAAGTGAACTTGTTCTTTGCTTAAGGCGCCTAACGTTAGCTAGTTAGCTAAACCGTAGCTAACGTTAGCCTACTTAGCAAAATAACGTTAAATATCCAGTGTAGCTCGCAAAGTTAAAGGCGAATTGCTCAGCTATGCGCTGGCTAGCTAGGAAATGTCCTGATGTGGAAGTTATGAAACGTCTTTCATCAAATAAATGTTTAAAAGTTTAACTAGTAACAGCCTTCAGTTAACGAGTCAAGCCGCGTTGTTCCAATATGCGCCCTTGTGCGCTACTTAGAACGCCTAAGTAGTGCGTAGAGCTCCGGCCGCTGAGCGTTCTAGTTGAACAAAGGTGCACATATTGGGACACAGCCCGTTTAACCCCAAACACGTTCAAACGAAAGCGCCTCCACTTACTGAACCCGGTGATCCAAATCGGAACCTACGGCAATAAAACTTTCGAAGAAGCTTCCGAAAAAAAGTAAGCGTGAGGAAAGTGTTATGAACTACCGACAGCAACCGAGTACGCTGGAGATTTAACGCTGTCCCGTGTCTCTCCTCTCCTCTTTCTCCGGCTCCTGTTTGAAAATTAGCGCCCAACCGTTTACGTACGTCCTACGTCAGCCGTGACGGTATTGCGCAGGGTTTGTCCGCAGGGAGCGCCGTTGGGCTGATCTGGGATCAGATACGTGCGTTTCGCGCTTACTGGAGACAGCGATCGGCGGAGTCTTAAAGCTGCTCCCAGGTCAGTTCATTCCACCGTTGCTGTTTTTGATAGGAATGTTTTTAAGTGTTGTTATTTATGTTATCCAGTTTAACATTTGGGTTCTAATTTCACGGTTTGTGTTTCATTTTATTATGTGCTGGATTATTTTGATCAGTCAGCATCCAGACTAGTGGGTCAGGCCGTCACGCTGTAGCCCCTGTACTGGGGGGCCTGCTCTCCTGGGGGGCCTGCTCTCCTGAAAAGGGACTTGTTGTTGTTGTTGTCTGTTAGTTAAAGGATGTGGTTTGTATTATTTGTGCTATTCTGTGTCGGGGATGCGGGTATTATGAGCTGGAGGCTGGTCACCATGGAGCGGTGGCCGGCGGCTGGTGGTGACCTCCCTGTGAATCCAGTCCTTTGCTTCTCTGCGCTAGGAGGGGACTTTACAAGGTAGGATTTCTCAGTCACTGTCAACTCAAAGTCAAACCTGTCCAATAGGCAAAAGGCTGGGGGACATTAGCATTCTGCTTTCTGAAATACCGCCAGGTGTTTAACAGTGAGCACTGCTTGAGATGGAAATCAAGGCCTGTCCTGTGTCTCAGGCGGTGCTGATACCGGAATACTGATATATACTCAACAGAGCTTCTACAGCTTCAGCTCCATCCTCATGGTGGTTAAGGTGACTGAATAAATAACAGACTGACTGACTGACTAATCAACTAATTCACTGACTGACTGAATAAATAACTGACTGACTGACTGACTGACTGACTAATCAACTAATTCACTGACTGACTGACTGATTAATCAACTAATTCACTGACTGACTGAATAATTAACTGGCTGACTGACTAATTAATCAACTAATTCACTGACTGACTGACTGACTAATCAACTAATTCACTGATTGACTGAATAATTAACTGACTGACTGACTGAATAATCAACTAAGTCACTGATTGACTGAATAATTAACTGACTGACTGACTGAATAATCAACTAATTCACTGATTGACTGAATAATTAACTGACTGACTGACTGAATAATCAACTAATTCACTGACTAACTGACTAATTAACTGACTGAATAATTAACTGACTGACTGACTAATCAACTAATTCACTGACTGACTTACTAATTAATCAACTAATTCACTGACTGAGTGACTAATCAACTAATTCACTGACTGACAGAATAATTAACTGACTGACTGACAAATTCATGAACTAATTCACTGACGGACTGACTAATTAATCAATTAATTCACTGACTGACTGAATAATTAATCAATTAATTCACTGACTGACTGAATAATTAACTGACTGACTGAATAATTAATCTCCTAATTCACTGACTGACTGAATAATTAACTGACTGACTGACTAATTAATCAAATAATTCAATGATTGACTGAATAATTAACTGACTGACTGACTGAATAATCAACTAATTCACTGATTGACTGAATAATTAACTGACTGACTGAC
This sequence comes from Pygocentrus nattereri, assembly GCF_015220715.1. Classification (NCBI taxonomy): domain Eukaryota; kingdom Metazoa; phylum Chordata; class Actinopteri; order Characiformes; family Serrasalmidae; genus Pygocentrus; species Pygocentrus nattereri. The sequence continues at coordinate 29,724,612 of NC_051230.1, forward strand.
TGAATAATCAACTAATTCACTGATTGACTGAATAATTAACTGACTGACTGACTGAATAATCAACTAATTCACTGATTGACTGAATAATTAACTGACTGACTGACTGAATAATAATTAATCAACTAATTCACTGAAGACCGATTAATTAATCAATTAATTCACTGACTGACTGAATAACTAACTGACTAATCAACCAATTCACTGACTGACTGACTAATCAACTAATTCACTGACTGACTGAATAATTAATCAACTAATTCACTGACTGACTGAATAATTACTCAACTAATTCACTGACTAATTAATAAACTAATTCACTGACTGACTGAATAATTAACTGACTGAGCGAATAATTAATCTCCTAATTCACTGACTGACTGAATAATTAACTGACTGACTGAATAATCAACTAATTCACTGATTGACTGAATAATTAACTGACTGACTGACTGAATAATCAACTAATTCACTGATTGACTGAATAATTAACTGACTGACTGACTGAATAATCAACTAATTCACTGACTAACTGACTAATTAACTGACTGAATAATTAACTGACTGACTGACTAATCAACTAATTCACTGACTGACTTACTAATTAATCAACTAATTCACTGACTGAGTGACTAATCAACTAATTCACTGACTGACTGAATAATTAACTGACTGACTGACTAATTCATCAACTAATTCACTGACGGACTGACTAATTAATCAATGAATTCACTGACTGACTGAATAACTAACTGACTGACTGACTAATCAACCAATTCACTGACTGACTGACTAATCAACTAATTCACTGACTGACTGAATAATTAACTGACTGACTGACAAATTCATGAACTAATTCACTGACGGACTGACTAATTAATCAATTAATTCACTGACTGACTGAATAATTAATCAATTAATTCACTGACTGACTGAATAATTAACTGACTGACTGAATAATTAATCTCCTAATTCACTGACTGACTGAATAATTAACTGACTGACTGACTAATTAATCAAATAATTCAATGATTGACTGAATAATTAACTGACTGACTAATTAATCAACTAATTCACTGACTGAATAATTAACTGACTGACTGACTACTTAATCAACTAATTCACTGACTGACTGAATAATTAACTGACTGACTGACTACTTAATCAACTAATTCACTGACTGACTGAATAATTAACTGACTGACTGACTACTTAATCAACTAATTCAGTGACTGAATAATTAACTGACTGACTGACTACTTAATCAACTAATTCACTGACAGACCGACTAATTAATCAATTAATTCACTGACTGACTGAATAACTAACTGACTAACTGACTAATCAACCAATTCACTGACTGACTGACTAATCAACCAATTCACTGACTGACTGAATAATTAATCAACTAATTCACTGACTGACTGAATAATTAATCAACTAATTCACTGACTGACTGAATAATAATTAATCAACTAATTCACTGAAGACCGATTAATTAATCAATTAATTCACTGACTGACTGAATAACTAACTGACTAATCAACCAATTCACTGACTGACTGAATAACTAACTGACTAATCAACCAATTCACTGACTGACTGACTAATCAACTAATTCACTGACTGACTGAATAATTAATCAACTAATTCACTGACTGACTGAATAATTACTCAACTAATTCACTGACTAATTAATAAACTAATTCACTGACTGACTGAATAATTAACTGACTGAGCGAATAATTAATCTCCTAATTCACTGACTGACTGAATAATTAACTGACTGACTGACTAATTAATCAACTAACTCACTGACTGACTGAAAAATTTACTGACTAACTGAATAATTAATCAACTAATTCACTGACAGACTGACTAATTAATCAACTAATTCACTGACTGACTGAATAATTCATCTCCTAATTCACTGACTGACTGAATAATTAACTGACTGACTGACTAATTAATCAAATAATTCAATGATTGACTGAATAATTAACTGACTGACTAATTAATCAACTAATTCACTGACTGACTGAATAATTGACTGACTGACTAATTAATCAACTAATTCACTGACTGACTGACTAATTAATAAACTAATTCACTGACTGACTGAATAATTAACTGACTGACTGACTAATTAATCAAATAATTCAATGATTGACTGAATAATTAACTGACTGACTAATTAATCAAGTAATTCACTGACGGACTGAATAATTAACTGACTGACTAATTAATCAAGTAATTCAGTGACTGACTAAATAACTAACTGACTGACTAGCTGACTGAATAAGTAACTGACTGACTGACTGACTGACTGATTGAATAATTAACTGACTGACTACCTGACTAAATAACTGACTGACCAGCTGACTGAATAACTAACTGACTGACTGATTAAATAATTAACTGACTGACTACCTGACTAAATAACTGACTGACCAGCTGACTGAATATCTAACTGACTGACTGATTAAATAATTAACTGACTGACTACCTGACTAAATAAGTGACTGACCAGCTGACTGAATATCTAACTGACTGACTGACTGATTGAATAATTAACTGAGTGACTAACTGAGTGACTGATTGAATAATTAACTGACTGGCTGAATATCTAACTGACTGACTGACTGACTGATTGAATAATTAACTGACTGACTACCTGACTAAATAACTTACTGACCAGCTGACTGAATAACTAACTGACTGACTGACTGCCCGACTACTAACTAACTACCTAACTGACTGACTACCTGACTGAATAACTAACTGACTGGCTGGCTGCTGACTACTAACTAACTACAAATGGTCTAGCTACCAAAATGACTACCTGACTGAATAACTACCTGACTGACTGGCTGGCTGCTGACTGAATGTCTGACTGTATAATTCATTGATTGCCTAACTATCTTATCCCTAAGCTACTCTTCTAGAGCGCATTCTATAAAATTAGTTTCAGCATTTTCAGGTTTATATATAACTAAAATTAATATCTAGTTAAAAAAACAATGCTCAATGGTATATCTCCACATTAAGAGCATGTTTCATGCTGATTGTCGCTGTCCAATGAAAAACACGTATCTCCAAAACAGTAACTTTACAGGAGAAGGCAAAAACCTTCTTTACTTTCAATGTAAATTAATAGAAAAAGTTTTTATTCTAAGCAATTTTGAACCATTTCTGTTGGTCCAATCATCATGAAATCTTCACACAATGTAAAGGATGGCTGCTGAGCTCAAATGATGCTGAAAAGCAAAAATTGCAAAATATGGAGATACATGTTTTCATTGGACAGCAACGATATATCATTTAAAAAACACATACTTTTAAAGAATATAGTAGTCAAATGTGAATCTCCACATCAGTTCTACATTTATGAATTTAATACAAAAACATTCATTTCAAGAAAAATATAATAACTTTTCTATGTCTTCAAAATGATGTACAAAATGACATGACGAAGAGTAAGTAAGGTCATTTAAGCCTTTAAGGGAGCTTTGCTGAAAACCGGTCAGCTTGGCTTTATTCAGTATTTGATAATCTGCCGATTACGCATAACAAGACGGAGAATCTGTTTCCCCCAAAATTGACAGGCAAGTCATGCAAATTACTGAAAGCTGGTAGGTAATTCAAATGTTTATCCATGTAAATCCAGTAGGGGGCAGTAAAATAGTATGAAGTCAACGTGAATGAAGGTCTCATTGCAAACTCTCACAGTCCCAAAGCAGTTTTAGCGTTGAAAGGGTATAAAATATATGACGTATTTTCCAATAATTCATCAAGTTTTCGGTAACAACAGTGTCCTTTAGATGGATGGACATCGACATGCGTCTAGTAATGTAGTGACCATGTTTAAGATGTTTTTCTCTCTTTCCCAGTTCCAGACGTGAATATGTAGAATCTCACATGCCCAAATACACAAGGGTACCTGATGAGTATGATTGCTGTGACTATATGAGAGAGTTTAGTGTCTAACGTCTAAGAAAACTTTGCAAGGTCAGAAATTAACAAGGCATCTTGAACCGCAGCCAATTATTTCTGCACTGCTGGGGCACCAACAGCATCATGATGCACCAAATACCAGCAATGCTCTACATCATTAACGCTCTCTGTCTCCACCATCTCCCTGCTCTTTGTCTATAGATAGCTCTGCTCACTTTACTGGTACTGGTATCAACATCTCAGTCATTGAGGGCTTCTTAACAGCTACACATCCTTTCAGACCCATTGCGCTGGGCTGTCTTCTCACAGTGGAAGGATGAACCGAAACACCTGTGGATCTGAAGCAGCTTGATTTTCTCCTCTCTCTCAAAGAGGAAAGCTTTAAGTGCTGTTTATCTGATGGAGACAGCGACGCTCTCTACCAGGTCTTCAGGTGTGTGCCTGAAGATAGTATAGTAGTGGAGGATGTTCTCATCACTGTAGGAGAGCAGGCTGGTAAAGAAAACATTATGTCTGTATCTTGTATGAATAAAGCAGTGGTGGTCTTTCTTAGAGAAACCCACCTTGTTAGCCGGCTGATTGAAAGTGGTATAGTCATAAGCGAAATGTTTGTGCAGGTCATGCCGCAGTTAGTTCCCTCCAAAAAGATCACATTCAAATGTACCGCCGTTTATACAGAATGATGTGCTGGAACGTGAGCTTTTACGATTTGGTAAGATTGTTCCTTTACTTAAGCATGTTACATCTTTTAGGAAGCAGGTTTACATGTTTTTATACTCTCCTGATCACACGCTTGATGTTTCCTTCCGTGTAATACAAGACGGCTGGGCCTACATGGTCTATGCTAGTTCGGGCAGTCTACACTGCTTTGAATGTGGTGATATTGGGCATAAACGGTTTGTGTGTCCACACAGGAGGCAAGAGGAGGAAAATGTTAATGCTGGGTCTGAGGTAGCGGCTGCTGTGAGTGCAAATGCTGGTCAGGGGGAGGCTTCCGGGCCCTCTCAAGTGAGCCATGCTGGAGTCTTCTGGAGCAGTGAAACCAACTTGACAAACTTCTCTATATCAGGAAAAAAAATTTTCACATTAACCTGTTTTCCACAGGTCTCAGCCTATAGTGTCTGAGCAAGAAAGCCAAAGTGTGGACAGTGCAGTGCCCAGTACGAGTGGTGTCATACAGTTCAAAGGCGACATAGAGATGAGTGATATGAATGAGAGGACAGCTGAGTCCAGTGCTGCTGGTTTGAATGATGTTGAATCGAGGCAGGATGAATCTTTTTCTGATGAAGGGGGTGCTTGTGTGCAGGAGAGCCCTGGTGAACTTGGGGCTTCCCAAGAGTGGCCCTGTAGTGGTTTAGAAGTTAGTTCTCAGGGAGCTTCACAGGCAGAGCAATCAGTTTACACTCTGGATGACGTTAACAGTTTTTTTTAGATGAGACTTGTGGAAAACAGGTTAATGTGAAATTTTCTTTCCTGATATAAAGTTTGTCAAGTCGGTTTCAGGGTCTTGACCTTTTAAAAGAGAAAAGCACATTAGGCTAAAGAAACATGTTACATATATATGTAAGTGTGGTAAATTGGTGAATAAAAAGTTTTCCAGTCATCTGTGATAAATTGATCATGCGTCGCATGGTGTCCTTCCCTTCCAAGATACTGTTCTTTGTCTTGGTTCTCCTCTTAGGTCTATTTATGGAAGTCTTAAGAGTAGGTTCTTTTAATATAAATGGGGGTAGTAATAGACTGAAACATACTATACAGCAGAAAAGATTGCATGTTACTTTCCTTCAGGAGACATACAGTGATGAAAATAATGAGGTTGAGTGGGCTTTGTGGTGGGAAGGACAGCATGTACTGAGTCATGGCACCAATTTGAGTGCAGTGGTGGCTTCTGTCCTTCATCGGGTGCTAAGATTTTGCACACAGAAGAGATCATGAAAGGTTGTCTTGTAGTAGTCGGTGTTGAAATTAAAGGCATTCAGTTCTCCTTTATGAAAGTCTATGTTGGGGGCATGTCAACGTCAAATGTGGGGCATGACCAAATGTGGGGCATGACCTTGCACACTGCTTTAAATCTGTATGCTAATGATGGATTCATTGTCATTGGGGGGGACTGGAACTGTACGGTGGATTTCACCGTGGACTGTACTTCTGAGTAACCTCACATATACATATACATGGGTTAAGGTCTCTGATAATAGAATTAGTGCTGCTCGGTTTGACCGAATTTATGTGTATACACATCTTAGCAGTAGAATCACTGAGGCTTTAATTTCTCCTGTGGGGTTTTCTGATCACCACTTGGTTCCTATCACGGTAAGCTGGTCACGCTTTTCCAGTACACCTTCATATTGGCTTTTTAATGTGAAGCTGTTGCATGATGAAGTTTTTTTGTGCAAGATTCATGTGCTTTTGGGAACAGTGGAAGACCAAAAAGGTTCATTTTGAAAATTTGAGACAGTGGTGGGAAATGGACAAGGCACAGATAAGAATGTTTTGTTAACAGTATACAGCCAATTCAAATACCAGAGCAAGACTGACTGCTCAGGCTCTTGAGAGGGAGATATTCTACTCTTGACCCTGTTATGTTGGGAAAGTTGCAGCAGAAGAGGAAGGAGCTCAATGTCTACTTGAATGAGAGGGTGAACGGGGCCTTGGTGAGATCCCGTTTTACTAGTTGCAGACATGGATGTTCTGAGTGCCTTCTTCTTTAATTTGGAACGTTCGTAGCACAGCATAAGCAGATGGTATGTCTTCACTTTCCAGATAGACGAGTGTCTACTGAAGTCACAGACATGTGCAAACATGCAGTGCATTTTTATTCTGTTTTTTACACTGCAGAACTCTGTGACTCTGACTGTGTTGCACAGCTTCTTCAAGGACTCCCACAACTGGACTTTGAATCCAGAGCTGAGCTAGACTTTCATCTGACTCTGCAAGACCTCTTGTTTCTCTTGATCAAGAGAAAGCCTTTGACCATGTTGATCACCAGTACCTTTTTAACGTGCATTAAGTTTTTGGTATTAGGGATGGTTTTTCAAGTTTAGTGCAGTTACTGTGTTCTGGTGCTGCATGTCTGGTTAAGGAGGGGTTGGGTTGGGCAGACCAATTCCAGGCGCAAGAGGTATTAGGCAAGGCTGTCCTTTATCAGGTCAACTATGCAGTCTGGCTATGGAACTGCTACTCGTCTGTCTAAGGAAGAGATTAGCTGGCTTTCATGCTGCACAAGGATCTGGGGGTCCAGGGGTTGCAGTCTCTGCCTATGTTGATGATGTAAGAGTTTTTATCAAAAATAGTCAAGATGTTCAAGTTTTATTTGAGTCTCTCAACTTGTATGAGAAGGCTTCTTCTGCAAAAGTTAACTGGTGAAAGAGTGAGGCTCTTTGGGTCGGCCAGGGACAGATGGAAGGGCTACCACATCTGCCTGGGACTTTGAGGTGGAGTAGAGAAGAGCTGAAAGTTTTGGGTGTCAGATGATGTCTTGGGGACAGATGATTTTCAGAAGCAGAACTGGGAGGGTGTAGTGGAGAAAGTGTGCACCAAATTGTCTCAGTGGAAATGGTTGCTACCCCAGTTGTCCTACAGGGGTAGGGTGTTGGTGGCAAATAACTTGGTCTCCTCCACCCTGTGGCACAGATTCAGTGTTTTACAGCCGCCTGCAGGACTGGTACAGGAAGTGCAGAGGATGTTGGTGACTTTCTTCTGGTCAGGCTAACACTGGGTTCGATCAGCTGTTCTATACCTGCCTGTACGAGAGGGAGGACAAGGTCTGATGGATATCAGGTCCAGGATCATGGCCTTTCCTTTTCAAGCTGCCCAACAACTACTGTTCCATGGAGCGATTGCTTGGAAGAATACAGCCACTGTGCTTTTAAGACAAGCTGGGGGAGTGGGGTTTGATAAACACATGCTCCTTATGACAGCACCAGAGGCTGTGTTGGCAGGACTTACACCCTTCTGTAGATCAATGCTGGAAGCAAGGACGGTGTTTTCTGTCTCAAGGACTGCTGATACACCTGCTGGTATGTGGTTGTTGGAGGAGCTATTGTTCTTTAACTCCTTTTTACCATCAGCTATTTTGTCTTCAGTAGTTTTGCGCTCTCATTTAGTGGCTGCAGGATACACAAAGCTGGGCCACCTTAAGAGTGCTGGATTGACGGCTATGAGTGAGAGGATGGGGATCAGGTCCTGTCATCTGTTGGATCAGGTGATGGCAGAGGTACAGAGGTCACTGTCAGCTGACTACCTGGACCTTCCTGAATGGCCCATCTGTCCTCTCCTTGGTTGAGAGGAAGACACTGTACTTGGTGTCTGTGAAGGTGTCCCAGGCACACTTTCTGGATGGAGTTTTATTGACAAGGTGGTCTGAGTTGTTTGGCGCTTTTGCCCACAAATGGACTCTTTCACTTGTTTGTACAGTGCGCTCGGTTGGGTGATCTGTTCTCCTTGTTGACCGAATGGTTCTCATCATTGGGTGAGGCTTTCTCCTTTCAGCTTTTTATTTTTGGGCCCAAATACACAGTAAGGAGGAAAAATGTCTTAGTTCTACTAAACCTTTTTTTTGGTACAGCAAAGCTAGCCATCTGGATGCTTACTACAATGTGGTGGGGACGTTGCCAGAGTTCATAAGCATTTGGGGCATTAATGAAGTCCTTTGCACAGTCGATGATGTTGGCAATCTACGGTTGATATTTTGATTGTGGGTGTGGTTTTAAATTTATGTTGTTTTTCTAACACTGGTGAGATTTTGAGTGATAACCTTGGTATGTTCATACATTTATGCTTGTCTCAACAAAAGGATTTTTTAAATTAAATTCTCTCTCTCTCTCTCTCCTCCTGCTAACAGTTCTTTATACAGATAAGCAGAAATGGTTAATGAAATGTACACTGTGAAGTTCTGTTCATTATTATGGTTCAGTCAGTCATACTGTGTCCTGAACAAGTGTGCACCACCTTAATGAGGACCTGGATGCAGTTTTAGGAGGACAAGAGAAATTCTGGGGATGTATCTACAGAAACAATTTGGGTGACTATTGATTTCTAGTGTTTGTTAGCAGTGTTAGCCTCATAGCTCCAGTTTGAAATGAAAGAAGTAAAATTTGGACTATAAACATGTTGTGGCTGATTTTTCCTGATTAAATGAAATTATAGTGGACCGATTAATCAATTAGGAAAATATTGTGTTACTATCAATACAGTCACTATATACATCATATTGTAGCCTTGGATATTAGGTGTATATAGATTCATATTGGTTTACAGCTACTATCTAACGTGAACATTTACAGCTGTAGATACACCTCAAGGTTTCCCTCTGTGAATAAGTATCTGTGTCCTTGGGATTGATAGCCAAAGTAGATTCACAGGGCTGAAACATGTTCTAATTGAAATCAATACAGACTGGACAGCTGGGATATTGGGGAAGGTTTAGTATGGTCCAGGTGATAAGAGATGTCTAGTACACCTTTAATCATGCGTGAAATTTTGGTCTCAACGCGAATAAAGCCAGAGAACATCCAGGCCCTGAGTTTTACCAAGTTTACATCCAAGTCTTACCCACATTTCATGTTTATTATTAACATCTATTTTTTTAATTCAGTAAATTCACTTTATTTAAGATTTTGTTCACCTGGATTTCACTAAGAAAAACATTTAAATCACCTCCTATTGATTTCCTTGAGACCATAGCGTTTTAGCCCATGCTGTTCTCTTGCTGTGCCTGCCGGGGCTCTGAAACAGCTGCAGAGAGAGATAGAGAGACAGATGGCTCTTGCTTCATCTCAGCTTCCAGGACAGAGTAGGGAGGAGAAATGATGCTTCTGTCCCGTCTCCCAGGAGCTGGGACACAGTGTAGCATACGCACACTGTTAGCACTGTAATTCACATCTCATGCTTGAGTTCTTCCCCTCTCCTCTCCTCTCTCTCGTTCGTTGAGGCACATGTGCCAACTCAGGATGCCATGGCCTTCTAATGAGAAGATTTGCCCAAGCCTCTCAGGCCAGAGGTTCTTGGTTAAGGCATGCATTCATTAGAGCAGAGTTTGTGCAGATGTTTTGCTGCTTCTTCATTTCTCCCAGGACTTGGGTTGCTAATCTGCTAATTCCTCATGCTGTTAGCAGTCAGGATGCACCGATCCAAGTTAATCTCTGCCAATACTGATATCTGGCCAATAACAGCTGAAATTGTTCCTCATGTGTGGATTTTGTCAGAACTGTTATACCAGTATGCCACAAATAAGCATAGATAGTTCAATGTACAAACAGTGAAAACCATTCTAATGTTATCCCGTTTAGCTGAATGACTAAATCAGGAATATTTAAGTCACATTTCAAACTAAAATGAAAACACAGTACCCTTTCAATCACCTCCTGCTATTTAGTCTGTTAGATCTGAAGCAGCTTACTGTGTTTTTGAGGCAGTGGACATAAAGGAACGGTTGGTGTTTTTGGGTTTAGACTTAGACCTAACATGGACAACAGAGCAGTGAGGCCTGGCAGAGGAGTTGCATGAAGGTATGTTCATCACATTATCACATTACAAACCTATAAAATGTTTTGCATGTGTCTTGCCACTCGTTTCTTGTCACAAGAAGCCGTAGACTAGCTGGTACTGACGAATGACTGCCTAACGTTTTCCCAATTCCAGCAGTGTCTGACATTAAGACAGTATATGGGACGCATGTATGAGACAAATGACTTAAGAAATTCAATATTCAATAAAGCTACAGTTGACTTATTTGACTTATTTGACTTTTCTATTCCACCTTAAAATTCCGCCTTAAATGGTAATAAAAATACAAAGTTTCCAAAAGCAGAAAACTAAATCAAGCTCTAATGTTCACAGCAAAAGTAACTAAAATGAAATAGATTTACTGAGAACAAACCTTTTCAGCGTCTTAATTAGTGTTTAGAAGTGAATAGCGTCTGCTTTTGGCTAGAGCTTCAAATTTGTATCTAATTTTATTCCATTCAAATACCTACTACCACAACATCCTGAAACTAAAAACTAAAGTAAAGCTATTCATTTTCAGAAAATAAAAAGAAACCTAAAACTACGAGTCCACCCTTAAAACTAAGTGAAACCAAACTGAAAAACTAAATCAAAATAATAATGAAAGTTTAAAAACTATAATAACTCCAGTTTGTTTCTGGTTTGGCCGTTTACTCAATGTTGCCACTTATATTTAGCCCAAAATTGATCATACTTGTCTCCAAATGTTCTCATTATCAGATGTCTGGCCATGTGAGACTAAAAAGCCCCATATCGTACATTTGCAAAAAATGATCCTGCATGCTTTTTTATTCTTTATAGATTTTACAAATAAAATGTATAATTATATTGCCTAACTATGTCCAGTCTAGTAGCAGCACAATATTACCAACAGAGCAGCGCTGCTTTGGGGTTTAAGTCCTTCTACCCACTCGGTTTTGGGATTTGAACCCATGACTGTGTGATTCTCCAAGGCAGCAACCAGATACACCAAGTCAATTTTCAAATGTAAACCCATGACTTTCTGGTTGCCCAAGGGGACACCCAGGTACATTGATTCAATCTTGGGATGCAAGCTCATGACCTCCTGGTTGCTCAAGGACACAACTAGGTATACTTAGTCAGTCCTAGCATGTGAACTCCTGACCTTCTGATTGCCCAGGGGAACAACGAAGGTTTATTTTGGGGGTGTGCGGGTGGCAGGGTCTGGAGGGTCTGAACTTAGGGTCATTTATTTACATTCAATTTTTCTTTTTGGATAAAATGTTTTTGCATCCGCCCAAAGACTGCTGGGATAGGCTCCAGCATCCCCCCGCGACCCTGACGGAGAAGCGGCTTAGAAAATGGATGGATGGATGGATGGATGGATGTTTTTGCACAACAACAAACACAACTAGAATCTGAACCGTTTGTCTAGCAAGCTGAATCGTAATTTGGTTTTACTTCATATGGGACACATGAAACCTGCCTGCTGAAAAAAGGCAGAATAAATAAAAAAAGGATTCAGGAACAATTTATATTCATACAGATGTGCCTGGTAATAGTTGAAAAACCTGCAGGGATAAAAATCACAACAATATATTGTGAAAACAGTATCCATCAATAAGACAACTCATCGTCCTTGTAGCAGGGGACCCCCAAAGACCTCTGAGACCATTCGGACCCTAGGAACAAATTAGGAACATATACCCAGTCGGAAAACAAAAAAATACAGGACACAGAAAATAAAAGATATTTGTGTAACTCTGAAAGGGAACCGAGAAAGAAAGAGATGAGCTTGCAGTTGTATCCTGTAAACATCCAGCTGTACAAACTGATGTTACACATAAGCTGAGCTGCTTGAGTGCACTTTAACTCTATATATGCCTTTTCTCATTAAACAAGTGAGAGTCTGTGCATGATCCTGAGATCAAAAGAAACAGGAAAAGAGAAACGGAGTTGAGGGAGAGAGATAAATCCGAGGCTTGGGTCGGGGTCCTGGGGACAGTGGAGACGCGACGCTTATTTGCAAATGACATTTGAAGTCCAGATCAAATGAGAGACCTTGATTTTTTTCCGTCTGATTTGCCTATCGGCTTTGAAGTGGAGCAGAGCTAGGAAATCGGATAAAGCAAAGTCGTGAGCACAGAGCCTCAGCCTGTGGCCAGAGCCAGAGCCGTGGGTCAGTCAAGGTGGCCCGGTGTCCCCTCGCTCATATTGCATGCCTGACACATTTCCTATTAATCTGACTGCATAATTCTCTCAAGCTTGCAGGTCACAGGGAGTGGCTGATCACTGAGCTTATTTATTATTTCATCTGTTTCCCTTCTGGTTCAGACTTAACCACAGAGGTGGATGAAGTGCACAAACCATGTACTTGAGTTAAAGTAGAGATAAAATATTACTTCAGTAAATTTAAATAATAAAATAATAAAGAGAGGTTCCTCCCTTTATACCTCCACTTGAGTAAAAGTACTAAAGTATTTACCTTCAAATGTACTTGAGTATAAAGTAAAAGTACTAAAAGAGTAATTCTGGCTCTGATCTGGTCCTGTTATCATTTTTATAACCAGACTGGCTTCATGAACTCATTTCAGGTGAAAGTCCTCCAGCGTCTCTCTTGGTAAACCAGTCTTTTAATAGAATGTCATTAATTAGTGACGCTGACGTCTATTAAAATGATCAGAAGCACAAAACACTGAAGGTAAACAGTTTCCATCAGGGAGAACCGAGTGGCTCTGAAATCACTTTTTACACACAAGCAAAGTTTCAGTTTCAGATTTATTTACAACTTAGTTCCAAGTTTAAGTTGAATAAAAACTGGCTTTAAACTCAGGATCACAGATGAGCTCCTTTACTATGTTGATCTGTAGGCGTCTGTTCATAAACATAAACCAGCCCAAACTCATTTACTATAAAATGAAATGGTGTTTGTAGAAATTCAGAAAAAAGCCGCGTCAGTCTCGACTGCATATGTGGACATATTTCTATATTGAGCTCTATTTACACAAAGTTAGGTTAGTTCATCATTTATGTTGAACAGACTCTCCCAAAGTTTTACGCTGCTGCGCTGACGTTGAACCGCGTGCTGCACTGGGTCGGTATGACCAACAGGTCAAAACCAGCTCTAAACAAAGTGACCGCTGGGCCCTGATTGGTGCTCTGGCTTTGCGCTTCTTTTGTTTTGACACGTTATGTTTTTATACACACAGAAACCAAAAGGAACGACAGATTTCTCAAAATGTAGGAGGAAAAAGTCGGATATTAGACTCTGAAATGTCGTGGAGTGAAAGGAAAAGGTCGCCCAAAAAGGACATACTACAGTACTTACGGGTCCCAGTGCAAAAAAGCCAATGCTCTATTTTTGTAAGATCTAACCATAGAACCTGGTTCAAAATTTTAGTAGCATCTCTTGAGTCCAGATAATTACATTTGTGGCATTTAGATGGCATCTAAATAGTTTTGGAAAGTCAGTGACCCCAATATGCTCCCTCTGAAATTCTCTAGCTGTAATTCTTGAATAAATGTTTGCCTCTCTAACCTCCTCACGATGCATGGGGGTCAAACAAAACTACTTTTATGCAGGTTCACTACGGCTCTGGTTGTTTTAACCTTCTTAATTATTGCTCTAACAGTGGACACTGGCATTCGTTTATAAAGGTTAATAGTTGTGACACATGGGGTCATGTTAAAAAACTCATAAGGTGGTTTGCTTTCTTAGACTCCACTGACTTCAAGTTTAGATCTTTTCTCATATTTACTTTGTCGGATGGAGCTAATTAACCACAGTAACATTTTTATGGCTTTTTACCCCAATAATGGCAATCATTTTAGAGCATTTGGGTCACATTAATTATACATCATATTTAGCTGGCTGGCATGCCTCTGCTCAAATAAGAAGGTTACACCGACTCCAGAGAACCCTTGCTTTGTGACGTACAGCCCTAGGCAAAAGTTTTAGCACCACTGATTGACTCATACATTTCATTGATTTCACAAGTGTAAAGAAGTAAATAACACATCCTTCATAGAGAACTTTAATGCACATTTTAATACACAATTACTGCCTATACGCTGAATTTCATACATTGGGAGATAAAAATAAAGCATAAAATGGGGCCTGTGCATAAGTTATGGCACATTTTATATATTTTATTTTTTTCATTTTGTTAATCTCTTGGCATATAAAGCCAATAAAAAGAAATTATGTACTAAATATAGTGATATATTTAAATTGTTTAAATTGAGATGTTTAAAATGATCTGCTAACTATTTTTTACTTAGAAAATCAACAAAACATGTCATTAGATTGGGTGTGTTCAAACATTTGCATACAGCTGTGAAGTATGTTGTTAGGAAATTGCCCCACCCCAGTGTAGTTATGGCACTATAGAAATGATTAGATCTGTCTCCCATTTTGCAGGAATAATACAGAACGGTTATTAAAGATCCAGCATGTTGCTCAGGCAGTGGGACTCGTGGCTTTGGGGGGGCTTTCATCATGTGCAGACTTAATTAATAGAGAGAGAGAGAGAGAGAGAGAGAGAGAGAGAGAGAGAATTAAATGTCACATTCCTTGTGGGCCTCACTCAATTTCAAAATGCATGGGTTCATAACAGAAGTGGAAGAGGTGATTGATTGAAGTTTCTTCTTTATCATCTCCTGCATCAAGCATATTGAACTAGTGCTGGCTGATATGGCCAAAGAAATCTCCTCACGATACATTTCACGACATCATTTGATAATTTTTGATTATTATAATATGCATGTTATAATGTCTAATTGTAAATCTGAATAGTATTTTCAACCGCAAAGAAACCAAAATCCTACTGTTATTGCACTTTAAGTCAAGACAGCCATCGAGCACAAGTTCGTTTTTCACTTCAGTTCGTTTTTTACTTCAGTTCGTTTTTTACTTCAGTTCGTTTTTCAGCATCAGAAAAAAAAAACAACACAAAATTACACCAAAGCCTAAATAACTAAATAGCATTTTTCTGTATAGAAGTTTTTTCCATTATGTTCAGGAGAGCCACTTTCAGGTTCAGAGATCCAAAGTTCAGTCTTAGAAGTTGGTTGCATTTTCTTCTTATGGTCCAAGCAGTCCCAAATACACTATATTTCCAAAAGTATTCACTCACCCATCCAAATCATTGAATTCAGGTGTTCCAGTCACTTCCATGGCCACAGAATATAATTTAAACAGAATATTCTATAAACATTAGTGAAAGAATGGGTCGCTCTCAGGAGCTTGGTGAATTCCAGCATGGTACCGTGATGGGATGCCATCTGTGCAACAAGTCCAGTTGTGAAATTTCTTTGCTACTAAATATTCCACAGTCAACTGTCAGTGGGATTATAACAAAGTGGAAGCGATTGGGAACGACAGCAGCTCAGCCACGAAGTGGTTGGCCACGTAAAATGACAGCGCATAGTGCGCAGGGGTCGCCAACTTTCTGCAGAGTCAATTTGCTACAGACCTCCAAACTTCATGTGGCCTTCAGATTAGCTCAAGAACAGCCTAGAGAGCTTCATGGAATGGGTTTCCATGGCCGAGCAGCTGCATCCAAGCCTTACATCACCAAGCGCAATGCAAAGAAACTCCCAAAAACACACTCCTAACCCTTGTGGAAAAACTTCCCAGAAGAGTTGAAGCTGTTGTAGCTGCATATTTAAGCCTATGGATTAAGAATGGGATGTCACTCAAGTTCATATGTGTGTGAAGGCAGATGACCGAATACTTTTGGAAATATAGTGTACATTCAGTGAGGAAGTCTGAACTCTTGCCAGTCAAATGGGTGAAATTCTAGTATTACAGTGGTGTTGATGATACACAAAAACTATTTTGCCTTATTGAATGACGGGCTAATTCAAACATTGTGTATAACATATTCTTCGGTGGCCTAAACAAGAACCCTTTGGTAACCCAAACATATTGTTGGCGTATGTCTAATATTGTGTGATTTTCTCTGTGTTTTTGTGGTTGTTGCTGATGTAAAGTGAATTGTATCTAAAGTTTCAAGGTCGCTTGAGATGTTCTTGAGTTTTGACCTAATAGCATCCCCCTCTTTGTTCTCTGGAGGCTGGTTGCACAAGCTATATGTAGGCTAGTTATAACGTGTCTACTAAGTTCAGGTTTACGTATTACTAAATCAGATTGGGTTCAACTTCACAAACTAGTTGTTACTTTGAGCTCAGTGATTATTAAATACTCATCCCTCTCCATAAGCTAGGGTAAGTGTTGGAGAAACCAACATAAACCACAAAGAAATCACAAAAAAGAACAAAGACATGATTTTTTTGGTTAACTAAGCAAAAAACACTATGATTTTACTAGTAGTTTTAATCATCACCCTTAAATGAAGCAAATATCTCCAGCTCCAGTGCAGTGAGAGTCAGCAGCTGCCGAAATGTCTAACTGGGCATGTACGATCTCAAAATGTTGCTCAGCTTTTTGCTCTTCTGAAGGAACTTTTAAACCAGGGCACCACGGCTCGAGCAGCAAACCCTAGAAAAAAATCTTTCCATATACTATTGTAGTGGCTACATTTGCATGAATAAGGATGATTTAGGGTGCTTCATGTAAATCATATGTAAATAAGGTGCTGGTAGCTTGGTGCTTGATTTCACGCACGGAAGCTGATACATCATATGTGCAGCAGAAAGGGGGCAGTATTTTGTGTTTTTTACATTGTATGATCTGCATCACCAAAATCTCACGTCTTCTGAATAACATGATTTGGGATCTAAAGAGTTGTCACACTTTGCATTGTTTGGTGTTGGAACAGATATTCTAGAGCCTTATTTTACAACCCGAATTCCAATGAATTTGGGACGTCGTATAAAACATAAATAAAAACAGAATACGATGATTTGCAAATCCTTTTCAACCTATATTCATTTGAATACACTGCAAAGACAAGATATTTAATGTTCAAACGGATAAACTTTATTGTTTTTTGCAAATATTCACTGCAACACGTTACAAAGAAGTTGGGACAGGGGCGTGTTTACCACTGTGTTACATCACCTTTCCTTTTAAAACACTCAATAAGCGTTTGGGAACTGAGGACACTGATTGTTGAAGCTTTGTAGGTGGAATTCTTTCCCATTCTTGCTTAATGTACAACTTCAGTTGTTCAACAGTCCGGGGTCTCTGTTGTTGTATTTTGCGCTTCATAATGCGTCACACATTTTCAATGGGAGACCGGTCTGGACTGCAGGCAGGCCAGTCTAGTACCCACACTCTTTTACTACGAAGCCACGCTGTTGTAACACGTTCAGAATGTGGCTTGGCATTGTCTTGCTGAAATAAGCAGGACGTCCCTGAAAAAGACGCTGCTTGGATGGCAGCAGATGTTGCTCCAAAACCTGTATGTACCTTTCAGCATTATTGGTGTCTTCACAGATGTGCAAGTTACCCCTGCCATGGGCACTAACACCCCACCCCACACCATCAGAGATGCTGGCTTTTGAACTTTGCGCTGATAACAATCCGGACAGTCCTTTTCCTCTTTGGCCCGGAGGACACGACGTCCATGATTTCCAAAAACAATCTGAAATGTGGACTCGTCAGACCACAGGACACTTTTCCACTTTGCGTCAGTCCATCTCAGATGATCTCGGGCCCAGAGAAGCCGGCAGCGTTTCTGGGTGGTGTTGATATGTGGCTTTCGCTTTGCATGGCAGAGTTTTAACTTGCACTTGTAGATGGAGCGACGAACTGAGTTCACTGACAGTGGTTTTCTGAAGTGTTCCTGAGCCCATGTGGGAATATCCGTTACAGAATGATGTCGGTTTTTAATGCAGTGCCACCTGAGGGATCGAAGGTCACAGGCATTCAATGTTAGTTTTCTGCCTTGCCGCTCACTTGCAGAGATTTCTCCAGATTCTCTGAATCTTTTGATGATATTATGGACTGTAGATGATGAAATCCCTAAATTCCTTGCAATTGCACATTGAGAAACGTTGCTCTTAAACTGTTGGACTTTTTGCTCATGCAGTTGTTCACAAAGTGGTGAACCTCGCCCCGACCTTGCTTGTGAACGACTGAGCCTTTCAGGGATGCTCCCTTTATACCCAATCATGACAATCACCAATTAACCTGTTCACCTGTGGAATGTTCCAAACAGGTGTTTTTTGAGCATTCCTCAACTTTCCCAGTCTTTTGTTGCCCCTGTCCCAACTTCTTTGGAACATGTTGCAGGCATCAAATTCAAAATGACTGAATATTTGCAAAAAACAAAGTTTACCTGTTTGAACATTAAATATCTTGTCTTTGTAGTGTATTCAATTGAATATAGGTTGAAAAGGATTTGCAAATCATCGTATTCTGTTTTTATTCATGTTTTACACAACGTCCCAACTTCATTGGAATTGGGGTTGTATAGAAAACACCATCTTAGCTGATTTTTTCTTTTTTTGTTTTTGGGTTGCTTTTCTTACTTTTATCTTTCAAAGTTGCCCAAAGACACTCCCACTGCAACCTTCTATGAATTGGATACTTTGATTGGCTGATGCAAATGTAACCCAGTTAAAATAATACCTGTTTTAAATGAATAGACTGTGTGAAATCCCACCAAAATCCCTGTATATGGCAGCATTGTTACACGTTATGTGTGTTAAGTGTACTGAGCTAAAGGTGTACTGTCTCTTTAAGAAGTAGCTAGACTAGCAACGCCATTTTGCGATATCCCTGAGTCAGTGGGAATACAAGCTGAGAGGAGGTCAGTACAGCTAGTTCTCTACACAAAATAATTGTTTTATAATGTTTAACACGATTTTTACTTAGTGTTTGTTGTTAAAGATAAGTATAAGTGTTTCTGGTGTAGTTTTGAGCTATTTGTGTGACAATATCTGGTGGTAAGAGACTATTTTCTTTTAGTCACAAAATACATGTGCTCTACATGTGCACTCTTCACTAGGGAGCTGTAGGCCGGAGTGTATGGCTCAAATGTGCCAGCTCACAGCTGAATGTATGGAGAGGGAGACTCGATGTGTACTCTGTCTACAATATATTGTCTCTATTTTTCCTATCCAGTAAACAACATCTGCCAACACCAGTGTGTCGCTCTTCTTCCTTCCTTCATACACCAATCCAAAAAACAACAGAACACAACGCAGAGTAATCATTAACGGTAGTGTGTCAGTCAGATGAACAATAAAGACTGGCAGGACACACCCGTTACACAACCTATCCAAAACCAATCAGCGCATCCATTCTTAGGCGTTGTGCCTGGACATGCCTACCTCGACGTTCAAATCTCCAAATAATGTACTCTGTTTGGCCTACCAAAGGCAGAGTGTGGACTACACATCACCTGAGGCCACTAATAAAGACGGTAGATGGAAACTGATCTGTATACAAAATGATTGAGCAAGCAATGTGTAAATGCATGGAAAGTCTATGAATGATTTCTATACATATAAGCCGTAGATTTATGAAAATGTAAGTGACCCACAATCACAAACCTAGGCTTGTGCATTAGCACAATTTCTCTAGTTTTAAGAGGACAAAAAGACATCTTTCTAGTTGACGTTACTGAGGAGCAATGATGCTTTAAAGATAGGATGGTATGCTGTCTCACCAGCGAGACAGCCAGTCCTACAGGGTTTTTTGTTTTATCAGTTTAACAGAAACTCTGCTACCAAAGGACCAAAGTTTAATGCAGTTTTGAGGAACGATCGTATCATGATTGTTTCATCTCAAAACTTCAGAAGTGTCTTATCAAAAATTAAAGATTGTTTTGATCATTGTTGATTTTGTTGCTCAAGCCTAGCGTCTAGTATGAAGCCTTCCTCAATTATTAAGTACCAGTCCGATTTCACTCCTACCACCTAACGCTTACCCCTCTTTTGTACATTCATGCCTAGAGGTAGAGTGTGCCAAATTTTGTTGAGTCAGAGGTTTAGGACAAAGCGTTAGGGCTACATGGCCCTCCAAACTGAGGCTTTTCAGAGACACACTCCAAACAGAGGGTCATAAGAATAGAAGAAAAACTGGCAAGATGGCTGACAAAAGGAGCCCACAAATGTGAGAATTTTCTCTGTTAAAAATGATTTAAAAAGTATTATCTTAGTTTAATGTTGTTTCAATGTATAATATATTATAGAAAAAATGCTGATGTCTTGGTAGCTAGCTAGCTAAATTTCCTGTTCCACAGAACTGCTGCTCCATTTAAGGTGGAACAGGACAATTTGAATGAGAAGCTGGTGAATATCTGACTTCAGCTTCACATCACTGAAGAATTATTGGGTGGGCGATAATAAATAATTGTCATACCCCCATTTGAAGGCGTATGATGCCCTAAATGTAACTAAAGCCCAGCAGTGAGGAGCTGAACTTTCCCCTCCTCTGCTGTCACTGCAGACAGGCAGGGTCGCCAACAGAGCAGCGCTAGTAGCTGTTAATGAAGTGATGCTCTTTTTATTTGAGGGTCCCATTTTGCAGGGAAGATTTCAACCTCTACCCCTTTGTAACTCTGAGGGGTAATGTGACCATGTACACCTAATCTGATCGATAGCAGGAAGTGTTCCTAGATCATAACCTTCTGTCTCCTCGGATAGTTGAAGGACTGTCCATGTTTGAGATGGATTTCTGCTAAAGCTGCTACCATGGATTACTACAGTCTGTCTGAACTATGTTTGCCCCGTTTTCTCTCTCCTATCCATGCTCTTATGTTGTGAAGATGATCATTTGAGGAGCGCAGTAGCCCGGAGATCCCACCAAATCTACCATTTACATTTAATACATGTGCCCTCTTCCATTCTCTCATCTATGTCTCGACTCTTCCTTGCCGTCTTCCAATACCCTCCACCTGTCTCAATCATAGGATCATAATGAATCACGACAACTCGGCGTCGCTTCTGGCCTCTTTTCTTTTTTCTTTTTCTTTATTTTCAGGGTGCACATATAAGCCTACCTTTTTTCTCCTCCACCGCATCTCATATCTGGTTATGGATTCATATCGCAGGTTTGGTTATTAACATGCCGATATTGCGGCCAGGCTCTCAAGATTTAAGCTTCATTCATCTGAACATGATCTCTCAGTCTCCTATCATGTATTCTCCTCACAGCTCCTTTCTTTTCTTTTGTATTCCCTGCTCATCTCTCTTCCTCGTTGCTCTTCTCCTCTCTCTCATGTTTTCTCTGCTCTCTGTACTCAACTTGAGTAGTAACAGATTACCTGTAACAGCTTTGCGTAATCAAGATACCAAAGAGGTGACTGTATTCAGTTACAGTAATTCAGATTACAGATACAATTACAAATGCAAAAAAGACATATGACCATATAGAATATATGGTTATTACTAGCAGGATTACATTAAGACCACTTTTACATGACACTCTTGTGGCATTTCCATGCCTTAAAGCTTTGTAAGTAGCCTTTATTCACTGTTATTATGCTCATTTTTGCTAGGGGGTTTGCAATGTTATGTTTGCACCAAGCTAATGGGTTTAATAGCTTTGCAACCATACAGGGCTTTTTCGAGCATTTTTTGAGGCACTCGTTATCAATGGGAAACAGTTCTGGACTGCAGGAAGGCCAACTTAGCACCCACACTCTCTGATTATGCAGCCATGCTGTTGTACCGTGAGCAGAATGTGGCTTGCCGTTATTATGTTGGAATAAGCATGGGTGTCCTTGAAAACAGCGTCATCTAGAAGGCAATGTGTATTGCTTTAATATGTGTTTGGCATTTAAGGTGCTTTACAGGTGTGCAAGCTTCCTACTAATAGCCCCCAAATTATGACAAATGCTGGCTTTTGAACTTTATGGTGGTAACAATCTTGATTGTTCTTAATTCTTCTGTAACTGGAGAACTTGATGTCTATTATTTCCATAAATAATCTGAAAGGTGGAGTTTACACATTTTCACAGGAGCTTCAGCCCAGAGAAGTCAGCAGTGTTTCTAGACATTTTTGACAAATGGCTTCCACTGAGCGTTGTACACTCTTAACTTAGGATGCTGAAATGGATGGAGTTTATTGACATAAGTTTGTCAAAGTATTTTTGAGGCCATGCACTAATATCAGTCACAAAAGCATGCTGGTTTTTAATGTGGTTATGGGCACTCATTTCTGGTTTTCTGCCTTTTCCTTTATGCACAGAGATCTCTCCAGATTCCCTGAATCTTTTAATTGGATTATGTACTGCAGAGATTAAAATACCTTAAATCCTTTTTCACCGAGGAACATTATTTTTAAAGTGTTAAATTTTTTTATAAAGCATTTTTGACAGCGTGGTGAGCCTCAACCCATCCTTACTTCCTGGATCAGGCCTTTTCTTTGATGCTTCTTTTATATCCAAGTAAGAATATATCATGGATTTAAGATGGTTTTGAACATTTCACAACAAAACCTTATTGTTATAGTAATTTTGTTCAAATACAAGTCAAACTAGATTTATTAGTCACTACTTTCTGTTTTTATTTGCATTTTACCATTTTACCATTCTGACTTTTTTGGAATTGGGTTTGTATCTTGCATACAAACCTTCAGTAAATTTTGCAAGTTAAATCATTGAAGGAGCCAGTTTCCTCCCTTTCAGTGACCTAGTTGTGTGCTACTTGGCTCTCCCCCTTGTGGACAGTTTTAGACACATGCTTTTTAGGTATACCTGTTCTAACATAATACCAGATGTCCTACAGAATAATAACTCGCATAACTTACACTGTACGAATGTGTCATGCGTGAGAAACTTAGTGATCTGCACACAGTCTTGACCTCAACCCCACTGAACACCTTTGGGATAAACTCGATTGATTGTGAGCCTGGCCATCTCCTCAAATGTCAGTGCTCTTGACTTAGGCACAGACACGCGCTGTTGAGGCTGTTACAGCTGCAAATGGGGGCCAGCTGCATATTGATGTCCATGGCTTTAGAAAGGGATATCCAACAAACTCACATAGGTGTGCTGGTCAGTGGTTCATATATTTTTGGCCATGTAATGTATTTCCATATATTTTCTCCACTTCACTAAATGTGAGATCAGTAGCCACGTTTACATGCAGCCTGGTTATCTGTTAATAATCCAACTAATAGCTCAATTTGAACAGAATATATCCAATTATACACCCCAATCAGAATAGACTAGTCCAATTGAGGCCATTCAGAAACACAATTTCTATCTAATTTAACAAGGTGGGTAATTATAAATAATCAGTTAAATAGGAATAATAGCCGTGTATACGCTTGTAACTGATTCCATTCCGTATTGGAAAGTTTAAGTACATTCTTCATGTTTGTCGCATCCTAGCAAAAGTTAATAAAATTCAACATGGCAGATCAGAAACTGGTCTGCAGAGGTGGGATGGACGTCCAGCTTATGTGTCTCAGAACATGACATCTTCCTCTTGGCCTTCTCTAATAAGGATATGTGAGGGATGCTTTCCTGAGTCTGACATCATTTTGAAGTAATTATAAACACAAGCACTGCTCACTGCTGCTCAACTCACTCTGACTGGACTCACGTGAAGCTTGTTGTCATGGTAATATCTGCACTAAGTGATACTATAGGCATGCATGTCATTTTGGATAGGATTTCTTATAGTGAGCATGTAAACACCTCAGAGTGTTGAGTAGAATGAGCATAAACACCTCAGTCTTAATCTATAACAGGAATATGTTCCATCAGATTCGCAGAAATCTTTGAATGTAAACACAGCCAGTGACCCTACATTAAAAAAATGTGAATACCTGATTAATTCCACCAAAAATATTAAAGGTCTTTTTTGGAATTTTGTTACAGTTGTTAACAGAGAACATTTTTCCAGCCACCCTCTTTCCCCACAGCATCCTACCTTTCTTTTTCTCCCCCCAACACCATTTATCTCCTCTGCCTTTCGTACCTGGAGTACTGAAAAAAAGTGTAAAGGAAAAGATCTAAAGCACTTTCTCAGCTCCAAGTGCTGCCCAGAGCTCACCTGGAGAATGATTGTTCTGCTGTTATTATTTTCAGCCTAATGAGCAGCGGCTTAAGGTTTTCCTCTTGCTCAGCGGTCAACTTATTAAGTGTTGTGCAGCGCTTAGACTGTATGCCTTTGTAAATTGTCTGCTCTTATATTCATGAAGAGCAGAATACCATCAGAAAAGAGAACCCATGCCTATTACAGCATGAGGCTAAAATATAGATTGCGCCTGACCTCATATACATGGTGCGCTTTGCGTTCTTCCGTTGGCCCTCTTTAACGCTGGTTTCCAGTCTGCCCATTTTCGCCGTGCCCCCCACAGCCCAATTGCTCTAGCCGTGAGCGCAATGTTCTCTGTCCTCGGCCAGCTGTAATGAAAATGGGAGACAAGCATTAGAGTAGGAGGCGGCAAGCGCTGAGTCAGGCGGTGCCCGGGTGACCCCCGCCACCTGGCATGAATGACAGCTCCATAAACACCTAATGGATGCGCAAGGGGTGGAGGACAAATATGAATGGGAAGCTGAGCGCTTCTCAGAAACGATGGTCGGATCATTGCTCCCTTCCTGGCATCCCTCGCTAATGCATACTGAGGCTTCACCTGCAGGGACGTAGGAAGGTGTTTTAAATTGAGAATCAGAATAGAATATGTCCATGTACACGCCTCAATCAGAATAGAATACAGCCACGTACACGCCTCAATCAGAATAGAATACAGCCACGTACACGCCTCAATCAGAATAGAATACAGCCACGTACACGCCTCAATCAGAATAGAATACAGCCACGTACACGCCTCAATCAGAATAGAATACAGCCACGTACACGCCTCAATCAGAATAGAATACATCCATGTACACGCCTCAATCAGAATAGAATACAGCCATGTACACGCCTCAATCAGAATAGAATACAGTCAAGTATACGCCTCAATCAGAATAGAATACATCCACGTACACGCCTCAATCAGAATAGAATACAGCCACGTACACACCTCAATCAGAATAGAATACAGCCACGTACACACCTCAATCAGAATAGAATACATCCACGTACACGCCTCACTCAGAATAGAATACAGCCATGTACACGCCTCAATCAGAATAGAATACATCCATGTACACACCTCAATCAGAATAGAATACAGCCACGTACACACCTCAATCAGAATAGAATACAGCCACGTACACACCTCAATCAGAATAGAATACAGCCACATACACACCTCAATCAGAATAGAATACAGCCATGTACACACCACAATCAGAATAGAATACAGCCATGTACACGCCTCAATCAGAATAGAATACAGCCATGTACACACCTCAATCAGAATAGAATACATCCACGTACACACCTCAATCAGAATAGAATACAGCCATGTACACGCCTCAATCAGAATAGAATACAGCCAAGTATACGCCTCAATCAGAACAGAATACAGCCACGTACACACCTCAATCAGAACAGAATACAGCCACATACACACCTCAATCAGAATAGAATACAGCCATGTACACACCTCAATCAGAATAGAATACAGCCAAGTATACGCCTCAATCAGAATAGAATATAGCCACGTATACGCCTCAATCAGAATAGAATACAGCCAAGTGTACGCCTCAATCAGAATAGAATACAGCCAAGTATACGCCTCAATCAGAATAGAATACAGCCATGTACACACCTCAATCAGAATAGAATACAGCCACGTATACGCCTCAATCAGAATAGAATACAGCCAAGTATACGCCTCAATCAGAACAGAATACAGCCACGTACACACCTCAATCAGAACAGAATACAGCCACGTATACGCCTCAATCAGAATAGAATACAGCCAAGTATACGCCTCAATCAGAACAGAATACAGCCACGTACACACCTCAATCAGAACAGAATACAGCCACGTATACGCCTCAATCAGAATAGAATACAGCCAAGTATACGCCTCAATCAGAACAGAATACAGCCACGTACACGCCTCAATCAGAATAGAATATAGCCACGTATACGCCTCAATCAGAATAGAATACAGCCAAGTGTACGCCTCAATCAGAATAGAATACAGCCAAGTATACGCCTCAATCAGAATAGAATACAGCCATGTACACACCTCAATCAGAATAGAATACAGCCACGTATACGCCTCAATCAGAATAGAATACAGCCAAGTATACGCCTCAATCAGAACAGAATACAGCCACGTACACACCTCAATCAGAACAGAATACAGCCACGTACACACCTCAATCAGAATAGAATACAGCCATGTACACACCTCAATCAGAATAGAATACAGCCAAGTATACACCTCAATCAGAATAGAATATAGCCACGTATACGCCTCAATCAGAATAGAATACAGCCAAGTGTACGCCTCAATCAGAATAGAATACAGCCAAGTATACGCCTCAATCAGAATAGAATACAGCCATGTACACACCTCAATCAGAATAGAATACAGCCACGTATACGCCTCAATCAGAATAGAATACAGCCAAGTATACGCCTCAATCAGAATAGAATACAGCCACGTACACACCTCAATCAGAATAGAATATAGCCACGTATACGCCTCAATCAGAATAGAATACAGCCAAGTGTACGCCTCAATCAGAATAGAATACAGCCAAGTACACACCTCAATCAGAATAGAATACAGCCAAGTGTACGCCTCAATCAGAATAGAATACAGCCACGTATACGCCTCAATCAGAATAGAATACAGCCATGTACACACCTCAATCAGAATAGAATACAGCCACGTATACGCCTCAATCAGAATAGAATACAGCCACGTATACGCCTCAATCAGAATAGAATACAGCCACGTACACATCTCAATCAGAATAGAATACAGCCACGTACACACCTCAATCAGAATAGAATACAGCCACGTATACGCCTCAATCAGAATAGAATACAGCCACGTACACGCCTCAATCAGAATAGAATATAGCCACGTATACGCCTCAATCAGAATAGAATACAGCCAAGTGTACGCCTCAATCAGAATAGAATACAGCCAAGTATACGCCTCAATCAGAATAGAATACAGCCATGTACACACCTCAATCAGAATAGAATACAGCCACGTATACGCCTCAATCAGAATAGAATACAGCCACGTATACGCCTCAATCAGAATAGAATACAGCCACGTACACATCTCAATCAGAATAGAATACAGCCACGTACACACCTCAATCAGAATAGAATACAGCCACGTATACGCCTCAATCAGAATAGAATACAGCCACGCACACGCCTCAATCAGAATAGAATACAGCCACGTACACACCTCAATCAGAATAGAATACAGCCACGTACACGCCTCAATCAGAATAGAATACAGCCACGTATACGCCTCAATCAGAATAGAATACAGCCACGTACACGCCTCAATCAGAATAGAATACAGCCACGTACACGCCTCAATCAGAATAGAATACAGCCACGTATACGCCTCAATCAGAATAGAATACATCCATGTACACACCTCAATCAGAATAGAATACAGCCACGTACACACCTTAATCAGAATAGAATACAGCCACGTACACACCTCAATCAGAATAGAATACAGCCACGTACACGCCTCAATCAGAATAGAATACAGCCAAGTATACGCCTCAATCAGAATAGAATACAGCCATGTACACGCCTCAATCAGAACAGAATACTTCCATATATACACATCAATTTGCATAGACCAGTCTACCTGAGGCCATTCCATTTACAATCTCTATCCAGTTGAATTAGATGGATCACTCTGCTTTCTTTTTCTGGGCGAACATTATGCAAACGAGCTGAGCAACCAATTAGATTGCTGATTTGTGGCATGGTAAGCAATTGTGATGCTCACACACTGAGATTCAAGACTGGACTGCCATCGGGTGGGAGACAATGACTGATAAATATGTTATTATATGCATGTTTTTTTCTGTATTTTCGCAGCTAAAAAGTAGTAAAATATCCTATAAAAGCACGCATAGTTCAAAAGCTGACAATTAAGTGTATTTTTGTTTAAATGTGCTTCAGTATGTTAAAGATGCATTTGGTCGAGAGTATTTCCTTGCAGCAAACTAAAGTATAATTTTTAAATGAGCTACATTAAAAATGCATGAAATAAAATACATTAAATATAAATGTGTTTATATATATATATATATATATATATATATATATATATATATTTTTTTTTTTTTTTTTTTTTCCCCCTGTATATTATCAATTTTCTTAAGTAAGGATTTCCGTTTGTGCCATAAATGTCATAACTTGGTCAAAAACTAAGAAAAAACTTAGTAATGTTCCTTTCTGCTAGCACACCTGTGGGATTCTAGTAGCATGTGCTAAGCTAACAGTGATAATGACATGTAATAACTGATACCTGATGTAGAGGCTAATAAATAGAGATGAAGTTTCTGGCATTAGGTAGCGTTAGCTAGCTGGCTTTCTTCTGCATTAGCCGGTTAGCAAAGGAAAAAAGCATTTCAAACAGACTGCCCCCCCAAAATATCCACCCAAAATCACTGTAGTTTTTCAAAAATACCTCGCACCTTCAAGATACATCATCAGAAGGGGGTCTTTAACCTGAAAAATCTCACTCTTTGGACTACTGGACTACTGACATGTTTACAACAGTGACGATGGTTGCATTGAGTGGTCCTCTAAACTTGGAAAGTTGTAAGTTTTTTGAGAAAATCGCTTGGTTTTGTTCATTAAGCCTTCATTGAATGTTGTTTTGATAGTAGATCGTATTGTGGTGAAAAAAAACAATATGTTTTGTTTTGTAGAATATCAGAGCTTTTTCTAGAATTTTCATTGGTCTAAAATGCCTTTATATCAACTGGAGGCTAGAATGCAGAAAAATCTACATTTTCAAAAATGTCCTTATATATGTGGGCTGTATCTAAGTTCCAAGCTCAATCAGCTTCCTTTCTTGACTATCAGCCAGTGACAACCCCCCCTCCCCATATTCAAAAAATCAAGGCCAAGAAATGACCAGTAATCACCTAGGCAACAGCTGCATCGCTAGCATACCAATTGTGGCGGTGGAAAGCTTACCCAGTCCTCCTAAGCCCTCCTTGTCAAGCACACAATTATGCTGTAATTTAACAAAGGGAGCTGGTGAGATGCTCACGGGGGTCCTACCTGGCTTTAGTCACCTTACATGAGGCAGTGCTGCATGAGGACCCTTGTAATGTAGAGACTTGTTTGGAGCTCTCTGAGGCACACTCGGTCTGTAGATACCCTCAGGATCCACTGCTTTCACAGGGGAGGACTTGGAGAGAGTGTGTAAGAGAGTGTAATGAGAACTACAGCGAGAGAGACATAGAGAGGGGGGGGCATGGAGAGGGTAAAGTGAGACCCTTATGCTCCATATGGCACAAGTGCAGCATGCATCAGGTCATTTCAGACGCCAGATCAGGGGGGAATTGCTAATCATTTGCGCATGGTCAAAAGTGCCCCTCAAGGCCTTGGAGTGGTGTTTTAGTAACTACAAATGGTTTCCAGACCGTTAAACAGTGATATCAGCAGCAGAAATTGCTTGAGCTAAATTGTATCCAGTGGCAAAACGTGAATAAAAGAGCTAGAATATGTCAAAACTTAGGTAAAAAGACAATAAAGCTGATTTCTGCTAGTGCACCTATGGGATTTCTTATACATTTACATTTACAGCATTTAGCAGACGCTCTTATCCAGAGAGACTTCCAAGAAGTGCTTTGTCTATCTAGAGAAAGTATCTTTGATAGTTACCAATAGGTTAGAGAGGAAGACAGTCCTGAGCTCAGATACTGCTAGAAACAAAGTCACTGCAGATACCCAGAAAAAAGGAACAGAGTTGAACACAGAACTCTGTGCCGTACAATGCAATACAATAACAATACAATACAATAAACTACAATACACAGTGCAATACAATGAAATATAATGTATAAATGCAGCACAATATATTAATTCAATGCTCATTTAAGTGCTGTATAAAGAGGTGTGTCTTCAGTCTGCGTTTGAAGACAGCAAGAGACTCTGCTGTACGGACAGCAGATAGTCTGTTAACACTAATTAACACTAATGCTGGTAAACATTCTGGATTAAACACAACCTCGGAAGCTTGTAAAAGACATTCCATGTGTTTTCTTTGAAGCCTGTAACACTATGTGGCATCCACCGATCCCCTGCCCCCAGATGACGGCCGTGAGAGTTGGGAGGAACGCGGGGCCTGAACCCTGTGAAGACAGCAGGGAGAGGATGAAATCCACTAGGAACTTGGGGACGGTGTGCAAATCCTGAGCCCCACCTACTGGCAAAGCCTCCAGTCCCATGCCATGACATGGGTGTGGAGCAACAAGCTTTCTGTCTCGCTTGGTTCAGGTGCTCAAGAGCACCTTTAAAAAAGAGCCGAGAGGGAGTGAGAGCTCGTCGCTCTGCAGCTCGGTCACCTGGGTCGATCGTAAGGCAAATTAGAGTGCCCTTGCCTCAGAGCCGGAATAGGTGCCCAGGATTCGCATGTCACAACCACTCACTTGCGGAGCTTTGTCCTCATTTGGAGTTCAGGCCCGCCTTCCTGCTGGCTCTCATGGCTGTCGTTGGGGCTGGGGGACTGGGCACATGCCATAGACTAGCATACTGTAGTGAACCGCTACTGATCAGAGGGACTTGTACAGCATGGCCATGCGAGTGGTCATGAAAAGGCTCATGGTGTACACATGCCCTCCTGAAAAGTAACTATTCATTGTTTATGTTGTTGTCTGTTAGTTAAAAGTGTATGATATGTGTTGTTTGTGATGTTCTATGTTGGGGGTGCTGGTTTTTGTGTGTGAGGGGGTGACTGTCATGGTGAAGTGTACAGCTAATAGTGATCTTCTCCTTGACTTTGGTTGTGTGTATGTGCCTTTTCTGCCTGTGTGTTCAATAAAAGGCACTTCTCACAGCAAAAGTATGGCTATCCTGTGTTTCTTCTTCTGGTGATGCTACAATATGTTTACCTTGTATGAAGCAGTTTTACACTGACTCTTTCAGCACCTTGAGTTCCTACAATTTTCAATTTTAAACTACTGACTGAAACCTCAAATTCACAGTGAGTGATGTATCTAGAACTTCCAGAAAGCCTAGAATGACATTTTTCTTAGAGAATAGTTCCCACCTATTGTAAACCAAAGTGTGATTGGTTGATTTCTCTCCCAGTTCCTAATTGTGTCGGTGGTTAAGTTACAACGTGAGGCCTTCAGTTTGGCTCCTGAGGCCCTAACCAGTGGGGGAGCTCACTTGGCTGTATCTACCTAGATACCAAAGAAAAAAATCCTGATTGGATTTCCTGTTGGGCATTTTAAGATCTTAACCTTTCTGTTTCCAACCAAAACTTCACAATGAAAAAGGAGTTTTATTTCAATGCTCACAAGTATTATAAGTCCATTAATGAAAACAAACTATAAACTTACAGACATCTATTTTCTAGTTCCCAGTAATCTGCTCTGAAGGCCTACAAGGCCCTGAGGGTTCCTCACTGATTGAATGATACCATATCTTTGTCAGGTGTAATACCAGTAATACCAGCCTCACCTGAATACCTACATCTTCCTAGTTAAACCTTGAACCTTCTCACCTGCAGCTTGTTTACCTTCATATATAAGGATCTTCAGTATACTTGCTCATTGCGAAGTATTGCCAGTTTATCCTGCATACCAAGCCTTGTTTCTTGACTGACGTTTTTGAATTACTTTGACCCTTTTCTGTACTCTTGGACTCTGCTTTTGGTCTCCCTTTGATGCTTTTGCTGTTTTGTCAAGGTTTCTGGTGTTTTGATTTTTTTTTTTTAATTCTCTCATTGAAAGTCACAAATTCACTCTACTCGTAACACTAATTTGGGTTCTCTACGTTGTTCTCGGATGGGAAACCCCTTGGTTCAGGTCAGATCATAGCTGCAACTCCTCTTTTAAACGTTGTAACAGGACTCTTGAACTCAGACCATGTCACTGTTAGCCATTCCCTCTCCTGAAGAATCCCATTGTTCTTGGGTTCCCCTGGCTATCTACTCACAACCCCACAATATCCTGGTCCAATGGATAATTAGAGAAATGGAGTCCCTTCTGCTTCTCCCGCTGTATGACCTTACCATGTTTAACAACTTCTGTTGAAAGTCCTGATACTGCAATTAAAGTGCCACTTCCTGTTGTACACAGAGTTCTCCTCAGTTTTCAGTAAAACCAAAGCGGCAACCCTTCCACCTCACAGACATTGGCTGTGCCATTGACCTTCTTTGCGATACCCCCCAAGAGTCGAATTTACCCTCTGTCTGTTCCAGAGACTCAAGCCATGGAGGAATATGTAGAGGAAGCTCTGAAATTAGGCAACATACGCCCTTCTACCTCTCCTGCCTCAGCGGGTTTCTTCTTTGTTGAAAAAAAGGATGGCGGATTGAGACCGTGTATTGACTATTGAGGACTCGATGCAATAACAGTGAAATACCGCTATCCCTTACCTTCAGTCCCGTCTGCCATTGAACAGCTCAGAAAAGCCACCATATTCACCAATTTGGACCTTTGTAGCGCATACAACTTGATACTTCACACCGTACATTCCATTCCAGAAAACTTAATCCTGCCGAGCGTAATTATGACGTAGGTAATCGTTGGCTGTTAAAGTGGCTTTGGAAGAATGGAGGCACTGGCTAGAGGGTGCTGCCCACCCTTTCACCATTCTAACAGACCATAGAAACTTGGAGAACATTAAATCAGCTAAATGTCTAAATCCTCGCCCTAGGTCACCACCGCCTTGAGTTACCCCACCCATTACCGCATCTCACCATTTCCATTATAAGTAGTTTTTGCTCACCAAATCATCACTGCGACAACAATGCACATTTCCATTAGCACCTATGCAAATCTATGCAATTTCCAGTTTTATATTGGCAACAGTCTGTACATCCCCTTTCCCACACTAGGGCTGAATTTCAAATAGCCCTCTATTCCCTACACAGTGCCCTACGTAAGAGTTAAAATTTTGGCTCATGCACCCAAACAGTGCACAATAAGCCAAACAAATAGCTATTTGGGATTCAGTCACTATAGAAGGCAGAATAACTTGCACAGCACTAAATAGAAAGTAGGGAGCCATTTGAGGTTCTTAGGTCATTAGCACACTCAATGGTCCATGCAAGCAGGGATGGTCAAAGATTGTTCCATTAAAAGGATTTTTACTCACTTAATGCTATAATAATAATATAATACAGCTCAGCCAATTAGATATTAGATCTGAAAATATGAAAAAACAGGAGTTTCCAAAACCAGAGTTTTGGAAAACTGGAGGAAATGGGACTCCTAGCAACCAACCGCAAGACCTGGTGGACCACCAAAACTGTCCCCAACAGATAAACAACACTTAAAGCTTAGGAATTTTTGCATTTGAAAATCTTTAGTACCTGTAATATTCTGTTGAAATATGTTTCTTGCCTTTTTTCTGAAGCTCAGTAATGGTATCTTGAACTTAATGGCCATTTTGACCATAAATGATCTCTCACTTTTGGTCAGTTTTTTTCAGACAAATGTTTAATTGAGGTTTGATAAAGAAACTACGTGGTGTGACTCAGTGTTGATTCTGTAGTTGGGGAAATTGAGTTTGATCCGGTGATTAGGTCTGTCACAATTACATGCGGATGTGGGCCACTTCTGGCAAATATATGGCACTGCTGACCCGTGCTCGGCACTGGTAAACTGCATATGAACTGCATACATTAACAAAGCTTATTTGGCCCACATGTGTCAAAACAGATCTGGGCCACTTCTGAGAGATATGTGGCAGTGCTGCTACTGCTGGCAAACTGCATGTGAGCCAAAAGTGGTCCGTATATTAAGTGGTCTCGTATGGCCCACCTGTATTAAAATGTGGGAGTGCCATGGGCTAAGCATTTGCCTCATCATCAGGATATCACAAGTTCAAATCCCATCAGCATCACAGCTGTCTGCAGCTGGTAGTCAAAGAGGGGGAAATACAAGGCAGCCTCGACTCCCTCATGGGAGTGTGCAACAGTGGAAGTCCCAAGCTGTTAGTTAATTTGCTGCGCAGGAAGTTACAGTCTTGTGTTGCACCTTGTGAAGGTAGGATGTTAAGTTCTGCATCCAGCTAAAATTATTGCTTTATTAAGCCCTCCGTGTTCAATGCATAAACATGCATTGTGACTCATCTACAAAGAGTATTTTGTTCCTTTTGGGAAATTATGAATGTTATTCTTTTCTAGTTTAGCAAAATATGTGTCAGTAGAGGCAGCCACATTAACAAGCATGGTTATGAGGCACTAGAGTTTTGCATAGTACGGATGCATTGTTTGTTCTTTTTCTTTTATTTTATTCATTTTACATTTACAGCATTTGGCTGACACTCTTATCCAGAGCGACTTACAATTTGATCATTTTACACAAGTAGGCGAAGGTGGTGTTAGGAATCTTGCCCAAGGACCCTTATTGGTATAGTGTAGGGTGTTTACCCAGGCAGGGGACTGAACCCCAGTCTACAGTGTAGAAGGCAGAGGTGTTAACCACTACACCACCAACATTTTCATTTAACAATATCCAAAGGAAGCGACAGTCCTGTGTTGTGCTTTGTGAAGGGAGGGCTGCGCCGCGAATGTGAGCCTAGCTGCTGTTGAGGGTCATGTGAATACCGAGCTCCAGGGTTTCCAAAGTGCTGCATGTGAAACGCCAGTTGTCGAATAAACTGCTGCTACTGTGCTGCGTTAAAAGAGCTCTACTCATGCCCAGACTTCCTCCTTCCCCAAAAGACACAAAATACACAATGCAGAAGAAAAGTGCCATCAAGGGTGGACTGAGTGTGCAGATGGTGGTGCGCACGTGACACAAGGGTTACATTAACATAGGTAATTAGCCAGCTTGGCTACTTTAGGCTTGCACTTTAATAGTAGTTATTTTCAGCTAAAACATCATGACCCTAGCAATGGTAGCTAACGTGGGTGTCTAGTAGCTGATGTCACAGAATTAGCAGTGTGTTAAGTGTGTCCAATGACTGTGTTAGTGTAACGGGGGGGCGAGGAGGCGGACGCATGTGCTGAGATAAGCAAGATTTATTAAGGGCAAATCCAGGGTCGTGGTCAATACGGTCCAGGGTCATAGAGCCAATACGGACAGAATCGGGTACAGAAATGATGAGCAACACAAACCGTTCAAACAACAGACCAAAACATCCAACAGATCGATACATCAAACAAGGCAAGGACAAAGACCAGCAAACGCCAAGGCCAAACACAGGGCTTAAATAAAGGGTAATGAGGGACAGGTGAACACAATCAGGGGCGCAGTAACCAAACAGGGGGCAGGACTAAACCAAAACAAATACACATGGAAGACCAAAACAAAGGAGCACATGGACAGGACTGGGAGGGGCCAATCGTGACAGTTAGCAGCAGTTTGAAAAGATGAGGTGGTGCTTCATGTGAGTTGGAGAAACAACAAGGTAGCCTTTGTCCTCCCAGCTTGGTAGCATTAAGTTAAGTGCTACTTTTTTTTAATCCCACAACCGGGGAAATTCCGCCTCCCGCATTTAACCCATCCGTGAAGTGAAACACCACATACACACTAGTGAGCACACTTGCCCGGAGCGCCCTATCCACAGCGCCCAGGGAGCAGTTGGGGGTTAGGTGTCTTGCTCAAGGACACCTCAGTCGTGTGCTGTCGGCACTGGGGATTGAACCGGCAACCTTCTGGTCACAGGGCCAATTCCCTAACCTCCAGCCCACGACTGCCCCATTGTGTGAGGAGGAGGTCTAGCTAGCAGGTGGAACTGGACATGAGAAATGTAATGGTAAAAAATACTCAATCGAGCCAAATCAATTTAGTGTTAGTTTGTTTAAATTGGTACTTAAGACATTGTTTGGAATGGAAAAATGGAAATACGTGTTTTGACACTTTTAAATATGTTTTGTAATGTAGAACTAGACAGAATAAAGGAACACAAGCAGCTAACATTACCATTTCCCCATATTTATTGAATATTTTAAAACAAAAGATGATAACTTTGTACTTTGTAAGCTGCCAGCCTCAGACTAATCAGTACGTAGCCAAACTGGCAATATATGCCATACATCTAAAACACAAACAAATCAGTGAAACAACCAGTCAGGTCTGAATCCCTTCCATGTTTTCATTTGTATTCATTACAATCCAAATCATTTCATTTTGGAATAGCTAGTTAAGATGTCCATTCCTGCCACAAACCCAGTGGACCTAGGCTCATGTTTTGTTTGTGTGTGGTCTATAAATAATTACTATGTTGTTCCCTGTTGAAACCATCTCTGCCCATAAAGCTACTGTTCTAATAACGGCGCAACATTAATATACTAGACCGTGAAATATAACCTGGCTGTGTCAATCCCCGGTGCTGAGGCCAAGCAGAAAGACTTATGGAGGAGCCTTACTGATCATTCACCTGTCAAGTTCTCAGACTAAGCGTTAATTGAAATACCATCTCTGGTTCTGCAGACCTCGACGAGGGCTGGTCTGGCTGTAATTGCTGCCCATCTGAGTGACCTTTATGTGATTAGCTTTGCCTTGACCCCATGGTTCATTACCATCCAGAGAGGTTTCAGGCCTTCTGGAACATTCAGTTTTGAGAGATTGATGGATGCTGTCGGAGTGGGACTAACTTGGGGCAGTAGAACGTAAATCTCTGGAGTTTATACAACTCAGAAAACATATATTAAACAGAAGACCATATAGAAGTGTAATATCCAATATATCAGCAATTTTTGGTCACTCTGTGATAGAAACAACTGTCCTGCAAACATTTTCTTCTACTGGTTCTTTGTACTTAAAATCTTTGGAAAACTGAAGGCTTTTTTGGGATAAAGTATTTTTCTCAAGGCTAAAAAATGAATAACTGGTACTATATGTCCATTTTAACTGCATGTGAAATAAACAAAGGTGGTCTCTGACATTGTACTTGGACCACAACACACTACCATGCTGGTGTTATTGCTGTACTGAGTACGAACAACCATGCACATGACATCTGATCAGCGATGGTCTTGTGGAGGCCCATTTCCATTACTAGAAGTTGCAGGGTTGGGCTAATAAAGGACTGAAACTGAATCTGTTACATATGAAGCTATTTGGAATTACTCTTACATACACTATTACAATTAGTATCTTAAAGAAATAGCCAGTCACTCTGTCATCTGCCAAGTCTTCAGAAACATGATGAGGTTTAGTCAAGGAACTGAGTGGCGCAACCACAACCACCTGAGTCTTGGTTCTATTGTCAGGAAATTGAGTTTGATCACAGGTGATGCCACAGCCATCCGTAAGTCAAAGAAAGTGTAGCTGTCCAATCTCTTTCTGGGTGGGTGTTCTTACAATCCCCTCATCCCTCAGCATGATGCAGTCCAGTGTGGGCATTTGTTAGCTGTAACAGAACTACGGTTAAAACTCTCCTCCAAGCGTGTTGAGCTGTGTTATGATGTTTTAGTGGCAGATTGAAAAGATGTGGTGGAACTTCATGTGACTTGGAGGAAGCTTGAGCTACCCTTCCAGCTTGCTAGCAACATAGACCTAGAGAGTGGTCAACTTTACTTTCCTTTACTTAATTGAGTGTTTAAATAGGACGTTGCTTAGAATGGAAACAACTTGAATAAATGATGTTTTGACATTTTTGAATACTTTTGCAATGTGAAATTGGGCAGAATGAGGGAACACAAGCAGCTAATATTCCCATATTGCAATGTTCCATGTCCTATTGTGGTCCATTTCCACTGAAAGATGGGCTGATAAACTGAGTAACAGCACAATTGTACAGCTATGTGTTCGTAATTTTCTGATAAAATGGCCAAAGACTGTGAGTCCCCAAAAAACCGACAACTCAATGTACCATTGGAGTGTAAGCTGCCTATCTCTGGGCGATTATGAGAGAAGATGAAGGGAGCGAGAGAATGTCGGTCCATAGAGGACAGTGAAAGAGTGAATGTGAATCTCTTAATGAGTCCATTCTTGACATTTCTCACAGCGGCTTTGGTGGCGGCAGCGGAACTAAACACGATGATGCAAATAAAGCCTGTCAAATTGGACTGAATGAAATACGGAGCGGCGGGAGAGATAAGGAGAGACGGAGTGCAGACAAGTAGAGGAGGTTGGAGACAGGAAATGAAGACGAGAGAAGCAGAGGAAGTCCTGATGTTACAGTGACATTTCGGCGGCGCATCCTGCTGCTGTTAGACGTCTCAACCCACAATCTTCCCTTCTTTCATGCTTGCCCCCCCGTCCCTGCCTTCACAATCGAACCCTCGCTCCTTCGTCTCTCCCTCCCCCATCCTATTGCGCACACATGTAGCTAAAATCACTTGGAACCTCCTCTGTTTCTCTTTCCTCCAGTTTTCTTGTTTTTTTTAATCCTCTATGGCTCTAGAACATGTGCTTTTGAACACTTTAAACCCGTCCCTATAAGTGCTTTTTACAGTACGACTGAGCTGGAGCATGTGGTGTGTGCGGTGGTGATTAGCTGTATCTCAACACCCAGCCGCTGCTCTCTTTCTCTCTCTCCACACCTCTCCTTTCATCGCTCCTTCTCACTCAGCTCAGGACCAGCTTTTATCAACCACACTTTGCATGGAGAAATAATTAAACCTTGATTTTGAAAATGCTACTACACACTGATTCTTACGCCTTTTGCCTTATGCCTCTACAACTTGGATTAGTGGTTGCATAGACTACTCGTCTAATCCAGGGGTCCCAAACTTTTTCACTACCAGGACCAACATGTAGAAGCAGTCTCAAGACCACCCCTGGATTGAACTGTGACTATAAGAGCTAAACCTTCAAATCGAGCCATAAATGTCAAAACTTTATCAAAAGCCCTCTGTGATAGTGGTAATGTCTGCTAGCACCTCTATGGGATTCTAGTAGTTTGTTAGCACTAAGCTTTATGGCAATTCACATGAAAGTTTTTAGCCATTCTGGATTAAATACGGCTTCTAAAAGGCATTCCTTGTTGGCATATATTTACTATGTAGCAGGCTCACAGTGACTCTTTGAACAGAGAGGCTGGTAAAGAGCTGCTGCCGCTGTTTTCCATTTCTAGCAACCCATTGATTAGGCTGCCACTCGTATTCACAGTCAGTGACATCTAGTGGTATCTAGAGATTCCAGAAGGGCCTGTGTGTCCCGTTCATTGAAAAATCAAAACCTGATTGATTCCTCTGTCACTTGGTCATTATGCTATATAGTTTGCACCTGTGTCAATATCAGTTTTAACAAACTCTTCTCCACTTGGCTTGACAGGTGGGGAATTCCCGGCTTTTTTTATTAGCTCAAGAATTTGTGTTAGATGAGCCCTCAGAGGGGTGAGGGACTGCGTCAACACAAGTGTCGACTTCAGCAGAAGTCGTCAACTTGCCCAGAAATAGTTATGATCTGACTTATTTCCCTTCTCAAACCCCAAATAAAGCTGTTATAAGCCATTTCAATATAATACAGGATTACTGGTACAACTTCATTACTTCAAAGAAAGGCACTACACTAAAGTTTATAGCCAGAAAAGAAATTACTTGTAAATATTCTGTGCTAAAACTTCTCAGAAAATGGCATTTTTTAATGCTATTGTTTAATGGTTTATGCAGGGTTTTGTAAGGCAAAATAGTCTCCCAAAAGAAACTAATTCTTTCAGATTGAGCACTATTTTACCATCATCGACATCGCATGTATAAACTCAGAAGACACATGTAGGATAGTAAATAAAATGGCTATATTTGTGTTGTAGACATGGCGACCCCTGGTTCCCATCACCACCACTGTAAAGAAGTCTTTGCGATGAACTCACACCAAACCACTCTGACTCTTGTTTGCATCTCAACCACTGAATTATGCAGAAGTTCAGACTCTCTCTCTCTGTCTCACACCACATGCACTGTATAATGAGGAGAATCCATTATTCTACCCATCATGGCTCTGTGGCGTAAAATAAATCTCCAGTTTTTGTGACCATAGCCCAGAGATACAACAACTGGATGTTGACTATTATAATATTTGTGTGTACTGCCCTGAAAAGCATTTGTTGCAATATCAAAGGTACAATCTCTCCAAAGGATATAAAATGTTAATTCTCTGAAATACAGGCTCAGAATGTACATTGTTAAAAAGTTCTAACCACTTGGAGAGCTACTCATTAAATAATGATTTATGGAGTTGAACTTTCCTGCATTTATGTAACAAAACTTGAGCAAAAGACCTGGTTCTTAACAGTGAAGTCAGCCCAGTCCTGTTGCTGAAGAGAAGTTGTGCATGGCATGAACTGGAGGAGGTTACTGGGGAAAAGACTGGAGGTTTCCTATGATACATTTTCCCCTCTAATGACTTGATGATGAAAGTTCATGATAGATGAAAGTTTCTTTCTAACCAGTAGGTCAAAGGAAATCGTGAATGCCCTGAAGCCACAAATCTGAATCACCAGTGTCACTGTGTGGGGAGTGCTTTCTTCTGCCTTAATACACCTGAGAAGTTATAATCTCATTCCCAAGCCTTTTATGAGCTGAGAAAAGTGTGTTAATGGAGAAGGAAGAAACAAAACAAAACAAAACAAAACAATACCTCCTATCAAAAATGCCATGCAGCAGTGCACACTCCATACAGCAGGCAAACTCCACTGCCAGTCTACACTGCCCAGCCAAGTTAAACTCCACCGTTATGGTGTAAAGTCCTTGGGTTGTGGCCCAGTCAGACTGCACTGTCGCAGTGTGAAGTCCCCAGCTTGTGGCCCTGTGAAAGTCGACTGTCACAATGCAAAATTCCCAATGGTATGAAGCCCAGTCAAACTCCACTGTTGTGGTGCAAAATCCCTGGCTTGTGCAGTCAAATGTCACCGTCACTGTGGATATAGACATCTTCTCTCAAAAAAAGAAAAAGAAACCAGTGCCATGCAGCAATGCACACTACATACAGCAATGCATAATCTACTGTAAAAAGTCACCAGCTTGTGGCCCAGTGAAACTCTGCTGTTGCATTGCAAAATCCCAGGCTTGTGGCCCAGTCAACTTTGGTTGTCATAGTGTAAAGTCCCCAGCTCAAAGTCCAATCAAATTCCACAGTCACAATATCACAGTCCCAGGCTTATGGTATATTCAAACCTTGTGGTTGCAATATGAGTTCCCAGCTTGCGGCCCAGTCAAACATCACTATTCAATGTCAATTATATTAAATAAAAATGAACGAACACAGTTTTCATTTGACAGAAATCAGGCCTTCTCTGAAAGCCTAGAGGGCCCTGAGGGTTCCCCATCTTGCACATCATATACACATGAACAAGTGAGGCAGATTTTACAGGCTGAAGACCTAAAGAATAACTGTGAAAGAAAGTCTAATGAGATAGAAGCGTATGTATGTGTGTTCTTGTGTCTTGACAAGAAAGAGGTTTCACGGCTCTGTTCTAAATTTAGCTAATTGCTTTGGCAGAGTTTTAAACAAGCTGCCAGTGAAGCCAAAGCGTTGATTTAATACTTCATTTAATCTCTCTAGCTGCTGAAAGAAAGAAGCCAAGAGGAGAAACACGCCTAGATTAACTCGAAGCTGTTGAAGCAAGTGGAGGGAGGGGCTGTTTTTAAATGGATTGTTTGAGAGTGCTCTGCCACGAGGTATATTTGTGAAAATGAGAGGGAGTAAAGTTCACACTGAGCAGCTTTCATTACAGAATTTTTTCACAAAGAACGTAGAAGTTTTGTTTTACTTTTATAGAAGCAAGCAGCTTATGCTGTAATAAAACCAGGGTGTTGGGTACCAATGGTTCCAGTCTAATTCAATACTATTTGAATTGAACTACTTGAGTTCTGTCTTGGTAAGTAGCAATAATCAAAACGTAGTCAGTCTCAGCATGTTTGCTCCAAACTCTCGAATGTTGATTGGCTGTCTATATTACGTTCTGTGTGCATGTTATTACCATCATTGCTTATTGATTAATCTATGAATATATCCACATCCAGCACCTCCCACTCATTTCTGGTTTCAGTTTATAGAATGAAAAGGTATTGAAAAATGTATTGTTCAGGAACTGGGATTGAAGTAAAAGTATCAGGAGGTGCCAACTACAAGGTAGGTTAAGTAGCATTAGCAGTAGTAGAGTACAGTAGAGCTCTGCAGCTTGGCCACTGGGATCAAATGTCAGGTGTGGTACAGTGGCCTCACTATGGAATAGGAGGCAGGGATCAGCAGGCAGGGCTCGGGACTGTTTCCTCCTGCCATCACTCACAGCTGCCATCCTCCTCTTGTCCTCACTTACAGCTATTACTGGCACACGAGGTTTGAGCACAGCCTTCCCGCTGCCTCTTGTGGCTGTCATCGGTGTCAATTACTTTGACGAATGTTGACTTGCTTGTAGCATGTATGTAGCAATATTTGCACTCTGACAACAAAAGATTCTGCATAATTTAAATGATTAAAAGGTAAACAATGTCATTCATATTGGTTTGATGTGAAATGGTCCATTCTGTGAAAGATTAAACCTTACAATAGTAAGAGGGATATGGGAGAATCCTGTCTGAGACTCCTTAATTTTGGCCTTAAGCGAAAGAACGGAGAAATCCTGCTTTGTGAAATGATGATGTAAATGATAAACAGCCATTCATTTAAGGGCAATTCCACCTATTTTTCGAAGATTCTGCAGACGCAATCAAAATCATGGTGTTTTGATGTGAAACGAGTCTGATTTGTTCACAGTGGTGGTGATAGGAACGAAACAACTAAAGCGTTTAATACCTCTAAAAGCTCCCTCACAGAAAGTTATGACATGAAATATTTAGCAGTATGCTGCCTGATGTTATTGTCATGAAGACACTGTTTTACGGTTGTTTCAAAAAGGGCTGCAACAAGGCAGTGAGCACATTGTAAGGCAAAATAATCCTCAAAGAAACATTATTTGGGATTTACCATCAATATTACAAATAAAACGATATGGGTAAGTTCCCTGTTCATCTTGGATAGCAATTAAAATACTTATATTTGTGCAATCCCTGGTTCCAATCACCACAGCAAGTCAGTAGGTTTCTCCACAACGCACAATGCAATTTCACATCACACCACTCCAGCCGACATTGTTTACATCTCAACCCCTGAATTACGCATCTGAAGAAACATCTGAAAAGTCAGCAAGATTCTCTCATAAATCAGAGACGGCAGTGACAGTGGATAGAACTACAGAAACTTCTTGTACGACCTTTTGGGTAGCATTAGTCTTTGTTCCATTGTGTTGGTGCATGCAGACTAATACACAATCTCACATGCAGACGAGCCGAAAAAAAAAACAAGGGATAAACAAAGTCCTATCCATCACAGAAGGACATGGAGCGCAATTGCTTCCCTGCAAGAGCGTGATTGCTTTCCTACACCAGTGCGTGCATATGAGTGCTACATGGGTTATTGTGCAAATGCGAGGGCATGCATTGGCACGCGTCGGCGTGTATGTTTACATATATTTGTTGATGCATGTCAGTGCTGGTTTCCGCAGCTTATGAGTGGTCGGGTCAGGCTACAGCAGCAGGCCTTTAATTCTGTTACGGAGGGCAGTGATGAGAGGCCACCTCTGGTGGAGAATGCTCTTCCATCACGGTGTCACATGGCATTTACAGCCACTCTCATTCCCCAATACACATACACCCACATAGAGCAGCCTGTCAGCCCACTCTCAGCTTCTTAATACAGTCGCACAGATCCTCGCTGTCTCCCTGTCAGGGAATCATGACCCTGTAGACAAACCATCTTGCTCTGCCTCACTCTTTCGCTCCACTGCATGAATCACCAGCACATCACCACTCTGCACATAACTTTTTTATTTATATATTTTTCACTCATTTGACAGAGGATAATGGATAGTCTGATAGCTGCTCTTAAATTACCTG
This sequence comes from Pygocentrus nattereri, assembly GCF_015220715.1. Classification (NCBI taxonomy): domain Eukaryota; kingdom Metazoa; phylum Chordata; class Actinopteri; order Characiformes; family Serrasalmidae; genus Pygocentrus; species Pygocentrus nattereri. The sequence continues at coordinate 29,768,818 of NC_051230.1, forward strand.
CCAGCAACTTTCATTCATCATTGCCAAAAGAAGCAAGACTAAGGGCAAATAAATACAGAGTTGCTTTACACTGGGGGCAACAAAAAATATCAAAGGATATTTTATCTGGAAATTTGGTAACGGTTCTTATCAATGCTATATTCATAATGCTTTGTAGAATATAAGTACTTATAATTCATTACATGGCACACATAATACTTACAATGCCTGGCATTATCTTGCTTAATCAGCCCTAGAATTATTGGCAATATAGTAAATAAACTACACATGCAACAGGTTATATTTCAGGGTTAAATTAATAAGCTGCATAAGAACCAACATGGGTTGCAAAAATGTTAAGGGTGTGCCAGTATTTTGGACAACATAAGTTTGGACAACACCTGTTGTGGGAATTTTGCACCACTTCTCCATGTATAACATTTCCAGTTACTTGATATTCTTAGGTCTTCACTTGCTCTCCTCTTCAGGACACACTAGTTTTCAACTGGGGTCAAATCTGAAGATTGATAGGGCCATCGCAAAGCTGATTTTGTGTTTCTACAACCATTTCTGTATGGATTTTACTGTGTGTTTATGGTCATTATCTTGTTCTAACCACTGCTAAGTGTCAGTCTTTTGACAGAGGCAGACAGATCTTGCGATAAAATGTCATGATATTTAGTAGAATTCATGATGTAATGGATTTTCACAGAAGACCCTGGACCACTGGAAGCAAAACAGCCCCAAGGGATCAATGGTCCACCACCATATTTGACGGTGCCTATTAGGTGAATTTGCATGACCAAAAAGAGGACATTTTGCAAAGTTGAGGTGTTGCATTTTGTTGCTTGCTCCTTGGAAAGACTTCTTTTGTGGATCCTCTGATCATAGAGGTAGGGTCTGATTGTGGATTTTGAAATGTGAAAACCCCAAGATTCAAGTAAACTGTGGTTCTGAAACTGGGAGGTTCTTTGGGTTTCTCCTTTCCTCCTCACTGTACAAGGGAGCAGTGTGCTCATGTGTCCTCTTCCTGGCACATGTTCAACTACTCCATGCTTTTCCAACTTTTTTGTTATTGACCTGATTGTGCTTAGTGACCATTTCAACTGTGTGGTTTAAAGTCAGACTTTTAACTTTTGACTTTCTGTCTATTTTTTAAAAAATGAATGATTGAACATTCCATTTTGTCACTGCCAAAACAATTACAACACAACCAAAACTTTACTGAATGTTTGGGTAATGCCAGTTTTAGCTCATTTTGAGCAGAACTCAAAAACACTAGCCAGCACAAGATTAGCAAACACAGCTTTGACACTTGTACACATAAAATCGTAATATAATGTCATTAAAACAGAAAAGTTGCAGAAAATATTTGTTTTGTTAGTGATTATTCTTAATGTTCCAGACCAAGTTTTAGACACATTTACTTCAAAACAATGGGATCTAACTGCTCACCATGTGACTATGAGGGACAGGGATGCAGTCTCACTTCCTGCTCTAAAAGGCAGGGGCATGGCTAGAATAAGGATCCACCCACAGACTAAAACAGGAAACATGAAAATGTAAAAATTAAACTTATGTTAAATCTTTCAACCGCACAAAAAGTTCACAAAAATAACACTAAAAGTAAAATAAAGTAAGTATTCAATTTAACAAGTGTAAATGTAGGGGTTATGGTTTGGGACATACACCTTCCTGTACATATCATTTATATTTACCTTATTCCTATGTCTAGTAAAGCTTTGGGTTTAAATAGATCATAATATAATCTAAACATCTAAGGTTTGAATATGTCATTGTTTTTGTAGGACTGCAATTTGAATTAATTCAGTGAAGTGGTATATACATGTCTTGAAACCATGTTGCCAGGGGCTACAAGTATGTCCTTGCAGTGGTAGATGGCAGACTAAAGCAGGTTCACCTCTCGAAGGGGCTGACCATTCTCACCTGCCATTTCCTCTGAATGTCATGTCCACTTGCACAAAACTGGACTGAGAAAGAGACACAGAGGGAGCGTGTGAAGGGCACAGGAGGAAAGCAATGGCGAGTCAGGTGTGGTGAAGAGGCTGGTGAGTCTTTGCCCTTTTCCTTCTCGTTCATAAGAGGATATTGGAATATCGGGGGATCGTCTTTGTTTCATTGTAATTCCACCTGTAGGCCTGCAGTCTGAACAAATCTGACAGCTTCACCGCCATTCTGGAATTGCACGCCGTCTTCTGCAGCAAACTGCTGGGTCACTCTAAGGCCAGGAAACAGAAGTTTGATTTATGTTGATGCAGAGAAAGTAACCGTGCTCAATATGAGGCTAATATGATGTATCGCTTGTTTGGCGTCTGCGTGAGATTGATATTTCTATGCCAAGAGACCGACTCAGAGACTCACAGTTTTTAGGTGTTAAAAATAAAAGAGCAGTGTTAAAATCCGCCAATGGGCCTTAAAAACACAATATATGTGTCTCTAATCTACTTATAAGAACAAGATCTATAGGCTGTACGTTTGAGGTCATTGTCTTGTTGAAACTTCTATCTTATTCCCAGATTCAGTTTCTTGACCGATGAGATTCAACTCTCTTCTGATATCTCTTGGTACGTCACTCCATTCATGTTTCGTTCGATGACATATAACGCCCCAGTAGCAAGCAAGCAAGCAAAATTTATTTATATAGCGCTTTTTACAACAGGTGTTGTCACAAAGCAGCTTTACAGAACAATCAGTATTACAGAGAGAAGAGAAAAGAAGAAAGAAAATCCGGGTCCGAGCCCCCATGAGCGTCGCCAGCGGCGACGGTGGCAAGGAAAAACTCCCTAAAAGAGGAAGAAACCTTGAGAGGAACCAAGACTCAGAAGGGGAACCCATCCTCCTATGGTCGACACCGGACAGCAAACATTATTAGTATGAAGTATTATAGTAAAGTGGGAAAAGAAAGATCTGAGGGTGAGGATTGCACAGCGCTGTACAGCAAGAAGCTCAGTGGTGGTCAAACCGGTCCAGAAGGCTGGTGAGCAGCGGCACCAATCAAGGCAGTAGAGGCAACAGCATCAGGCGCACAGGATGGGCAGCTGATCAGCTCGGCAGAGAAAGGAGAAGAAAAAACAGAGTTAGTACTGTAAAGAGTGGCTGACCACAGATTACAGTAAAACAGAGCAGTGTAGACTCCAGCAGGTCTAGACCTGACAGGGAAGACTAATCACCAAATGCTTGACTGTACAAATAAGTTTTTAGCCTAGACTTAAAGATTGGGGCTGTGTCTGATTCCCGAACATTGGCAGGAAGATTATTCCAGAGCTGGGGGGCTTTGTATGAGAAAGCTCTCCCCCCTGATGTAGCTTTATTAATTCTAGGTACCAGTAGTAAGCCAGCACCTTGTGATCTAAGTAGGCGTGATGGTTCATAGTAGGAGAGGAGCTCACTCAGGTACTGAGGGGCGAGCCCGTTTAGAGCTTTATATGTCAGTAATAGAATTTTATAATCAATGCGAAATTTAACTGGTAACCAGTGCAGGGCTGATAAAACTGGACTAATATGGTCAAACTTCCTAGTTCTTGTGAGGACTCTGGCTGCAGCGTTCTGGACTAGCTGAAGCTTGTTAAGGCTTTTGCTGGGACATCCAGACAGCAGTGCATTACAATAATCTAGCCTTGAAGTGATAAATGCATGAACTAGCTTTTCTGCATCCTGTAGAGATAATGAATTTTTTAATTTAGCAATATTGCGGAGATGCAGGAAAGCTGTTCTAGTAATATTAGTTATATGTGTGTCGAAGGAGAGATCAGCGTCTATCATGACACCAAGATTTTTAACAGATAAGCTTGATGAAACTGAGAGATTGTTAAGTTTTAGTGTTGAGTTAGACAGTCTGTGTCTGGCTAATTTTGAACCAAGAAGCAGGACCTCTGTTTTATCTGAGTTAAGTAACAGAAAATTATTTGACATCCAATCTTTTATGTCTTTTATACAGTCCTCAATCTTGCCAAGTTTAATTTTATCATCCGGTTTACTTGATATATATAACTGGGTGTCATCTGCATAACAGTGGAAATTTATGCCGTGTTTACTGATAATGGTGCCTAGTGGTAGCATATATATTGTAAATAATATAGGTCCTAAAACAGAGCCTTGTGGAACACCATAAATTACTTTTGTAATTACCCAGTACCATTTGCAGAGAAGCAGTATCATATCATGATGCTCCCACCATCATGCTTCACTGGTCTGATTTAGTGTCATCTGCTCAGAAAACATTGGCCCATAATTATCAAACACTGATCTATAATCAGGGCCCATTAATCCATGTAGTCCTATTCAGTGTTATGTAAAAGACATCAATGAAGCCCAAATCAGCATTTTTACTCCGAGAACTTTGAAGATATGATCCAGAAGACTTCTAAATTGTCTAAGTGCTTGTGTGCATATCTGCTGGTCTGGTTTCTGTAATCACTTCACTTGATGTATTTTTATGTAACATTCACACTGCTGTCTTTTAATATATTGTGTGAATAATTTTTCCCTCTTTAGTTTTTTAAACAAAAAGATAAATGTTTTTGTTCATATTTATAAGTACAAAGTCAAAAATCACTATGCGTACTTTCGAAGTGGATATCATCATCATCATCATCATCATCATCATCATCATTGTTAACCACTTAGTCCAGGTTTAGCAGTAGCAGTTGAGAGAGCAGAGAATCCCAGATGACCCTGTCCCCTGCAACTTCCTCCAGCTCATTCCTGAGAACCCGAAGCCACTCCCAGGCCAACTTGGAGAGATAATCCCTCCAGTGGGTCCTAGGACGACCCCAGGGCCTTGTAACAGTAGGCCATGCCTGGTACACCCCACACCGGGAGGCATCCAGGGGGCATCCAGGTCATATACCCAACCCACGTCAGCTGACTCCTCTCATTGGGGAGGAGCAGTGGCTCCGAGCTCCTCCCGGATTGCCGAGCTCCTCACCCTATCAAGTTCAGTGTGGCCCGCCACCCTACGTAAAAAGCTCATTTCCGCCGCTTGTATTCGCGATCTAATTCTCTCGGTCATTACCCACAGCTCATGGCCGTAGGTGATAGTTGGGATGTAGACCGACCAGTAAACAGCCTTATGGCTCAGCTCCCTGTTCACGACTACAGCCCGGTACAGCGACCGCATTACTGCTGCCGCCTGTCCCAGCTTGCGGCCGATCTCACGATCCCTCTTCCCATCACTCGTGAACAAGACCCCAAGATACTTAAACTCCTCCACCTGGGGCAGGTCCTTTCCCCTTACCTGCAGTGGACATGCCATCCTTTTCTGGGCTAAGACCATGGGTTCAGACTTGGAGGTGCTAATCCACATACCAGTGAAGTGAATATTTGCACAAGAAATATATTAAATAGCAGAAGCAAAAGTGTCTGAATACAGAGCCATACAGAGCAACTTCAAAGTGTTTGAAGCCTTCTTGTGGTGTTTTCTCAATATTTAAAAAAACAACAAATATTGTTTACTGAGTAAATGAAATCACAGACAGAAGTGTAATTAGTATCATACACAAAGCCTGATATGGATGATGTCTTACTCTAAGCAAATAAATAAATTAATAATAAATAATCTTTGACAGAACAGGATGGTAATTACATCCCTTCTACCACCAATGAGGAAATTGGATATAAAACATAATTAGGAAAATGGCGCCGCCATGGTTACATTCTGATATGAGCCCCAGGTCTTGGCCCTGCTCTGATGGTAATCAGTTAATATCGCTCTCAGACGGTTACTCATCATGTAGAACGGTGCAAATGCATTAGATTTAATTACAGATACCACACTGTAGTCCATTTCATGACCCAGTTCCCACAGAATGCAAGTTGGCTTTGGGGTTCAGGTTTAAAATGTGAAGGAAACCCAATACAGAGTTTACAAGAGTAAGTCAAATACTGATAAAGAGTGAATTCCCATGACATTAACATATTTAGAATAAATATGCATCTAAGCATTGCAATCACATTGCAGGATTGTCCTATGTTGCCAGTGGATTGAATGTCTTTACCAATTCCAACAACAAAACATAAATAATAACAAAATACAATGATTTGCAAATCCTTTTCAACCTATATTCAACTGAATACAATACAAAGACAAGATATTTAATATTCAAACGGATAAACTTCATTGTTTTTTTGCAAATATTCACTCATTTTGAATTTGATGCCTGCAACACGTTCCCCAGAAGTTGGGACAGGGGCAACAAAAGACTGGGAAAGTTGAGGAATGCTCAAAAAAACACCTGTTTGGAACATTCCAAAGGTGAACAGGTTAATTGGAAACAGGTGAGTGTCATGATTGGGTATAAAGGGAGCATCCCTGAAAGGCTCAGTTGTTCACAAGCAAGGATGGGGCGAGGTTCACCACTTTGTGAACAACTGCGTGAACAAATAGTCCAACAGTTTAAGAACAACGTTTCTCAATGTGCAATTGCAAGGAATTTAGGGATTTCATCATCTGCAGTCCATAATATTATCAAAAGATTCAGAGAATCTGGAGAAATCTCTGCAAGTAAGCAGCAAGGCAGAAAACTAACATTGAATGCCCGTGACCTTCGATCCGTCAGGTGGCACTCCATTAAAAACCCACATCATTCTGTAAGGGATATTCCCACATGGGCTCAGGAACACTTCAGAAAACCACTGTCAGTGAACACAGTTCGTCGCTCCATCTACAAGTGCAAGTTAAAACTCTACCATGCAAAGCGAAAGCCATATATCACCAACACCCAGATTTGCCGCCGGCTTCTCTGGGCCCGAGCTCACCTGAGATGGACTGACGCAAAGTGGAAAAGTGTCCTGTGGTCTGACGAGTCCACATTTCAAATTGTTTTCGGAAATCATGGACGTCGTGTCCTCCAGGCCAAAAGAGGAAAAGGACTGTCCCGATTGTTATCAGCGCAAAGTTCAAAAGCCAGCATCTCTGATGGTGTGGGGGGTGTGTTAGTGCCCATGGCAGGGGTAACTTGCACATCTGTGAAGGCCCCATTAATGCTGAAAGGTACATACAGGTTTTGGAGCAACATCTGCTGCCATCCAAGCAACGTCTTTTTCATGGACGTCCTGCTTATTTCAGCAAGACGATGCCAAGCCACATTCTGCACGTGTTACAACAGCGTGGCTTCGTAGTAGAAGAGTGCAGGTACTAGACTGGCCTGCCTGCAGTCCAGACCTGTCTCCCATTGAAAATGTGTGGAACATTATGAAGCGCAAAATACGACAGCGGAGACTCCGGACTGTTGAGCTACTGAAGTTGTACATCAAGCAAGAATGGGAAAGAATTCCACCTACAAAGCTTCAACAATTAGTGTCCTCAGTTCCCAAATGCTTATTGAGTGTTGTTGAAAGGAAAGGTGATGTAACACAGTGGTAAACATGCCCCTGTCCCAACTTCTTTGGAACGTGCTGCAGGCATTACATTCAAAATGAGTGAATATTTGCAAAACACAATAAACTTTATCCGTTTGAACATTAAATATCTCGTCTTTGTAGTGTATACAATTGAATATAGGTTGAAAAGGATTTGCAGATCATAGTATTCTGTTTTTTATTTATGTTTTACACAACATCCCAACTTCATTGGAATTGGGGTTGTACTTTATTCTTGCTTAGTTGGTTTACATCAGCCTTCTTTATTCCATTTGAGTTTGAAATCCAAAGCAGTCAGTTGATTTCATTTGCTTATTCCAACCTTTTGGAAAAACCTGAAGATGCACTGTTTAAGAGGGCCAAATACTGATGATCATGTCTGGAAAGTTCTTACATGCAGACGTACTGTAGATATTCATAGTTTAAGAAGGCCACATCTTGAGTATCATGTTTGGAACATCCTTAGATGCAGATGTACTTTGTAAATGCACAATTTTTGAAACCCAAATCCTGAAGACCTCCTGACATTCGGCTGTACTTTAGATATGACTGGGTAAGAAGTCCAAAATTTGGGAATCATGTCTGGAACCTCCTGCCATACAGAAATACTTTAGATATAATCTTTTAGAAGGCAAAATTCTGGAGATCCTATCTAAAGCATCTTTACATGCAGATTTAATTTAAATATGCACTTTTTTAGAAGGCCAGATCCAGGAGATCATATCTGGAACCTCCTTACATGCAGATGACGTTTAGATAATTGCTAATATAAAAGGCCAAATCCTGAGAATCATGTCTGGAAGCTCCTTACATGCAGATGTACTTTGAATTTTATAGTTTTAGAAGACCAAATCCTAAGATTATGTCTAGAACCTCTTTACATATAGCCTTGTTAGATTGCGAAATCCTGAGGGTCATTGTAACGCCGGGGAGTGAGGAGGCGGACGCTGAGATAAGACTTTTATTATGGGCAAATCCAGGGTCATGGTCAAAACAGTCCAGGTTCATATAGCTGACATGAAGAGCAGGAGGGACAGACATGACAAAAATGAACACAGAACTCCATACAGCATAAACATAAAACAACCACCACAATCAAACAGAACAATCAAACAGTACAAAGACCAGAAAAACATAGGTCAAACACAGGGATGATGAGGGACAGGCAGAAAACAGGTGGTGACAATCAGGGGCGGAGTCACAAAACAAAGGGCCGGACTAGGAAACCAAAACAAACACGTGGAAGATCAAAACAAAGGGGCACGTGGACGTTCAGAAAGTAAACAGAAAAAGCACATGGAGTAGTGGGAGGAGCCAACCGTGACAGTCATGTCCTAAACCTCCCATGGATAATGCTTAAGAAGTCTTTTTTATGCAGATGTATTTTAGATATGCACTGTTTAAATAGTCAAAATCCTGATGATTATGTCTGGAACCCCTTTACATGCAGATGTACTTTAGATTTTACTTCTATGATGGCCAAATCCTGGACATAATATCTGCAATATCTAGATCCATACAGGTGTGTTTACTTTAGGTATGCACTTGAAGGCCAAATCTTGAGGATCAAATTTGGGAACCTCTGTACATGTAGATTTGCTTTAGATGAGCACTGGTCAAGAAATCCAAATGAGGATCATGTTTGGAACCTTCTTAGCTATAGATATTCACTTTTGCACTTTTGATATTCACTGTTTTAGAAGGCCAAATCCTGGATATCATGACAAGCACTCTTTTACAAAATCCCTCTTTCTGCATTTTGTGTGAACTACTGGGATGTCTCTACACTGTAGAGACAGTATGGCTCATTGTGCAAATGCTCGCCCACACCTGGCCCTAGTCAATAATGATCAGCGATGCCTGTCCCTGACTATTCAGACTACTGCATGCACTCCTGTGATGGCCTTCATTATTCTATGCATTTTGATGGAAGGCCGCAACTCTAAACTTTGATCTAAGGTTCTTATCCATCATATATCAGTACTCAGACACTGTTTGCGTGTTTCCTAATTAATGATTGTGGATTTTCACAGTATGGTGTTGCCTGCCAGAATGGTTTTATCTGCCTGTAAAGATGCTGTCTCAAACAAATGTCCAAAAAAGGTATTCTTGCACTGTAGCCAAACTCCTCTGGCTCCCATTGCTACAGACCTGCTTTGGTATGAAGAATATTGTCGTAGAGGCAGTGTCAGAGAATGAGTGTAAAACCTTGTGTCAGGGCATAGAAAATCAGTTGCTGCTGCTGAGGGAAGTCCTCTATGACCTTTGGGTTTTCCTGTGACAAGATGTCAGTGTTAAGCGCAAGAAGTGGTGGCCGAATGCAAATAAGTGTGAAGCTGTGGAGCGAATGCAAAATGAAGGAGAAAGAGGGACATACAGAGAGTCAGCAACCAGGACAAACATATGCTCCTAGGTTTACCAAATTCTGAAAGTACTACAAGTACTTTGGGTTGTAAGCAAGTGTTATATGCTGAGTAATGACAGAGAGAAGGGTGGCATTTGTCTCAAGTTAATTGACCTATCCATGATGGCTAACTTAGCCAAGCTACTGTTGTGAGGTTCAAAACCTTTACATCCCATTAGCCCATTTATTACTGTGCTTTTAAACATTAGCTTAATACATAATAAAAGTACTATTAAGCGTCCTCGTGGGCCACAGCACTGCAGACTTCATTGTTCTGCCCTATTAATCATGCCTGATTCAATTTATCAGCTAACTGGCAAGGCCTCTGAAAGTTGAGCATGAAAATGTGTTGCTAATCTGCTGCTATGGCACCCAAGGTTGTTGCTGAGGTGTTGCTCAGCCTTTGCTATGTTGTTCCAGGTGGTTGATAAGGGGTAACAAGGCATTTGCTCTGGTATCCTTGGTAGTCGCAAAGGTGTTCCTAGATTGTTGTTATGGCATCTAAGGTTGTTGCTGAGATGTCGCTCGGTCTTTGCTATGTTATTCCAGGTGATTGCTAACATGTAAATTTCTGTGTGGTAGTAAGTATGTGAGATTGTATGAAATGTCTATGAGGGGCCGTGTGAGAGATGTCCAGGGTGAGTGTTTGAATAAACAGACCTCCCTGTGACCTCACAGGCCACAGCACTGCAGACTGGTTTGTTCAAACACTCACACTGGACATCTCTCATACTCTCTCATAGCAAATGCTTTAGCACATTAGCAACCACCTGGGAAACCACAGTAAAGGCCTAACAAAAAACTTTGTGTCACATGAAAGAATGTGTGGGTGAGTCCTATATAGATCAGTTAACAATAGCATCTTTCTTTGGTGGGATAGGGCTTCATGTCCTAAGTTTTGGTGTTGTGTTTTACCCAATTTGAGAACCACCTGTCTCTGCTGCAAATTCTCTGAAGTAAAGTGTTGTAATTAGGCCACCGCAGCAGAAAGCCCAGATGGTCTTGTTTTCTCCTGTTCAGGAGAAGTTTCTCAACATGTCAACAATTCATCCTTAGTTCTGAAGTTAAACAGGTTAAACGGAGACACCTGACTGAACAGAATGAGAAAAAGGTTGGGAATGGGGAAGTCTTCAAAATGAATTTGAGGGGAAAAAATGCAGAGCCATGCTTTTTTCAGTGGTTTAAGAGAAGAGACAAAGAGAGAGAGACAGAGAGAGCCTCTTCATTATTCTACAGGCTCTGTCAACAAGAGGCAATTTCATCTGTCATGTCCAATGTGTCGGCTGCAGGCTGTACACATCATAGTTATTATTTAATCAAGTGCTGGTGGGGGGTGGGAGGAAGAAGGGAGTAAGATATGTCATTGAAGAAGAAAAAAACAACAACAGAAAAGAGAAGTTGCACAACCCCGGTCCACTCCGACCCTCTTCTCTTCAATCACTAACTTCATCTTTGATGTCGTGCCCTGGAGAAAAACTTCAGAACCATGCCCTCTGAAGGTCGACTGCTATCTGCTCTCTCTTTCTCCTCTGTTTAGATAAGAGAAGCTCCTCTCTTCAGTGCTCCTTTTGGCAAGAGAGTTGTGCATGTGGGAGAGTGCTGTCAGATGTATGGCCAAAAGAATGTGGACACTCCGGCTAATTAGTGAGATCAGATGTTTTAGCCACATCCATTGCTAACAGGTGTATAAAACCAAGCACACAGCCATGCAGTCTCCATAGACAGAGATTGGACTCCTGATCAGTGGAAACGTTCCCTGGAGTGATGAATCATGCTTTGCTATCTGAATGTCTGATGGATAAATCTGGGTTTGGCAGATGCTAGGAGAATTGGCATGCATAATGCCAACAGTAAAGTTTGGTGGAGGGGGGATAATGGGCTGGGATTTTGCTTGGCCTTGTAGTACCTACAGCATACAAAGACATGGTAGACAATTATATTCTTCCAACTTTGTGGGGCCTTTCCTCTTCCAGCTTGACTGCACATTCTGAGGTCCAAAAAAGACATGGTTTGTTGAGTTTGGTGTGGAGGATCTAAAGTGGCCTGTACAGAGCCCTGACCTCAACCCATTGAACACCTTTGGATTGGAACATCAACAAAACCTTGTATGTCTCGAATGGTACAAGCAAAAAAAATATTCCCTTTTAATCTAAGTTAATGTAACTAGATCTTATTATAATTCATTTTAGACATTTTCTATTGGTCTAATCATCATGAGATTTGCTCATTTGATTTGATTTGACATTTGAGTTGTAGACTACTACCAAGCCCAGTCAACTTAAAGTGTTTCAAAATGTACCAAAATCTAAAAGTCCATACCATCCATATTTGTTAATTAAGCTTTGGCTTGTTTTAAATTAGTTTTTGCAATGTACAGACACATTTACACATATCTTACCTATTCAGCCAACAGCAGTTGAGCTCATGTTGAGGTTATAAGCAGTGTTTTGCCTTGGACACCTTTCCTTTGAGGCAGAGTACAGGCAATCAGAACAAACATTTACATCCATCAGTTCTAAAGGCAACAAATAGCCTGTTTAATTTTGGATAGAGAGAGTCATGTAAAAATGAATTATGGATGTTTTTGTACAAAAAAAAACACAGAAATGTCATAAGTGGATCTCAAGAAGAAAAACAAAAAGGCCATTTAAAATGTAATTATCTGCAGCTGAATGTTTGTACTAGTGTGGAATACATTATGTTTTTCGACCATTGCAATTATCACCTGCTGACAGATTTTGGCAAGCAGCTTGGCTTCAGGTGTGACATGATAAAAATGGCCTGTCACGTCACATTTCATCAATCTGAATGGCTGCAGACTGGTGAAACTGGTGAAACTGCTTATTAGCATAAAGTGGGGCCCCATATCATAGTGATAAGACACCCAAACTTTGAATATTGCCACCACAACAGCTCTCATTGCAGCACCTTTTGTGAACTTTTGGGGACCTAAGAGACACCCTACCTGGGGATCCTTGCCTCACCCAGTGATATGATTTTGTATGTAGGTATGAAAATGAAATAAGTCAAATGAAATAAATAAATACTCCGTCTAAGTAGCATGTTTATCGATTTAATGTAGACATCAATGTCTTTATAAGCTCCTTGCATAGCTTCTTGTTAGGATAAGGTGTTGGAATAAAAAAGCTTGAGAACTACTCATCTTATTTACTCATTTTCCATGGAGCTAATGGCTAATGTAGAAATGCAGAAACAGTTAGCTGTCATTAGAAATTGGCGCTTAGCAAAATGATAGTTAATGTTAAATGGAGGCTGCCTCAGTGCCTTGCTGCCTGTGCTGTTTTATAAGTCAGTGCCTTAGAAAGCAGTATTGTGAAGCAGGAATCTGCAACTGAATCACCTTTGAGACGCACCTCGCATGCAGCAGTTTGTCAGGTTATAGCCAAGATATGGACAGCCCATTGCTAGCAGTTAGCATTTAGCTGTTATCATTAGCAGTTAGACTTTTTCTTACCTTCTAAGAATGCTAGGACACACAGTTTTTATGACCAAATGTGGAATTAAACACAATTTGTTACACAAATTAAACATTCACCTCAGAGAAAGCAGCTCCAATGCTTGCTAGGCCACCTGTAAGCACTAGCTTGCCTTAAGCATTAGCTAAAGCAGCTAACAGACACTTGCAACAGAGCCTAAAAAGTATAATAAAGACTTGCTGATGTTAAACATGACAAAATACTAAAAGAATGTAGTTGCTGTTTAGCTACGATTGTTAAGAATGACAGATCTAACCAGTCAGAATTTTACTTTTATTTGTTAAAATGAAAATGGAATTGCTGGTTTGTGCTGGCTCAAGCTGGTCTGGTGTTGGTTTAGCTGGCCACCTAGTACAGTCAAGCTGGTTAACCAGCATAACAAAACATAACATATGCTAGTTTTGATGGTGAGCAGCTATGCTGGTCTATTCGTTTTCAGAATTATTAGAAATAAAGTGAAAAATACTTTGTACCACACCCTGACCATATGAAGACTCACTCACAAATACCAAACAAACAGGTATTTACACAACAAAAAAAGAGGTGCCCGTTTTTAAAAATAACTTTTATTTACCATAGAACAAAACTGCATTGGCTATTTCTTGTCAGAAATAAAACCTGTAGTTAGAACAAACACAGAGGGGGGCAGTCGTGGGCTGGAGGTTACGGAACCAGCCCTGTGACCAGAAGGTCACCGGTTCGATCCCCTTGGCTGACAGTCTGTGACTGAAGTGCCCTTGAGCAAGGCACCTAACCCCCAATTGCGCCGTGGATAGGGCTGCCCACCGCTCCGGGCAAGTGTGCTCACTGCCCCCTAGTGTGTGTGTGTTCACTAGTGTGCATGTATGAGGGTGTTTCACTGCACAGATGGGTTAAATGCAGAGGTCTAATTCCACAGTGTGCAAACACAGTGACAAATTGTTGTAAATTAATTAGATAACTTGGATTGTACACAACCTGGTCTGTTTTCTCCCATGTACCTGTGCTGTGCAGCTCTCTCCAGCCATTCTTCTTCAGACTGCCTTAGCTCTAACACAGAATTATGGGAAATGTAGGCAGCGAAGGATCTACACTGCCTTCACAAAAAAGCCGAATGAAGGAACCTCAGCAGGCAGCGTGTTATACAACCATTCGATGACTTGCTTGGACAGTAGCCAGCATATATTATGTTTCAGACCCAGCCGTTGTGAAAAAACACACTTTTATTACAAATAACAGCACAGCTAGAACAACTGTTGTTAGACACCCCTTCTGTGAGGGGTGGTCTGTTAGGCCAGTGTAAGTGAATACAGCCAACAGCTTGAACGTTTCACTCCAGGGCTAAGAATGCTGCAGGCTGTGTGAGGCTATAGGGCGAGGACTGAAACTCAGCATCTGTCCGAACTGGTCTAACGTTTTCAGCATGGTAGGTTCAGTAGAAGGGCAGTGTGTGTGTTGACTGTCCACTCTCATGTCCATTTCCAGAAGTGACGTGTCTGCTGGGGACCTAATGCATCTGCATCTTTAGCTGAGGCTGTAGCTGAGTAGAGACAGAACGAAAGAGAGTTGGATTGAAGGAAAAAGGAACGAAAGAAAAGAAAATGGAGCGATAGGCATCTCTGGCCCTGTTGTAGTCTAAATAAAAGACAAATTTTCTTTTTTGGCAGCATGTAATAAGTGAACCACACTAAGCTGTCATGCTGTCAGTAGATACAAATATGAGTATATTCTTCTGTCAAACAAGCAACGTATTCTTCCATCTCGACCTTTTCTACTGAGACATTTTAAAAACGTGCTTGAGCAAAGAAGACAAACGACAGTACATCAGCCACATTTGCAGAAAGAATTTTATAGCAGTAAACGACTGGCTACACTTTGTTCATTCAACACCGTTGCTTTGTTTTCAGGACTAAAACTGTAGCAGAACAACTTAAAGGGACACAAGCGACTGCTTTCAGGAATAGAAACATTTACAACAGGAATATTTACTTACAAAAAGGGCTGTCTGAGTGGGCCTACAGGAAGGCTTTTCCCAGCAGAAACATGATGAAATAAATGATGTTATGATATTTCTGACATTTGATAACAGTGACTCATATTGACAAGATAAGCATTCGCCAAAGACTGGCAGGAAAAGCTGGTCTAAAACACTGAGGAAAGAGGCAGAGATAATGAACCATTAGCACGCATGTGATCTTGTACCTTGCTGGAGTAAAAATGTACCTCTACATAAACATTTTTGTTAGCAATTTGTCTGCGCTCTTCTGTTAATACTAAATGTGGCAAACTAGGCCTCTCCTAGCATCTTGGAGCTCGTCCCTGGTCCTCACTTTGCTCACAAAGATCGGATTCTTATAGACTCAACAACAGAACCTACTGCTCTAGCTTTGAGATGCAGTTATCCAGAACTTGCCATCTCTCAAAAATCTACAATTTCGCTTTGGTTCATTTCTATAAGGTATACGAGTCCTTGATTGCTTGGTTCAGGTGTAGTAGGAGCAAAAATGTCAACTGTTCTGGGTTTCCAGGTTCTACAAACATCCCTTAAATCCAAAACACCCTTAAATCTCAGAGATTTCTGAAGTCGAGCGTCATTCCATGATTGGCGCCATGCCCATATTAGGACCTCTGGTTTTCTGATTTTCTCTACAACAACAATGAATGGCATTTTCAAAAATATCCATGCTGTCGCATCCCGTGGCAATTTTCCCATTTGACCTCTTAAGGCTCCTTTGTGCTCAACATTAAACAGAGATATGGACAGAGCCTTCTGTCTGTACTCTACGATCATTTCACCCATTTTTGTGCATGTTGTCTGAAACTTATGGATACGGATGAAACAGAGCAGTACCACCGGAAGCCGTGGGGGCAGTGTAGCCAATAGTTGACACAAGACACAATGCCAATTTCTCTTATTATATAAGTAAAGAGAATTTTTATCAGTCAAAATACGTACACGCTACAAGCAAGCTAGTGTTGCTGTGCACTGAACTGATATTGCATGAAAGTAAGTCTAGTATTTGACAGTACTTGATACCAACACAAGCTACTGAACGTTTGACAAAGCTTGCTGTTTGTGACGGATATTTTGGTGAAGTTGCCAGTCTAATGATGTCAGTTCATTTAGTTCAATTATGCGTTAGCTTGCATGCGTTACCATTCATTTTTGGTTGCTTATATGGGCATGACACTGACTACAGAATGATGACAACTTCAGAGGTCTATAGTCATTCTGTGTTTGGCTTAAACTCCAGATCTAATCTCAAATTCTCTGTGACCTTCTCTGTGATGTTCAGAGCCTTTTCTGTTTTGTCCTAGGTTCATTTTCCCCATATATCACTAGATTCACTGAATTATGAGGTTTTTAAAGGGTGATAATACTGCTGCGCATCAATTTGACATCACTAAGCTACACAAAAGTAAGGCTTGTTGAAATATCCTACAGTAGTGCATATTTATGGCTAGCACCAAAGAAACCTCTAGGTATTTTGATAGTTTAAATCACCTTATCAAAAAAATGCTAGCAGCATTAAAACTATGAAGCTGAAGACAGCGTCTTATTCGGCAGTTCCAATCTTGTTCAGATTTTCCATTCCACCTTAAATGGTGCAGCAGATAAGGTGGAATGGGAAAATTTTAACTAGAAGCTGGTAAATGTCTTTATCAGAAAAAAAGCACCAGCATTAAAAGAATAGAATAAAAGTAAAATATAAAAGGATATGTAGATATCCTATACCAGAGTATCAGGAGGAAAGTAGTAACATTACGCTGAGTCTGTACTTAATTAACATTGAAAACAAAATGTTTAAAACAGTGGTCAGCCTTCTTCCGGAAGAGACGTGAAAACCACTTTTGGTCTGGTCTTACTGAGCAGTGTAGCCTGAGTGCAGATCAAATTGTAGGGCTACCACAGTGGCAATGCGTGCTGCCAGTCTAATGACATCAATTCAAGATGCAAGAGCATTAGCTTACATGTAGCAATATTCATATTTTGACTCTTTAACAACCTCATAATTCATCTGGTCCAGTAATATCAGAGAGAAAATGTTCTTGGAACAAAACATTTAAGCTTCGGAAGATTTTTGATTACCACAGGATGTGACCGAGAACTTTTTCGAAAAACATTCATTTTTTCATAGAGACCTGGAGTTCCTTGTATGGGCATAAGAACATGGTTATGACTATAAAATTACCACATGGTTTTAGTGGTCCACAGACTTTCAGGCATCCATTCCTTATTCTCATAACTACCTAACTTTTTCTGCAACCTACATCCAAGCAATGCCCAGCTTGGTCATGAAATAAGTCCAGATGATGCTCTCCTGAAAGTCAAAGCAAAAAGCCCTCCAAAACAAAAATCTCACCAAAAGATCATTTTCTTTTCCCCATTTTCTGCCCATCTGACCAGTGCTGTCAGTCAATCCCCCTGTCCTTCTCATCTTCCCTCTGAGAGGCAGCCCCATTACTCTTCATTTAGAGAAGAAAAAGGAAGGTAAATAGGCCCTAAATGGAAGCAGAATACGTTGGCAAGAGCAGGAGCTCCTCTGAGACTATGGAGAGCGGTTCAAACACGGCTTGCAGTCCATGACTCGTCTCGTCAAACCCCCAGGTGGCCCATCCTTCTGACTCCTTTTTCTTAGTCCCTCGCTTCGCCACTCCGTCTGTCAATCGTTTTGTTTAGTCTTACTCACTCCTAGCTGTCTGTCAAGTTGAAGCTCTTAATGGTACCAGTGCCAGTGTCCCCTGCTCACCCAACCAAATCAACTGAAACTGAACAGATCCACAGTCTCTTCCTCTCCATTTTCCATTCTGCTTGGAAAGAGGGAATTTGTCTCTGCATGTTATTGGTGCAAATAGGATATTAAAAGCTTTTTTTCTCCCTTTCTCTGTACAAAGATTGCAGACCTTGACACTTTGTTTCCACCATGCATATGCATCATGTGGTAATACACATTTGAGTCATTTCAATGATGCAAATTTCAGTTTTCTAGTCTGGTTCTCATCTTCAAAGTGTTCATATTTGCCTGCATGAATTGCCTAGGATTAGGATGATGAATGCAGACTAGTTGGCCATGGACACTTTCTTCAGCCATTAAGGGTGCAGCTGACAGATGTTGGTACAGAGGTTGTATGACAGAAACATTAAATTCTGTGCTAACTGGTAGAACTGATGCATAAATGCAATGAATGAGTAAGACCAGATTTGGAAGTCAACAATCAGACCTGGGAATTATTCAAATCTGAACTGAGAATGTTCAAGATTGGACCTGGCAATGATCCAGATCAGACTTTAGAATTGAGTTCTTACCCAAGAGTAACCAAAATCTGGAATATGCAAGATTAGACCTGAAATGATCAATATTAGATGCAGGAAGTATTGAAACAAACAATCGGAATGATTGATTAAACCCAGGAATTATCAAGATCAGACACAAGAATGAACAACACTAGTCCCAGACCTGGGAATGATCAAGATCTGCAACAATCCGGATCAGACCCAGAAACAATTAAGACTGGACCCAGGAATAATCAAGATCATTTACAGATCTGTGGATGATCAAGATTGGACCTGGGAATGATCAAGACTAGATCCAGGAATGATCAAGGTTTGCAAATATTAAGACTAGACCCAGGAATTACCAAAGTCAGACCCAGGAATGATCGAGATTGGACCCAAGAATGTTAAAGATCATATTCTGGAAAAATTAATATAAGACTTCCCTGCAACATCTTTAGTGTTCCTCACAATTTGATCAGATGTTCTGCAAAAACAAACATTAGCTTTCAATACGGAGTTAATTAACTCCAATTTCAACCCAGAAAATGAAAATGCTCTCAGCTCTTATTCATGTTCAAGGCACATTAATTAGCTGTTATACACAATCAACATAACTCATTTCAATGCAAAACCTGATTCTCACTTTTTGCCGAACTTCTCTCACTTAACAAGTGGTCAGATTTCAAAATAATGAATATAATTAACACAGCACATAGAGTCACATACAAAGTTCTCTACGAAAGCAGACTGCATTTAGACATAGGAAAATACAGTGATAAAATTTTCTAAGTGTTGTGTCAAAACACAACCAGGCCTCTATGACAGAATTCTGCAAATACAGAGTACAGATCAATGACCATACACATGACTATGCAAGAACGTAAATGCTGGCTCATTGGATAAAGAAAGCCCATGTCAAGTGACCACTACAAAGAAAAGCGTGTATATATATATAATGTAGTCCACAAAATACATGGCTAAATTTTATAAACATTTCATGGCTCCTGCTAGCATGATCATCAAACTTCTGGAATACATTCAGTAAACAAAGCAAATGATCAGATAACATTCTCTCCCCAACAAACACTATTTACAATCATACACATACACTCATTTGTGATTGTATGTAGCCTATGATCTGTCTGTCTGCTTAATGTCTGTCTAAAATTTGTTCTAACCCAACCGGATTCACGTCAGGGCTCATATCTGGTTAAGTCAAGGTTGGACAAGTTATCTCCTTCTAAATTGATGTTGGTCATCAGTCAGGTTTAGATTTCATGCTCAGGTTCTCACAGTCCGCCTCCTGCTCCTCATAAATTGATAGACTCTACCCTGCATTTCAGCTTTAGCTTATCGCGTTACTTTGTACTTTCATTGCCTTAAAACACTTTTTAATCTGGCATCCTGAAGTCATGTACTTGTTCAGCACTGAGGTCCATGAGGCCCAAATAAAAAGCAAAAAAGAAGTTTACAAGTAAGCTGTTTGGCCGAAATGTGCTCAAAATGTCAAGAAGCTTCTGAAGAGCATCTGAAGATCAACAGCACAGCAGGAGAGGAGCACATTATGTATAGCCCAACCACAGTAGAAAGGCATGGGATGCATTGCTTGATCAATTTGACGACTGATTGAGAAATTTGTTAAATTCAAACCTAAATTCGGAGAGCTCATTATTTTATTATGTTATTCTATGTTTTATATGTATTTTATTATGTTATTCTATTATGTTTTATAATTACGCTGTCATTTAACTGTCATTAGAAATATGTTTTATTTTGTACTTTGGCTGGTGATTGGTTCTGGTCAGTTTCTGAGAGAGTGTTCTTGACCAGTTTTGGACCCAGAACTTGACAACATGAAGTTATCAGGATGTATTTGGGTGGGTAAGTGGCCTAGTTATCAAATGGGATCAGCCTGTAAACTGAGAGAAAAAATGGGAACTGGATATAAGATGTTTTTATAAACCTGTATGAAAATCATTTTCTTGTTTTCTACATTGGAGTAGACGTCAGTAAAGGCAGAGGTCATTTGATCCCAGATCAGCTGTAAAGTCCATCAGCGGTTGGCCCACTGCACTGGCACAGAATCAAAGCTGCACTCAGTTCTAATGATGAGCTCTACCAGCTGGACACTTGGGGACATGACCAGACACACACATACACATCAGCATATAAACTAGGGCTCCACAATAAATCTGCATAAAAAAATGAGAAAAAAAAAGTAATTATTCACATGCTTGGATGTAATTAGAGGGAATGTAGCAATATAGCCAACTAGGTTTGTTGGGCTTCGATGGGCTTGAACTGCATGGACAGTGAATAGGTAAACTGTTCAACTAAAGAGGCAATTACAAAGCATACACAGCTCAAAAACACTCCTTCATGAACTGCTAACCTGTAAATATACCTTCAGCATGATGATTATTCTTATCCCCAATGTGTAAATTAAAGCTGTGATGGCTACTGTTACAACAAACGTGCATCACCATAAGGAGCTTTTTAAGGAAAAATAAACATATTCATCTTTTTTGCAGGCCTGTATAGAAGCTGTTCACCCTTACAGTGCACAAAAACTGTACTCGCAGTTCTGATGTACAGTTGTGTGCAAAAGTTTGTGCACCCCCAGTCAAATGATGTCAAGTTACCACATCCTTTACAGAGAACACAATGTAATGTCTACCTAATATATAACCTCTGCAAAGGTTAGAGTGCACTTTATATTTTATGTTCTGTTAAACTGATATTGTGAAACATGTAGCAACTGAACACAGAATGAACTGCTGTGGATCTACTGGCACCTGGACACACAAGACCATGACTGCATACGCTCACACAGACACACAACAATCCAGACAGAATAGATCCTTCTAACAATAGGACAGCCCATGGGCATTGTGTGCTTTCTCTAATTACAAACGAATAGGAACACACAGGGAGAAGCTGCATGTGAATTAAAGCAGCCCTTCACTGTGCTCGGATTGAGATGAGAAGAATGTGTGTATGTGTGCATGCACAGCTGTTGTTCTGTCCGCCGTGCTCTCCTCTCTAGGGTAATTATTCTGATTGGAAGCTGATTAGTGTTCACGCAGCCAGTACACATACACAAACGTGGCACATTCCCTGCTATTCCTTGTCGCTTTATTGTTTCAGACATGTGAAAAGTTGGATGTTCCTCTCACTTAGTGAACTGGGGTATCTTTCCAGCGTGGCCGACACTCCTGTCTTCTTTCACCTCTCATCTCCCCGTGATCAAACATTTTACCTGTTGCTCAACAGCAGAGGCCCGTAACGGTTAGACTGTGTGCTCCACATTTTGATGTGTAGCAGGGAGGTTAGAAGCAAGTGGAGGAGGAGAAGTGTGTGTTGTAACTTGGGCCTGATTGATTGAAGTTCAAATCCCTGTGATTACGTGACCCAAAATATCGCTATGCCAATAACCGATATTTCCACCACACTGTAAAAATGGACTTAAAATGATAAGGTATTTGTTTCAACGCATCTTCTTGATTTTATGATCTTGATAATGTGTAACATAAACAACAGTTTTGGTTAGCGGTTGATATGTCTTAATGAAATCAGGTAAAAAGTCATGTTATCATGTCCTTGCAATCTCAAAAAGAGTAATATTGCATATAGTGGCAAGATTGAAGACGATATCACTTGCTTAGAAATCATTATCAGTCTTGGTAAATCAGAATCACGGCCCAAAGCTTTGGAACTCTCTTCCTGAGGAGCTAAGAGGCATTACATCCATGTACAGCTTCAAGAGTAATCTTAAAACCTTCCTGTTTAGATCTGCTTTTAGTTAAGAAACTTTTGTCTGTTCTATCTTTTTCATTTTATCTTTTTCATTTTATCTTTTTCATTTTATTTCATTATTTTATTCTGTTTCCTTCTATCTTTATTTCTTTTAATGTGTTTTGCTTATCTTTGTTTTCTTTTTATTTATTCTGTAAAGCACTTTGAGTTGCATGTATGTATGAAAGGTGCTATACAAATAAAGATTATTATTATTATTATTATTATTATTATTATTATAGAACTTCATACCTCCAAAATGCAAAACGTTTTTTTTTTCGAACTAAATTCGGCCAATTTTTATGAGTTTTAGGGCCACACAAAAGAACAGACTTTGGGAATAAAGGCATAATATTTCAAAAATGAAGTCTTTCTCCCCAATTTTAGTCATTTCCAATCCTACCCACTGGTCAGGAGTCCCCCAGTCACACAATACTGTCAACGCTAGAAGGGTGAAGGGTAGCACGGACTTCCTCCGACACCTGTGAAGCACCACCGCATCTTCCTGCCACGTCATTGGACAGCCGAATGGGCTTGGAGGAAAGTGCCAACCACTACTTCTGTTATGTCAGCTAACAGATGTCTGCACTGACTAGCATCATGTTTTGTTTGATGGTGGGCCATCCTACCCACCCAGAGAGTTAGGCCAATTGTGCTATTTCGGACCGCTAGCCATGGATGGCAGTAGCATCACCAAGGATTAATCTCTTGATGACAGGGCCAAAGCTTAGACTGTTGTGCCACTCAGGAGCTAAAGTTGTACTTTTAGATAAAATTATAATATTTCAAGACTAAAGTCCAAAAATAACAAGAATAAACCTGCGATATTTCAAGGTTAAAGTGGGCTAATTATAGGGGTGGCCTGCCATAACGCATGGGAGCCTCGGTTGCTGTAGTCACAACAACATCAAGTGTGCTGGAGTTCAACTCCTTCAGGATAAATCATCTTTTCATTGTCTCCTGTGAAACTACATGTCCTCTTTGAATGGCAGTGCGATTCTCATTCAACAAAACAGACAATTTCCTCAAAGTTATTCTAAATAAACACAGTTTCTTGCACAGCCGCAGGCCCTATAACATTCTTGTACAATATCTGTTGGTTCATCAGTGTTTTCACATGCAAAAAAATAGAAATAAAATAAAGACAGGTAAAAGGTTATGCAACGAGGAGAGGCCACCCCTCTGATCTTATTATGGGCTCTAAAGACCATTACACCTATGTAGAGAAGTGCAGCTGCCACTTTTTAAGTCACTTTTTAAATGATGGTGCAAAACATTAGCAAATCTGCACATATGTGTGCAGGCAAGTGATGTGGGAATGTTAAAGTGTGCTTGTAGCAAGCGTGCCTATTTTCGGAGATCTTCTGAAAGGAATGTGTCTAAAGCTGCACTAGGCTCTCTGGGCAAATGCTGTCAGTACACACAAACAAGTGTCGATTACATGGCTGACAAGAAAGATGAAAGATAAAACATAGAGCCTAAATATCTCTTTGTGGTGTGTGCAAGTTTATTCCTATCTCCTGAGGCATGCAGGGCGCCCCTGACTGTTTTCAGATTGTTAGTAAACAGTGGGCCGTCTCTGTGATTACCACACGGTCTTCAATCTTTGCGCTAGCTCACTTTGAAGTTGCGGGCACCATGCAGTTAGCTCCAGAAAATGGCAAAGCTTTTTTTTTAATTAAGCTGGAAGCAAAGACCCCCCAAAAAGCTATAGAAACATCAATGATAACGTGAGTCATTGGCCAACTCTGAAGCCAGCGGTGGGGAAACCGTCAAACAATGTACACTGATCACAAACCACAGTGACAGGAAAAAGCCTCAAGCGACATGGGCCAGAAAACACAACATTTTCCTGAAAATACTCCCTAGCTAGTACACTTCCTCTCAAATTCATTTCACATGACCCAGCTCTGTAAGAATCCTGTTTTAAGATCAGAGTCCATTTTTACATCTAATGCATTTACCAGAGTCTTAAACAGGGGTGCCCAATCCTGGTCCTGAAGATCTACCACCCTGCAGAGTTTGATCCAGTTAATGAAGGCCTTGAGGAGCATCCATCAATTAGGCCCAATCCCATTTCTTATTTTTATCTCTACCCCTTGTTTTCGAGTGTCACCTTGTCCCTTGGAACTGAGTTACAGGGGCAGTGGCTTAAATCTTCCCCTACAAAATGGGACCCTCGAATGAAAAATAACATTACTTCATTAACAGGCTACTAGCACTAGCAATAGGCGATCTGCCCATCTGCAGTGATAGCAGAAGAGGGTGAAGTTCAGCTCCTCACTGATTACATATAGGGAATCATTTGCCTTCAAAGAGGGGGGCAATTATTTATTATCACCCACTTTGAATACGCTTGTGCAGCAATCTTGCCGATTTTGATTTTTTTCTCATAACACTCTGTTTGGAGTGTGCCTCTGAAAAACCTCCTTTTGGAGGGTCATGTAGCCCTAACACTTCTCCCTACCCCTCTGTCTCAACAAGAATTGGGACACCCTACTGCTAGGAACGAGGCCTAAGGGCTAAGTGGTAGGGGCAAGGGGTGAAATGAGATTAGGCTTTAGAGTCAGGTGTGGAGGACCTGAACTCTCCACAGTGGTAGATCTCCAGGATAAGGTCTGAGCACCCTTGGCTTAAAAGGTGAATAATGCCAACATCTCAGCGCATTTATTCTGAAATACTGTTTTAGCATCAGGGCAAGTTTTATGAGAACTGGCCAAAAGCCATCAATGATTTTGAAATCATGAAAAGTCCAACCATAATGAGCAGGTTAATCCCACTGGTGCACCAATCAATAGATATTTAATGCAGCAGCGGCTAGCTCTGCAGCAAAGCAGCATTAAATGGTTGAGACATAGCGCTAATAGTGCTATTATGGTCCACTCAGTATCTTCCATGCTAAGGGTCAGCGATACAAGTCAAGAACACATTGATGAGGAATCCCATTTTCTACACCCAGATGGACCAGAGTTTATGGTAATTTTGTCCATGACTGATTGATGCTCATCAGAATGGTTTGGCGTGGCTGAAGGAACGTCATGTTATCCAACGGAGCTAGAAGGTGAAAACAGCCTCATTACAGATTGACCACAACTTAAGTGTGGTGTGGTGATGTATTTTTCTGGAAGGTCTATATCTCCATGGTAGAGTTGTTGGAGGAAGGCAGCTGGCTTGCATCTTCAAAGACTTGAGGCCTTTCGCACAAACACTAAAGTTTCCTAGCATGAAAAAACTAAGAACAAATGGCCTAAAATTCAGAAATGAAAAAGTGCCCAAAGAGAAATATCTAGATGCTAGTGAAGCATGTTTATTAAAGATTGCTTAACAAAAAAGCAGAACGTCATAAAATCAAAGAATGCCATATGAGAAGACTAGCATCGTCTTCAAGCTGCCTGAAAATATAGTATCCAGTAGCTTTTGGGGAATTTTTGATGTCTTTTTTTGGGGAAAAACACTGCTGAAAGTTCAAAAAGAAGCAGGTTGGTAAGATGACCAATATTAGCAATTTTTTTTTACTTTGTACAGGCCTTCTTTATGTTCTGATGCCTGAAAAACAATCAAGTATTTTTGACTTGAAAGTTCTGCACAGAACCTCGGTCCTGCATTCATTTGACGTTGTTGTAGAAAAGTTACGAGGCCAGACCAAGTTTTCTGGAGGGCCTTATCTAGTCACTTATCTAGTTCAGGCTGAAGATTAGACAGTTGCAGAGGGAGAGTTCCTTATCTTTTCCACTGCTGCTTGAACCATGAATTATTATGTAAATTAGGTGTTTTAATTTCCTCTGATGTGTCATTTCACACTACGGAAGCCATGGTAGCGCCACAGAAGCTCAATAGAGGACTTTTTAGATTGAGTTTGTAATGCTGAAATGTTTGAAGGTCATGCTGAGAAGGGCTTCAAGCTCTAGATTGGTCCATTTGTCCATTTTGACCACTTATACTAATGAGCTACACAATTTGCCTCATGATAATTCCAAAACATTGTATTTTCAAAATGGTGGTCATCAGTTTTAAGTCATCTGTGATGTTTTCATTTGACCAACTGGTGAAATTCCATGCATGCTCTGAAATCCTGGACTGTGGAAAAGTCTAGAATAAGGTTCCTGAAACTACTTGGAAATCAGCCCTGGTTCTGTTAATGAAAAGTTCTGAGTTCCTGAAAAAGTTCTGGCAGCAGAAAACGGCCTATAGAGTCTTCCTTTTGTCTTTTCTGGATTGCAGGAAGAACACCAAGAAATAACATTCACTGGATCATTAGGGTGGTCAAATTTGGTCAAACTTGCTCAGACTTTGCATCAGAGTGACTGTTTCAGGTACAGTGAGATTTACAATGTGTTTGTGTACCACCATGGGACAACCCCTCAATCAAGTCAAACAACTGCACTGTCAGGAGACCACCAGAATGAACCTGGATGCTGCAGCTAACAAATGCATGCAGCAAAACCACAGCCTTAAGGAGAAATACGCTGCTTCTATTGGCCTTGGTGTGCAACTGCCACCCCCATATAAAGGTACCTATATATACACATCTATGCAAACCAATCAAGTAAAGATACCTACAGTAACCTGCATAGCCTACATTTACAATAATATCTGAATAACACCCACCACCAACAAAGAGTGTAGGACTCTAAGGGCTACAGGCCACCACACACTGGACATGTTAGATAGTGACCAGACACGCTTCCTTTGTTCTAAGACTCTCTGCCAGCACAGCACGGAGCTTCCCGTCTGGTGTGTGGTAGCCTTTAGCCGGCTGCAGTAGTCTTCCTATGCTTTCTTCTTTGGACAGGTAAGTAGGATGGCGTTTTGGTGCCACTTTAAAAAAGTAAAAATAAAAATAATAGACTTTGAGAATAGTCATTTTATTTAGAGAATAATTTAGGATTTTTTATAATAAATTTGTAATATTTTGATAATATATAAATTCGTAAAGTTACAAGAGTAAACTTGAGGATAAAGTATGCTATTTGTTGGGGAGCTGCCATAATGCATTCGGGCCTCTTTAAGACGTCTTTATTCTGAAAATATCATACTGTATGACTGTTTATCTCAAAATATTCAGGTGTCTCATGGTTGCTATGCTGCTGACTAGGACTGGCCTACATGTATCTGTTACCAAATATTTTTTAAACAATTGAAAACACTGATTCCAAACAATTGAATGGTACCATATACATCCACACATACACACGCACTGGTTACATAGAATAGCATAACTCATGACATGGTCATTACGTGTGGATAGTGTCCAGTGGGCCAGCATGCCTCCAGTGGCCTAGAACAGTGTGATCTCTTAGAACCGTAGGAACTCTGCCAAGCTAGAAAACTGACACCACTGTCACATACCAGAGTCCATAAACTAAAGCAACAGGTGCTGCATCCCTCCCTCTTTAAACAGCCCTCCCTCAATGCTTTGTCTATCATTGCTACACCCTCGACGCCTCAACTACTATCAAACCATCCTCACTACAGGGGACCAAAACAAACTCAGCAGGGGGGGTCGGCTGACTCTGGAGCTAAATTTGTCAGTGGGAGGCTTGTGTGTGAATGCTCGCTCCAAGAATGGGCGGATGTTCAGGGGAGAGCAGGGAGGGGGGCTTGAGTTTAAAACACAAACAGAGTCAGACAGACAGTGACAGCTATTCCCAAAATTGGAGGGACGAAAATCAAAAACAAAAACAGGAGCCAAAGTCACAAGCCTTGGCTCATTGTATATATGAGCTATTAGTGCTTTTGAGCCAAAGAAGTTCATGATCGCAGTTTGGCCCCGGAACCCTGCTAGGCCTCCAAACCTTTAATCACAGTTTAACTTTCCAGGCACAACTTGAAAACTCACTGAATATCCTTCCATCCTAGGTCTCTGAATATGCTGCATCTGGCCCAATCTCATGAAAAGAAAGATTGCAAAATTGCTTTTTGGAGTGATGCCACAGAAATTCCACCTTTGGATCCCAAAAGAACATTTCAGTAATGTTTTTTGGTAATGGAATAGGTTCATTAGGGAACAATGGATGGTTCTTCTATGGTAGGGATGTCCAATATTATGCGCAAAGAATTGATGTGCTGGCAAGTTTTTGTTCCAACAAGCCAGCGCGTACGTGATGAGCTGTTTGAAAACTGAGATCGGCTGATTAAAGAAGAAGAAGGTGTGCTTTTGCTTGATTGGAAAGAGAACTTGAAGCCCCTGTTCTATCACATTGCTCTAAAGAGCCTTTTCGGAAAACTTATTTTTTTAAGATTGTCGTTACTCTTCTGCAGTCCAGAGCCATTAGTATAGAATCAACCTTGCATAACATTGGTCCGTTCCTGACGGACTTGGTCCAGACTTCACAGAGTTGACCTGAGAAACCTTTAGTTTTATCTCCTCCAATGGATCATGATTTCACTTCAGTGAACCAGATATGATCAGTTGTGTGCACCATGCAGGCCATATTAAGGCAAATCAGCAAAACTGGGGGAGCTGATTATGATTTCATTTTGCTACATGTCCATACTGTACTTCACATTTTGGTCATTGCTGTCAGAAGACCTCGCATCTCCAAAGTGGTAACTTAGAAGAAGGAAAAAATGCCTTTAACATCTGTTTATGCAGTTCAACCACAAGCAGCCATCATGGGTTTGATCACCAGCGATGGAACAGCCATCCGTTACTGGCAGTCCAAGAGAGCATAACTGTCCTTGGTCTCTCTGGTTGGGCTGGATGGTCCTCCTTCACCCTCCATCACTCAGGGTCATGCTAGCCAATGCAGACTTCTGTTATCTGACTTAACAGAATGAACAGTTAGCTTTCTCCTTTAAGCACATTGAGCTGTCCAAAGTTTGCGTTAGCGGCAATTTGAAAAGATGTGATGGCACTTCATGTATTTCAGAGGAAGCTCATGCTAGCTTTCATCCTCCCAGCTTAGTGGCATCATGTGGGGATTAGATTTGGATAGGGTGCAGAATTGGATATGATTAAATTGGGCTAGAAATCAGAAAGCATAAATTCGGTATTAAATATTATTCACTTGTAGTTCATTGAAACAAGCATAATACTTCTCTGGAAGGTGCAGACGTCCATACTACATGTGTGTTAGTAAGCTGAATGAGAGATATTTGATAAAAAAGTTGGAAGTGCAGCTCAGACCTGTACAGAATTTAAATAGAATGTAAATGTAAGTAATTGCGTACCTTAGTATGTTATTGAATATGAATATGAGTATTTGAACAATACAGCAAAATAAAAGTAAAAACTTCAGCCCTAAAAGTTAATGTTTCACTGCGTAATTTCTTGAAATGTGAAAAGCAATCGTGTTTTAAATGGCATAAAAAATGCTATGCAGTAACCTATTTTATGATGGGTGTCCTGCTGAACCTTGACATTACAACGCTGCCTCATGCTGAGCTACTGAAGAAACACATTCACACACAATCACACTAAGGGGAGAGGCTGTGTGTTTAGGTTTTGCATGGGCTACACATTCCTCAATGTCACATGCGTGTAAATGTAAACTGTAATACACTGTGGCCGGCTCTTCTCATCTCTCTTCTTGACCACATCTGTGTCTGTACAATGCTCATGGTGCTGGCTCGCTCCATCAAGATCTCTGGTCACGTCTGGTACTGATGGGACTCCTGTGGTCACTGGCTTCAAGGCTGGATAGTTACTGGGGTGAAGAAAAAGTGGTCAGTCTCCTCATATGTGGCTGAATAAGGCTTTCAGAGAATGGTGAAGGATATGAGCCTCATGGGAACCAGACAAAAACCACACAAACATGAAATGTCTGATCAAAATGGTCCATAACAGAGATCATACAGAGATGACAGGTTCATAGAGATGAATAGATCCAATAATTCTACCGATACACGTTTACGTAGTACTCCTCCTTCATGTTCCTCTAGACTGGGAGGTTATTACTGGAGTAGAAGCTGGAGGTTTCCGACACGGTCTTGGACATGCTTCTGGACGAAGAGCCGTTAGATGTCACTTCCATTGAAGGGCTGTGGACAGGTGAGCCCCGCTTGGCACCGACCTTGGCGGCATCCTCGGCTGAGGGCAGCACAGCTGAGACAGTGGTCTCCATGCGGCTGGCCTTGTACACACTGGTCTGGGTCTGCAGATAGCGAGTGGATTTCAGCTCCAGGCCTTCATACGAGCTGGCGGTCACACACGGGCACCAGCGGAAAGCTTGTTTGAACCCAGCACGAAACCTGTTAAAAAAAACAGATCTGAGGTGAAAACTGCCTTAAACTGTTATGGCCAAAGCAATAAACTGTCACGCACACTGCTCTTCTCCACTTAATGCTAGCGCTGCATTTA
This sequence comes from Pygocentrus nattereri, assembly GCF_015220715.1. NCBI lineage: Eukaryota > Metazoa > Chordata > Actinopteri > Characiformes > Serrasalmidae > Pygocentrus > Pygocentrus nattereri. Next base: position 29,799,432 of record NC_051230.1, read on the forward strand.
TCTGATATGTAAAAAAAACATGATCTAACAAAACAGAACATTTGTAGATTTTTATTTCATTTGTCTTGCAAATCATATTTTTGAACTAGCAGAAAAATAGATGGGAATAGAAAATACACAACAATACGAAGTCAGAGTCAGGAAAAAACCCAGCTCACCACAAAACAGAAAGCTACATTCACCACAGAACATGTTCAGCTTCATCTTTCACTCTAACACCAGTCACTCAGATTTGGACTCAGATATCCTCTCAACGGTTGTGATTTTAGGATCAGTTAGCTAGAACTGTGGCTGAGCTGCTGTGTGGGGCACATTCAGCCTGCTGACTAAGCTCTTGCTAGCTTAACCTACAGGCTACGGTCCCAAACACCATAGAACAGGTTTGATTTCAGCTTTCTGTCACTCCAACACCAGCCACTCCACGTTTACTCTCTCAGACATTAGCTTTTAATACCTATACTTGTTTTGGCAGAGCAGAAGTTAGTCAGAATGGAACCCATACTGTGGTGTGTAGCACTGGGTCTGTAGCTGCTCGCTAAGCTAAGGTTATCCCATTAGGCTACAAATGCAGACACATCAGAACAGGTTTGATTTCTCCTTTCCCCTTCAACACAAGTTGCTCAATGTCACTCAAATTTGAATCATCATCAAAACTTGTGTCGGTGCTTCAGTTAGCCAGAATCAAACATGTTCTGTGGTTAGAAGCTTAATCCATGCTAAGATAACGCTAACAGCTCCTCGCTACTCCTCATTGCAGCACTGTTTTCCAGTGGTTAGACATGAGTTGACATTGATTTAATGATGCCTTGAAAACACTGTGTTTACTTATTAGGTGACATAGAATCTTTTTCATTTTTTCAGATTTTGAAATGACACTGTACAAGACAATTATAAAATCATGAATGCTTTTACATCACTTACGAGAGACAATACCGTATACCGCCCAGCCCTACTGCACTATGGCTAATGGCTAATAGTTGCTCCTCTGGCGGCAGTGTTTAAATGACTTTAAGGGGCCATCAAATTCTCTGAATGGATTCCTGGTGAGATGCTCGGTTTAACAGGATTAAACCTAATGGCTTCATACTGCGTTTCCAGGGTTCTTCAGCTCTTCTAAAGGTCAGTGTCCAGCACAGTTTGGTGATTTTCCTGCTCAAATATAACAAATAACCTTGGAAATTAACAGTTGAATCTAATTCTTTTAAGCAGTAAAACTCACAAAGCTATGCTGGATAGTATCACGGAATAACTTGAAGTTTTACCAATTTACTTAGCAAAGTCCAGCATTATTTAAAAAAAGAAATGTTCAGATCACCATTAGTAGCATAAAAGAAAAAGGGGTATTGTGTATCTCTAATGTTGTTCACAGTAGTTGCTGGATTATAACCGAATAATACATCTCTCAGATCTTCAGAACAGTTTTTCCTCTCCAAAATTAGCTTTCTGAAGATACAAGTGACGATCCGAGGATAGACGTGCCTAACGAGATGAGTAGGTGAGGAAAGAAGTGTGAAAAAGTGTGTGAGAGAGCAAGAGAGACAGATTTAGAGTGTGTGGAAAATGAGCTGATGACAGTGAGTGCTAGACTGTACTTGAAAAGTAGAAGTACAAGGAAGGAGAGAGAGCTCCCACAGCTTTCCGTCTTTTTTTTGTCAAACAGGGTTTTTATAGCAACATCATCTTTCTGCTGCTGCTGTATCGATGCCAGACAGGGAGCATTTATTTCTGTGCCACATCTCAACAGCACTGTGCAGATAGCACCCTTCACCAGTTTACCTTCCAAGCAAAATGGCCATAAAATAGAAGTTATTCGTTTTTCAGCATCAAAAAGGAGAAAATAGACACGTCTGAGCAAGAAAATAATTTTTACATTTTGCAGTATTTTTAGTTCATACTTCACTCCACTCCAAGATGTTTCTTCTCAAACAGCCTCTACTCTTCTGGGAAGGCTTTATACTAGATGTTGGAATATTGCTGTGAGGATTTGCATTCAGCCAGATAAGCTCCCTGCCTGGGTAAGCACCCTACACTATACCAATAAGAGTCCTTGGGCAAGACTCCTAACACTACCTTCGCCTACCTGTGTAAAATGATCAAATTGTAAGTCGCTCTGGATAAGAGCGTCAACCAAATGCCGTAAATGTAATGTAAATGTAAGATGGAATTACAATAAAAAGCCTCTTGACTTGATGGTGTATGATCAACAACAACTCATCCCAAAGGTACTGAATGGAGCACCATCATTCCAGCAGTTCCACAACCCAATGCTGGACGTTCCTGCCAGCATTCGGCATTGGAAATTATGACCTTAGGCTCTTCTGCCTCAATGTTTGTGTGTTAAAATAGATAATAATGTCATTCAATAAAATTAAAAAAACATTTTTGGCCAACATAACATTTTCAGGCTACTGTCAAATATAAGATAACCACCCCAAAAATGCCCATTGTTTTTATTAACTTTATCAAATACTTTTGTGCGTTTTGTATGCTTTTAAAATAATTATGCGTTAAAATTTTTATAAGGAATTTTCTCAAAATGGCTTTCCAAAGAATTATAATCTTATTGAGCATGATTTACACCCCCTCTTAAATATTCAAATTAAAACATGTTCATACTGATTGATATTTTTCCATTTTTCTTGAAAACACCTCTAAAGTTCAGTCTTAGAAGTTGGTTGTATTTCCTGCTTCTCACAATTCTCACAATCACTATTTCAAATTTAGACCGTTTATTTGTCCGTTTCCTTTTCTCAGGTAGGCTTTTTGACAGCCACACATCCTTTCAGACCCATAGCTTTGAATTGTCTTCTCACAGTGGAAAGACGCCTGTTTTCAGTTCTGAAGCAAGAGTGCAGCTTGATTTTCTCCTGTCTCTCAAAGATGAAAGCCTTAAGTGCTGTTTATCTGATTGCTGGTGTCTACCAGATCTTCCAGGTGGTTGTTAGGAGCCCTGTTTTTCTCTATATTTTACTAATTACTAATTGATTTTCCTCTTCCTTATGCAAGTCACCCAAGAGATCTTTATACTTTTGCTTTCTCTGGACTGTGTTTGTGACGTACCTGTCATTGAGGCAGCAGTAGATGATTGGGTTGTACATGGTGGAGCTCATTGCGAGCCACATGACAGCCAGGTACACCTGCTGGATGAAGGGTCTCTCAAAGAGCAAAGGAAAGAACTGGTGGAGGAGGAAGTAGACGTGGTACGGCAGCCAGCAGAAGGCAAACGTGCACACCACTACAATCATCATCTTCACCACCTAGAGACCAGGAGAGATGGGTCAGTATACCTGTGTCTGAAGATAGTAGTAACTGCTTCCATTTACTGAGATTTATTGTATTTTGGATGGATGTGCACACTTTTCAAAAATGGCCACTATTCCAGGTTTATGGGTTTAATTTCATTTGGTGTTATTGGTTTAGTTCTTGGCTCACATCTCTCGCTTTTGGAGCTTTAGTGTTTTATTTTCGGCCTGAAGGAAAAAGACGTGTGTAGACCCAAAACAGTTCTGACAGACGCTGTATTTGCTAAGAAACACCTCAGCACTACGAGGAACCTGGCTCTTGAGAAGTTTCTACACAAAACTTTTAATTGAGTATGGATTTAGACCACTTTACCCATCTCTGCTTTAAAAGCAGAGCGAGAGAGTCATTGCTAATGAAGAGTGTAGGAAGTGCTATAAAAGATCCAAAAGAAGAAGCAAGAGAGCAAAATAGTGTTAAAGAGAGTTGAGAATGAGATCGAGGCCCCCAAACAGAGCAGAAAGCAGTGGTGGAAAAAAAAGATGATACAGCATGAACAAGACAGTTTGAACAAGCAGTTGAACAGAGAGAAGGAAGCGTGAATAGAGATGAAAGCAGAGAGCTGTTCTGGTTGGCTGGGAGTTTCATAGGGAATATTTCATAGCATGAAACTTCATGAAATTCCAGACACACGTGTTTTGCCCGATGTGACCTCAAATGAAGTCGCAGAGATCTCGAATGAATGATATTCCATAAAGGCAGTGTTTTCGGGAATACTTTCAGCGTGACTAAACTGAACCATCAACCATAATCTGTCACTTAATCAGAGAAAAAAATACTTTGAAGGAAAACAATTAATGAACTTCAGCTTTTTACTAAAGCTTTATTTGGCTTGGATTAGTTGATCATAGGTTATACATTTTTTACACATAAAACACCTGCAGCCTGGTGGGAATAACAGGAGACACAAGCTTCTAGTGAGTTGTATTTTCTACAATCACAGAAATCTAAAAGCTAATCATCTTCTAGTATAGAAAGGATGGATATGAAGTTCTACAACCCAGACCAAGTAAATGGTTCACAGTCTTCTAAAGCATCCATTGCTTTGTGATGTTTAAGATGGACACGTGCACTTGGAGGCTAAGTCGAAGCAGTCAAAAACCATTTTTTTTCCAACAAGAAGTGATAGCTACTTGGAAAATCACAGAAATGTGGACTACAATGATCAGATAACTGCTAAGTTTGATTAAAAACAGTAGGTAACTCTGTAATATTCTCAGAAGAAAACAACAACAGATGTGGGTTACTTGATGCTACCATTTGTGTTAACTAGCCAGCCAATGCTAACAGCACTTGGGTGAAAAACAACTGCCTCTGCGTGTAATCTTCTCAGAAGAACACGACAACAGATCTGAGTTTCTCAGTGCTAACGTTTCTCTAGCTAGCTGCATTAACTAGCCAGCTAATGCTACCAACTGTTTAAATAGCTGCTTGTGCCAGCATTTAAAATGATCGGATGACTGCTAAGTTGGGTGAAAAACATGCGTGTAACTCTGCCTGTAATTTTCTCAGAAGAAAACAACAACAAATGTGAGTTACTTAATGCTAACATTTCTCTAACTAGCTGTGTTAACTAACCAGCTAATGCTAACAGTTATTTAAACAGCTCCTTGTGCCAGCATTTAAAATTATCACATGACTGAGTGGGAAGAAAAAATAACTGCCTCTGTCTGTAACCTTAGAAGAATACGACAGCAGCTGCTAGTTACCCGATGCTAACCTTTGTCTAACAAGATGTGTAAACTAGCCTGATAATGCTAACAGCTGTTTAAATAGCTGCTTGTGTCAACGTTTAAAATGAACACATGACTGCTGAGTCAGGCAAAAAACAATTGCCTCTGCTTGTAATCTTCACAGAAGAGGAGGGGAAAAACACCAACAAGGCCGGACTTGGTATATAGCTTGGTATATGCACAGTATAGGCTAACTTGTGATTTGATTTTAGCTAGCTAGCTCAGTCACTTTCAAAACTGCCCTGGATTTCTACCCAACAGAACTTTTATTATGTGTGGTAAATGTACTTACTCAGCCCTTAAAGGATCTAGGTTTTTGTCATTTAATGTGTAAATGGCGCTAGCTAGCTAAGTGGCTTTGTTTGGACATAGGCTAACGTGTGGCCTGTTGGTGATTAGCAGGCTCAAATTCAAAGCCAAATTCATGAAGTTACAGATTTATTCACAATTTTTTTCTAATGCCCCATGTGTTACGAGGGTTACTCAACCCTCGTAAGGTTCAGATTTATCAGATTGGATGTAAATAGAACTTGCAAACCTGCTAGCTAGTTGGCTTGGAATATGGCATGCCAAGTAGATATGCTAACTCCTGTTGAGCGGCTACACAAGCAACGTTAATTTTAAGGCTGCTTTTTAATTCAGGCCACTATCAAGAGTTCCATCGCCTCCAAATCTCCATGTCTGATTTAACTCTTTTGCTGAAAAAAGATAGACACCATTAAAAGTACTACTGGTTCCTGGTGGTGTCCAAAAGTCAGTGATGGTATTTTGTGTTTTCCTGTTGGCTTGATATCACAGTGTAAAGGGTTCTAATTGGGACTGATACTAGATTAATTTGATGCTTTCCTAGTGGGATCTAAAAGTGTTCTGCAGGAAACTAGTGGTTTCTATAATAAATATATAATAAATAATAAGCCAATTCCCTTTAGAAAGCAAAAGCATCAGGTTTTTATTGTTCTTATGGTATTTGTGTGTGTGTGTGTGTGTGTGTGTGTGTGTGTGTGGGTTCCCATAGACCTTTCGCTTAGCGGTGAGTTGCTCCTGGTAACGTCCAGACGAGTCTCCGGGGATTTCACCGGCCCACAGGTTCAGTCCCACCACCAGGTATGCCCAGCCCATCACCAACAGTGGCAGAAAGTAGATCAGAATGACCACACATACATAATAACTACAGAGAAAGAGAGAGAGTGAACCAGAGTGAGCCTCATTTAGTTAATTAAACCGCAGATCCTAAGTGGTCAAACAACCTCTACATGATGTTGAGATTTTATACCAATTAATGTGTTTTTGATGAACTGTATTTCCAACTAAAGCAGCATTTAGGAATCTTTATTATGAGGAGTATGTGGGCCAACACTTCAGGTCCTCATAAGTGCATATTAGTTTCTCATATAATATACAGTATTTAAGTCTTAAGATCAGGAACTCAGTAATAAGCAGAGAATAATTACCTCAACACAACTGAATGTGATTGATTACTTCACAAAATGATCAACCAGCTTCTAAGACTGAACTTTGGAGGTATGTCTGCAGATTCTTTGAGAAATTGTAAGTGAGTCTCCTGGAAAGAGTGGAATTTGTAACGAAGATAAAAAATCTGACATTATGTTTAGATGAAGCTTCTTCTTTAATTTCCATGAAATTTCTGTTGAAAAGCAAATGATTGGGCCATTTTGACCGGAAATGAAGACTTAATGATGTTCTCTGACCTTTGCTCAACGCTATTTCGATATATAGACACTTTTATAGACAGATTTCCATTTATTTTGACGTCCAGAAAATTATAAACATGCAAAGGTTGCAAGATGATTTTTCTGGGTGCAAAACATATAGAAAATGTTCATCATGTTATGATTCAAATCAGAACAAAATATCTCTTCTTCTTACAAACATAGATGTAATAAGGATTGAAAGCTTAGAGCCTGCATTTTTGACTTTCTTCACTTCTTGTAGTGCTGTTGTAAATAAAGCAATAACTATCCAATTACACCACTGCCAATACCTGCAACTTACAAAGGCCTTAAAAGTTACAGCAGTTCCTGACTGAGGTTTCATTCCTTTTGGTGACATTTCTGCTCCATCAGTTCTACAGAAACTCTCTTTTAAAGCACTGCTGGTGTCCTTAAGTCTCTCTGGAGTAAATCCTGTCGGCATCGGTTCACTGGACCCACACTCAGACGAAGATGATGCTTGTCTTGCAGCTGACCGTGACTGCGGATCAAAACCAGGACCACACATTCAGACCAACAGTCACAATAACGGGCTCCTCCAGCACTTGATTTCCATAATCCTGGATATCTACATTGTGTAGATTTGGTCCTGGGTAACCACATCACGACTCAGCTATGTAATCTTCCTGCCCAAACACATCTGGCTACACACGAGAAGTGGCCTTCAAACTCCTAAACTGAATCAGGTTTGTCCAAAAGGGGAAGAACTAAGGCTGGCTTTGTATGGTGGAACTTGAGGGCAACATTAGTTGCTTGAGACCTACATGAAACTAAATTGCAATTGCTCTTGAGTTGGATGTAAAGCATCCTGCAACTCATTTGAAACTTGCTTGCAACAGTTGCAAGCGTGCCACAAGAAGTTTCATGAAACAACCAATACAAATGCTGATGATGCATCACGTGATCATGTTGACATTGTTTCAAATGATTTATATCACTGAATCGCTGGACAGGAAAATAGAACAGAAGCTTCTTTTTACTGGGTGGTTCTAAACGGAGATCTTCCCGATTAACTTCACACAAGGTTGGTAGCTTTTCATTTTGTTGGCTTCCTTGAGAACATTTTGTTGACCACGATAACAAAGGTGATGCTAACGTTTCTGTAACCAGCTACATTAACTAGCCAGGTAATGCTAACTGCTGTTTGTGCCACTGCTTTCTGTTATTTTACACAGAAGGGAAGAACCATAGACAGATTAATAAATAAATAACAGATACAACAAAACAGCCTTAACATTAAAACCATTTCCTTGTTTCTACAATCAATGAGTATGTTTATATGCACTCAATAATCCGATCATAATCAGACTTCTGCAGTTATATGTTTATTTAAGTGGTCACGTAAACACACTCCAATTTCTTAGATCAGAGTAAGGTCTTGAAATCTGGTTATGAAATCTGATAAAGAGAACTAGATTTTAGCTCAGTAATCAGATTTCTCAGGGCACCCTTACTCTGATTTCTTTCAGTTTTCTCAGTCTGCGCATGTGTCAAACAGACTGCTGTAGAAGACTTCTAGAAGCTTCTGTGAGTTTATTGGCTGGTTGCAAGGCAGAAATCTGATTACTGCCTGACTCATGTCGATCCGGAGTTTACCCATTATTAGATTACTCAAGTTCATGTAAACACGTTGATCGGACCACTGATAAAATCTGAATTTCTACAGTTATTGGATTATTAAGCACATGTAAACACACTCATTATCCATTTTTTCAGCTCCTCTTACTATATAGGTGCACTTAACAATTACAGACTGTAGTCCATCTGTTTCACTGCATACTTTGTTAGCGCCCTTTAAACCTGTCAAGTTGAAGGAAATCATGTTGCAAGCAACTAATAATATGAAACTAGCTGTAAGAAAGTTGCACCCGGTAAAATCAGTTTAAGACCACCCGTTACTGGATTTAAAAACTGCTAGTCTGATACGATACAGTTGACAGTTGCTTTAAATGCTGTCAATTGATTTACTGTGTAGGGTGATTAAAAAAATATCCTCCTGGTTTTATGTACTAAGAACATCTTAATTCATTGTGAATGACCACCTTTCAACCTCACTTAAAAATCAAACAGACTGTTTTTAACGGTGCCTTTTAGACGGACATGTAAATGAGCTCTACTCTGATTGGGAGCCATGTATTGTGCTTTGCTCGGTAAAACAGTCCAATCTAAGACTTGTTATAGTTTGATTTTTAAGTGAGGTTGAAAGGTGGTCATTCACAATGAATTAAGACTTTTCCTAATTTGAAAGCACCAGTTACCTTTTGCGCTACGTTAAAGGTAATAGTGAACAGACCAACAGAAATGGCCCAAAAAAATGGAAAGCATCTTTTTCCATTAACTTCCCTTCACAGTTAGGAAGGTTTTTTCCTTCTCCTGTAAAGCTACCCTTTAGGAGTTCTGACAGCAATGATATATGAAATTGTATCCGACTTCCATTATGCCAGTCAAGGCCCTTGCAGTCAGCTCATGCTTTTCGACTTGGATCAGTTCAGCGCAGCTGGAGGGTGAGTGTTTGACAGCGACCAGCAGGAATTAAACCCATGACCTCTCGTATTATAGGAAAGTGCCATGACCAGTGGCACACCACGGATCTCAACAACAGGTATCCAGCCAGGAAAGAAGGGAAAAATCAAACCATGATTTCATTAAACCTCGTCTAATCTAGGTTGCACGGAGACACAGGTGGTGCCTGTGCCATCGAGAGGCTTTTGTACAAAAGTATGAAAACAGAAAGCAGTGGAACCCCACAGAGGAGGTCTGCAGGGAGACGGAGCCCAACCTATTTGCCCTGGCTGGCTACTGCGCAGCTGAGGCCTTCCAGTTCATTTCCCCACCAATTAACTACAATCAGAGACGGAGAAGGTGTGATCAGAACAGATCACCTGCTGAGCTGTTGATTAAAGTACACTAAAAACGGCTAAAACATTAAGCAGTCATCAATCTGTCTGCGGCAAGGCAGCGCACACACAGAAAGCCTCGATAGATTTATCATGCACCCGTCCAGGTGGCCAGTCAAAACAACATCGGAGATGGACTGCTTGTCTTACTTAACTTGATATCTTTCCACAGGCTTTTAGAAAAACGCCGCTCCGTAATCAAGGCTAATTGATCTCTTACTGGAAGACCTGAGCCGCAAGTACATGCTGGGAGAGCGACATGCGTCAGAGCAGAAATTAAAATGCCATATGTCTCCACAAAAGGCTCAATTCATAGCTCTAGGTAAGTGAAGGAGCAGCAGCGGGAAGTCATTTCTGAGACGAGCTCCTCCAGTTACGCCGGCCATCCGTTCAAGAAAGAAACGTCCGAGGCCTCCAAGCGGCCGGCGGTAGTAGGCCATCAAATTTCCTGTCTCGCTTCCACCGCTTCTAGTCTAAACACCCCGCGGTTTGTTTGATAAAGCCGCGGGTCGTGAGCGCGCTCGTGAGTTATTATCCCGCTGCGGTGTTTAGAGAGTGAGACCGCAGAAAGCTTTTCGATCTTACTAGACTGTCAAACACGGGCGAAATGAATAAGAACAATTATTGGCTTTCAAACAGGGAAATGCAGATAACCTCAGAGTTATATATACAAACACAGGTGATGGTCATAATAACATTTAAAGCTCTCATGCACACACTATAGCCCACCTAGTGATAGATTCTGGCAGCACATTGTGTTTTCCAGAATGCATTTAGGTGCTTAACCACTTAATGCTGCTGTTGCATTCATGTTAACTTGATACAAAAAAGGCAAAAATTTGAGCTACAAACTACCTTTTTGAACGAGACCACGCAACAACAGGTCATGCGATATGTGGCATATTAGACATGTTTTGTCGTTGCTCTGATTGGGGTATATTGGAACGAATTACCAAACCAGCAAATTGTCACTGTCCAAAGAAAAACAGGCATCTCCAAAATGGTAACTTTACAAGAGAGGGCAAAAATGTTCTCCACTTTCAGTGTAAATTAATGTGAAGAGATTTTATTCCGAACAATTTTGGAGCATTTCTATTGATCCGTTCATTGTGAAACTTTCACTCAATGCTCAATTGAGGTAGAAAAATGGGCATGCATTTTTTTTTGTCCATTTCTGCCGTTTTTCACTTCTTGAAATAAATTGAAAATGCTTGTTTCTCTGTACATAGTGGGGAAATTTCATGACGAATGGACCACAAAGGAATGGCCAAAAATGACATGGGAAAAACTCTGGTTCCTTTGACTTACATTAAAAGTGAAGCATGTTTTCTCCTTCTCCTGTAAAGTTACCACTTTGGAGATATGAGCTTTTGTTTCCCGGACGGGAGCGATATGTTGTACTTTGGATGCTGTTACACTGGTCAACCATCAAAGCCATGCTGGGTGCCCAGCTAAACCAGTACCATACCAGCCCTAGACCAGCACAGACCATCTTTAACCAACATGGAATCCATCAGGGTCAACATACTGGAGGAAAAAGTAAAACTATATGTCTATATGATTTTTTTCAGTGCTGCTATTGTGCCCTTCTAATACAACAGTGATATAGTGACTGCATGTCGTCCAATGAACGGGACGTCGTCCAAAGGTTCTTGTGCCCAAGGGCTTCAAGGACCTACATTCATTTTTCTGTACAACGCACTTCAGACTTCCTGTACACAGTTTTATTATGGCTTAATAGTGTAGGTTACAGAATGTTATTCAGCCTATCCTTTCAAACCTCTGGAGGCCAGTACTTCCTTCCACCCTCCCTGAGAACATTTCACCTCATACAGTGGGTTAATAGCAACGCAGCCATCCTGGGGGAGAGACCATTTCATTAGAATCCAGCCAAGTGAGCGACAGAAGAACGTAGACAGCGCACTAGGTGGAAAGGTAGCATAATTGTGAAAGCCACAGCAGGCTTTTTCAACACGCATCACATTTCTATTCTAGGGTTCTTCTATTCTGAACTCTGCATGCTTCGCTGCTGCGCTGCGTGGAGTTCTGCTCTGGGAGAACACCGTGTCAAAGTGGTGTTTGATGAAGAGGCTGATTTGTTAGATGTCTGTGCGGGAATGGATGCAGCAGAAGCGTCATAAAGAAAAGAATCTGCTAATCTGTCGTGGTCAATGTGACACATTTGACAGCGCTTTATTATAATAAGAGCTCATATCACATCTCTCCGGTTGGAAGGGCTCTCTGGTGATGATGTATAATGGGTTTTAGCTTGAGGGAACTGGAAGTATTGTACTAGCATCTTTGACCAGGATTTGCTGCCTTATAAGGCTACAAAAAACTGCGTCTGCCAAAAGGCAAGACATGACACCTCATTAGCAGCACTACGTATGATTATGCTTGGTTAACTCAATGGAAGTGCACATATAAAGTCAGAGGACCTTCATTTAGTTTCATTTAGTTATCCCATCAGATATATCCACACACACACTAGGCCTATATAGACAAAACTATTGGGACACACATCTTAATTATTGGATTCAGGTGTTTCAGCCACACCCATTGCTAACAGGTGGATGAAATTAAGCACATAGCCTTGCAGTCTCCATAGACAAACAGTGGCAGTAGAATGGGTCGTAATGAAAAACTCAGTGACTTAAATTTGGCACTGTAATAGGATGCCACCTCTGCCACAAATGTCTAGCTAGATCTGCCCCAGACAACTGTAAGTGCTATTATTGTGATATGGAAGCATCTTGACGCAACAGCAGTTTAGACACTATGTAAACTCATAGAGTGGGGCTGCCAAGTGCTGAAGTGCACAGTGCCTATTCTCTGTGGAATCACTTACTAAAGAGCTCCAAATTGCCTCTGAAAGCAACATCAATGAAAGAACTGCAGGTTATTAGCTTCATGAAATAGGTTTCCATGGCCGAGCAGCTACACACAAGCCTAAGATCAAAATGCATAATGCCATGTGTCGGATGGAGTGGTGTAAAATATGCCGTCACTGGAGCAGTGGAAACATATTCTGCAGAGGGATTAATCACGTTTGTCCATCTGTCACTCTGATGGGTGAGTCTGGGTTGGGTGAAGGCCAGGACAACATTACACCCCCCCCAACTGCATTGTGCCAGTTGTGAGGTTTGGTAGAGTTGATTTCCAGGGGTTGGTCTAGGACCCTTAGTTCCAGTGAAGGGAAATCTTAATGCTTCAGCAGACCAATACATTTCTGACAATTGTACGCTTCCAAATCTGTGTGAACAGTTTGGGGAAGAACCTTTCCTGTTCCAGCATGACTGAGCCCCAGTGCACAAAGCAAGGTCCATATAGGCATGGCTGGGTGAGTTTAGTGTGAAAGGCTTAGGGTTAGGGTTGACTGGCCTGCACAGAGTCCTGACCTCAACCCCATCGAACCTTTGAGGTGTGGTATAATGGAAATTGTGAGCCAGGCCTTCTCGTCCAACATCAGTGTCTGACCTTACAAATGTTCTTGTGGATGAATGGGCAGAAATTCCCTCAGACACTCTCCACACTCTTGTTGAAAGCTTCCCAGAAGAGTGGAAGCTGTTATAACTGCAAAAGAGACCAACTCCATATTAATGCCTGTGGGTGTAATGTGGAGCTGTCCCTATACATTTGTCCATATATATATATATATCCTGTTTTTTGTTCATTGTTTAAACATATTAAACACAACATACACAAACCCGTTTCTGTTCCATGTGAGCAGGAGTGTGTGAGAGTGTGGAAATGGATGTGTGGATGTGGTAGAAAGTGGGCAGGTGTGTTAGTCTCAGCCTGCCTGGTGGTGATGATGGTGGTGGTTGGGGGGGCGGTACAGCAATTTACAAAAATCAGTGCTTAGCTGAGTACCACCCATCAGAGTCCAGCACAATGAGAGAGACAGTAAATTACACAGAGGGGGAGAAAATGAACAAGAAGACGGGGGAGGGAGAAAAGATAAAAAGACAGAAGTAGAGAGAGGAGAAAAAGAGAAAAGTAACCCCCAAACCCTTCACTGTATATGTTAAATGCACTGTCTGTTATTATTTTTTTATTATATAATATAAACTATATTTCCAAAAGTATTCGGTCGTCTGCCTTCACACGCATATGAACTTGAGTGACATCCCATTCTTAATCCATAGGGTTTAATATGATGTTGGCCCACCCTTTGCAACTATAACAACTTCAACTCTTCTGGGAAGGCTTTCCACAAGGTTTAGGAGTGTGTTTATGGGAATTTTTGACCTTGCAGAAGCGCATTTGTGAGGTCAGACACTGATGTTGGACGAGAAGGCCTGGCTCACAGTCTCCGCTCTAATTCATCCCAAAGGTGTTCTATCAGGTTGAGGTCAGGACTCTGTGCAGGCCAGTCAAGTTCTTCCAAACTTGCTCATCCACGTCTTTATGGACCTGCTTTGTGCACTGGTGCACAGTCACGTTGGAACAGGAAGGGTCCAAACTCCCCAAACTGTTCCCACAAAGTTGGGAGCATGAAATTGTCCAAAATCTCTTGGTGCTGAAGCATTAAGAGATCCTTTCACTGGAACTAAGGAGCTGAGCCCAGTTCCTGAAAAACAACCGCACACCATGATCCCCCCTCACCAAACTTTTCATTTGGCACAATGCAGTCAGACAAGTACCGTCTCCTGACAATCGCCAAACCCAGACTCGTCCATCGGATTGCAAGGAGAAGCGTGATTGGTCACTCCAGAGAACACCACCGCTTTGCATTGCGCTTGGTGATGTAAGGCTTGGATGCAGCTGCTTGGCCATGGAAACCCATTCCATGAAGCTCTATACTCTGTTCTTGAGGTGATCTGAAGGCCACATTGGAGGTCTGTAGTGATTGACTCTGTAGAAAGTTGGTGACCTCTGCGCACTATGCCCCTCAGCATCCGCTGACCCCGCTCTGTCATTTTACGTGGCCGACCACTTCGTGGCTGAGTTGCTGTCGTTCCCAATCGCTTCCAATTTGTTATAATCCCACTGACAGTTGACTGTGGAATATTTAGTAGGGAGGAAATTTCACGACTGGACTTTATTTATTTTAACATTGTTGCTTTTATTTCAATATTACTATTATCATTGTTACTATTATTAATTCTATATTTGTTTTTTTTTCAGTTCTACAAACATGTTCCACTTTGAATTGAATTGTATATGCTTTGGCAACATAGAAGAGTGAAAGAAAAAGAGAGGGAAAGGTGAAGTGTGAGAGAGAGAAAAGACAGATGGAGGGAAAAAGAGTGAGAGCAAAGGAGAGAAAATTGTGAAGACTGAAAGAAAGAGAGAGGGAGAGGAAAGAAGGAAGAAAAGTAGAGGAAAGAACAAGAGAAAACAGCGAGAGAAAAAGAGAACGAGAGAGAGGGGAGATTGGAGATAAAGAGAGGGAGAGAAAAGAGATTGAGAGAAAGAAAAGAGAAGAGAGATGCAAAGCGCTGAAGATGAGAGAGAGGAAGCGAAAGTGTGAAGAAGTGCACAACACAAGAGAAAACAAGTGGTAACGAGAGACAGGAGAGAGACAAAGAGAGAGACAGAGAGAGAGAGAGAGAGAGAGAGAGAGAGAGAGAGAGAGAGCTACACAGAGTAAAAGACAGGTGATAAAGGCAACATAAATACAGGTGTTTGGGTCACTGGCTGGATGTCTGTGTTTGTTTCTGGTCAAACTGGAGACCACCTGCTGAAAGAAGCCCCCTCAGAGAGAAATCATCTGCACGTTTCTGTCAGAGAACCACAGAACAGGGCGGAGAACCTCAGTCTGTCCCTGTGTCTGAATTAGAAATCATTCTAATATGATGCTGAAACAGTGTAAACACATTAAAAAACAGATGTGAAATGATGAGCGGAGCAGCGGAGAATTCTAAATGAGCAAATTGAATAAAATCAAGAATTAAGCTTTAATTTATGTAATATTCCAAATGAAATTCTATTTAATTTAATATCTTCACATAGAATTTAAATGAAATTTATATCCAGAAAGTAGTTTTAAAAAAGTTATATAAAGAAACGAGTTTTAGAAAAAAATATCAAGAATAAAGTTCGAATGGAATTAATATCAAGAATACTGTTCTAATAAAATGAATATAACGAATGAAGTTCTAATAGAATTAATATCAACAATTTGGTTCTAATAAGATTATTATCGAGAATGAAGTTCTATAAATGTTATATCCAGAATGTTCTAAAGAGTTAATATCGAGAATGACATTCTAATAAAATTAATGTCCAGAATGAAGTTCCAATACACTTAAAATCAAGAATTGAGCGCAAATATTTATTATCAACAACGAAATTCTAACAAAATTCATATTAAGAATGGTGTTCTAATAAAAATAATATCACAATTGAGGTTCTAATAGAATTAATATTGAGAATGAAGTTCTAATAACATTAATATCAAGAATAAGCTCTAATAAATTTAACATCTAGAATGATGTTCAAACAAAATTCATATCCGGAATGAAGTTCTAATAAATTTTAGATCCAGAATGAAGTTCTAATAAATTTTAGATCCAGAATGAACTTCTAATTTGAACTAAAATCCAGAACGAAGATTTTAAAAAAAATCTGCCGCCAGTCACTCACTCATTTCACTCACTCAGATTTGACTCTTTAGTATCAAGAATGAAGTTTGAATCAATTTAAAATCAAGAATGAAGTTATGTTAAAATAAATATCTAGAATGATGTTCTAATAAAATTAATATCAAGAATAAATTAAGTCACATATTTAAAACTAGAAATAATTTTAAGAAAATGAACTGTACTGAATTAACTAATTGTATTTCAAAAGTGATTCAATCTTGAGAAAGTTGGGAGAAAAAAGGACTAGTAATGGCTAATTACACTATATTTGTATCATTTTTATCATGTTTTTGTTTATATATATTCTATTGACTTGTTTAGAATATTTAAACATACAGTCCAGTGCAAAAGTCAAAGACCACCATTTATTTAACTGCTGGTCAAATCAGCCACTTATTCATTTATCAGCATCGGGAAAAAAAACAGCTAAACTTAATATTAGATGTTTCATTCAGTGATGTTGATGTTTGGAACATCAGCTTTGTTTTTGATGTGTCCATTTTCTTTTTTCTCTCAAAGATGAAAGCTGTAAGTGCTGCTTATCTGATGGGGACCGTTTTGGTGTCTACCAGGTCTTCCAGGTGGTTGTTAGGAAGCCTATTTTTTTCTGTAGGTTTTATCATTTTTTGAGCTCCAGTTTTGGAAACTATTTACTTTATTTACTTA
Organism: Pygocentrus nattereri; assembly: GCF_015220715.1. Classification (NCBI taxonomy): domain Eukaryota; kingdom Metazoa; phylum Chordata; class Actinopteri; order Characiformes; family Serrasalmidae; genus Pygocentrus; species Pygocentrus nattereri. Next base: position 29,816,348 of record NC_051230.1, read on the forward strand.
TTTACTTTGGATTATCTTGGTTTACTGTGGATTATCTTATATCTGATCTCCTCAGAAAAATCCCCTGAACAAAGGAATAACTTTAACTTGTGAATGGTGCATCTTTGTGTATATTGTGCACATGGGCTATGTGGTCAGTCTCTCTCTCTGTCCAGCACCTGACTGGAGTGGTGTTCGAGGGGGTTGGGGTTTGGCAGGGGTAAGCTGACACCCGGCAAAATGCCGGCTGACTGGCACAGCAAATCTGGAGTGTGTGTATGTGTCAGAGAGAGCGAGCTATTGTGTGTACAGCAAATGTGCTATGTGCATTACCTCCTGCCAATGTGTAGCTAGACCAGTAAGCAGAGCGCAGGAACTCAGGGTGGGAAGCCAAGCTCTCATAATCCTAACGGCTCTATTTATACACCAGCATTCATGTTCATATCACCACTAACCAAATCTGTATAAGCTCCAGATCTGAGGCCTCCCATTATTTGTCCAAGCCCTACAGAACCCTATTATTCAGGTTTGGCTTGTTCAGATTTGGACATAATGTCTCACATATTTATTGGGTTCGAATCATAGGAGAAGCACCATGGAGGTCCATCATAAGACCAACACTTCTATGAGAACTGTATGGGGCAGTTGTGGGGTGGAGGTTAGGGAACCAGCCTTGTGACCCAAAGGTCATTGGTTTAATTCCCAGAGCCAACAGTACATGACTGAAGTGCCCTTGATAAAGGCACCTAACCCCCAGCTGCTCCATGGACACTGTGGATAGGGCTGCCCACCGATCCAGGCAAGTGTGCTTACTGTCCCCTAGTGTGTGTGTGTGTGGTGTTTCACTGCACAGTTGAATGCGGAGGTGAAGTTTCCACCTTGTGGGACTAATAAAGGGATACTTAATCTTAAACACCGGGTCTAGTTACACATTCTGTTGACCTAAGTGACAGAAAGTTAACATCTCCTCTACATAGTTTAACAAAAACAATAAAGGGTGCCATTAGTTTTGCACACTCCACATTTTACATTTTATTTGTTTACCAATACATTAAGTTCAGCACAGAAACAGCAGTTGTGCATTAAAATGTGTTTGTTTGTTCTCTGTAGAGGATGGTATTTCAACCGGGGCGCCAAAACGTTTGCTAGGCTATTTAACACTGTGTAGTGTAGTATAGGGGTCAGTGAGTTCAGGTTGAGTTCAAACTTGTTGTTGGGGTCAGTTTTGGGCTGAATGTTCTCGGGCCGTGTGCAGGTTTGGACCGAAATTTCAGACCTGATTAAAGCTCGCTGAAAAAACCTGACGTCCAGTCAGATCCAGCACTTCACGCTACACGCTACCTTCACCATTTAACCCAGATATGCCAGAAACTGTGGCCTCATTATGAAGATAATAAGCGCCGCAGCCGCTCTGACATGATCAGGTTAATCCTCATTGTGCCGCGGGTGTAACCGGGCCGGCTGGGAGACGGCCTCTGGACAGTCCTGAGTGACGCTTTCAGACTACTTAGCACTCATTGTTCTTCTTTTCAGAAGAACCGATGACGATACCTCGTTTTTCTTTCTGCCTGAGGGTGAACAGGCTTCTCTGAAGGCTTTGTTCACACATCGCGAGAGAGTCATTGCTTGGCTCTGCCTGTTAAACACGTGTACCACCTCTTAGTGATGGGAGTGAGAAAGTGAACATGCTTCACACTGCAGCCTCAGACTCAGAATTGTTCACAGCGGTGGTGATAGGAGCCTATCCCTGCAGTCATCGGGCGGAAGGCAGGATACACCCTAGACAGGTTGCCAGTCTATCGCCGGGCTTCCATCAACCCCTTTTTTTGGCAAATTTTAAAAATGTGCGAAAAAAAAAACATGAATTAAAAAAAGCCCTAAATTCAGAAAAACACCAAAATATCACAAAAAAGAATTTTACGCTAAGATGAGGTGGAAAGGTTAGAATATCGCTAAAGCTGAAATGCAAAAAAGTGGCGGAAAGGGTTAAGTGAGAAATGATTGGCCCTACAGATGGTTCGATCATGGCCCATAGCTTTTCAAAGATTCGACATTGTGCAGTGCCTAATTAAAGCTTGTTTGAAAAGTGACTCAAAAATGTGATCCCACATTTGTCTGGTGCATTCGCAGATGCAAGGTGGGCGTCGTTGGCATGGAGATTTCAGCCCTTATTAGGTGGACCATTGCTTGTCCTGCCCAGTGTCTCTGAGCTGTATATGGAACGGACATAAAAAGATGGCAATGACTGTAAAGATAATTCTACTTAAAGCAAAAACCGAGTTAAATCTCTCCATCTTGCTCGTTTCAATGCAGCCTCTAATCATAGTAGACTATGTCATCAAAAGTTTCTTCTGTAACTGTAGTGGATGGAAACACAACTTATTACACATTTTTTTCTAATGAAATTTCATAAATGCACACAAAATGTGCATTTATGGGGCAGTCGTGGGCTGGAGGTTAGTGAACCAGCCTCGTGACCAGAAGGTCGCCGGTTCGATCCCCAGAGCCGACAGCACATGACTGAGGTGTCCTTGAGCAAGACACCTAACCCCCAACTGCTCCCCAGGCGCTGCGGATTGGGCTGTCCACCACTCCGGGCAAGTGTGCTCACTGCCCCCTAGTGTGTGTGTGCTCGCTAGAGCGTATGTGGTATTTCACTTCATGGATGGGTTAAATGCGGAGGTGAAATTTCCCTGTTATGGGACTAATAAGGGTCTCTTAATCTAAAATTCGCCAAACGGTTGAATGAAAACCCTGGCCATCATTTTTGTTTGCCAATTCGCCTCAATGTGTAACTTAGCATTGCAGACTTCTGCAACAAAATTTCACATCAAATTCAACTTCAGTGAACTCCAACATGTAAATTCATATCCTCCACCAAATGCACCACTACTGTGGCTGTGTCGACTGGCAGCGTGGGTGGCCCATCTTACATCATTGAACCTCCAAAATGTAGGAAACGCTAAATTAACCCAGCACAAACCTTTTGCCATTTCTTCCCCACTAGCTATAAACAAACACACAAAATAGAGACTGTACAATCTGCAGTTAGTCAGAACACTGTATTAATATCCTTACTTTAGTGGTTTTGTTGTTTGTTTTACACAATGCAATGTTAGCTTCAGGGCTAACTGCAGCTGCGCACAAGTCACCCAACTGCCAACAACCATGCCAGTAGTCTACAAGTCAGTCTGTCTAAATTACATCTACAAATTACAAGTCGAAACTAAGCAAGTCTAAACTAAACTACATCAAATATGAATCAAACTAAATTATACCTACAAGTCTAAACTAAACAAGTCTAGATTGAGCGTCGCCTGCTTGTGAAGGTGAACTTGTTTAACCAGGCAAGTAATTTGGAAACGTCTCCAAGTAGCGGGTAGTCAAATGGTGTGAAATGATATCAATGTACAAAGATAGTTTTCTGAAGTAAGAATCACTGAATTTCTTTTCCAGGTCAGATTCAGTATCATAACACGTACAGACTAAAGTAAGACTGTTCGTATTCAAGTCTTGCCATGAAGAGGCCGGTATTTTCTACCCAAAACAACTACACAGTACTTCAACTTTAACTTCAAATCCAGCTGTACAGCTTACTTCAGAGAGTCTTATCATGCGGTATCATGCAGAGAAAATGCATCATTCCCATCTGCCCAAAAACATTCCACTACAAAATCTAACCTAACTGGCCCTGATGACTCTTTCCCGTTCAAAAGAATCCATTTCTAATGATGTAGCTGAGTTCACGGCCGGTAACTGGACATAAGTCTACATCTAATTCAAAGGAAGAAGCCAGCAAGCTGTATTTGCTCATTCAAATTAGCATCTTTTTAAGCAGCCCTGCTGTAGGACAAAGTTGCATAAAGTGGGCCACACATCATGTTCATGCCAGGATACATGCCTGTCTGGAGACAGTATCATCACAGTGAGAGAGGAAGGACATTTTAAAGGAAAAAGAGAGGTGGAAAGTGGGAGTAAGTAGAAGTAGGAGGGGATGAACAGAGGAAGAAAGAAAGGAAATGCTCACTGAACCTGCAACTGAGCTGGACCAAATCCCATTCACTTAAGGACGTCCATGCCAATTCACGCCATTCCCTTTCATCTCTCTTTACAAACTCTACCCCCAACTCTTCAGTGGTTTTCCTCCCTGAGCTCTGCTGAGCGCGCAGCAGTGGCTGTCTGTTTTTGTAGAAGCGTGGGTGTTCTCGCTCTAGGCGGGTCTCCACGTGAGAAAACGCGTCGCCTTTTTGTCAAGGTGAACTTTCCGTCCCGCTGCTTCTTTGTAGGACAAGGGCTTCGCTCTCATTTTTACACCCACGCTGTTGTTTTTGCAACGCTCCAATGCCAAAATGCAAGAGGCTCATAGAAAAGTAAACAACCATGAAATTAAGTTGTTTCATGTTCTTCTGAACCCGAGTGCTAGGGTGTCTATTGGACCCTTGCATATACAGTACATTTCCTGATGAAGGAGGTGCCGTAAACAATAGAAAAATAAAGCCACAGACAGATGTTCTGGTTTTTGCTACACTTTTTTGCTACACTCTTAGCTCTATGAGCGATGCTGTAGAAGAACCCTTTTCGGTTGCCTAAAGAACTATGTTTGAAAAACTTTTTAGCCTTTTTAACCTGTTTGTCCATTGCTGTCCATTTGATCTTGGCATGGTCGTCTTTGTGGAGAGGAGTGCATTGTTTTCATAGTGGGTTCTCACTCCTTCTGTTTCACCCCTCGTTGCTCACTAGCAGCTCACATGAGTACTGACATTTCACACTCAAGAGCCAACAGTGTCCTAGTTAATCTGATAGCAAAGGTACAGGTACATGCTTAAAGAACATTCACAAAATGTTCTATACCAGTGGTCACCAACCCTCCTTCTGGAGATATACTGTCCAGCTCTGGTGTGAGTTCTTCTCTGGTGTGAGTCAACCATTGAAAGCTTTATCGGGGACCTGAAAGTGGTTTGAGTATGGAACCCTTTGTGGTACCTTCATTTTTAAGCGTGCAGTACCCAAATGAGTCAGGCCATCTTTTATGAACATTAGATTAAAGCAATCAATCAATCTCTTTGAATATATATGAAGTGAACTAGTGCTGTCCAGTACAAAAACATGCCTTATGGTTTTGAGGTTTGGTTTAAGCCAGTGTTTTGAATCTTTAGTGCTTTAGCACTCTCAAATCAACCAATTCAGCCCAAAAAGGGCTTATTAATGTGCTGGCTATTATTATTAGATTAACATTAAATATGGGTCTTCAAAACCTCCAGTGTTAGAAACGCTGATTTAAGCTATCCAGCCAAACTGAATTCCTACTTTCTGAAAGAAATCGGTATGTTTGGAATGCATTGTTGGAGCTGCTCAGCAGTCTGCTTGTGCAGCAGTGGTCTGGAAAAAGATCCAACGCTCCAGACTGCCACAAACTACTGTGATTAATTTATTAAGCTCAGAACTGGAACAGTCTGGAACTCCTTTATAGCCATTAAAATGACTATAAAATTATACTTACAGTGAACGCTTGCCAAAAAAGCTGTTTATTTTATTAATCTTATTCCAAATCTAATCAGTATCCTAAGACCTGTTTGCTTCTTTAATTTAGGCCTGGAGTTAAGTGGCTAATGTAAGCTTACACCCCACCTATTAGCACTGTGCAAAATGCACCTTGCCTTAAACTATGTTGTTGATCTCAAACATTATAATGTCTTAGCTGATTGGTCAGCTACAAAATCAGATTTTTCAGAGAACTGTCACTTTATGTTTCCATTTTAAGGTGCCATGACCCGATTCACATCCTAGACCAGGGGTCAGCAACATGTGTCTCCGGAGCTCTTTTAGGTTAGAATTCGATTTTTTGGTAATAATAAAATAATCCTCCTTTACAGTAAAATAAAGCTTTGCTGATCAATATAACACAATTTTAACAATCTTAATAAATGGTCAAAGACGCTGTAGTGAATGTATAATAACTATATATAACTGCTAATTTACCCTATAACCCTGAAGATTGGCTTGCAGACTGCGGGTCACTATTGCAACACAGACAACTAGTATAGTAGCTTACGAAATGGCAAAGAGAAAGATTTAAGACAAACGTCGATACTAAGAGACGAATGGACTTTGTAATCACTCCAGCTGGTTTCCTGATATGTTTAATGTGCAAAGAGAAACCATCAAACAATAAAAAGTTACAAGGGTGAAGTTGCTTCTCATTTGCCCGATTATTGTTTGAATTTTCCCGTTTGAACTTAAATGGTGCAGCTGTTACATATATTCTACTTTGTGGAAAAGTTTCCTGCTGGAGATGTGGGAAAAGTGGCTGTAGCTGAGCTGAAGCTTAAAGCAGAGCAAATTAAGTCTGTGTTTTCATTTACATTATATTTTTATGCTGTATTAGTACATCATCACATACACATTTACAGCCATGATGGTAAAATGGACATAAAGTGAATGAAAGGACATTGGGTCATTTGGGTTGCCAACCCCTGTCCCAAGACCATGTCAAACGGCAGTTTGCTGAGCACAGCCCTACCAGCAATGCTGCTATAACTGCTGAAGATAAAAAGGCCACTATGAGCTGGACTGTCCAGTGTGATTTCCTCCATATATCCAGAAAAGGCCTTAACTTGTCCTTCAGATCTCAACAGCAGCAAACTCCAGAGTTTTCCACTCTGATCTGTATTTCAGCAAATCTTTAAACTTTAAAAACAACTTGTCCAAACACACAGGCATAATCAGGTATAAAAGAAAGTGAATTTGATCTGAGCATTTAGCGTAGACTAAACAATACTAAAAGTTTAGTCTAGGCTGTATAAATAAACAAGACTAAACAGTATAAATACATAAGAACTCACAGGAGGCTTTGAAATTGAGCCTTTATCTCATTAACACTAAGATAAACTGTGTGCTTAAGGGAAGATTGTGTTTCCCAGAGAAAGATGAATTGTACTACAGGACTACCATGGTCGATTTAATATCCTCCACTGAGATATGAAGACACTACATTTTTCTAGTTTAGGCTTAAGCTGTATCATCATTTTTAGCAACTTTATCTGATGGCAGACCAACTGGAAATAACTCCACCAAATATACATGCAACACTTACGATATACAAGACACGCCATAAGGATATTTTATCTTAAATATTAATATGATTAGTATGCTTTTCTGAGTATATGATGAGTGTGATAAAACTAAACAACTGCACAAACCATAAAAAGACAGATTTAGACCAATCCTAGAGAACTTGTAACCACTCAGTAGTAACTGGATAAACTGACTGGTAACAAACAGCTGACAGGGTGGTAGCCCATGATGAAATCATCTAATTAAATATGACATAATATATACTGTTTTCCTACTTATTTGCAAACATCATAGTGTTTCCACCCCATAAAAGCCCCGTCTCCACTCCAGATGAACAGTAGAATCATTCTTACATTGTTTTGAAGTTCATGACGTCATACTCAGGCCAGTCGATGTAGCAGACAATGCGGCCAGGCAGCTCATCAGTGTCAGAGTAGTAGTACTGCGGGAAGGCCAGCAGGAAGGCTAACACCCAGATCACCCCAATGATCACCTTGGTCTGAGTGGATGACAGCCGCTGCTTCAGTGGGTGGATTATGGCCATGTACCTGGAGGGAGGAAGCCAGAGAGCACAATGGTAACCAACACTGAAATCACTCTTGGGTGCAAGTAAAATCAAATAGACAAACCTGGACTGCGGTGAAATCTTCAACCTGATGGCGGGGGCAATAGCCAAGACCCTAAGAGGTATTCATTGGTCACACCCATTGTGACTGGTTGATTTCTCTTTCACTTAGTTATGTTGGTAGTAATCCATTGTTTAAGGCCTTCTGTCCATCTCCTGAAGTCCTAACCAATGGGAGATCTCACATGGATGTATCTGCCTAGATACCACAAAAAATCCTGATTGTATAATTTTTGGTTTGCTTTGGTTTCAAGATTTTAACAACAAAGTAAAAGTATCACAACAATACTTAAAAAAAAACAGTTTAGGGACAACCTTGAAGGCCTTGACAGTTCCTCAGCGTCAATTTTCAATGTTACTTCATGTATATACCTTACCATCTCTGGCATTGCTGACTAAAACCTGATATTGACTCGGTTAGTACATGAAGCAGGGTGGTGAATATACCAGATATTGGGAGATGACTTTCAGTGAATATTAATCTATACTAAAGAGCTTTGCTAAATTGGTTAGTCAGGTCTTTCCCTGTCACACGATGTTACCAACTGGGAGGACTGCATGTGCTTCCTCTGAGACACATGAAGCTCCACCACATGTTCTTGAAGTGCTGCTAATTCAACATCATTAGACAGCTCAACGTGCTTGGAGGAGAACACTAACTGCCTATTCTGTAATACTAGCTAGAAGATGACCACATTATCATGCAGAGTGAAGGGGGAGTGGGAGGGCTACCCTCCGAAAGAGACAGCATGGATAATTATGACCTCTTGGATGAACCTTTATGGATGGAACACTGTTATTACTCATATTACTGACAAATGATGTAATCTTGCTTGTGAAAACCAATTTGACAATTAGTTTCTGATGCGCATGAAATATGAACAGTTCTTGTTAGTGAAGTCAGACCTTTTGACCCTAGATGTAATTTATACTGGCACAGTGCTTTCAGTTTTTTAGGTAATTTCTTGAAGGCCATATTACTCTCCAACCTCTTTCAAGCTGATTTAATTCAAAGCCCGGCACTGCCAATGTATTTTCAGAGCACAAGGACACTCTGTTATCTTTTGTCCATAATATATTTAAGGAATTTTTTTTTGGTTAATTAGGCATGTTACTACTTGTATGAATCATTTAGGCTGATTGTGTTAAACCAGGCAAATCAGGAGAGTATCTTAACGGGGATGAGCCTTGTCTATTCTGGGTATACATCTTATGGTGTAATTCAAGTTCCATCCAGTGCTTTCAAATCATTTTCTCAGATTGTAGTGTTAGAAAATGTACCATTACTGTTAAACAAGTAGTTAAAAAAGACATTTTTAGAAAAAGGTAGAAAACTCAGAGTTTTTTTTTAATGATAAATTGTAAATAATAAAAACAAAACCAGAAACAGGCCAGATCATCTTAAATGATCTATAATTATTTTAGATACAAAGACACCAATGGTTTAATCATTAATCATATAAATGAGTGGTTCTCAAACTGGTCCTCGGGCCTCACCTCAGATGCTCTGAAATCTGTCAAGCTGTCATGGAGCTGTCAAGAAGCTGTTACTGAGAAAACCAAATAGACAAAAAAGAAATTATGCACTATTTAATAGTGCGTCCTGCTATGATGTATGGTTTGGAGACTGTGGCTCTATCTAGAAGACAGGAGGCTGAGCTGGAGGTGGCGGAGATGCTGAGATTTTCGTTGGGAGTGAGAAGGATGGACAAGATTAAAAATGAGCAGATCAGAGGGACAGTGAAGGTGGAGCAGTTTGGAGATAAAGGCAGAAAGGCCAGGTTGAGATGGTTTGGACATGTGTTGAGGAGGAATAGTGGATATATTGGGCAAAGAATGTTGGAGATGGAGCTGCCGGGTAGAAGGAGAAGAGGTAGACCTCAGAGAAGGTTTATGGATGTAGTGAAGGTGGACATGGAGATGGTTGGTGTGAAAGTAGAGGAGGCAGTGGATAGGGCGAGATGGAGGCAGATGATCTGCTGTGGTGACCCCTAAAGGGAGCAGCCGAAAGAAGAAGAAGAAGTATATCAATGCATTATGGTTATATAAACCTTCCCATTGTTCTTTCTTGTTAACATATATTAGCAAAGCTTATAAATGTTTTTTGTTCTTTACTTTACAGACTATGTCAGGAAAATTTGGTAAAAATCAAGCCATCTTCCAGACGAATGCATTTTATTTAATTATTTTAAGTAATTTGAGCTACGTTATACATTTCTTAGTGCATGATTTATCTTATTTATTTATTTATTTCAAAGTACTTTATATTTCTTGTTGTTTTCTAAATTAAATTCAATTAGAATTTCATGGGATTCTTATAGGATGTCCAACAAGATCCCTACAGGATGTCCAATAGGATTGCTATTGGATGATCAATAGGATTTCTATAGGATTCCTGTAGAATGTTCACAAGGATTCCTACAGGACGTTCAATAGGACTGCTACATGATGATCAATCAGATTCCAGCATTATTCCTACAGTATATCCAAAAGAATTGCTATAGCATGATCAATGAAATTCCAATAGGATTCCTACAGAATATTCACTAGGATTCCTACAGGATGTTCAATAGGATTGCTAAATGATGACCAATCGAATTCCAACATTATACATTCAGGATGTCCAACAGGATCGCTATAGGATGCTAAATAGGATTCCAATAGGATTCCTGCAGAATGTTCAATAGGATTGCTATAGGATGATCAGTAGAATTTCAATTAGATTTCTACAGGATGTCCACTAGGATATCCCCTGGTCAAAAGTCCTATGGGATATTACTAGATTTTTTATCATATTTTGAAACCAATCCTGTAGGAATCAAGAACCAGATCGCCTGAGATATTTAGCAAGGTTTTATGGACTGATGTGTATAAATTTGTAGTTGGGATAACGTTGGGATGAGAGGCAGAAAATATAAACAAGCTCTACCTGGAAAACCCTTCACATCTCCACAAGTTCAGTTGTAGAAGTTTCTTCGCAAATGTCTTTAAATAAATTGAAATCAAGATTCCAACAAAGAATGGAAGCTGTAATAAAGGTCAAGAGTGGACACGCTAAATGTTATTTACATGTTATACGATATTATAGAGATCACATTTTGCTGTTCAGGCTTCTTTGTCATTTTTTGTCCAAATATATGTATTGCACGTTTTTTACAGTGAAAAATGAATAATAACTGTTCTGACTAGAAATTATACAAATGAATGGTGAACTCTGATTCATAAACAAAGTGCATGTTTTTATGAAAAGAACATTCAGGCTGCATTTATTTCCAGTGAACCTCCTTATGAATATTTCATACACCCACTCTCCCTAAATGTTCCTAGATCTGTAGACGTAACCTGGAAATAATGAATGTTTGTATTCATTTGCATGAATAAACAACTGCCACCATAAAACAATCTTCCTGAGCTTGTTTCACTTAGAGATTGTGTAAGTCTTTGCAGACATTTGATTTGCAAATAAATGACTAATTGGCCGCTTTTGAACAGTTGTGTCGTAGTTTGTGCAGAACGAATTTAATTTGATTTGCTCAAACAGATTCTTCTCTGCATCTGCACAGAGAACAAAGTGTGTTAGCACCATTCGCTCGTGCTGGTGAAAGTGAAGCAGCGCTTCAATCGCTCTTTTCACGAGAGAAGAATAGAGGAAATTGTGGTTCCGTTTGACTCACAGAGCTGCGCAAATGAAGGCAGGTCACATGCGTTTCCATCGCACCCAGCCGTCACTTTGCGGATTAGTGAGGCAGTGGATGACTCACACGACTATATTTATGCGCAATTTAAATAAACTATGTGGCCAAAAGTATGTGGACACCTGACCATCACACCCGCATGAGCTTGTTACACATCCCACTGCAAAAACCCACGGCCGTTAATAAGGAGGTTCCCACCTTGCGCCTGTAACAGCCCCCACTCTTCTGGGAAGCTTTCCACAAGATTTTGGAGTGTGTCTGTGGGAATTTGTGCCCATTCAGTCAAAGGAGCATTTGTGAGGTTAAACTCATTTGCACTGCTCAAGAGTCTAGTACTGATGTGTTTTACACCCCTCCAGCCACCGCTTGGCAATGCTTACAGCAATTTTTTATGATGTCAGTTCATTGTGCAACAGTGTTAGCTTGCATGTAGTCTCATAGCTCAGATGTGATCTTGTACTAAAAACCTGTTAAACTTTTGGTGCTGGATCGCAAAGTCTTTCTCTCGCAAGAGATAATGTTTATTTCAACCGCATGTAATGTGTTCTCTGCTCATGTGACTCACATCTACATGCTTAACTGAAGTTTTTTGGGGGGGCGGAGCTAACAACAGGCTTGTTGTTCATTGAACAATATTGATGATCATATCATCACCCCCTACTGTGAGCTCCGTCTTCACGAGGTGTTGGATTGGTTAAAAAATGTACTTAGATTGTTACCACCTTAGTAAGAGTCATGATTGGCTCCTCCCACTCCTCCATGTGCTTTTTGTTTACTTTTGATCTTCCATGTGCGTTTGTTTTGGGTCGCCTGATTCCGTGGCATCATTGAAGGCTTGCCTGCCTCTGTGGATGTCGCAGTTCCTTTGTTTCCACTCCTGTTTCAGTGTCTGTGCCTTTGGCTTCCACTCCCATTCCTGCTCCTGTTCATGTTCTTGCTTCTGTGTCTGTTCCTGTTCATGTTCCTGCTTCAGCTTCTGTGCCCGTTGTTCCTACTTCTGTGCCCGTTGTTCCTGCTTCTGTGCCCGTGCCTGTTCTGTCCTCCGTTCCTCGTGTCCCATGTCCTGTACCCACTTTTTTCACCCTGGCTCCTGTCCCTGTTTAGTTTGGCTCTGTCCCTGTTTTTGGTCCCTTGTGTCTGTTTGGTTTTGTTTTTGTTTGGCATGCTTCTGAGCCACGTGCCTTGGTGGGGGTAACTGTCACGATTGGCTCCTCCCACTCCTCCATGTGCTTTTTGTTTACCTTTTGATCTTCCATGTGTGTTTGTTTGGGTTCAGTCCAGCCCCCTTGTTTTTTGACTTCACCCCTGAATGTTGCCACCTGTTTCCCACCTGTCCCTCGTCTTGCCTCTGATATATAAGCCCTGTGTTTGCCCTGGTCTGTGTTGGTCTTTGTTTGTTGGATGTATTGTATTCTCGTGTTTGGTTCTTGTTTGAGGTTCTGTGTTGTTTATCAAGTCTGCACCCTGATCCATTCGTGTTGGCTGCTTGAACCTGGAGCGTTTCGACTATGACCCTGGATTTGCCCAAAACAAACCTCGCTTATCTCAGTGTATGCATCCGCCTCCTTGCTCCACGTTACAGTAAGTCTATGTTTCCTCCTACTTTTAGTCCGAAGTTTCAAACGTGTATTCTCGTTACGTGATCACATCTGGCCACACAAGACTCCTTTGCCTGTAGCAACATTTAAATTTCAACTCTTTAGAGACCCCGTAATTCAGAGTGACAGAGTGATTCCAGTGACATTTGGAGGAAAAATGTCAAACTGTATTGGCTTTAAGACATTTTTATTTACTACACAGTGCAAATAGCAGCGATGTGGAAAAACGACTTTCATTTGTCCCATAGAGAAAACAGCTTAGACCCAGACTTTCTAATATGGGCATGACACCAACTGCAGAATCGCGACAAGACTTCAGGGGACAATTTTAATACTGTCTGAATGCTCATTTTATCTTTGAGTAGACTAGTAAAATGATATTACAGACAATCCCCTGAATAACAATTCCAATCCAAATAGGGCTTTTTGTGGTATTTCCAATTCCATTTCTGTAGGAGTATATGTAAATGCTAATGTGCACCACCTGACATCACACACATCCACCGATTAGCTCCTTCAGTCCACAACAGCACCTTTTATACATATGAAGATGATTGCAGTGATTCTTAAGATCAGCACCAAAGCTTAGGAGTTTTCTCCAGAGTCTGCAGAAGTCTCAACATTTTCTTAACTCAAAAGCCACAGCAGCAGCAGACCTACTCTGCTCTCAGGCCTTCATAAGTGAAAGATCCTGCTTTCTCTGCACATCGCTGTAGATCTCCATGACTTCAACTTGCACTATTGAGTTTTAAATGAAAGGAAAACCCAAAATTAAGTGTCTTAGTAATGAGCTGCCAGAATAGCTTCAATGCAACTTAATCAGTCACTGGATCTGATGACTGTCAAGGCCCCTTTGTGCTCTGTGGGTGGAGGCACTGTCATCGGGGACAAGGCCAGAATAGAAATGTTTCATCATAGCAAAAAGGAAACCAGTCAGTATTGATTTTGCATTGACCCTTCCAACTAAGAGGACGAATGGACCCAAACCATGATAGCAAACAGCATAATAGACCCACCAGACCTCCTCACATTAGGGGTCAAGCAAGACCTGTATAGATCTCTTGGTGTATGAAGCACATGCACTCTCCCATGTGTGAATGTATCCATCTGTATTGCTGTTTACTACATCTCTGTAGACCTTCCGAAGGTTTCTACACCACTGACCTCTCAAATGCTCTTTCGTCTTTCTACTCGGGGGGGGGGGGCAGTCTTACTATAATACCCCTCTCTAAGTAGATGTGGACAGACTGTTCTTGGTGAAACAGACTGAATACTTCCTGACATTCTCAGACAAATTTCTTATAAGTGACATCTTACTTGGCCAACCAAACCAGTTCTGATTCTTTCAGCCTATTGTTGGATGGGATTTACAAAGGTGAATTAACACAGACGGTGTAGTGTGGTCCAGGTTTTATTTCTGTGAAATCACTCGTTTAGCTTTCCTGTGGAAAGATTCCGAAAGCCCTATCAGTTATACACTGGATTACGTTTGGACAGCCACTGTTCAGTCCAAGTCTAACAGGCCTGACTGCTGTGGCCAGATCAGCTGCTAATGTCATTTCAGTGAAACGAGTGGGTTGAGAAGTGCAAACTGATGTGGAATATGAGTCTGTTGCTAGATTTATAAGCAAAAAAAACATCAGTCTTCTCCTAGACATATCAATATGACACTGGGTTGCTATCAGGTTGCTAGTTCAGGGTAATTATGGTGATTTATATACTCGTCGTCCACTTTATTAAAGCTCCTACCTTCCACTTTTTAACATCCTTCTCAAAATTTGAGGACATCTTGCCTTTTGTTTTGAAACACTGCTATTTTTCAGTTCAGGAACAAGAAATACCAGTGAAAGGTTTTATTAGAATGGAACATGATACAATATAATTATAGAATTCCGGATAACAATCACTGGAGCTTCAGTGTGAAGTCATCGAGTGTGTTTACAGAAACTCAATAATCTGATCATAACTGGATTTCTGCAGTTCTCATATTGTTGTTGTGTAAACAGGAGACTCTGATTTCTTAGATCGGCTCAAGGTCTAGAAATCTGATAAAGAGGCTGGATTTCAGCTCAGTAATCAGCTTTCTCCGTGCATGTAAACTCTTACTCTGATTTCTTTCTGATTTCTCAGTTTGCGTGAAAACACAGATTGTGTGAAAAATGATCGTGGTACCGGAAATAAGATGGCACTGCTGTGAGACGGCAGCAAAACACTGTTGGAGTGACGCTGAAACCCACTACATGCTAGACGAAATGATGTATTTAAGTATTCTTCACGTTCTTCTTCTGTGAGTATTGGCCGGTTGAAAAACAGAAGTCCGATTACTGCCTGACTCAAGTAGCTAAAGAGTTTTCCAATTATCTTATTACTCAAGTCCATGTAAATGCACTGATCTGATTACTGACAAAATCTGATGTTCTGCAGTTATTGGATTAAAAAATTTTGACTATTTTGACAAATATCTTGGGTCAACCATCCAGAGCATTGGACAATACAAAAAAGAGGTGAGGAAGAGGGTGCAGGCAGGATGGAGTGGGTGGATACGGATGTCAGGGCTGATGTGTGACAGAAGGTTTACAAGACAGTAGTGCGTCCTGCTATGATGGATTGTTTGGAGACTATGGCTCTATCTAAAAGACAGGAGGCTGAGCTGGAGGTGGCGGAGATGAAGATGCTGAGATTTTCATTGGAAGTGTCAAGGCTGGACAAGATTAGAAATGAGCAGATCAGAGGGACAGTGAAGGTGGAGCAGTTTGGAGATAAAGCCAGAGAGGAAAGCCAGAGAGGACCACTTTGGAAGTTACAACAGTGTAAAAAAGTGGTGGTTTCTGTTTCGAATTTTAAACACGTTTCATTTAGCTGTACACTCATGGAAAAACAAAAATAAACTTGAACTAATCTAGCTTCCTCACAACCCACTATTTCCCACAACACAGCCCACAGTTTGAAACTCACTGGCTTAGGTAGGTCGCCACTCTGCTTTGATTACCTTGGCACTTGGCATAATGATCACTGGAGCTTCTGGGAAGTAATTACACTATATCATCAAAGGTATCTGTCTTCACACGCATATTAACTTGAGTGACATCCCATAATCTATAGGGTTTAATATGATGTCGGCCCATCCTTTGCAGCTATAACAGCTCAAACTCTTCTGGGAAGCCTTTCCACAAGGCTTAGGAGTGTTTATTGGAATTTTTCCAAACACCTGCAGTGTTCAGCACTTTGTTGCAGCCTCTGTTTTTAAAGTGCTTTACAAATAAATTTGAGTTGAGTTTTTGACCATTCTTCCAAAAGCGCATTTGTGAGGTCAGGCACTGATGTTGGATGAGAAGGCCTGGCTTGCAGTCTCCGCTCTAATTCATCCCAAAGGTGTTCTATTGGGTTGAGGTCAGGACTCTGTGCAGGCCAGTCTGTATGGACCTGCTTTGTGCACTGGTGTGCAGTCATGTTGGAACAGGAACGGGGCTATCCCCAAACTGTTCCCACAAAGTCTGGAGCATGAAATTGTCCAAAATCTCGAATCGACCCATTCTTTCACTAATGTCTGTAGAAGAAGTCTGCAGGTCTAGGGGCTCGGCTTTATACACCTGTGGCCATGGAAGTGATTGGAACACCTGAATTTTGCCAATATAGTGTATGTTTGTAGTTGCTTACAGCAGCAAGCAAAAATAGACTTGAAGCTTTGAGCACCACAACCATGCATCCTTTCCATTGTTGTACATAAAGGACTGTGTATCCTTCTGCCACCATTCTTGCTCAATAATTGCACTTTGTGAATTTTTTTTCAACACTGTGCACACATAAAAGCATACACAGAAAAGCATAAACAATGCACTGATCCAGCCCCCTTCCCCTGTGGTCCATCTGTTGCTTTAGCCTCTCTACCCCATTTATCATTGGTCAGTTTCTGACCACAGGGCTGCTGTTGTCCAGATATTATTTGGATGGTGGTTCATTCACAGCACTGACACTGGCATGGTATCAGTATTGTTAGGTGGACTACCACCAAAACATATCCACCCAAGTGTGGCTCTGCGGTCAGAAACTGACCACTGATGAAAATCTAGTGACCAGTCACTGACAATACAGCCAAACAAGCAAAAAAACACATGTTTAGATACTTGATTACAAAACAAACACCCCCACACACACTCTGCACACAATGGACTGTCAGGATAATGCTCTCCATCGTGCTCTGTGTGCTGCACCGCATCTCCGGTCATGCTTGCCTAAAGCAATTTGCTGGAGCCCAAGGCAATTACACAATGTGGATGACGCGGAGAGACAAGGCCGGGTCAAAAGGTCATGCTCAAATATGCTACTGGTCATAACCCTAGAATCACTTGATATGCCTGATAGAATTTGTTATTGTGTTTAAAAATAACGACAAAAAATACAAGACTACAATGTTAACCTGCACATGAGATGGACTTTTATTTTTTATTTTATTCAATATTTATATTTGAAATGAGAACTTTGTCTATTTATACTAATTTGCGGTCAACATATCTGTATCCAGATCACTACTTTTCAAATATGAAGCATGTTAATATGAGTATATTCATTTTAGAATGTTATTAGAACTTCCCACTGGATTTTATTGGAACATCACTGTGCGAATGAATATTTGAAGGTATAATTAGTTATTACATCCTCAATAATCAGTTTATTGGAACTTAATTGTGGATATTGACTTTATTAGATATGTATTATTAATATTGATTTCATTAGAAATTCATTCTAGACAAACTTTATTACAACTTTTTTTTATCGATATGAATGAAGTATATCATTCAGGATATTGTCTTTATTAGAGCTTTACTTTTGATAATATTTTTATAACATAATCCTAAATATGAATTACATTACAGATTCTTCTCACTTCATTCTTGAGATTAGTCTAAAAATAAATAATAAATTCATTTTTAACAACTTCCTACTAATTATGTGAAAAATCATATTCAAATAATTGTATAAATTTGACATGCATATTATTTAGTGTGTGTGTGTGTGTGTATATATATATATATATATATATATATATATATATATATATATATATATATATATATATAGTTATAGTGTTATATTATTGGAAACGGTGCTTCCAAATGAACTTTTCATATGATTCCAAACTTTATGATGGTAACATATGTTCCAATGCATTTGTATCCTGAGGCAGCCATGAAGCTCACTGCTGTTAAACCAATAAAGACGGTGTGAAGATCGAAGCAGAAGATAACTACCTTCCAGCTGTACCTTGAGCCTGTTACTTCATCAGTAATCTCCTGTCTCTGTTTGAGGTTACTTGACAGCTCAATGTGCTTTGAGGCAAGTGTTGACTTAGGCATGAAATTTGTATGATGCTAATTGGTGATAAGCTTCCACCTCTTCTTAGCAACATTAACCTCGCCGCTCCAGTGTAAAACTACAGAAGCAAACTTCAAGCTCAGAGCGGGTTTGTAAGTGTTTGGACCCTTTTAACTTGATTAAGAATTTAATTTCTTATCCTGGGTCTCGTCTCTTCGGTGGGGGTTCCCGAAGGAATGGAGTGAAACGGCCTGCGGTGGATGGGCTAGAAAAGTTCCGGTTAGTGACCGGTGTCAGGAAAAGGCTAAATAAATGCTTTTTCATAACAGCAGATGATTCGCTCTCTGTTCCAGGTCTCTAAAGCCATTTGCCCTCTGGCTACTCAAGGCCATCAGCGGGTCTAAATCTGTATCGAACTAATGCTGTTCACTATATCTTTCCCTTTCTAATACACAGGGAGCAGAGGTGGATTTAAAGGAGACCTGTATTTATTGTTCCCTGAGGCTCACTTATGACATTTATGTATGTTTCTGTACCAAAAACCGTTTAAGTTCATTTCTACATGAGCATTTTTGACCTTTATCTCTTAGAATTAAACAGGCTGTTTTGTTACTGTGCCTTTGAAAAGGGTGAGTGGGTGGAGCTAAACTGGTGTATGTCATGACGCTCTGTATGGAATGGGGAGTGAACACCTCCCTCAAGTGATTTGAGGGAAGGCCAATAGCCCTAATCTGGGGAGATTTTTAAGGGGATTATAAGATATTTACTCTAAATGGTTTATTCACTGTGCATTATACTGTACATCATGACATTTTATTTGTGCAAAATTGAAGATTGGTTATGTAAAAATCACTAATAATCAAATTATTAGATGTCATACTGCACAATAAACACTTTGTTTTGTTCTTTTAGGCAAATTACTGAGCATGGATTATAATCTAAATTCCTTGTTTTTGGTGTATTATGGTTGCATTTTATTTCTATGTCGTGAGAGAGAGATAGGACAATTATGCTCTATTGGACTCCTGCTTATGGATGGCTGTGGCATCACACAGGATCAAAGTTGCGCAGATAGGGCCAATGCTTAGACAAATATGCCAAAAAATTTGCCGCCACATGGAAGTCACGACTTTAAAGTCAACCTGAAATAAAAATGGGCCTTTATCTTGTTCGTTCATAATCCTAATCGTATTAGGATTGTACTATACAATTTACAAAAATTCCCGTTTTCTTTCATCTTCCAACATAATGCAGCAACTTGTGTCCTGCCTCTTAAACATCTTTTTTTTTTGTTTTCTTTGGGGACTATTTTGTCTCACAACACAAAATTTATAATAAAACAACGTCTTAGACCTCAGGCAGTGAATTCATAACCATTTCATGTAATAACCTTCTGTGGTGGAGATTTTAGAGGCGGACGTCTGGTTCCTATCACCACCACTGTGAACAATTCTGACTAAGTTTCTCTAGAGCAGAGCGTTTCACACCAAACCGCTCTGACTCGGTTTACATCTTACTGATTGACTTGTGCAGAAATTCCGTGGAATATCAGAGAAATTCCCCCTTTAGTAGTGTAAATGTCAATGTCAACACAGCGTTGACTTTATGACTGTACAATATATTGCTTGTTAATCATTATTGCAATATTGACAATGACTTTTACT
Source organism: Pygocentrus nattereri (assembly GCF_015220715.1). Classification (NCBI taxonomy): domain Eukaryota; kingdom Metazoa; phylum Chordata; class Actinopteri; order Characiformes; family Serrasalmidae; genus Pygocentrus; species Pygocentrus nattereri. Next base: position 29,836,296 of record NC_051230.1, read on the forward strand.
GGGTGCTATAAGCATCCTGACCAATCACAGCTACAGCTGAGCTTCTATGGGTGTTTTGAGGAATCAAAGCAGTCAAATATTCCAACAAAATGTAATAATTTTGGCCAAAATATATCTCCAAGTGTTTAGCAATTGAAATACCAGTATATATCATGATACAAATATTCTGTCCATATCATGTAGCCCTATTTGAAAGCAATGATAACAGCTATAGTAGCAAAATACAGCCAGTTTGGCTGGAATGTCTACAGTCAGGACATCTCATTTGTATTTTCATCAGCTCTTTGGCTGCTAAAACTGCAGGAGGCCGCCTAGCTTTGCCTAGCATGAGGCTCGCTCCTGGGGTGAGCCTCCGAGCGTGCGGTACAGCCAAAAGAAGCGAGCCAGAGCGTCAGAGGGAGCGAAAAAAAGAGAGAAGGAAAAGCCAAAAGGGAGCGAAACAATGCAGATGAAGCGTCCACGGCAGATGGAGGCTGACGTGAGGCGCATTCCGTTTGGAGAACAGCTCAGGAAAGGAGCCACACATGCTGGGAAAACAGTTAGCATGAAACTCGGCACCACAGGACGTCCAAGTGTGGACAAAAATCAAGTCCTCGGATTTTTCTCCCTTACCACAAATCAGCCGAGGCAAGTTTGGTGTCTAAAGTTTGCTTCTTAAGTTTTATGCGAAAGCTACGAGGCTGATATAGCGGAGCAATGGAAGTTTATTAGCATGTCGGTTAGCATCACGCATTCCATGTGCCTGAATCATCATCACTCGTACCTCAGACCGTGTGGAGTTCTGCATTCTTGGCTAAGTGGTTTTTGACACCGCATGTCACACTGTTTTATATTAAAATGAACAAAAGTACAGGCACAACGTACAGCTGTGACCTTTAGCGGCGCTAGGACTGCCGATTTCCACAAGTAGGCTAAACAAATTCTCTAAACATTCTCACAAGCCCTTCGGATTATTCTAGCATTTATGGCTTTGACGTTGGATAACTGTAGTTACCAGTGGTGGACGAAGTACACAAACCATGTACTTGAGTTAAAGTAAGGTAAAATATTACCTCAGTAAAGTAGAAGTTCCTCCCTTTAGACCTCCACTTGAGTAAAAGTACTAAAGTATTTCCCTTCAAAAGTACTGAAGTATAAAGTAAAAGTACTCAAAGGCTCATTATGGCTCTAATGTCCTGTTATCATTTTGTAACAAGACTCTTATTCTAAATTTAAAGAAGTTTAAGTTTAATTAAACCTGGCTTTAAACTCAGGATCACAGATGAGCTCCTTTACTATGTTGATCTGTAGGCCTCTGTTCATAAACATAAACCAGCCCAAACTCATTTACTATAAAATGAAATGGTGTTTATAGAAATTCAGAAAAAAGACGCATCAGGAGTTTCTTCCATCATTTGCGTAGGAAACCGGCCTGCTGTGGCTGCGCTGGGTCGGTACGACCAACGGGTCAAAACAAGCTCAAACCGAGTGCCGCTGTGCCCTGATTGGTGCTCTGGCTTTGCACTTCTTTTGTTTTGACATGTTTTTTTACTGCTTTGACTGACTTCCGAATATAGAATCAAGCGACTCGGAAAGAAAGGGAACAAAAGAAGCTCGGCTGGCTGCCTCTGCACTAACGGAGATATCCAGCTAATTAGCAGACAGCGGAGACTCGGGGCATCCCACCTCGCTCTGGGGGTCTCAACGCAGGCAGGGTTTTAAACGAGGAGATTACAGACCTACCCGCTCGCGCTCTCTCTCTCTCTCTCTCTCTCTCTCTCTCTCTCTCTCTCTCTCTCTCTCTTTGTCTTCACTCTCTCTTTCTGTCTTCTCTCTCTCTTCGCTCTTTCTTTCTCTCTCTCTCTCTGTCTTCACACTCTCTCTGTCTTGATTCTCTTTATCTCTGTCTTCACTCTTTCTCTCTTTACTCGTCATTCTTTCATTTTCTTTCTGTCTCTATTCTCTCTCTCTCTCTATTCTGCTAACTCTCTCTCTCTACTCTCGCTCTGCTTCTCTCTCTCTCTCTCTCTCTCTCTCTCTCTCTCTCTCTATTCTGCCTTAACTGTCTTTCTGTTTTGTCTCTCTCTTTAGTTTTACAGTGTCTCACTCTTTCTCTTTTTACTCTTGCCATATTCTCCATTATCTGTTTCACTCTATTTTTACTTTCTCTCAATATTCTTTCTCTTTCTGCCTCTTTACTCTGTCTTTCTTACGTTTTCTTTATCTTGACTCTCACTCGCCTGGTTATCCCTCCCTGTTTACTCTCCACTCTCTTTCTCCTTTTTCTCTTTTTTTGATTATCTCTCTATCCCTTACTCTCCCTCTTACTCATCCCTCTTACTCTCCCTCTTACTCATCCCTCTTACTCTCCCTTTCTCTCTTTCTCTCTCTTTCTCTCTTACTCTCTTACTCTCTCTTTCTCTCTCTTTCTCTCTCTTACTCTCCCTTACTCTCTCTTTCTCTCCCTTACTCTCTCTTTATCTCCCTTACTCTCTCTTTCTCTCTCTTACTCTCTCTTACTCTCTCTTACTCTCCCTTACTCTCTCTTTCTCTTACTCTCTTACTCTCTTTCTCTCTCTTACTCTCTCTTTCTCTCTCTTTCTCTCTCTTACTCTCTCTTTCTCTCTCTTTCTCTCTCTTTCTCTCTCTTACTCTCCCTTACTCTCTCTTTCTCTCTCTTACTCTCTCTTTCTCTCTCTTTCTCTCTCTTTCTCTCCCTTACTCTCTCTTACTCTCTCTTACTCTCTCTTACTCTCTCTTTCTCTCTCTTTATTCTCCCTTACTCTCTCTTACTCTCTCTTTCTCTCTCTTTCTCTCTCTTTCTGTCTCTTTCTCTCTTTCTCTCCCTTACTCTCTCTTACTCTCTCTTACTCTCTCTTACTCTCTCTTTCTCTCTCTTTATTCTCCCTTACTCTCTCTTACTCTCTCTTACTCTCCCTTTCTCTCTCTTTCTCTCCCTTACTCTCCCTTACTCTTTCTTTATCTCCCTTACTCTCTCTTTCTCTCTTACTCTCCCTTACTCTCTCTTTATCTCCCTTACTCTCTCTTTCTCTCCCTTACTCTCTCTTACTCTCTCTTTCTCTCTCTTTCTCTCCCTTACTCTCCCTTACTCTTTCTTTATCTCCCTTACTCTCTCTTTCTCTCTTACTCTCCCTTACTCTCTCTTTATCTCCCTTACTCTCTCTTTCTCTCCCTTACTCTCTCTTACTCTCTCTTTCTCTCTCTTTCTCTCCCTTACTCTCCCTTACTCTCCCTTACTCTCTCTTTCTCTCTCTTTCTCTCTCTTACTCTCTCTTTCTCTCTCTTTCTCTCCCTTACTCTCCCTTACTCTCCCTTACTCTCTCTTTCTCTCTCTTACTCTCTCTTTCTCTCTCTTTCTCTCTCTTTATTCTCTCTTACTCTCTCTTACTCTCTCTTTCTCTCTCTTACTCTCTCTTTATTCTCCCTTACTCTCCCTCTTACTCTCCCTCTTACTCTCTCTCTCTCTCTCTCTCTCTCTCTCTCTCTCTCATCTCTCCCTTACTCTCTGAGTTATTTTTATAGACAGTCCTGTTTCCCCATGCACGCCAGAAAAAGACTAGTTGAAGCAACTTTACTATCAGTGCTGGACTATGGTGAGGTTATCTATAAATACACTCCCTCCAGCTCTCTCAAATTACTGGACCCCGTGTATCGCTCTGCCCTGAGGGTCATCACTGGAGATCCGTACAGAACTCACCACTGTGAGCTGTATGCAAAAGTTGGGTGGCCCTCTTTAACGGGACGAAGGGAAACACATTGGTTGATTTTTATTTATGAGACACTCTCCGGTCATTTGCCAGAATATATCACTTCACTGATGAATACAAATAACAGTAATTATCAGACTCGCTCTAGTAACTGGATCAGCTGCCAGGTACCAAGAGTTTACTGAACTGGGAAAATCTGCTTTTAGTCACAGCACCAGCTGGAATTCACTACAGGACACACTAAAACTCAGCTCACTGGTGTCACTCAGTCATTTTAAACTTTTAATATCAAACCACCTACAGACAGCCTGCACCTGTTTTACTTAATCATATTTAATCATAACTTTTATTTTTGTGTTAGTTCTCCTTAGTTCTTTATCTCTTTTTATTTATTTATTTATTTCCTCTCATTTTATTTTTAAGTTTTTTTATCATTACTTTTTTTAATTTGTGATATTGTTACTTTACCAATTTCTTATCTATTTTTGATCTTAATTTCTTACCATTTAAATCTCAAGTTCTATTTTTATCTACTTTTATCTTTTATTCACTGTTATTTTAAATTTTCTTTTAATTTAAAATGATTAAATGTAGTTGTTTTCTTTGTCATGTCAATCCCTGTTTTTGTAAATGCTCGGCTACATTGAAAAAGAGGGTTGCCCTCAATGTACTTCTGAGTCAAAATAAAGGTTGATTGATTTTACTCTCTCTTTATCTCCCTTACTCTCTTTCTCTCCCTTACTCTCCCTTTCTCTCTCTTTCTCTCCCTTACTCTCTCTTTCTCTCTCTTTCTCTCCCTTACTCTCTCTTTCTCTCCCTTACTCTCTCTTTCTCTCTCTTTCTCTCCCTTACTCTCTCTTTCTCTCCCTTACTCTCTCTTTCTCTCTCTTTCTCTCCCTTACTCTCTCTTTCTCTCTCTTTCTCTCCCTTACTCTCTCTTTCTCTCCCTTACTCTCCCTTACTCTCCCTTTCTCTCCCTTTCTCTCCCTTACTCTCTCTTTCTCTCTCTTTCTCTCCCTTACTCTCTCTTTCTCTCCCTTACTCTCTCTTTCTCTCTTTCTCTCCCTTTCTCTCTCTTTCTCTCCCTTACTCTCTCTTTCTCTCCCTTACTCTCTCTTTCTCTCTTTCTTCTCCCTTACTCTCCCTTTCTCTCCCTTACTCTCCTCCCTTACTTCTCCCTTACTCTCTCTTTCTCTCCCTTACACTCTCTTTCTCTCTCTTTCTCTCCCTTACTCTCTCTTTCTCTCCCTTACTCTCTCTTTCTCTCTTTCTCTCCCTTACTCTCCCTTTCTCTCCCTTACTCTCTCTTTCTCTCTCTTTCTCTCCCTTACTCTCTCTTTCTCTCCCTTACTCTCCTCCCTTACTTCTCCCTTACTCTCTCTTTCTCTCCCTTACACTCTCTTTCTCTCTCTTTCTCTCCCTTACTCTCCTCCCTTACTTCTCCCTTACTCTCTCTTTCTCTCCCTTACACTCTCTTTCTCTCTCTTTCTCTCCCTTACTCTCTCTTTCTCTCCCTTACTTCTCCCTTACTCTCCCTTACTCTCTCTTTCTTCTCCCTTACTCTCTCTTTCTTCTCCCTTACTCTCTCTTTCTCTCCCTTACTCTCCTCCCTTACTTCCCCCTTACTCTCTCTTTCTCTCCCTTACACTCTCTTTCTCTCTCTTTCTCTCCCTTACTCTCTTTCTCTCCCTTACTTCTCCCTTACTCTCCCTTACTCTCTCTTTCTTCTCCCTTACTCTCTCTTTCTTCTCCCTTACTCTCTCTTTCTCTCCCTTACTCTCCTCCCTTACTTCTCCCTTACTCTCTCTTTCTCTCCCTTAGACTCTCTTTCTCTCTCTTTCTCTCCCTTACTCTCCCTTACTTCTCCCTTACTCTCCCTTACTCTCTCTTTCTTCTCCCTTACTCTCCCTTACTCTCTCTTTCTTCTCCCTTACTCTCTCTTTCTCTCCCTTACTCTCCTCCCTTACTTCTCCCTTACTCTCTCTTTCTCTCCCTTACACTCTCTTTCTCTCTCTTTCTCTCCCTTACTCTCTCTTTCTCTCCCTTACTTCTCCCTTACTCTCCCTTACTCTCTCTTTCTTCTCCCTTACTCTCTCTTTCTTCTCCCTTACTCTCTCTTTCTCTCCCTTACTCTCCTCCCTTACTTCTCCCTTACTCTCTCTTTCTCTCCCTTAGACTCTCTTTCTCTCTCTTTCTCTCCCTTACTCTCCCTTACTTCTCCCTTACTCTCCCTTACTCTCTCTTTCTTCTCCCTTACTCTCCCTTACTCTCTCTTTCTTCTCCCTTACTCTCTCTTTCTCTCCCTTACTCTCCTCCCTTACTTCTCCCTTACTCTCTCTTTCTCTCCCTTACACTCTCTTTCTCTCTCTTTCTCTCCCTTACTCTCTCTTTCTCTCCCTTACTTCTCCCTTACTCTCTCTTTCTCTCCCTTACTTCTCCCTTACTCTCCCTTACTCTCTCTTTCTTCTCTCTTTCTTCTCCCTTACTCTCTCTTTATTCTCCCTTTCTCTCCCTTTCTCTCGCTGTTCTGTACCGGCTGTTTTATAAAACGCATTTTTCATTAAAAATGTCTCTGCTGTTTCCTTTCTTATGTGTAACACCATTGAGGACCAGTGGCACCAGTGACTCCTATGGAGAAATAGAAAAGTGGACAATTCTGTAGAATAACCCATCTGTCTGCAATCTCTTTACTCTTCCGCTACTGTCTCTGTACTCTCTCTCTCTCTCTCTCTCTCTCTTCTTCCTTTCTTTACCCCCACTCATGTTGTCGTTCTCTCTCTCTCCCTCTCTCTCTCTCTCTCTCTCTCTCTCTCTGGGGTAATTGAATTTTAAATACAGACTAAAGGTTGCGTTTACGCTGCTGCATGCTGAGAGACGGCAGATAAGCAGCAGGCGGACGGATTACAGACACTTTAATGCGTGATTAAAGCACAAGCGGAGGATTAGAGTAGATGGATGAGTTTAATACTGCTGTATATGTATAAACAGCAAAGCAAGCGATAAAAGCAGTGGTGGTCTTGTGACTGGGCCCAGGACCAAATTTTATCATTAGTCACCCCAAAATTACTGCTCAGAGTTACTTTAAACATAAAAATCTTAAGAATAAATAACCCCAAAAATAAATATGACATGTTTGAAATTCAATTTGAAAATCCCAGTTTAGCCAATAACTATAAGTGCGTTTGTGTATCGCTCCCTCCGGAGACATCCGCATACTCTCAAACATCCAGCTACAGTGTTCCGCTCTGAGAACGGCCCTGGTGCAAAAACGATGAGCTCACTACTGAGTTTAATTCTAAGTCCTGCATTAGCAGCAATATCATCAGCATTTTGGAGATAAATGTGGGTTATCCATAAGTGGTCAGGTAGTCAGGCTCATTAGCATTCAAGGTATAAATGCTAGCTTATTATTATTATTATTATTATTAGCATATATTAGTTGTTGTTTCCATATGAGGTTCTGCAATAAACACACTCGTTCAGCGCTGACAGAGCAAATCAAATTACTTGCCAAAGCAATGTTATTATATTGGCAGAATGTAGCAATAGAAGCCCAAAGCCTGCTTCCCTGTGCTGGGTTTAAACCCTGCTCTCCCATTTGAGTTACTGCTCTATCCTGAAATATTAGCCTATAAAAATGCTTAAAATGTGATGACAGTTTAAAATGCAAAGCCTGTGTGAAGCAGTAATGGCCTCTGTTACAAAAAACCTGCAGCATCATAAGGAGCTTTTTAAGAAATTCAATACATATTTACTTGTTTTCAAAAAATAAAAATATACATATTTCTAGAATTACAAATGCAGCATTGGTATAAATATCACAGAGCAATTTCTGAAGCAGACATGTGTCGATACTTACCAATGGACGGAACGCCATTGGACGGAACTTCACACATTGGCAGCATGGGCACACGCTTTTAAGTACTTATTAATGCCGATACTGATATACTGAATACGACAAGACAACAAAAGTAGCACAGTGGCAGCAGGAAACACATCCCAGGCTAATCTAGGGGCTCAAATTTAGACTTTGGTCTTTTGTTGGGCTGAACTGTACTTGAATGTGCTCTAAAGCCAGAGATGCAGTGTACAATGTCAAAAATCTTATACTTTGATGACTTAAATGAACACAACTGTGAGAGCACCAAGTGTCACCAATATGTCTCAAATACACCAGATAACGCAACGTACAAGTGCAGACATACAGTGCAAAACACACTGACGGAACCCCATTACCTGAACAACTAATTCAGGCTTTTTTCAGTAACCACTCATTACTGCTGTGCAGTCATTTACAGTCTGAATTAATGCTAGTCCAGGTTGTTATTGAGGGACCGGACATTAGTGAGACAGATGGAAATGCCAGTCTCTGGAGTTAAAGAGAGCCTTTAGGGGCTCCTGAGTGGCGCAACCGTCTCAGCGTTGGCCCGGTCGTCATCATCAGGAGATCCCAAGTTTCATCCCTGGTGATGCTACAGCCGTCCGCAGCCGGGAGTCCATGAGAGCACAGTTGGCCTCGCTCTCTCTGGGTGGGTAGGATGGCTCCCCCTTCTCCTCCCATCACTCAGCATGATGCTAGACAGCGCAGGCGTCTGTTGGCTGACGTAACAGCTCTGGCAGTTGGCGCTTTCCTCCTAACGCGTTCGGCTGTCCCGTGACGTCGCGTGAGCGGCAGTTCGAAAAGAGGCGGTGGCTGGTTTCACAGGTCTCAGAGGAAGCCTGTGTTAGCCTTCACCCTCCTAGCATTGATGGTATCGTGTGATTGGGGAGTCCTAACTAGTGGGTGGAATTGGAGACGACTAAATTGGGGAGAAAATCGGGTTAAAATAAAATTTAAAAAATTATTGCCTTTAGGCTTAATTTAGCCTTTAGCATATCAACCTGCTAGCCGGGCTTGTGTGTCTACTAGCCCCACCTGTGGTCCACCTCCATCGGTGGTCTGTACCACACAGCAGCAGAGTCTTGCGGCCTGTTGTTTCAACCAAGCTGGAAATAGCTTAAGCAAAACCTACTTGTTTAATATACATAATTATTATATATTATATGTATTTTTGTGGTGTGGACATATATAGTCAAGCTGAGAGAGTTTTAGGTGTGACACAGAACACAGATTTACAAAAATCTATTATTTAAAAAATGGAATTGTATAAACATCATAAAGTTAGGTTAGTATTGTTATCAGTACTCGGTATCAGCTGACACTTAAAGATTGGTATTGGGGAACCCTAACTGCTTTAAACTGGATCTCCTAAAATTCATTTATATTTCACAGATCTTAAATTCTCCACAAGGGGGCGCCAATAGCAGCCAAAAACGGCTTTCAAAATACATTGCTACTGGATGTAATGATTTTAAAACAATATAAAAATTAACCATCTGGATTCAGCCTATCAGAGTGAAGTGGGAAGGGTAGCCTGTGGCTTATTGTATTACAGTTAATTGTGCAGGATAGGTGGGGCTTATTTTATTAGAGTAAAGTGAGTGGGGTGGGTCTTTTTCTACCACAGTACAGTGAGTGGGGTGGGTCTTTTTCTACCACAGTACAGTGAGTGGGGTGGGGCTTATTTTACCACAGTACAGTGAGTGGGGTGGGTCTTTTTCTACCACAGTAAAGTGAGTGGGGTGGGGCTTATTTTACCACAGTAAAGTGAGTGTGGTGGGTCTATTAAAATAAAGTTCCATTAGAGTAAATATTTCATTAAAGTGAGATGGGTGCGTCTTATTCTATTAAAGTGAATGGGTGGGTGTGGCTTATTCTAATAAAGTGGGATGGGGAGATGGGGTTTATCCTATTAGAGAAACGTGGGCAGGGTGGGAGGGGCTTAAATAGAGTGAAGTGGGCAGAGTGGGGCGGGGCTGATTCTATCAGAGTAAAGTGGGCAGAGTGGGGCGGGGCTTATTCTATCAGAGTGAAGTGGGCAGAGTGGGGCGGGGCTTATTCTATCAGAGTAAAGTGAACAGAGTGGGGCAGGGCTTATTCTATCAGAGTGAAGTGGGCAGAGTGGGGCGGGGCTTATTCTATCAGAGTGAAGTGGGCAGAGTGGGGCGGTGCTTATTCTATCAGAGTAAAGTGGGCAGAGTGGGGCGGGGCTTATTCTATCAGAGTAAAGTGGGCAGAGTTGGGCGGGGCTTATTCTATCAGAGTGAAGTGGGCAAAGTGGGGCGGGGCTTATTCTATCAGAGTGAAGTGGGCAGAGTGGGGCGGGGCTTATTCTATCAGAGTGAAGTGGGCAGAGTGGAGCGGGGCTTATTCTATCAGAGTGAAGTGGGCAGAGTGGGGCGGGGCTTATTCTATCAGAGTGAAGTGGGCAGAGTGGGGCGGTGCTTATTCTATCAGAGTGAAGTGGGCAGACTGGGGCGGGGCTTATTCTATCAGAGTGAAGTGGGCAGAGTGGGGCGGTGCTTATTCTATCAGAGTGTAGTGGGCAGAGTGGGGCGGTGCTTATTCTATCAGAGTGAAGTGGGCAGAGTGGGGCGGTGCTTATTCTATCAGAGTAAAGTGGGCAGAGTGGGGCGGGGCTTATTCTATCAGAGTGAAGTGGGCAGAGTGGGGCGGTGCTTATTCTATCAGAGTAAAGTGGGCAGAGTGGGGCGGGGCTTATTCTATCAGAGTAAAGTGGGCAGAGTGGGGCGGGGCTTATTCTATCAGCATGAGGTGAAAATAAATGAACACATCTACAGAGTTAATACACAGTTACTGCTTAATTGCTGCATTTAACAGCACATGTAATTGCTCAAATTGTGGTGTTCAGACTGCTGCACACAGCTCAGTAACTCACTCCCACCCTCCCCACGGTGATTTCTAAAGCCAGAACACTCTGAATCATGTAAACTGGCATTAGTTCTGGCCTCGCTCACAGAAACAGCTTTCATTTCAGTTCATTTATCAGTTACACCTCATCGCTCATCAGCAAAAAGCTCCGACGAAAAGCCATGAAACCCAGAAGCCTCTGCACTGACGCCGTTACACCTGAGCCAACAAATCTGTGCTGAGAACACTCCACAACCAAACCGCAGTCAAGACCACCTTCATCAAGTCCAAGACAAGCCCATGACCCTGACTAGTAGAGCTGGAGTCAAGACCGAGTCTAAAGCGAGCCGAGACCAAATCAAGGCCGAGGAAAAAGAACGGGATGCATGGAGTTCATTCTCCAGGCTGCACAGCTTTGTGAATTATTAAGGAATCATCTACAGCTTATTAAAAAGCCTTAATTTGTACCGCTTCCAGCAAATTGTTGGAAACCACTAGAATATTGGCAACAAACTAAAGTAATTTAATATGTGTCTGCAATGAACTTGGGTTTAAATAGTTAAAAACCATGATGTAACCTATAGCTGGAGGTAAGCAGTGCTGTGATTAGTTATGCGGCTCATTTGCATATATTAAAATCATGACAAGAAAGGTAATACATCACACAGCTCATAAACATTCATTAAAGTCTGAGCAGTGTTTGGCAAGAAACAGCAACATGTTTACGGATCAGCGAGAGGCAACTTGGCACAAGAGTGTGCGTCAGTAGAGTGAGGGGTTTCTTCCGTCCATCATGGAAAAAAAACATAAAAATTGCCTTTAAGAAATACGTTTTGCAGTGGACAATGGAGAACGAGTTTAGAAGGCACTTTGGAATAATAAAACTATGTGAAGTGTCTTTCAGGACCAATTATTTTCCCATATATTTCCATTCCCATGCATTTTATCATGTTTTCCCATTCCTATACATTATATCCCATGCAATTTCCCCATATTTCAATGCCCAAGTATCTTATCCCAGGTATTCCCCCCACATTGTGATGGCCATACATTTTATTCCATACATGTTCCCAGATATTTCCATGCCCATGTAGTTTATCTTGAATTACTTCATGAATTTCCTTGCTTGTGTTTTTTTTTAAGTCTTCATGCCCACATATATCCCCTTTGTATTTTCCCATCCATTCCCAAACTCATGTGTTAATCCAATCCATTCCCAAGCTCGTGTATTTATCCCATCCATTCCCAAGCTCGTGTATTTATCCCATCCATTCCCAAGCTCATGATTTTATCCCATGCATTCCCAAGCTCATGATTTTATCCCATGCATGGAAATTCCCATGCATTTCCAAGCCCTTTAACGCCCCCCCCTTGTATATTCTCATCACTTTCCATGCTTATATATTCCTCCTCCTGAATTTTCCGATTTATTTGGGGGGAAAAAAGAAACTTCTGTGCGCTCACCTGTCCACGGCTATGGCCGTCATGGAGCAGATGCTGGCGAAGACGGCGGCGATGGGGAAGAAGTTGTGAAAACGGCAGTAGACGAGGCCGAAGTACCACTCGTTGTGCGCCGCGTACACGAAGTTGACCACCGTGTTGAACGCAGACATGCTGGCCTCAGCGAACGCCAGGTTCACGAGGAAGAAGTTGGTGACGGTCCTCATGCGCCTGTGCGCCAGGATGATCCACACCACGGTCACGTTGCCCACCACGGAAACCAGCACTATAGCCGAGTAGGCTACAGCCCAGAGCGCGATGCGCCACGGGGGCTGCACGAACTGGTTCCAGTACCCGTCCGTCCCGTTCGGCTCGGGCGTGCTCCAGTTCCCCGCCGAAGCCTCCGTGGACGTGTAGAGGGGGTCCATTTCGAGCCCAACTCAAAGAGCCCACAGATCGCAGCGATAAAAGTCCTGTAGTCGTTTTTTTCAGCACTTAATCGACCATGTTCGTGCCGATTAATCGACTGAAAACGGCGCCCGCCGTCGATTCGCGCCGGTTATTGGAGAGGTTCCGTGGCACAGCGCGAGCGCAGAGTGAGGAGAGAGCGCGGTGTGACTGGGAGCTGCTTCCCCAGCGCGCGCACACACGCGCACCTCCCCACCCCCTTTTCAGCGCGTGCCTCGCGTCTCCACGTTGCCTCTCCTCTCCTTGCTGCCCAATTTTAGCTCCTGGCTGCCAGCAGCACGCGCGTGTCCCCGCTCAGAGTCAACACGCATGCATGCACGCGCGCACATTCCCTCCTCGCCTTTTCGCCGCGATCCAAGCGCGTGGTGCGCTCGAGCGCGCGGGAAAGAACTTCAGAAAACCAATAGCCCCACGCGGAGAATGAGATACGTGACCATATATGCGCATGAATTTAACAGTGGGGAAATATTTTGGAAGAGTAGTGAGGGCTGAATACTAAATACACTGTGATGAAATTATTCAGTAAAAAATAACATTCAGGATACATTTAGAATGCGTCCTGGTGAAGCACGTGGGGGAAAAATCTTTGTTTGTTTGTTTGTTTGTTTAATACTTAATTCACACTGTTCCTTGTTACTGCTTGGCAACTTATTTCATGAAAACTCCTAATCATTTCTAGAAAGTTCTGAAATTTTTTTCTTATCTCACTTGACACCATTCCTAAATGTATCCCTCCTAATCATGTCCCCTACTGAGAAGATTATTAGTTTGATCATTTGTTTAAAAGACTTCAGTAACACTGAGATTAATAACTGATCACATTGATTTATCAGTCTACTCAGGCTTTAGCAGAGCTCAGTAACACTGAGATTAATAACTGATCACATTGATTTATCAGTCCACTCAGGCTTTAGCAGAGCTCAGTAACGCTGAGATTAATACCTGATCATCACATTGATTTATCAGTCTACTCAGGCTTTAGCACAGCTCAGTAACACTGAGATTAATAACTGATCACATTGATTTATCAGTCTACTCAGGCTTTAGCAGAGCTCAGTAACACTGAGATTAATAACTGATCACATTGATTTATCAGTCTACTCAGACTTTAGCAGAGCTCAGTAACACTGAGATTAATAACTGATCACATTGATTTATCAGTCTACTCAGGCTTTAGCAGAGCTCAGTAACACTGAGATTAATAACTGATCACATTGATTTATCAGTCTACTCAGGCTTTAGCAGAGCTCAGTAACACTGAGATTAATAACTGATCACATTGATTTATCAGTCTACTCAGGCTTTAGCAGAGCTCAGTAACGCTGAGATTAATAACTGATCACATTGATTTATCAGTCTACTCAGGCTTTAGCAGAGCTCAGTAACACTGAGATTAATAACTGATCACATTGGTTTATCAGTCTACTCAGGCTTTAGCAGAGCTCAGTAACGCTGAGATTAATAACTGATCACACTGATTTATCAGTCTACTCAGGCTTTAGCAGAGCTCAGTAACACTGAGATTAATAACTGATCACATTGATTTATCAGTCTACTCAGGCTTTAGCAGAGCTCAGTAACACTGAGATTAATAACTGATCACATTGATTTATCAGTCTACTCAGGCTTTAGCAGAGCTCAGTAACACTGAGATTAATAACTGATCACATTGATTTATCAGTCTACTCAGGCTTTAGCAGAGCTCAGGAACACTGAGATTAATAACTGATCACATTGATTTATCAGTCTACTCAGGCTTTAGCAGAGCTCAGGAACACTGAGATTAATAACTGATCACATTGATTTATCAGTCTACTCAGGCTTTAGCAGAGCTCAGGAACACTGAGATTAATAACTGATCACATTGATTTATCAGTCTACTCAGGCTTTAGCAGAGCTCAGTAACACTGAGATTAATAACTGATCACATTGATTTATCAGTCTACTCAGTCTTTAGCAGAGCTCAGTATCACTGAGATTAGTAACGGATTCTAAATGTATTCTGAATATGTTTCTTTATTATTTATTAATAGAATACATTACTGAATACACTTAGAACAGTGTATTTAGTATTCAGCCATTATCTCGTTCGAAGTGTTTCAATTATATGTGCATATGTGGTGATATATCACATTTTTGTGTGCGGTTATTGCTTTTCTGAAGTCCTTCTTGAGTGCTTGAGCGCACCATGCGCTTGGATCATGGTGAAAAAAAAGAAAGATGACAAATTGAAGAGACAGATAATACGAATGGTAACCAAAGAGCCCAGAACAACTTCCAAAGAGATTAGAGGTGAACTCCAAAGTCAAAGTACATCAGTGTCAGATCACTCCGTCCATTGCTGTTTTAGCCAAAGTGGACTTGGAAGACGACTAAGGAGGAAACCACTGTTGAAAGCAAAAAAAAAAAAAGCGAGACTGGATTTTGCCAAAATGCATATTGACAAGCCAAACAGCTTCTGGGAGAATGTCCTTTGGAGAGATGAGACAAAACTGGAGCCTTTTGGCAAGTCACATCAGTCATATGTTCATAGACACAAAAGCATATGAAGCCTACAAAGGCCCAATCCCATTTCTTCTTTTTACTCCTACCCCTTGTTTTTGAGTGTGAACCCTGGAGGAAACCCACACAGACACGGGGAGAACAAGCAAACTCCACACAGAGAGGACCCCGGTTACCCGGCCAGGGAATCGAACCCAGGCCCTCCTCGCTGTGAGTCGACGGCGCTACCCACCGCGCCGGAAATGGGACAACCCGTTAAATTTAAAAATGGAAAAACATTGCTTCATTAACATGCTACTGTAGCTGATCCGGCCCGTCTTCAGTGATAGGAGAGAAGGGAAAAGTTCAGCTCCTCACTGCTGGGCTTTACTTACATTTATGTCATATGCGTTCAAAGAGGGGGGAGAAGACAATTCTTGATTGTTGCCCACCGCTAATTCCTTGGTGATACGAAGCTAAAGTCCGATATTCTTATTTGAATTTTCCCGTTCCACCTTAAATGGTGCAGCAGTTATATTCTGGCGCTTCAGGCATCAATACTGCCAGACTATTTAAGGTAGAACGGGAAAATTAGCTAGCTAGCTACCGAGACATTGGCATACATAGTGACTTCTTTAGTCGCTTGTGCAGCCATCTTACCAGTTTTTCTGTTTTTCTCTTAACACTGTTTGGAGTGTAACTCTGAAAAACCTCTGTTTGGACACTTTCTAAGACTTCACCCTACTCCTCCATCTCAACAAAAATTGGCACGCCCTACCCCCTAGACGTGAACGTGCAAAACAGAGGCCTAAAGGCTAAAGGCCAAGTGGTAGGGGCGAGGGGTGTAAAGGGATTGGGCCCAAGAAAGGCACATTGAACACAGAGGAGTGAGAAAAACAGACGAGGCTTGATTATGTTTTGGGGCTGCTTTGCTGCATCTGGCACAGGGTGTTTTGAATCTGTGCAGGGTACCTTGAAATCTCAAGACTATCAGGGCATTCTGGAGCAAAATGTGCTGCCCAGGGTCAGAAAGCTTGGTTTCAATTACAGATCATGGATCCTCCAACAGGATAATGACCAAAACACAGCTAAAAATGTCTAAGAATGGCTAAGAGCAAAGCATTGGACTATTCTGAAGTGGCCTTCTATGAGCCCTGATCTACATCCTATTGAACATCTGTGGAAGGAGCTGAACCCTGCAGTCTGGAGACAGCTGGAGCAGTTTTGCTCACAAGGAGCAGTCCAAAATACCAGGTGGACAGGTTTAGACACCTCATTGAGAGTTACAGAAATCGCTTGATTGCTGTGACTCCCTGAAAAGGTTGCACAACAAAATATTAAGTTAAGGGTACCATCATTTTTGTCCAGGCCAGATTCATTCGTTTTTTAAAGTTATTCTGTTGAACCACAATTCAAAAGCAATGTCTGATATTCATTAGTTGATTTTCAGTACATTTTTATTTATCAATTTTATTAGTTTCAAGTTATTTCAGTGACCATTGTGGGTTTTTCTTTCTTTAACGGAAGGGTCCCAACAATTTAGCCCATGCTTGTATCTTATGTACATATCGCTGTTGTCGGAAGAAAACCTTGTATCTCCAAAATAGTAACTTTACAGGAGAAGGAAAAAACATACTTTACTTTCAATGTAAGTCAATGGAACCAGAATTTTTCCTGTGTCATTTTGGGTCATTTCTTTTAGGCCATTCATCATAAAATTTACAAGCAATGTAAAGAGTAACGGATACTTTCAAATTATGTCAAAAACTGAAAAATGCCAAAAATGGAGATGCAAGGTTTTCTTCCGACAGCAACGATATCTATAAGTATCACACATGACACATATATGCATGTCTAATAGTTGGATGCATAATATATGGATCACAAATATACTCTGTGTTTGATATACGTCTGATGCATGGATCATTTTAAATAAAAAAATCTGAAATGAAACACACCAGCAGCATGCATGCAATAAAAAAACCCTTATGATATAAATATATGAAGTTGGTTGTAAGGGAAATCCATATATTGTCATATGTCAGATTCCCATTTGGAGCTGGTAAGGCAAGCGGAGCTTAATGTATTCAGAGAATTGAATCAATTATGCATGGCTTGTGTGTGTGAGTATTGACAAGATTCGAATGTATATTGAAATCATTTCCACAACGTTAAAATGTATTACATCCACGCAACTGCCAAACGTGAGAAATCTGAAAGGTAGCGCAGGGTCAATGCAATTTATTGTATTAATAAGGAAATTATTGATTTGTCAGTTAAATGCTTTATTTTTTCTCCATGTCACAAGTGCAAACTGACTGCTTCATTTTCTCTTCTCATTTGCATCATAAATGCCTGCAGTGATCAATATTAATGTTTGAACAGTCCTACAGACACATATAGATCATGTGTTTGCTCACTGGCTCCCTCTAGTGATGTTTTGCGTTGGGCTCCAATATTGAAGTACCACAGTCTCAGAGCTCAAGCTACAAAGCAGGGCTAGATATTTGAATCCATGCCCACATGTGACCACATACAGTACTGAGACCACCATTTATTCATTCAGTTTGCAACTAAAATAGCCTATAAGGACAATTAAGTCTGTTTATTAGCATCAGGAAAAAGCAGAAACCCCACCCAAATTTAGTGATGTTAGATCTGGACTCTAGGATGGTCAGTCCATGGTCTGCCACGTTGCTTGGGTAACACTTTGCTTCACCCCTGCTACATAAGACAGACATAACCATGCCATAAATGTGTCATGGCAGATGTTCTCTAATGTTATGAGTTGTCAAGTTAGCATTAGACGTCATAACAGTTAATGTAATGACGGCTAACTGAGGGCACTAAGTTGGTTTATGCTGGTCTGGTGCTGGTTTAGCTGCTCACCCAGCCTGGTCATGCTGGTTGACCAGCATGCCATCATTCAAAGCTGTTTTTTCTAGCAGAGTTAGCGAAAATGAGCATGTGACATGACATCAAACATTATGGCATCTGTCATATAATGATAATAAGACTCTGTTATATTAATGAATCCAACTCTGCCATGATAACTCATGCATAGCATCAACTGTTAATTGTGAGAGAGCATATTTAATATGTTAGCACATTAGCAAATGGTATTAGCATATTAATTTAACATGGCGTTGAGTCAAGATTTCTTGTTTTTTTTCATTGCTTACCAATGATGCTACTGCATTATAATGTACATTGTATTCTAACAAATAAACACATTAAACAAAAAAGTGTATCTCTTTTCATACATTGCAAACATTTATGGCGAACTGTTAACAGTTCTTTAGCATTCTTATCAAAAAGGAGCTCATCTGTGATCCTGAGTTTAAAGCCAGTTTTTATTCAACTTAAACTTGGAACTAAGTTGTAAATAAATCTGAAACTGAAACTTTGCTTGTGTGTAAAAAGTGATTTCAGAGCCACTCGGTTCTCCCTGATGGAAACTGTTTACCTTCAGTGTTTTGTGCTTCTGCTCATTTTAATAGACGTCAGCGTCACTAATTAATGACGTTCTATTAAAAGACTGGTTTACCAAGAGAGACGCTGGAGGACTTTCACCTGAAATTAGTTCATGAAGCCAGTCTTGTTATAAAAATGATAACAGGACATCAGAGCCAGAATTACTCTTTTAGTACTTTTACTTTATGCTTAAGTACATTTGAAGGTAAATACTTTAGTACTTTTACTCAATTGGAGGTCTAAAGGGAGGAACTTCTACTTTTACTGGAGTGATATTTTACTTTGGGTGTCTCTACTTTAACTCAAGTACATGATTTGTCTACTTCGTCCACCTCTGAATGTACTGAACTTGCTGTAGTACATTCTTCAAAACTCTTTATTACATCATGATTTATGATTTTTTAAAATTGTATTGTATTAAAGCTCCAAAAACGGCTGAAGTTCCTTTATGGAAGCACATAATAGATGCTGGATGTACTAAGACGCCTTAGTCTTCTATTAACATAAAAATTAAAGTATGTTGGGTTCTGGTTTCTCTTTTTTTGGGAGCCTTTAGGTCTGAAATAGAACGCAAACAATCCAGAGAGGTGTTAGCATTAGCGAAACAGAACAAAGCGGTTACTGAAGCCCCAGAAAAAGGGATTAGGAACAAGTATGTAAAAAAAACTGAGGTAAAAGTGGTGTATTTTGCTCAGAAATATACTTGAGTAAACATTTTTTGAACTTACCTCAAACAGTAATCGAGCCAAACTGAACTGAAGTACGAGGAAAGGAGCAAACAAAGCTAGTTACTAGCCATCTCCAGGCCTGCAACAGGAAGATTTCTGCTCTTCTTACAAGCTAAATTATGTCATTTGTTCAAAGATGAATGTTATCTCATCCTCTGGTATGTCAGAATTGATTTTCCTTGATTTGGCTGCACTCTCTCTTGTGGCCTGCCAATATGAGGATGTGATTGATGTTGCTGTCTTGCATTCGCATTTGACATTTGATTGATGTTTGCCTGTGCAGCTAAAGCTGAATGCTAATCAGTTTGCATAGTTCTTAAAGGAATGGTTCAGTCAAAAGGCTAATCTTACTAAACGAAAACAAATAGCCTTCGGTTAGCATTACACACATTAAGTGATTCTAATTATTGGCTGCTAACCTCATTACCACATTAGCTCTGCTGGATCAAGAAAAATGCTAAAGTTATTACCAAAAAAATGCAATGATTAGCATTATGCAAATTCAATGATGCTAATTACAAGCTACCAACTTCTATTCAGTGTTAGCTATATAGGCATTGCTTTAATGTGAGGCAACCTGTCATTAGTATGTTGTAGTGCATCTGTACTGCATATAAAGTGAGGAAGCCATCCTGCTTTTCAAGTCAGGATCAATATGTGGCGCAAAGAAACAGAAAGATTGACTGTCCAAGTCATGAATAACACCTTGACTAGCCACTGGAGTGGGCAGGGGGATTTCTTTTCGACGCAGATGGATTTAGAGCAGCATTAGCAGGATTGTGGATTCTTCCATGAATCTCCAAGCGGCAATCAAATGGATTGATTAATGCCGTTTCACGGATGCTAACATGCTGCCGGTAATCTCTTCACATCCCTTTTCCCAAACCTCTGCCTTGTGCTTATATCAAGCTAATTATCTTTGTTCTTATATCTAATACCTTATTCAAGGTAATTAGAAGAGCCCAGACCATTAACTTTGGTGGTTTATTTTCTGGGCTTTTACATCTCAGTGCCTCTTCTTGCAACATTATTTTGGTGAAAAATCATGTTTACTGGGGGAAACTGGATAAGAGGATGGGTTCTCCTTCTGAGTCTTCGTTCATCGCAATGGTTCTTCCTCATGTTCTATGGTAGTTTTTCCTTTTGAGTCTCGGTTCATCTCAGTGGTTCTTCCTCACATTGTTAGAATACTTTCTTTTCGTGTTAAATCTTCTTGGAGTTTTTCCATCTGAGTCTTGGTTCCTCTGAGGGGTTTCTCCTCATACTCTTTTGAGTCTTCTGAGTTTTGAGTCTTCTTCGTGGTTCTTACTCATGTTTTGAGGGAGTTTTTCTATTGAGTCTTGGTTCCACTCAGTGGTTCTTCCTCATGATTCTACAGAGATGCATCTTCTGAGTCTTTTTCCTTATTCCTTGAGTGGTTCTTCCTCATGCTTTTAGGGAGTTTTTCCTTCTGAATCTTGGTTTATTTATGTGGTTCTTCCACATGCTTTTATATAGTTTTTCCATTTGAATCTTGGTTCCTCTCAGTTGTTTCTCCTCATTCTCTTAGGTGGTTTCACTTTTGAGTCTTCCTGGTGGTTCTTCCTCATGTTTTGAAGGAGTCTTTCCTTATGAGTCTTGGTTCATTTGAGTGGTTCTTCATCATGCTCTTAGGGAGTTTGTCTTTTTGCGTCTTGGCTCTTCTCAGCGGCTTCTCCTCATGCTCTTAGGGAGTTTGTCTTTTTGCGTCTTGGCTCTTCTCAGTGGCTTCTCCTCATGCTCTTAGGTGGTTTCTATTTTGAGCCTTCTCAGTGGTTCTTCATGTTTTGGGGAAGTTGTTTCTTCTGAGTCTTGGATCCTTTCAGTTTTTCTTCTTTATGCTTTTTGGAGTTTTCCTTTTGAGTCTTAGTTTCCTTCAGTGGTTCTTCCTCTTGTTCTTAGGGAGTTTATCCTTTAGAGTTTTGCATCCTCTCAGTGGTTCTTCCTCATGCTCCTAAGGAGGTGCTTCTTCTGAGTCTTGTTCCTCTCAGTGGTCCTTCATGTTCTTAGAGAGTTTTCTTTTTGAATCATGGTTCCTTTGTGTTTTTATTCTTCATCTTTTTTACCTTTTGAGACTTGGTTGCTCTTAGTGTTCCTTCCTCACACGCTGAGAGTTTTGTTACTGCCCCCTCGGCCACACTCATTAGGGGGCTACACTCACAATTCTGGTGAAGCTCCTTACAGGAAACTGCTGTCTGCGTAGGCAGGGCTATACAAATAAGACTGAATTAAAATTCTGTGCCCAACTCCCTCTTGTTATTTATTTTCTGTTCCCTGTGTCCTGAAGGTAAAGCGTCTGACAGAAAGAAAAGGGATTCTTCTTCTTGTTCTGTGTTTCCTGTGTAAACTTAGATTATGAGTTTCAGAGGTGAAACAGCGTATGCAGAAGTATTATGCTGAAACCTATCCATGCTAGAACTCGAAAGGACCTTGGAGATTCAGACAAATTGCACTATCTTGTCTTGTCCTGACTGGTATTGCTTATGCCCTCCACTTGATCACAACACAGCACAATATTCTGCAGCAAAGAGGCTTCCTCCAGGAAAATCATTATGTGGGGCCCACCACCAGCCATTGACAGCAAGAAATCAGAAATTTCATTTCACACGCCGGCCGGCTGCTTGGTTTGGAAGCATTCTACGGGGAAGGAGGGGACAAGAAAAAAGGAAAGACAACATAATCAGAAGCATTAAAGGCTCTCCAGTGCCAACAGAGATGAGCCCGACACTTTCCTCAACCGGTAAGAATGAAGACGAAATGAAAAATGAATGGCAGAGAATAGAACCTCTTATATAAACATAGAAATTGATTTTCCTAAAGAAAAGAACCACAAAATCATCAGCTTTTTGCCAGCGGTCAGTAGAGAATGCACAGATTGTACACAAGTCACTAGCTATATGAGCCAGGGCTTCAGTTCAGGCCAAAAATACTTGTAGATAAACATGAACTTTCGAAGCCTTTTACAGTTATTAACAGATATTTTGTCTTGTATTAGGTTTACAGCGGCTCAGATTTCAGTAAGTTGCTCAAGCATAGAGTTGCCAGTGTTACCATTTCCAACAATTTCACTAAACCTGGTTAGACTACGATTTGTATTAACAGTCAGTGAAGTACCTAGGACCTTCCAGAAGGCCAAGATTAGAAACTGGAAATCAGATTAAAAATCAGACGAATGTGGATTAACTTAAAAGTCAACTTTATTCATCACTTGTGTCTTATTGTAGATGAGACGGAACACAAATATATTGCTGTAAATGAGATAAATATTCATTCATTCAACAAGATGTAAATTTCCCTTAATGGAGCGAAGCGCTCCTTGGCTCCCTGATATTTATTAAGTGTTTCTAATAAAGAGGCGAGTTTTAGTAGAAGAACAAGGCGAATGTTCTAATAAAATGGCCAGTGAGTGGAAGTGCAAGGTGAGTGTTTCTAATAAAGCGGCCAGTGAGTGGAAGTGCAAGGTGGGTGTTTCTGATAAAATGGCCAGTGAGCGAAAGAACAAGGTGGGTGTTTCTAATAAAGTGGACAGTGAGTGGAAGTGCAAGGTGGGTGTTTCTGATAAAATGGCCAGTGAGTGAAAGAACAAGGTGGGTGTTTCTAATAAAGTGGCCAGTGAGTGGAAGTGCAAATTGGGTATTTCCGATAAAATGGCCAGTGAGTGAAAGAACAAGGTGGGTGTTTCTAATAAAGTGGCCAGTTAGTGGAAGAACAAAGTTGGTGTTTTTAAAGAGGCCAGTGAGTGTATCCATTTATAGACTGTCAGTGTCAATTATACAAGGCTTTTTATTCTACACTAGACTAAGATAAACTCTCTGGCTGTGTGGGACTGAACAAAAAGGAATAAAAACAAAACAAAGACTGAAAGCTGGTGGGATTTGGAACTATGAGATCACATTCCTTTCATTTCCAATGGGCAAAAATGAACGACCTTATGAATTCACGACCACAAATGAACCTTTTTTGTGTTTATCTTCACACAAGCGACCTTTAGTGAAGTTGCTGACCGAGTGTGTTTCTTTGTCTCATACATTTTTTTCCATTTATTTGACATTTCCAAATAGTGTGTTATGAATGCAAGGTTAAACAGTTCATGGCCTGTTCTGATTGTTGCTGATGTGGAAGAACTTTCAAAGCCCATATGGTATATTTTTCTTGTATGTTACTTTTTCTCCCTTAAACTGTACTTTTGACCATTTTCACCTTAACACCTGAATTCAATCACTTGGACGGGTGACTGAATACTTTTGGCAATATAGTGTATTTTAACATTAGCTAGCTGTGACATGGCTGAAATTACTCAAACAAATTTGCAGACAATATTTTACCCGTAACTGTCATTAATCCTGGGTGGCACGGTGGTGTGGTGGGTAGCGCCGTCGCCTCCCAGCGAGGAGGGCCTGGGTTCAATTCCCTGGCCGGGTGATCAGGGTCCTCTGTGTGGAGTTTGCATGTTCTCCCCGTGTCTGCGTGGGTTTCCTCCCACAGTCCAAAGACATGCAGTCAGGCCAACTGGACATGCTACGTTGCCCCTGGGTGTGGGTGTGATGGACTGGCGATCTGTCCAGGGTGTATCCTGCCTTCCGCCTGATGACTGCTGGGATAGGCTCCAGCGACCCTGATGGAGAAGCGGCTTAGAAAATGGATGGATGTCATCAATCCTGACTATTTCCACTTTTCTAGCTGGCAGGTTAACACCGTTAGCTGCTGTAAACACAATTTTCTGACAGCATTTTCCTCTAATTTGACCATTTAATACTCGAATGTTGTCCCAAACTGCATGAAACATCCCTTTGTATAGCTAGAATATGCTTTTTTGTTTTGCACATTAATTGTTTCTATTCAAATGGGCCCAGCTTACAAACAAAATCAACGTCAGGAATTTGTGCAAAACAGCAACTGACGCATTTTCTTTTACTGACACTTTGGAAATTCACTTCAAAGTTGCAAGTGCCACTAATGTTTACATAATCAAAACCCTTTCATTCCAGAAAAGAAAGGGAAATTAGCTTTTTTCCATTACATGGGACCTTCAATGTATCTGTGCTTTGCACCTCATGAATTCTTCCAGAATGAGACGGCAATTAATCTCACTAGCGATCTGATCTGCCGATAGCAATTACTGTGCACTTTAATGAGCAGCTGTACATGTGAATACTGCCATTCATTATAATGGGCCTTGAAAAGAAATATCCATTATTCATCAATGGTATGGTTTTGAATGCTGTATCAGATACGTTATCTTTGAGCAGGACCTTGCCGTGGAGCTACACTGCATTTCTCAAGAGAGTTTTCCTTTATAATGCTTTTTAAAAGAGGAATTTTTCTAAGTTTGCAAAGTTAAATGGCTGGGATGTAAACAACGTCATTCAGAGTGGTTTGGTATGAAATGGTTGATTGTAGAGACTCAGATTTCTTTATAGTGGTGGTGATGGGAACCAGGGGTCGCCATGACTACAACACACGTATACAACTCCAATTCCAATGAAGTTGGGACGTTGTGTAAAACATAAATAAAAACAGAATACGATGATTTGCAAATCCTTTTCAACCTATATTCAATTGAATACACTACAAAGACAAGATATTTAATGTTCAAACAGATAAACTTTATTGTTTTTTGCAAATATTCACTCATTTTGAATTTGATGCATGCAACACGGTCCAAAGAAGCAACAAAAGACTGGGAAAGTTGAGGAATGCTCAAAAAACACCTGTTTGGAACATTCCACAGGTGAACAGGTTAACTGGAAACAGGTGAGTGTCATGATTGGGTATAAAGGGAGCATCCCTGAAAGGCTCAGTCGTTCACAAGCAAGGACGGGCGAGGTTCACCACTTTGTGAACAACTGTGTGAGCAAATAGTTCAACAGTTTAAGAACGTTTCTCAACGTGCAATTGCAAGGAATTTAGGGATTTCATCATCTACAGTCCATGATATCATCAAAAGATTCCAAGAATCTGGAGAAATCTCTGCAAGTAAGCGGCAAGGCAGAAAACCAACACTGAATGCCCGTGACCTTCGACCCCTCAGGCGGCACTGCATTAAAAACCGACATCATTCTGTAACGGATATTCCCACATGGGCTCAGGAACACTTCAGAAAACCACTGTCAGTGAACTCAGTTCGTCGCTCCGTCTACAAGTGCAAGTTAAAACTCTGCCATGCAAAGCGAAGCCACATATCAACACCACCCAGAAACGCCGCCGGCTTCTCTGGGCCGAGCTCATCTGAGATGGACTGACACGAAGTGGAAAAGTGTCCTGTGGTCTGACGAGTCCACATTTCAAATTGTTTTCGGAAATCATGGACATCATGTCCTCCAGGTCAAAGAGGAAAAGGACTGTCCGGATTGTTATCAGCACAAGTTCTAAAGCCAGCGTCTCTGATGGTGTGGGGGTGTGTTAGTGCCCATGGCAGGGGTAACCTGCACATCTGTGAAGGTCCCATTAATGCTGAAAGGTACATACAGGTTTTGGAGCAACATCTGCTGCCATCCAAGCAGCGTCTTTTTCAGGGATGTCCTGCTTATTTCAGCAAGACAATGCCAAGCCACATTCTGCACGTGTTACAACAGCGTGGCTTCGTAGTAAAAGAGTGCGGGTACTAGACTGGCCTGCCTGCAGTCTAAACCTCTCCCATTGAAAATGTGTGGCGCATTATGAAGTGCAAAATACGACAGCGGAGACCCCGGACTGCTGAGCAACTGAAGCTGTACATCAAGCAAGAATGGGGATGAATTCCACCTACAAAGCTTCAACAATCAGTGTCCTCAGTTCCCAAACGCTTATTGAGTGTTGTTAAAGGAAAGGTGATGTAACACAGTGGGAAACACGCCCCTGTCCCAACTTCTTTGGAACGTGTTGCAGGCATCAAATTCAAAATGAGTGAATATTTGCAAAAACCAATAAAGTTTATCCGTTTGAACATTAAATATCTTGTCTTTGTAGTGTATTCGACTGAATATAGGTTGAAAAGGATTTGCAAATCATCATATTCTGTTTTTATTTATGTTTTACAATTGTAACTCGGTAGGTTTCTCTATAACAGAGCACTTATACCAAACTGCTCTGAATGGCTTTGTTTACATCTTAATGGTTTAAATATGCTGAATTCGCCTTTAAGGGTCTACAGCATTTTGCTTTACTTTATTTTGCTATTTTAGCGTTTTAGCTGAGTTATAGTCTACACTGCTAACTACTCTGGCATGTCTTACATACATTTGCTGACAACATTTACCTTATAATTGTCATCTTCAGCTATTTCAGCTACATAGCTATGTTAACAACATAGCCTACACTACTAGCTACTGTTACGCCAACAGATTTACCAGTTTCCTCTTCATAATTACCAACTCCAGCTATTTTAGCATTGCTAGCAGGCTGGGTTAGCATCAGAATGGTAGCTTTGCTGCCTTTTTCCCAGCTGTATTGCCACCAGCTTTAACTATTCTAGCGTTGTTTACTAGTTAACATTGTAGCCATCATCACTTCTGTGACATGGATGAAGCTGTAACAACTTGGCCTGACAGTAACTGTCACCAGCTGGAACTACTATCATTTCTGGCTAGCTATGGCGACATTTTAGTGTTAACATATGCCACTAGCTACCATAACATGGCTGAAGTTACATTAACAAATTTACAGACTGCATTTTTCTCATCATGTTTGTCAGCTTTAACTATTTTACCACACCTAGTTAGCTAACCTAGCTAGTTAACATTATTACGTACACTGCTAGCTACGGTGAGAGTTTTGCTAACAGCACTGTCCTAATTATACTTTTCTTTTACTGACATTACTGCAGAAACAAGTCCAACCAACTGCACTTTTTCATCATAATGTAAGATAAAAGGTGCCATGGTTAATCTTAATTTGCTAGCTAGCTAATTTATACCCATCTTTTCAAGAAACAAACAAAAAAAACAGCACAGACCAGCATGAATTCCATCCTGTTCTAGGCTGGTTTATGATCTGGTGCTGGTTTAGCTGGTCACCCAGAACAGTCATGATGGATGACCAGTATATCAGCATCCAAATCGCAACATATACTAGTTTTGAGGTTTCTTCTACCTAGGATAGTAGTTTAACGGTCAAATATGGTCTATGGTAGATAAATATCTCTTTGCTTGGATGAATTGTGGCATTCTGTGTGGCTGCTTTGGCACTTTGACTGTAACAAGTTTACTGAGAAGAGGTAGACCTCAGAGAAGGTTTATGGATGTAGTGAAGGTGGACATGGAGATGGTTGGTGTGAAAGTAGAGAAGGCAATGGATAGGGCAAGATGGAGGCAGATGATCCGCTGTGGAGCAGCTGAAAGAAGAAGTCATAAGTGACATTTTTGATGTTGTTCTCTCAGCGTTAACATTTGTCAGAATTTTATTTTGCTTCTCTTTAAGTGATGAATTACTTTGACTTAGTTAGTCTTTTTTCATTCTTGCATTTGAAATAATATGATGGAGGAGGGTTTGATGTTGCTTAGAGAACCCAAATGTTCAGACGTTTTCAGTTATGCGGAGAAACCGTGAAAACTGGAAATGTCAGAAAGGCTTATCTTGTGAAACAAGCTGATCAAAAAAGGTTGGCGGTTTTAATACGTTCTCAGAGATCTGTCTCATCATATCTGTCTCATGATGGACTGAACTGGTTGGAGGTGGTGACCCAGGTGTGTATATACACAGGCAAAGAGTCTGCATATGAAAGAGGTCACGAAAACCCCCCACCTCATCCATTCTGATGAGTTTTTTTTTTTTTTATCCCTTGGATATGATTTTTAAAAGCTGTATTGTAGAAAAGCTGAATTTGCAGGAGGGTACTGTAACTGGAGTCATTCCATTGTTTCTATTTCAGTTCTGGACAGGTCTATGAGCCACATATGGTCAGTGCCTTGGAAAAGCTTTTATGGAAGATGGAGAAGGTGCGCACTTACAAAACTCAATTTACATGTTAATGCAAAAGCATCCAGCCAAAATGTCATACACCTGTTCGGTTGCGTTGGTCCCAGCTGCCGCTGGCCCACATAATGAGGAATAATTGAAAATTATTGCCATAATAGGAGGAGATTGGAGTCATAATCATCAATCTGACTTGTGCCCTTTGATACAGTGCTAGCTGAACACTGGACGCATGGTCCCGAAAAGCACCAAGACAATTTAAACTATGTCAAGAGACTCTCCAGGGTCGAGAGAAATTCAGTCACAATGAATGGAACATTAATTACATCGCACAATACACAAATATATTTCTTTGAAAGAATTTTCAGCAACTTGCCTCAAAAGTTTGAAGGCTGAAATTTACTCCTTTATGTTTACACTAAAGCTATGAGGGTAACATAACGAAGTAACGTGAGCCTGTTTTACAGAAATGAGCCTCAAACCGCCTTCAATTCCCCGAGGTAATGTGGGTCCTTCTGATGGACTCACAATTTCAAAGTCCTCCATACATTTTCAAAGGGACTAGAGTCAGGAGATTGGCTAGGCCCAGCAAGCACCTTCACCCTTTTTACAAACCAGTCTTGAGTTGTTTTTGTTGTATGTTTGGGGTCATTGTCTTCTTGAAAAGATTCAGTTTCCTGGTCTACAAGATTCAACTCTCCTCTCAAATCTTCTGGTACATCGCTCTATTCATGCTTGGTGCATCTATCCATGAACTTTCATGCACTTTCCCATTGCATAGTATTGAACCAGTTGTACTCACAGGGATGTTGGCTTTGTGTCATTTGGCTTTGTGTCATTTTCCATTCAAGTGCTGTTTTATATTGTTGCCCATCAGAATTTGGGGTGCTTCTTCGCCTTCACTCTGATTGCTTCTTGTTGTGTGAAATTTTCCCAGAGATTATATCTCCAAGTTGGCCTGGGAGCGGCTTGGGGTCCCTGGGAATGAGCTGGAGGAAGCTGTGGGGGACAGGGTCGTCTGGGATTCTCTGCTCTCCCAACTGCTACCGCAAACCTATGTGGACTAAGTGGTAAATGATGATGATGTTGTGTAGATCTTGATTTCTTTATTATTTTTAACATTTACATATGAATGTTTACTTCCCGGGCGGCACGGTGGCATGGTGGGTAGCGCTGTCACCTCACAGCGAGGAGGGCCTGGGTTCGATTCCCCAGCCGGGTGACCGGGGTCCTCTCTGTGTGGAGTTTGCATGTTGTCTGCGTGGGTTTCCTCCCACAATCCAAAGACATGCAGTCAGGCCAATTGGACATGCTAAATTACCCCTGTGTGTCTGTGTCTGTCTGTCTGCCCTGCGATGGACTGGCGACCTGTCCAGGGTGTATCCTGCCTTCCGCCCGAAGACTGCTGGGATAGGCTCCAGCATCCCCCCGCGACCCTGACGGAGAAGCGGCTTAGAAAATGGATGGATGGATGTTTACTTCCCTGTGGGTTTCATTTCTTTTAAATCATGTTTTTGTTTATGCTTATGAATACATACTTTTTGTTTATATTTAGAAGTACCTTAGCAACCACCTGGGATGGTATGTGACAAGACATTATATGTTTTAATTTGACATTGATATATATACTGGAAGTATATGTCAAAGAGTCTGAACACTTCCCTCACTGCATAATGACCAAAAGTACAGTGTTGCTAGCATTGCTATGCTAGCACCAGTTTTTATAGTATTAGTATGCATGTCCACATTGTCATAGTAGCTAAATTTTAGGGCAAAACTAAAGAAATAAACTTTAGGCAACAAACATGTCTTAGGCAATCGACTGTATTTGGGGTAGGGGGGGCATTATGTAGATTTGTCACTGAACTCTCACTTCAAGGCCGCTTCTCAGTCCTCCAAAGCTCTCGTTACTGTTTGACCCAGTGATTGGCTTTTTTCCAAGGCTTTAATAGTACAAAACACCCAAACACCTATAATCCTTCTTTAACCACTGATGCAACAAAGTGCAATTGCTTTAAAATAGCATGGACTTGTTGCCTACAGGCAACGCATGCAATCTTCTTTCTGTGGTGCTGCTGAAGGCCGAGGATGCATCAATCTGACCTACTTTCTTATGATATTTGACAGTCGCAGTCAGCAAAAGCGCTCTGTCCTTTGTCTAGCTGGAGTGCATTTAGCCTGTTCAAGGAAGAGTCTGATGTTTTTGTTCCAGTCCAGTTTTTGTTGATGTCTTCTTGAGAAATGCATGCTTATAAAGTTAGAAACATCATGTCCTCCTCTAGGCTCCCCATAGGCGACCTTCAGGGCTGTGTTCAAAATGGTCTTGTATGAAAAACAGTCACATCACACCCTGGGGGGATTATAATGGATATTATATTATGGATCATGATGGATGCTTATTTTAGCAGATGCACATAAAATGTAACATTACGTTATATTAGAATATCCATCCATTCTCTAAGCCGCTTCTCTCCCAGGGTCACGGGGGGTGCTGGAGCCTATCCCAGCGGTCATCAGGCGGAAGGCAGGATACACCCTGGACAGGTTGCCAGTCCATCGCAGGGCAGACAGACAGACACTCTATATTAGAATAATATTACAGTAATTATTATGATGGCTTAATGTACACTAAAGTGAAAATGAACATTCATGGCTGGGACTTTTATTCTAGAAAACTGGTGCAGAATTTTTATGTTATGTGCTGGTTCCTTAAACTAAAAAGGTTCTTTACACGTGTCCAAGAATGATTCTCTGAAGAACCCTTTTTGCTTCCTACACACTCAAAAATAATGATTCCTTCATGACATGGTCCAAGAACCTCCAAGGAACCCTTTTCATTATTACAGGGTTCTCTGCATGGTGACAGTGTTCTTCAGAACACTGATGGAGAATGTGCTGTAGATGGTTTTATACAGAACCTTTTTGAAAAGGTTCTATAGAGCACTTCAGAGGTTCTTCAGGCTTTTTACAGTAGAGGAACCCTTGACCATCCATCTGTAGCAGAGTTTCAGTTTTGGTTTGAGACCCGGAATTGATTTTTATTAATATGGTTATTGCGCTTATTCAGATACCGCTCTAGTTGTTCTAATCTTCATAAAGGAGGGTTATGGTTTGAGCTTATTAGTGTAGGTGACAGAATTTGATGGTCTTAGTGATGTTTGACAGCACAAACACACCATCTACCCAATTATTGTGATTTGAGCTAAACAAGCTAAATAATAGGCTGGCTGTTGTGTGTGATGTAATCATGGTGACGTCTGGTTCCCATCACCACCGCTGAAAAGAAGTCAGAGTTGACAAGTTTCTCTACAAGTGAACCAGATCACATCAAACCAGCTGAATGTTTACATCTCGGCCACTGAATAACGCAGGAATTTTGAAAAATCGATGGAGTTCCCCTTTAAATGAAAAGGGCGCTACTGGCCCTTTAAGAGTTTTCCACAGCCAGCCGCATGAAGTTGTTATTGTGGGCAGATTAAGTTTCGTTTTAGCCGTGAAGAAGCTGAAGGCCTCCTAGAAGGAAGACTGACAGAAATGCAGATGACCTCCTTAGCGGGGCGTCCTGGGAGGCTGTGAAGCGAGATCCTGCTGTGGTTTTCATCTCCGAGGGAAAACGAGCCTGTGGCTAACGCTAGCTTAGCTGCCGGCTGGCTGGCTGGGACGGTGCTGCTGCTTGGATGGTCTGAATAGATGGGAAACAGGAGTGAGACACATCATGCCTTCGTACGAAGACTGGAAGAAGACCTTACACTTCTACTACTTCATTAAGTTCACGCTGAACGTCTACTCGATGCTGTTTTCGGTGAGTGACCCCGCTGAGCCGCCGCCGCCGCTGGGTGTGCTGTGTGCTGTGTTGCCGCCCTTCAGTCATCCTCAGCGCAGCCTGAGTCACTCCGCTCACACAAACACCCAAAATGATGATTTCTGACGCGCCGAGAAGGATTTTTTAACTCGGCACTTCACCTGTTCTCTGTATAACGAACCTTCGTGGCTATTCTGGGCTCATATCGGGGGTTGATTGATTAAAACTGGGCGAGGGGCTGTTTTAAAGGGACAAAGCACTTTTGTTGTTGGCGCTGCTCACAGAGACTCAAATCGAGGCCGGGCGGTGTTACCCGGATGTAAGAGGCGCTTGAATTAGCATATTTTTACATTAATGCTGTTAATATGCATAATAATAATAACAAAATAAATACACATGATTATAATACCAGCTTTCGTGCATTTAAAAGGCATAAAAAATACTAAAACAAATTCTAAAAAAAGAAAGCGAAGTAAACTGAAACAGTCATTCAAATATGTATATCTAGAATCAAATGATAAATAAATAATATAAAAATAAAAATAATATTAAAGTAGACATGAAAACTGGAAAACTCAGAAGTTAATACATTGCAAGATTAATATTACAGTAATTATTATGACGGCTTAATGTACACTAAAGCAACAATTATGGCTGGGACTTTTATTTTACAAAAAAAAAGCTTTAACTGGTGCAGAATTTTTATGTTATGTGCTGGTTCCTTAAACTAAAAAGGTTCTTTACACGTGCCCAAGAATGATACTCCGAAGAACCCTTTTTGCTTCCTACACACTCAAAAATAATGATTCCTTCATGACATGGTCCAAGAACCTCCAAGGAACCCTTTTCATTATTACAGGGTTCTCTGCATGGTGACAGTGTTCTTCAGAACACTGATGGAGAATGTGCTGTAGATGGTTTTATACAGAACCTTTTTGAAAAGGTTCTATAGAGCACTTCAGAGGTTCTTCAGGCTTTTTACAGTAGAGGAACCCTTGACCATCCATCTGTAGCAGAGTTTCAATTTTGGTTTGAGACCCGGAATTGATTTTTATTAATATGGTTATTGCGCTTATTCAGATACCGCTCTAGTTGTTCTAATCTTCATAAAGGAGGGTTATGGTTTGAGCTTATTAGTGTAGGTGACAGAATTTGATGGTCTTAGTGATGTTTGACAGCACAAACACACCATCTACCCAATTATGTTTCACTAATGAGGATATAATAAGGGAATCACACACACATACACACACATACACACACACATACATACATACACACACACACTCACACACATACACACACAATCACACATACATACATACATACACACACACACACACACACACACACACATACATACATACATACATATACATACATACATACATACATACATACATACATATATATAATGTATGTATGTATGTATGTATATGTGTGTGTATGTGTGTGTGTGTGTTTGTGTGTGTGTGTGTGTATGTATGTATGTATGTATGTGTGTGTGTGTGTGTGTGTGTGTGTGTGTTTGTATGTGTGTGTGTATGTATGTCTTATGATAAACATCTTAAAATAGTTGCCTCTTCAGCAGATAATATGCTTTATGGCCAGTGATTGTATGTGCATTTACATAATGCATGCTGGGAGTTGTAGTGAAAAACCAGTCATTGGCCAAAAGCGATATAAAATCATCAGTTCTGTCAAACCTCTGAGGTTCTGCGTTGAGGAATGCAGTTTTCCCACTCCTGAGTACTTCATGACATTGCACGTGACCCTAACCCTAATGCCAGTCTTAGGTCAGAAGGTTCCTTTAAATAAGGCTACATCAGTCTTAATGAAAACGGCTGAGTCTAGAAATCGAAGTAACTTCAGTTTCAGTCCTGGGAATTGTTCACTATCCCAATGTTCTCAGATTCACGAGATTTTAATGCTAGCGAATGAAAAAAATGTTGCGTGTTTTGTTTCGTGCCACGTGTCGTTGTTTACGTCTTCTCGCGTGGATGTGCGGTTCCTCTGCAACACGTTCGGCTGACCACAGCTGTTATTGCTGCCCACAAAAGAGGATTTTACTGCTTGCCTCACAGTGTGGCGTGCTTGTGTCACGGAGCTCGCAGTAATGCATCTGACCAGCGGGCTGAACTTTTCCAAAGCTGATGATGCCAGCAGAAAAGCCTCCTCCGCCTGCTGTTTTTGTTGTCTGATCCGTTTAAATCTCCCCGTCCCCTCTGAACCCCTTAACTTGGCTTTAGTTGTTCACTCTGCTGTTTACCTCCTGCACTGTTTTGACTAGAGACCGAAGCGCTCACTTAATGTGGGCCGCAATGACAAGAATCTGAACGAAAAACGTCAAGCGAGGTGAAACTGATGGGCGACAAAGTTAATTAGCAACAGCCAATCAACTTGCATTAACCTGGAAGGGTTGAGTGGTAAATTAAGGAATAAGTGGTTTAACTGAGCTGGGCTCACGCCGATGACTTACTTTGCTCCGGTCCTAATAGACGGCAAGCTTTCTGCTCGGACCTCATTTGCGATCAATTGAACGTGCATTTGTTCGTTTTAGGTGAGACGAGGCTCAGGTTCATCTGTATAGGACCGTTAATACACAGAGAAAAGCGTGAGACATCCTGATCTAGCACCTCAAACAGGCTTCTGGAGAAAGTGCTACAATAAAAAATACTGTAGTGATGATCTGCTGTGCTGAACAAGGGCACAAGAAGCCAAGAACGTCTTTAAGCTGGACTTGACCGTCGCTTCCCTCGGAGCATTTCGTCGCTGTCCATAGGAAAGCATGCATATCTGTAGGAGTAACTTTACAGGACGAGGCAAATCCACGCTTAACTTTTAATGTAAGTTAACCTGACAAGGTTTTATGTCATTGTGGCGCATTTCTATTGGTCCATTCATCACACCGTCTAAAGGACATCAGCCATGTTCAGATGATGGAGTAAATCGACAGAAATGGAGCTGAATTATTTGTTTTATTCTTGTACGGTGACGATATCTGTCCTTATCTCGGACTTTGTTTTAAACGACTGTGTGGCTTTAAACTGAGATAATATTTGGTTTATACGCTTATTTTTTCCTCTTGCTTTTAAGTTCCTGCCCACAGACTTGTGGGAAATGTAGTCCGGCATCTTTCACGTTCCGTTACGGTGACAGACTA
The DNA here is from genome assembly GCF_015220715.1 of Pygocentrus nattereri. Taxonomy (NCBI): domain Eukaryota; kingdom Metazoa; phylum Chordata; class Actinopteri; order Characiformes; family Serrasalmidae; genus Pygocentrus; species Pygocentrus nattereri. Next base: position 29,871,220 of record NC_051230.1, read on the forward strand.
ATCCAGCAGCTCCACTTTTCTAATGTTTAAGACTGACAACGATGTTTAAAAGTGCGGTAAACTAGGCTGGGTACCTGTGATAATGTAAGACCGTGCTAGCTTGTTGTTGCTAGCTATGCTAGTTCAGTAAATCTGGCAGATTTATTAACATCATTAAACCTAGAAAATACTCGGTTGCTAGATGTTTGTGTGACTAGGGTTGCCAGGTGTTTATTTTTGTACCAGAGAGTCTAGTTTTGAGTTGTGTTGTCTGATTGATTTGTTAGCACCTTTTTGGTTGGGACCAAACTGAAAAGTCTGAAGTTGTGGACCAAACGACGTAGATGTGTAAGCATCCTTAGACTCCTGGCCATGAAGGGCTGTGGCTTCACTGGGTGTCAAACTAAATCAGGATTATCACTGTAGACCAACTGGTCAGTCTATTTAGAATTGGTGTGAAATGAATAAATGATGTGAAATGACATTTTGTTCTTTCTCTTTTTCTGTCCCTGTTATTTTCCACACAGTTTCTGGGTCTTTGTGTGCTGTGTATAGGCCTGTACGCAGAGGTGGAGCGGCAGAAGAACCGCACTTTAGAGGGCGTATTTCTAGCCCCGGCTGTGGTGCTCATCCTGTTGGGCCTGGTCATGTTCACCGTGTCTGTGGTGGGCATGGTGGGCTCCCTCAGAGACAACAAGACTCTTCTGCACATGGTGAGTGAACAGGGTCATCATGAAACCTGGTTTCCAACTCTGTATCTGTAATGTGTACGATGATTCCATAACGCAAAATACTGAAGATCACCACTAAATGTGTCACTAATATCACTTTAGCTTGATGTAAATAGAGTTTAAACTGGTACTCCAGTAGACGTATTGTTACTGTAGTGAAAGTACATTTCCAGTGGACGTTTGCTGGACTTTATTCTTCTCCTTTTGGATTGTTTTGGTCTAATATAACACGCTAAACCTCAGGAGTGGAGGAGAAGTAGGAATTTTGGGCTGGGGCCAATGTCTGATAATGCCCCTCCTAATTGAATTCAGCAGTTTTAGCCTCACTCATCGCTAACAGGTGTATGAAATCAAGTACATAGCCTTGCAGTCTCCATAGACACACACTGGCGGTAGAACGGATCGCACTGAAGAGCGCAGTGACTTTAAACTTGGGACCGTCATGAGATGCAACCTTTGCCACAAGTCAGTTTATGAAATTTCTGCTCTGCCAGATGTACCAATAACCAAGTCTATTATTGTGAAATGGAAACATCTAGGGGCAACAACAGCTCAGCCAAGAAGCAGTAGCTCACAGAGGGGGCTGCCAAGTGCTGAAGCATAAAAAGGATAAAATTATCTATCCTGTCCACAAGCTTAAGATCGCTATGTGCAGTGGCAAGTGTCAGCTTTAGACTCTGGAGCAGTGGAAACATGCACTCTGGAGTGATGAATAACGCTTCACTGTCTGGCAGGTGAAGAATGAATTTAGGTTTGGTGGATGCCAGGACAGCGCTATGCACCACTGTGTAGAGCCAGCAGTAAAGTTTGGCTGAGGAGGGATAATTGTCTGGGGCCGTTTTTCAGGTTTCTTAGTTCCAGTTGAGGTTAATGTTCTTGCTACAGCATATAAAGACATATCAGACCTATGCTTCCAACGCTTCGGTGAATGCTACAGTGTGTGTTAGACCCTCTAGAAAAGTACTGTTTACTTCCCACCTTATTAAGATGATGGTTTAGCCAAAAATGAAATCTGTTATTTTCCCTTTATCCCAAATGTTGTCAGTTGAGACACCCATTGAAACCTGATGTTATGTTGTTCCCATTGGGCTACAGTTGGTTAGCATTTTTATCCATAACAATTTAAAATGTCTTCTCATTGGAGTATTTGAATGCTATTTGTTTAATACATTCAAATATGAAAACTCATCGGTTCCCATTCCTATTCCTTTCTGCGTTCACGTGCAAAGGTATTATTAATTTTCACCTAGCTGACCTGCATTAACTGAAACTTGTCTGTACAGTTTCTCTGCGTGCTCTGTGTTCTGCTGGCGCTCCAAGCCCTCGCGCTAATCATCGCTCTCCTTTTTGAGAAGACGGTACGTAGCTTTGCGTTCATGTGCTTCAGACTCATATTTATTCATTTATGTATATGGATCTTTCTGCCAACCTAGTTCAAAGCCAGAGTTTAAAACTCATTTTAAACTTTTAACTGACTTGGACTTCAGAATAAAATTGTTTTGAGTTAATTGTGCTTTTTTCTTTAAATAAACGATTGAACATTTCATTTTGTCACCCCAAAAACAACCGCAACACTACTGAAATTTCACCTAATGTTTATGTAGTGGCTGTTTTTGTGCCAATTTTAGCTCATTTTGAGTAGAACTAGCCAGTACATGGCTAGCTAACAGAGCTTTAAACACTTGTACACACATAAAATCAGAATATTTTTCATTAAAACACAAACAGTATGACTTAACAGCAGAAAATATTTTTTCACCCTGATTTTCAAAGTTTTGGACACTTTAAAACATTGGAATCTAATTGTTCAGCGTGTGGCCATGAGGGACAGGGATGCAGTCTCACCTCCAGCTCTAAAATGCAGTGGTGTGGCTAAAATAAAGCTTCATCTATGGACTAAAACTTTTTCTGTAGTGACATGAAAACATAGGACATTTTTACTAAAGTTTTGAAATGAAAAAGAAACATAAAAAGTGTGAAAAGATGAAATTTAGAGTTAAAAGTTAGAGTTTTGACAGACACCCATAGAAAGTACATTATTTATAATGATTTTGTGTGTATTTAGCTCATTACTATCCCTATTAATGCATTAGGTTCAAAAGATTCATAGCATAATACTTGGAAATATCTAATGTTTGGTACTTTATTATTATTTTTTATGTAGTTTTTATTCTGTGGGACTGTAGTTTGAGCTAATTCAGTAGAATGGTCCATGTATAACCTTCTGTAACGTTTTCCTTCTTTTTGGCTCACTTTCTTCCTTCACTCTCTTTCTGTAGACGTCTGAATTGTTTCAGAAGAACATACGTGAAGGCATCAAGCACTACTATGACGACCTGGACTTCAAAAACATCTTGGACTACGTGCAGGAGAAGGTTTGAGACTTCAGTCTGCATTCTTTTGCAGATATGTTTAGTATGTGCTTGAGGAAACACTGAGCCGAAAGGTGCTTATTAATTCCTGACTGGTTTTGCCTCGAGACTGACTGTTTTTGCCTCGAGACACATTAACATGGTGTCATGACTGGAATCAGCCTGGAATCAAAATTTCTTACTTTGTTTGTTCATCATACCATGTTATTATTTTCCTGTAATCTTCTATTAAATAATAATCATATTACCCAATAACGATTCATCAACATCATGCTTGAGTGACTTAGACTCGCACTTAACTGACTCGTGACTTAGACTCACACATGTGACATGGACTCACGCTTAACTGACTCATGACTTGGACACATGCTTAACTGACTCAAGTCTTGGGCTCATCCTTAACTGATTTGTGACTTGGACACATGCATAACTGAGTCGTGACTTAGAATCACACATGTGACATGGACTCACGCTTAACTGACTTGTGACTTGGACACATGCTTAACTGACTCAAGTCTTGAGCTCATCCTTAACTGATTTGTGACTTGGACACATGCATAACTGACTCGTGACTTGGACTGGCGCTGAAGTCGCTCATGTACTAGACTGGACTGGCGCTGAAGTCGCTCATGTACTGGACTCGTGCTTAACTGATTTGTGACTTTGACTCATGCTTAATTGATTCGTGGCTTGGATTTGCGGCTAAGTGACCAGTTACTCGACTTGGAAACATGCTTAACTGATGACTTGGACTCACCCTTAATTGATTTTTGTGACTTGGATTCGTGGCAAAGTGACTAGTGACTTGACTTGAACACATGCTTTACTGACTCGACTTGGACTCACACTTAAATGATTTGTGACTTTGACTCATGCTTAACTGACTCATGGCTTGGATTCATGGCTAAGTGACCAGTGACTCGACTTTGACACATTCTTAACTGTCTCATGACTTAGACTCACCCTTAACTGACTCGTGTCTTAGACTCACCCATAACTGACTCGTGACTTTGACTCATGCTTAATTTGCTTGTGACTGACCCGTAACTCTTAATCATGCTTAACTTACCTGCGACTCAAGTCAGACTCCCACTTGACTGACTCACGACATGAAATCACATTTAACTGCCATGCAACTCAACTCAGATTTTGCGCAATTCTCTGCCGCCAGCTTCCAAGACAGATTCCTTAATTGACTCTGGGAATCCCCCAGAGAGCTTCACATCTTTCGCAGTGGCACTTACTCTTTCCTGTCTCTCAGCCACAAGCTGCACGGTGGATTTATTTGAGGGACAAGCAAGTGGCAAGATGACTAGAGACAAATCCTCGCTCATAAAGGGCCAGGCTTTTCTTGTTCGCAGGCTGACAGTGTTTTGGACGGTGGCTGAAAGTATGTGGACACACCCATTTAAACTTTCTGGACATCCTGTTCCAAAACCATGGCCGTTAATATGAAGTTGCCCCCTCTTTGTTGCTAGAAGAGCCGCCATTTTTCTGAGAGGTCTTTTTGGAAGATTTTGAAGTCCATCTGTAAGAGCATTTCTTTTGCTAAACACAGCTGTAGGAAAAAGTCTGTGTCACAAAAGTCTGTGTTCAGTGGGCCAGGTGCCTCCTTTTCACGGTCATAGCCAGTTCAGCCTTGCTAGATCTGTCCTAGTCAACTGTAAGTGCCATTACTGCACTTCTCAGTAAGCTTGTCACTGAGCTTGTCAGTACGACCCACCTATGGTCAGTGTTTGTCTATAGAGAGGGACTGGTTTATTTTTTGCTAAGCTAGTGCTTGTAGCATGCTTGTAAGGAGGGAATTAGCAATAGTATGTTGCAGTTCAGCGGAACACCACAGGCTGCTTACTATTACCAATGTATTGAGAAATCCTAGAGGAGACAGCAGTGTTGATAGAAACCACCTCTGTCATCTGACTGAGCCTGTACAGAAACCAGAATATCTTCTCTCTCTCTCTCTCTCTCTCTCTCTGTCTGTCTGTCTGTCTGTCTGTCTGTCTGTCTGTCTGTCTGTCTCTCTCTCTCTCTCTCTCTCTCTCTCTCTCTCTCTCTCTCTCTCTCTCTCTCTCTCTCTTTCTCTCTTTCTCTCTCTCTCTCTCTCTCTCTCTTTCTCTCTTTCTCTCTCTCTCTCTCTCTCTCTCTCTCTCTCTTTCTCTCTTTCTCTCTCTCTCTCTCTCTCTCTCTCTCTCTTTCCTCTTTCTCTCTCTCTCTCTGTCTCTCTCTCTCTCTCTCTCTCTCTCTCTCTCTCTCTCTCTCTCTCTCTCTCTCTCTCTCTGTCTGTCTCTCTCTCTCTGTCTGTCTCTCTCTCTCTGTCTCTCTCTCTGTCTCTCTCTCTGTCTCTCTCTCTGTCTCTCTGTCTCTCTCTCTGTCTCTCTCTCTCTCTCTCTCTCTCTCTCTCTCTCTCTCTCTCTCTCTCTCTCTCTCTCTCTCTCTGTGCAGTTTTCCTGCTGTGGGGGTGATGACTATAAAGACTGGGAGGTAAATCAGTATCATTTCTGTAACGGCTCAGGACCGCTGGCCTGCGGCGTTCCGTACACCTGCTGTATCCACAACAAAGAGGTGAGTCAGTGACACTTCCACTCACACCTCATCAGAGACTGTCCAGAGACCTTAAACAGAGTGAACTTTGCCAAAAAAGCTGCAGAAACAACACTCATTACAGGACATCCTATTACAACAGAGCTCATTTACATCTACACAGTTCTTTCAATTTCCTAGTTTAATTTTTAGATCATCCATAGTGTGCAGGCAGCATGTTGTATGTTACCATATTTTATATGGCTTTTAAACTGATGCCTCCAACTGGACAGTGCTCACAGGAGAACTCGTTGAGATAAATCAACGAGTAGCAAACTAACAAAAGCAGTAGCAAAGTTAAGCTCCAGTCTATTTTTAGAGCATTTTTGCTGGTCCGTTCATCATGAAATTTTGGTACGTAGTAAAGATCAACTGGCATTTTCAAATTCTGTAACAAAAGTACCGAGTCTCTTATCATTGACAAAGTAAAGTGTGTTTTTTCCTTTATATATGTATATATATATATATATATATATATATAGATAGATAGATAGATAGGTACACACTGTCAGTAATGAAAATTGCATTTGCTCTGTGGAAATAATTGACTATAATTTAGTGGAAATAAATAACTATAATTCAATAAAGAACTATGAAGCATAATTCATTTTCCATTTAAAATACGATTTGATGAAGCTTTTTTTTCTCTACCCTTACAGCTTTAGCCAAATGCACTGCTATTAAATAATTGCTATAAGCACAAATCATACACTCTCTCTCTCTCTCTCTCTCTCTCTCTCTCTCTCTCTCTCTCTCTCTCTCTCTCTCTCTCTCTCTCTCCCTCTGATATGTGTATTGCAATATGCAAGTGACCGCTGCTGTTAGCTGTCGGTCAGAGCTGATGGAGTGTGCATCATGATGTTATTGACTGAGAAAATTGAATTAGCTGCACTTTCCTAGAGAACATCCAGTCATCTCTCTCTTTTTATTTCTCTCTCTCTCTCTCTCTCTCTCTCTCTCTCTCTCTCTCTCTCTCTCTCTCTCTCTCTCTCTCTATTCTCGCTTTTATTCTCTCTCTGTCCTCTCTGTAATGAAGCTGAATGATGTTAATTGGAGGCTGACAGCTGCAAAACAAATGAAACACTCAGAGAAGAAAAAATGTAAGGCATGAAATGAATGACACGCTTTATCAGTGAAAGCTTGTGGAACGCTCTCTGTCCACCCCCCCCCCCCCTTTCTGTCTTACCCTTTCAGCCTTCCTCATTCCTCTTAAACTCAATTTCGTTGAAGGCCATGTCTGCGGTGCGTCCTGCTAAAAGAGGCTTTTAGTGGTGGGTGATGTGGCCTGAGAATTCTATGACCTACAGTTCATGCAGTTAATTCTATATATAAAACAGGCCAATTACTGGCCACTTTATTAGAAACACCCACCTTGTGCTTCCACTCACTGGTCACTTTATTAGAAACGCCTCTTTAGTTCTTCCATTCACTGGACACTTTATTAGAAACACCTACCTTGTGTTTCCACTCAGTGGCCACTTTATTAGAAACACCTGTCTTGTACTTCTACTATGCAACTATATGATTAGTCTGTGGTCTTTTATCGTCCGAAGTACAATCAATGGCATAGGCAGTACAGGCAACTCTGAGTGTCAGAAACTGACCATAAATGAAGGACTCTAGGGTGGCTAATACAGACTGTACACCAACAGATGGTTTTAATCGCTAGTTAAAGACAAAAGTGAAGAAATGCTGAATCAAATGGATCCAGTCATAGTGCAGATTAGGTTGTAATAAAGCACAGCAGTAATAGTTTCATCGTCTTGTGTCTTTATATTTTCAGAGATAAACGGTCTCTCAGGAGTGGTTTTTGACGAGGTCAGTCTGAGATAAGCATGTAATGGGGCAGGAAAGGCTCTCGAGCATGGTTTTATCAAAGAGGTCTACTGTAAAGTGTGCCTTTACTGAGGAGATGAGATGAGGCTGAGGATGGTCCCCTAAGTTAAAAGTAAAATTGTGTCGAACTGTGACTTGCGAGATGCGGTCTCCTCCATGAGTCATCCATTTACCAATTTCTGCTAGTGATCAGAACTAAGTATCTGCTTCATCCTATCAGAGTAAATCAATGGGGAGGGGGCAGGGCTTTTAGGCTACATACATGCACAAAATAAAATCGTATTTTATTAGAGCACTCGGGATGAGCATGATCGGTAATACTACCGCCACCATGCTTCACTGTAGGAGCGCTGTTTTGTAGGTTTCTGCTGGGTAATGGCTTTTTTCCCTGCTACTCTCCCTTAAACTGTTTACTCTAATTATTGTATGTTCTTTAGTCTTCATTTTTGTGTTCATTTTTATGTTCATCTTTAAAGTAAAATATTTCTGAGAAGATTAGATATAAGCAAGCTCAGTAGGAAGACGACTCAATGCTGTGGGTCTAAAAGGATGTGAAATCCAGTAGAAAAGCTGCAGAACTGTGGACTGACCAGCCAAGAGTCCAGACCTCCACATTGCTGCATGTGTTTGAATCGTAAGAATCAGAAAATGCAACCAACTTCGAAGACTGAACTTTAAAGATGTGAAATCAGTTCTCCTGAAAACAGTGGACACAGTAAATACTGAAAAATGTGATGTATGTAGTTGAGGCTTTTGTGTTTTCTGTGTGTGTTTGGGTGTTTTCTGTCTGACTTGTGTGCAATACTGTAATCTTTTTTTATTATGATTGTTTAAACAGGGCTTTAGTCTGGAAACTAATGTTGTTTTTCTGTGTGTTTTTGTGTGTTTCCATATGATGTGGCTTTTCATTCAGGTTGGAGAAGTGGTAAATACGCTCTGCGGCTACAAGACTCTTACCAAGGAGGTTAGTAGCTCTCTTGCCACCCTTAATCCTACATTCATTTATAGATATGACTTTCCGAAGAGCAGGAATATTAGCTTTCTCAGTGCTGGCGTCAAGAGACAACAATGCCACAGTACAACACGAGCAATAAAACTGCTGTTTTTATTTGAGCGTGGCTCATTGGCTTCTTTTGACTGATTTGTAATAGCGAAAAAGATGATTAATCCTTTTCCCACCTGTTCCTCATTGCCTGTGTTTTTTTTTTTCAGTGGTGCATTTGGAGTGTGATTGTTAGGGGGTCTGTTTTGTGAAATGATCTGGCTGGACAGAAATGGGAGCTACGTGTTTTCAGCCACTGCTGTTTGCGACGCTAGATTTACGTGATTATTTATTCAGCACAGAAAAGCCGAGAGAAATTGAGTTATTACGGAGTTATTACCCCCACCACCTCAATTTTACCATTATAGGTTTTTTTTTTTTTCTGGGACATTGTGATTGCTATGTCCTTTCCTTTCCACTACTCTACCTGCAGTCTGTCTAAGGTTATTGTGCCCTTAAAAAGGGTTGATGTTGCATGAGAACACTGATGATTCGAAACTCACCGTTCACTCCCCAGTCCATTCAGTCCATGTAGAGAAAATAAAGCTGCAGGATTTCATAACTATGAACACGTTTATCAGCTTGTATTGAGGCAGCGAACGCAAAGTTATAGCCTCAACCTAGCATGGACACCAGACTGATGTGGCCTGGCCAAGGACCCGCCTGACTTGATCAATGTCGCGGTCTCTCTGACTTGTCCCCGTTCCATCTATTTGGCCCATAGAAGTTTAGCTCCGCCCATTTCTGTGGAAGTTATAGGGAGTGTTGCTTTTGCAGAAAGTCTATAGCGGAATTACTGGCAAGTAAGATATGAAAATTGTGGCCTTCAAAGGATCCATACATGCGAAAGCATTGGCTGAAGTTCTCCGCGGTTCATTCGAAACTTAACGGCTTGTTTTTATTTAACAGTATCAAAAACAGCCTGTTCAGTCCTGCAGGACTAGAAGATGGTCACATACACCATATTGTAACTGTTATATAAGTAGGAATAGAAAGTAAATGCAAGAGGAATCTACAATATGGCCCTTTTCACACTTCCCTTCTCTTTGTAGCGTGTAGATTTGGACGACATCATACACGTACGAGGCTGCATCCATGCTGTAAATCTGTGGATGGGTGACAACATCGGAGCCACGATAGGAATCTGCTGCGCTGTGGGTCTACCTCAGGTTCGCCATGCCTCTTCTCACTTTACTTCATTCTTCCTTCCTTTTACTTTCTGCATTTGCCTTCGTCCTTCCTTCCATTTCATGGCCTCTATTCTGACTTGTCTGATAGACTGAACCTATTACTGCACCATACTGTTTAAAAAAAAAAAGGGAAAAAAAGTTCAGAAATAAAAAATAAAAGAGGAAAAATGTAATCGGACTACAGCCAAATGCTCTTACTCTTTTAATACAACATTGTTGAGCACTGGGCTTAACACTGGGTTAAGCACCTGTTCTCAGATATAGAGACAGTTCCCTCACTTTATATGTTGGCTAATCCATAAATTTGCAGTTTTATGTTCTTCATTTAAATTATAACTCCATCCATCCATCCATCCATTATCTTCCACTTCTCTGGGGTTCGGGTCGCGGGGGCCAGGATTCCGAGGAGCCAGTTATATAGTCACGCCAGCATGTCCTGGGTCTTCCCCGGGGTCTCCTCCCAGGTGGACTTGAGTTAAATTATAACTGAAAATCAAAAATTCAAAAGTAAAGTAATGAGAAAAGTCATAAAATGTATCTTAAAAAATCATGTATATTAAACCATTTCCAACCTAAATCCAGCTGACAATGGGTTCTGGGCCCGTGGTCAGAAACTAGAGGACAGATAAACACACTGAAAAGTTTTATCATGCACATACAGTCAGGTCCATAATAATTTGGACATTAACTAAATTACTGTTTCTTTGGATGTCTACTAAATCTCATTGGAGTTGAAATGAAGGAACAAACATGAGCTCAAAGCGTAGACTTTCAGACTTAATTTGGGGCTGTTTACATCCAAATTGGACCATTTTCATAAGTAACCCCCCAATTTTAGAGCCTCAAAAGTAATTTGCACAGTTGATCAGCTGCTCGGCTGTTTCTTGATCATTTGTTTTTACCAATAAGTCAGCAGGTAAGAATTGATTTCAAGTGAGGTGTATGCATTTGGAATCTGTTATTGCTAACTTTCAATCTGAAGTCCAAAGAGCTGTCACAGCCAGTTGAGCAAGCCATCATTACGCTGAAAAATGAAAACAAGCTCATCGAAGAGATAGCCAACACATTAGGTTTGACCAGATCCACTATTTGGTGCATTCTTAAATCGAAGGAACGCATTGTTGAACACCAAAAGACCCCGAAAGAACACAGAAAATAAGTTTGGTGGAAACAGAAGAATTCTTTCTTTGATGAAGAAAAACCTTTTAACAGCAGTTGGTCAGATCAAGAACACACTCCAAGATGTAGGTCAGTGAACAATCAAAAAAAGACTTCACCATAGTACATACAGAGGGTTTACCACAAGATGTAAACAATTATTAAGCCTCAAAACAGGAAAACCAGATGTCCAAAACATCTAAAAAGCCCACAGTGTTTTGGGACAACATCTTATAGACTGATGACAGATCAACATCTACCTGAATGACAAGAAGAGAAGAATACAAAGAAAGGAAGAAACTGCTAATGATCCACAGCACACCACCTCATCAGTGAAGCATGGTGGAGGTAGTGTTAGGATGTGGGCATGTGTGGCCACCAATGGAATTGGTTCCCTTGTGTTTATTGATGGTGTGACTGCCGACCAAAGCAGCAGGACAAATGCTGAAGTGTGTACAGGTGTATTATCTGCCCAGATTCAGCCAAATCACTGGACAGCGCCTCACAGTGCAGATGGAAGATGACCCAAAAACAAAGCTTTTTTTTTAAAGCAAAGTAATGGATTGTTCTTTAATGGCCAGGTCGGTTGCCTAACCTCAATCCACACAAGCATTAATTTCACTTACTAAAGGCACAACTAAAGGTAAGACAACCCAGGAATAAGCAGAAACTGAAGACAGCTGCAGTAAAGGAAGAAACCCAGTGTCTGGTGATTTCTTTGGGTTCTGCAACCACGTATTAAAAATGACAAATTTATGATTGTTAGTTAGACCAAGTCATTTTAAGCACCTAAAATATGTGGACCTATAAAGATGGTTGTAATTCTTGCGCTGTCTGCTTGATTTGGACATAAGCATGTTCAAGTTGAAGCTGTGAATCCCCACTTTGAGCTTGTGTTGTTTAATTTCAGCTCTAATATGTGGTGGTAGACGGGTAAAATTCATACAAATACATTTGTTTGCGTCCACATATGTGCTGTGGAAATTTTTTTGTTGATGTTTCGAAAGCGTTGAGTTGATTTACAAAATTATACAGCAGCCTTTTATGTGTAGTAAAGTGACTTTCTGGAATGATGAGCTTCAAACATTTACCTTTGGGATGGTTTGTGGTCCAGAACTAATCATCTGGCATCAGTGCCTTAACTCACGAATGCACTCATCAAATCCTCATAACAGTGTTCCAATCTCTAGTGTAAAGAGCGGGTCTCATAAATAGACTTTTTCGTTTCACATTGGGAAGATGCTTTAGCTTCCTTTTGAAGAGCTGACGTTTATTTGAAATGGTCACACTCTTTTTCTTTGAAACGGGGGGATGAGGACAGTTTGCTGGTATATTATCACTGGCCAACATTGCTCTGGCTGCCGCTGCACTAAAAACCTCTAAAAGGAAATGCATTTGAGCTGACCTTTCTGAGTTACCACTCTCTCATAGCTAATTTTTTCCACCGCCTGCCTCCACGCACATGATTTTTCATTTTGATTAGGCTGCCCTTCATTAGTACCTGCTCTATCTAAAAAAATGAACTCAAGAAATTGAGCATCTGTTAGTTTCCAGATGCAGAGTCCCTGAGGTGGACCTTGAAATGCAAAGAAACGCAGGAGTCTGTCTGTCTGTTTGTTTATTTATCTTCCGTTCTGTCTTTCCTTGTCTAAGGGTAGCAGAGACTAATTGACTAATACAGTCCATAACTTCAGTCATCCCTCAAGAAATTTGGGCACAAACATTCATCCAAAATAAACAATGCATATAATGATTCAAATGTTCCTTACAAATCTTTGGAGACATTGTTAAACATTTTATCTAACAGAGATCATTCCTACAACAGTGTTACTTTATTTTAAGAGTAGTGTTCTCTTTCAAATCTATATGGGTTGAAATTATTGGCACCTCTAAAGAATGTTACATAAAACCAAAGAAATTGCGTCTTTAGGGGGGGGGAGTGTTTCTTTTTGTTTCTCCTAGTCTCCACAAACTCCATTGTTGTCTGTGACCAAAGACCAACGAGCTGTCAACTCGTGACAGAAGGTTGTGGACCTGGAAAGATTAGGAATGGTCAGTTGAAATCGCCATCAGTCACTATCAGGGCGAGAAAGTAGTTTGAGAAGTGGGGAACATTTGAAATTTGCCAGGAAGAAGGTACATGAGCATAGTGAGGCAGAAAAGAGGAACCCAGAGAGCCCCACAGTTTCAGCATCGCACTGGCTAGTTGAATCTTAGGGTTTTCACATGTCAGAATCCATCATCAGATGCCACCTCCATGACCAGAGGCTTTTTGGAGGAGTTCCACAAAATGCAAGCCTCAAAATTCAGTGCCCGAACTTTGCAAAATGTCACTGGAACTACAAATGGAATCATATGATGTGGTCCAATGACAAAATGAGAAGTTTATGGTTATACACACCATTGTCATGTTTGCTAAAACCAAGAGGAATGCGTAAAATGACGAGCACCTGATGATTAGCCACTGTCAAATATGCTGCTGGATCATTCATATATTGATATTTAGCAGAATTCATGATGCAACTGGTTTTCGCATGAGCCCCTGGAGCACTAGCAGCAAAACAGCCCCAAAGCATCAATCAATGTCTGCTTGATGGACGGTCCACAAGCAAAGACCCAACAATATCAGGGAACTGGGAATGTTCTGTATGGAAGAGTGTTCTAGGATCCCTCAACAAATGTTCTCCAACCTTGTTAAACATTATAGAAAGTGACCCTCTGCTGCAATTTTCAGATGTGCTCAAACAAATTCAGTTTGTTTAAGGCTAAATTATCACTCATTGCATGTTATATATAGACTGTACTGTCATGTACCAATACTGGAGTTAGTTGCATTGACTAATGAGCGCTGTGGACCGCTATCAGACTTTCTCTGATTAGAAATATAGTATGGGAATAAAATGTACCACTGTACTTCTGTAATGTATTAACACAGTGTAGAATAAAGGACAGTGGGAAGTGTAGATATGACGTATGAGACTTAAGGCCATTAGATACCAAGCTAAGCAGTAGTTTTTAGTAGTCTTGGGGGTTTTAAAGCTTAGTAGTAGGATATCCCCCAGTAGAGTATCTATAGATGTTTGTGTTAGAAAACCTATCTGGTGAAACTCAACAGTGTTAGGGTCAGGATTGTGATTGGTACCAGGTTTAGGACCAGAGTGAGTGTTAGTTTTAGGTTTTGGGTTAGGGTTTGGGATCATTAAAGATTTGATAGTAAAATGAAAGTTAAAAGCAAGATAAACATCTACAAGGCATCTGCATTGGCCTATCCAAGTAAAGTATTACCAAAGAAAAATTGGTATCTGTATTGGCCGAAGAGAGACTTATCCTTTTTGTTGTTGGGTTGGTTTGCTTCGTGTCAAAATGCCAACTACATAGACAACAGTGATGGGCTGAGTGAGTTTTTGTCACCTTGAAAAGTTTGTAGACAGAAGGTACATGAAGTAATGTAAAATCACATTTGATATGCAAGATACTGTTAATATTTGTCAATACATTAATGCATAGATCCTGCTTGGGGTGTAACGACCTTGAAAATACAGAGAAACACTTCTGTGACTGGTAGTTCATGGCAAGCCATTAATAAAATTCTTTTTAGAGCAGCTAGTCGACTAATGATATGCATAAATGGCAGTCAGGATCCATTGTCTGTCTGCTCCTCAGGGGCTTCACAGTGATCTTTTATCCACTACCAATTACAGCTCATGCTTACATATTAATTAATAGGCCTGATCTGAACTACCTAATGGCATATCTCACTCTCAGTTCTACCTCAACTCCCTTTGCAGTAACGGCTTCTACTCTTCTGGGAACTAGAAGTTGGAATGTTTCTGTGAGAATTTGATTGTATTTAGCCAGAACAGCATTAGTAAGCTCCATCGCTTCAGTGTACGTAGTTCTACTGATCCCCAACCCAATGCTGGGGGGCTTTATACACCTCCAGCCATCGCTTGGCACTGGGCATGATGACCTTAGGCTCATGTTCAGCTGCTCCAGTGTATCCCATTCTATTACTCAGTGCTTTTCTATGGCGATTATGCGAGGTTTAGGTGTGAAACTGATGTAAAGTTATGCCATGGTTGATTGACTATGTTTGGGTGGAATCTCAAGCATTGTCCCTTTCTTATGTTGTCATGCTTGTCCTCCAGCTGCTGGGCATCATGCTGAGCTGCATCTTCTGGAACCTCCTGGTGGAGATGAGTATATCAAGTGACATGGTGGACTTCAAGATCCTGAAGAAGGCTGGCTTCAAATACAGCGAGTTGGACCTGTCCGGCGCTGGCTGGTGCATGTGTTTGCCTCGAGAAGGCGGGTACCTGCCCATTCCTGTAACAGAACCAGAACAGGACATTCAGGACTTTGAGCCTTTAGACCTGGAGCAGGCCCAGTCCAAACTGTCCCTCACACAGTTTGAACAGCCGGGCCAAGACCCCGACATGGGAATGGACGTAGTGGACAATCGACTGTAGAGGTCAGCATGGGAACCGAAGTGCATCTAATTCACTGCATCTGTTTGTATTGTTTTTATTTATTGTTTTTAGTTTTATAGAGGCGCGGTCTTCCAGTAATTGCACTTTCATCTTGCACTACAAGTTGGGATCATAAGCTTTCGTTCAGCTTCATCAGTCAGACACTTCCCATTTTTCTACCGTTTTGCATGCAGAACACATTGATGTATTTTTAGCTCCAACTAATATACGTTTTGTTTTTTTTAAACATGACAAAAGGGATTTCATGACAAAAGTTGGAATTTTACAAAGTTTGTTTTTTTTTAAATTGTGAATTACTTGATTGGCAGATGATTGGCGACCAGTCATTTTTAAATGTTTTATTTTTTTGGTTACGTAATCTTAACCTCCACTTTACATGCTATTCCACGTTTTTTACAAACAAAAAGGGATTTCATTGGGATTTGTTGGATTTGGCCTATTGTACTTTTCATGTTTAGTTCTGAATTACTTGATTGGAAGGGATTACATTAATGATGGGCAACTAGTCTTTTTTTTTTTCTTTCTTTTTTTAATTTCTCCTCTCCTCTTCTATCATTTTTAATAGTGAATTTAGAGCAAAATCTTCAGGGAAATTTACAATCTTCATTTTGTCTATTTGTTGTGTTTGGATGTCTTGTTTTTTAGATAAATATAAGTATATATAGATATGTGTAGATATTAAGGATGCACAGAAATATTGGAACCAGCATATATCTGCATAAAAAAAAGCTAGGATTTTTTCTAGTGATGCACCATATTGAAAATTCTTGACTGAAACCGAAGCCCAAAATTTAGTATACGTTGGGTTGAAAAGTGAAACTGAAAATTGAAAAAGCTGACAAATAAAACCAGTTTAATTCCAGTGCAATTCCATTTTCATCATTTCAAAAACCTCAGATAAAAGCTACAGATAAATGCTGGTGTGCTAGCAAAGACTTCCGTTAGGCTTCTGTTTAGCTGTATCCTGCGTATCATGCAGGATGTCGTGTATTAAGAGAGATCAAACCTGTTACCACGAGGTTTTTGGTGCTCAACGGTCAACATAAAAGAAACTGTAAAATAGATGTAGCTAATATTTCCACTGTTGATCTACTGCTGCTCAAACTGTTTGAATGCAACTCCACTTACTGCTACGCTTTTAATCACGGTTTATTTTCATTACCATTTAAAATCAAGCCTTAGACTTCGTTATAGGCCTGTTCTCAGCCTTCTGTTCTCTTTTGGCCAAAATCTAGTGCATCCGGAATTTCAGCACTCCAGCACGATCTGCTCACGATCTACAAATATAGCTGGAGTGATTTACACTACTTAATTTTTTCCTAGTTCCTATAAAATCGCTTTAATTTGATAAATGATAAGTGAACCCCCTGCGCTTCTGTGGTTTTACTTATTTTTTGCAAGCTCCTATCAAATAAATGTTTATTATCCTTCATATTTACATTAAAACAAAAGCATTAAAAATGGTCTGTTTTCTAAATGTTTCCACCATGTTGGCAATTTTATGGGCAGATATTAATCATCATGCTGTACCGATATTTCCCTAACAGTGCATCCTTAATAGATGTGCATTGCCTAGTATGTAGTCATTTAGCTGTATTGCACTTCTGGCGTCATTCAGATTTTCTAGGAAGTGTTATAGAAACACTTTTTAAAAAAGGGGTTGAAGAATCAAAAAAACCTGCTGACACTTAATTTGATGCTGCTGTTCCTGTTTACAATCTAGCGAGTATAAACTGATGAATAAATTGTTGCCTTATTCATGATAGAAGCTTTTGTCCGCAATACCTCAGGCTATTTTGGAATAGCCTTGTCTATTTGCAGGTGATTTTTGAGTAGTTTTTATTGGAAATAAGAAATTCCGGGTAACACTGTACATAACACTGACGGGAACCACGGCATAAACATGTAATGGCTGAGATGTCGTATGCTGTCATGATTTGACAAGTTCAAGTATATATGTTGTGTTACCATTACCAGTAATTGTCATATTCGATGTTATAACAGCTTATAATACACTAATTTTTGCCAAGCATACTGTTGTTAGCCATCAGTGCAGATGGAAACACAGTAGTAATGTATTGCTGAACATAAGCTGTCCGGATGCCTCACAACAGCATACGCCATCTGCCGTGACATGTTGGGCATGGTTATGCCAGTTTTGTGTAGTTGTATGTGTTGCCAATTCTGATTGATCTTGCATTCGCAAATACTTGAAGTGTAATCTGTACAGTAGAGCAATCGGTCCTAGTCATTGGTGTGTTATCAACTAATATGCTATAATGCAAAGTCAGTTTTTTATGTAAAGTTTTATGTTTTGTTTTTTCTTTGGGGGGGAAAAATGAAACCAACAGGCCTAAAGGGATCATAATCCACATTTCAGCGGTGCTTTTAACTCCTGTAGTTGATTAGTAATTTTAAACAGTCTACCTTAACTACTTTGTTGCTCCAAACGGGGGTCTTCTAGACCTCTCAAGTTGCCCTGGCCTTTTGAAAAACTCCAGTTCTTGCCAATAAAAAAAAAAAGACGGCAAATTAAGCTGTTCTTGTGTGTTTATTTCCCATGAGGCTAAACATGAGATGCGCGTTTGTCATTAAGAGATATTGTTGCTTATTTAAGACCATCCACCTATTTTCCAGTCAACTTGGCCATTAAGGAACAAGTTATTAAGTTCTTGATGTCGGGAATTAAATAAATAAATAATTACACAGAAGCCTCAACTAAACTAATCTGTCCGCAGTTGTCCTTTATTACAGCATCCATTCGTTTCAGGAGAATCTGCAGGGATATTTTTCACACCTCCAAAGTTCTGCCTTAGACATTGGCTGAACTTTCTGCTTCTCACCATCCAAGCCATCTCAAACCAACTGAGTGCTGTTGAGATCTGGACTCTGGGGTGCTCAGTTCTTTGTGTAGTGTGTCCATCTCCTTTTCTCAGTGAGGTTCTTCTTGTTCAGCTACACATCCTTTCAGACCCACAGCGCTGAGTCGTCTTCTCAGGGTGGAAGGATGGACAGAAACACCTGTGGATGTTTTCAGATCTGAAGCAGCTTGATTTTCTCCTCCCTCCCAGAGATGGAAGCTTTAAGTGCTGTTTATTTGATGGTGGTTTTTTTTGTCTACCAGGCATTCCAGGTGGTTGTTGGGAATCTCCTTTTTTGAACAGATTTTCTTTCGACTTTTTCCGTCCTTATGCAAGAGGATTGTCTTATATGTTGTTCTCGCACAACTAATAAAGATGTGTAGGAAATAAAAAAGCCCTGGTGGTGACATCCCGTACAAATTAAAATAACCTGTTGCCACGACTTAAGCCATCCCCACGCATTATTGGGTGTGGGAATGAGATCATGGTGGCCACACATTAGAATCTCATTCTCAGGTCATGCGTTAGGATCTCATTCCCACGTGTTACTAAGTCATGGTTATGATGACACCAGCAAGGCTATAGGAACTGTAGCAGGGTACAGTTCAGTGCAGTCAAAAGGAAGTTAATATTAAATTTCATGGGCCAAAACTGGACTCAAAACTGGATGACGTGGCTTGGATTGGGTGTGGACTCAAAACTTGGCGTTGTGGTTCAGGCTGGTTCAGGCTTCAGGAAAAGTTCTCAGGCTCAATAGAGGTTCGGCCCAGGATTTCAGGCCTGATTAAACTTCTATCAACCTCAAACTGCATTGTACTGGGGACGGAGCTGTAGGACCACCATTTCATGGTGGGTGGAACCACATAACCACCAGCCTGACTCATTTCACGGTTTAAGAAGTTGCATGGTGCTGCAGCTTGGAGAACTGTCAGCATACTGGCGGATTGCGTTTATAGTCTAAGAGCATCCTGCCCTGGCTCCGCAAGCAGCCCTTGTGGCCTCTGCAATAAAAATAAGTTCATTCGATTTGAAACCACCAAAAACTAAATGAACAAGGTCTGAAAACTGTCTGGCAGGTTTCTGAATGAGAATTGGGTGCATAAAGGTTGCTGTATAATGGACGGCATTAAATTTATTCCCCCCTGTACGTGACACAGAATTCAGAGCAGCATTAAGCCATGAGATCGCATTTGCACCACGGAAATAAGGCACCACTTTCAGGTCGGCGTTAATTTTAAACTCAAACACAGGGTGCTTTTTTTTTCGAGTGCACTGTGTCCGTCTGCTCTCTCTCTTCACATATCATTCCCTCCAAAAGCAATAATGATAGTGATGGGGAGTCAGTGCGTGGAATAATTACAGTGAAGCACCTCGATGGCAGGAAATGAACTGCAGTGCCAAAATAACACTCGACACGCCGAGCGCCAGGGAACAGGACGCATCCAAACGCGCCTGATTATCATAATGACAACATCAATGCTGCCATGAGTAATTATCAAAGTGGCAACTGGTGGCTGTTGAAGGATGAGACAACCACCCGCGCTGGCTTCAATAGCTGAGGGATAGACGCGCATCTAAATGGAGAGCATTATTAGCAAGGTCCAATTTCAGGAGAAGCCGTGAGGTCACGTAGATATATATATATATATATATATATATATATATATATATATATATATATGAGATCTGTTAGTTAGGCTATAGGACAGAAATAAGTGTTAATGTTGCGGCAACACCTTCATTACGATGTGATCTGCACTGTGACTGGATCTGTGTGCTTCATTAGCATTTTAATAAGCATGTCTTGGACTTTTTAATCATTAATTGTTGATTATTCAGGAGGTTTTACCCTCATCAGTCCCTGCCTTGATTCCCCACCTTGCATAGACTGCAGCTCATCTTTTAATGCATTGCTTGTGTTGGGCATCCTCTAGTCTACTGGTTCCTAAACTTTTTGGAGCCCCATACCCACTCAGACCTGAAACTTCCTATTCCATACTCCCTCTCTGTCACAAGTTCATAAGACATTCAGACATATAAAATCAATCCACCTTAATATACCCTGCCCTTAATGGAGCAGTCATGAGCTGGAGGTTAGGGAACTGGTCCTGTGACCGGAAGGTTGCCGGGTCGATCCCCAGCACTGTGTGTGTGTGTGTGTGTGTGTGTGTGTGTGGTGTTTCACTTCACGGATGGGTTAAATGTGGAGGTGGAATTTCCCTGGTTGTGGGATTAAAAAAGTATCACTTAAATTACACTGTATGGACAAAAGTATAGGGACACCCCCACATTACACCTGAAGCTCTCATGGTATCCCATTCTAAATCCACAGGCATTAATATGGGTTTGGTCCTCCTGTTGCAGATATAACTCCCACTCTTCGGGGAAGCTTTCTACGAGTTTTTGTAGAGTATCTGTGGGAATTTTTGCCCATTCATGCAGAAGAGCATTTGTAAGGTCAGACACTGATGTGGGACAAGAGGGCCTGACTCACAATCTCCGTTCTAGTTCGTCTCAAAGGTGTTTGATGGGGTTGCGATCAGGGTTGTGCAGGCCAGTCAAGTTCTTCCACACCAAACTTACCTAGCCATGACTTTATGGGCCTTGTTTTGTGCACTGGGGTTCAGTCATGCTGGAACAGAAAAGGTTCTTCCCCAAACTGTTCTCACAAAGTTGGAAGCGTACAATTCTCAGAAATGTCTTGGTCTGCTGAAACATTAAGATTTCTTTCACTGGAACCAAGGAGTCTAAGCCAACCCCTGAAAAAGAATCCCACATCATTATCCCTCCTCCACCAAACTTTACATCTGGCACAATACAGTCAGGCAGGTTATGTTCTGGCATTCGCCAAACCGAGACTCACCCATCAGACTGACAGATAGAGAAGCGTGATTCATCTCTCTACAGAATGTTTCCACTGCTCCAGAGTTCGCTTTACACCACTCCAGTCAACGTTTGGCATTGTGCTTGGTGAGGTAAGGCTTGCATGCAGCTGCTCAGCCATGCCATGGACCCATGCCATGAATCTCTTGGCGCAGTTTTTGTGCTGATATTAACACCAGAGGAGGTTTGGAACTCTGTGGTGAACTCTGTGGTGATTGAGTCAGCAGAGCGTTAGCAACTGTTATGCACTATGCGCCTCAGCCACTCTAACTTTACGTGTTCATTTTGCGAACTCTTTCAAAAGGTTGACCGTCTTGCCAACCCATCAGCTTGAGCAAGCACCTCCAGTTCTGGGCCGTGTGAAAGTAAATGGTGGGTGTTTCTTATAAACTGGCCAAAGCGTGGAAGTACACCTACTTAGTATGCACACTCTATTAATATATAATATATATAATAATCTATATTAATATAGATTCTTCTCAGCTCTACTCCAGTCCAGGAGTCACTTCCCTGCACAGTTTCAAGTACTCCCTTCCTTCACAGACCATGACCTCCTCATGAGGGGGCCTGATAATTAGCCAGTGGTGATTGAAATGCTGCAGGTGTATCAACCTGCATCCTGCGTCTCCTTGATTAAAAATAACCTTGGTTCTGTGGCCTCTGGTTTCTGCTCCACATGACCAGCTGTGTACAGGCTCTATTTCATGGCTGACCAGCTGAACTACAACTGTGGGGAAGCAAAGGATAAGCCTAATAAGAGAGACAGAGAGTGACATTTCTGTTCATTTTGTTATGTATATGTATGTAGGAATGCATAATAAAATTGATTATTGCTGTTATTGTTGGTATTTTTCATGTTATGTTTTTCAAGTTTTTAAAGAGCAAAGAACACTTTAAATGGTAAACAATACACTGTAATTATATTTAAAACAAAGTTCTTTGCTTCAAGATTTGATCACCGTATGAGATATTCTGGGTAATAACTTTAATAGAACTTCAGTCTGGATATTGATATTTTATTCTGGATATTAATCATAGTAGAATGTCATTTCAGATAAGCATTTTATTGTTAATTGGTTATTGATATTCATTTTGTTATATTATTATGGATGTTATTTTTATTAGAACCTAATTTTAGATGTCCATTTTGTTATAACCATATTTTAATTTTAGTAAAAACCACATTACTTTTAGTACCATTTTGTTCTAGATATTAATTTTATAAATATGTCTTTCTGGAGATGAATTTTATTCCAATTTCCTTCTGCAAATTCATTTTAACGAAACTTCATTCTGAATATTACATTTTCCAAAACTTCATTCTGAATATTAAGCTTATTAGAACTCCATTGTAGATATGCATTTTATTAGAAATGTATTCTAAATATGAATGTCATTATAACTTCATTTTTTATATTTATTAACATTTCATTCTGGAAATTCCTTTTGTTATTTTATTGGAACATCATTTTATATATTAATTGTATTCATTTATTTTGGATGTTAATTTTATTGGAATTTCATTCTGGTCAGTAATTTTATTAGAATTTTACTCTAGATCTTCTTCTTCTTTCGGTTGCTCCCTTTAGGGGTCGCCACAGAGGATCATCTGCCTCCATCTTGCCCTATCTACTGCCTCCTCTACTTTTACACCAACCATCTCCATGTCCACCTTCACTACACCCATAAACCTTCTCTGAGGTCTACCTCTTCACCTTCTGCCCGGCAGCTCCATCTCCAACATTCTTTGACCAATATATCCACTATTCCTCCTCAACACATGTCCAAACCATCTCAACCTGGCCTCTCTGGCTTTATCTCCAAACTGCTCCACCTTCACTGTCCCTCTGATCTGCTCATTTCTAATCTTGTTCAGCCTTGTCACTCCCAATGAAAATCTCAGCATCTTCATCTCCGCCACCTCCAGCTCAGCCTCCTGTCTTTTAGACAGAGCCACAGTGTCCAAACCATCCATCATAGCAGGACGCACTACTGTCTTATAAACCTTCCCTTTCACTCTTGCTGCTATCCTTCTGTCACATATCAGCCCTGACACCCGTCTCCACCCACTCCATCCTGCCTGCACCCTCTTCCTCACCTCTTTTCTACACTGTCCATTGCTCTGGATGGTTGACCCAAGATATTTGAAGTCATCCACCTTTACGACCTCTACTCCTTGCATCTTCACCTTTCCACCTGCCTCCCTCTCATTCGCACACATGTATTCCGTCTTTTCTCTACTGACCTTCATTCCTCTCCTCTCCAGTGCAAACCTCTACCTCTCCAGATTCTCTTCCACCTGCTCTCTACTCTCACCACAAATTATAATGTCATCTGCAAACATCATGGTCCATGGAGCCTCCTGCCTGACCTCATCTGTCAACCTTTCCATCACCATTGCAAACAAGAAGGGGCTCAAAGCTGATCCCTGATGTAACCCCACCTTCACCTTGAAACCATTTGTCACTCCAACTGCACACCTCACCACTGTCTCACTATCCTCATACATGTCCTGCACCACCCTAACATACTTTTCAGCTACACCTGACTTCCTCATACAGTACCACAGTTCCTCTCTTGGCACCCTATCATATGCCTTCTCTAGATCCACAAAGACACAATGTAGCTCCTTCTGACCTGCTCTGTACTTCTCTACCAACACTTTCAACGCAAAAATTGCATCTGTGGTACTCTTTCTGGGCATGAAACCAAACTGCTGCTCACTGATCTGAAGATCTCGCCTTAGCCTTGCTTCAACAACTCTTTCCCATACCTTCATGGTGTGGCTCATCAACTTTATACCTCTGTAGTTACTGCAGCTCTGCACATCACCCTTGTTCTTAAAAATGGGGATCAGTACACTGCTTCTCCACTCATCAGGCATCCTCTCACTCTCCAGGATTTTGTTAAACAACCTGGTTAAAAAGTCCACTGTCTTCTCTCCTAAACATCTCCATACCTCCACAGGTATGTCATCTGGACCAACTGCCTTTCCATTCTTCATCCTTTTTAAAGCTGCCCTCACTTCCACCTTACTAATTCTCTGCACTTCCTGATCCACTATCTCTCCCCTCGTTGTCCTCCTCTCTCTCTCGTTTTCCTCATTCATTAGTTTTTCAAAGTACTCCTTCCATCTACTCATCACTCTCTGTTCACTCACTAGTACATTTCCTTCTCTATCCTTATCCAGCCTAACCTGCTGTACATCCTTTCCAGCTCTCTCTGTTTAGCCAAACGATACAAGTCCTTTACTCCTTCTTTACTGTTCAGCCTCTCATACAGCTCATCATAGGCCTGAGCCTTTGCCACCATTCTTTTCGCTATGCGACTAGCCTCACAGGACTCCTGTCTACTTCCTTCATCTCTCTGGTTATCCCACTTTTTCTTAGCTGCCTTCTTCTTCTGAATACTCTCCTGGACTTCCTCATTCCACCACCAACTTTCCTTGTCTTCTTTCTTCTGACCAGACAAAACACCCAACACATTTTTGCCAGTTTCTCTCACCACCTTAGCTGTAGTTTCCCAGTCCTCAGGTAGGTCCTCACTGCCCCCAAGGGCCTGTTGCAATTTTTCCCTGAACTGCCTGCAACCATCCTCCTCCTTCAGCTTCCACCATCTAATCTTTGGCTCTCCCTCCGCTCTTGTATGTCACCCTGTGTTCTTCCCTCTTCTGAAAATACGTGTTCACCACAGCCATTTCCATTCTCTTTGCAAAATCTACAACCATCTAACCTTCCGCATTTCTGTCTTTCACACCATACATACCCAGCACCTCTTCATCCCCTCTGTTCCCTTCACCAACATGTCCATTGAAGTCTGCACCAATCACCAATCTCTCCTCTCTAGGGACACCATGTACCACTTCATCCATCTTACTCCAAAATTCCTCTTTCTCCTCTAACTGACAACCAACCTGTGGTGCATATGAACTGACCACATTCAAAATCACACCATCAACCTCCAACTTCAGGCTCATGACCCTGTCTGACACTCTCTTTACATCCAGAACACTTTTCCCAAGCTGTTCCTTTAGGATTATCCCTACTCCATTTCTCTTCCTCTCTATACCATGATAGTGTAGAGTTTGAATCCACCTCCAATGTTCCTGGCCTTGCTTCCTTTCCATCTGGTCTCCTGGATACATAGAATATCTGCCTTCCTTCTCTCCATCATGTCTGCAAGCTCTCTGCCTTTACCAGTCATTGTCCTTATGTTCAGAGTCCCTACTCTAACCTTCACACTCCTGCCTTTCCTTCTCTCTCGCTGCCTTCTAACCCGCCTTCCTCCTCTCCTTTTTGATGGTCTTCGACCTACAGTAGTCCAATTTCCACCGGCACCCTGCTGGTCAACAGCATCGGAGGTGGTCGTTGTTAACCGGGGCCTCGACCGATCCGGTATGGCAATCATATTTGTGGTCCGCATGATAGTTTTGGCACAAGTTTTACGCCGGATGCCCTTCCTGACGCAACCCTCACCATTTATCCGGGCTTGGGACCAGCACCAGAAGTACACAAACTACACCCCTAATGACTGGTTTAGAATTTTACTCTAGATACTAATGCTAAATACTAAATGTATTGGATTTTATCCTTCATTCTGAATATAATTTTGTCATAGTTTTATTTTGATATTAATTGTACTAGAACTTCATTCTGGGTATTGGTTTTAGTAGAAGTTCCTTTCAGATTTTCATGTTCTCATTGTATTGTGGGTTTTACTTTTACTGATACTTCATTTTGGATGGTAATTGGCTAGAACCTCATTTTAGAGATACATCTTATTTGTATTTTTATTCTGAATATTCATTTTATTGATACTTCATTTTTGGATGTTGCATTTGATGTTGCATGATGCTACATGATACCAACATCATAGCACAATCATAGTTTATCAAAGCGGGTTTCATATTATTGAAAGTGATTGGAAGCTTATAAATGGTGGTGTAAGTTTGACTAACCCGGGATGAGATAATAAGAGTACAGCTTGGCCTGCAGCAAATGACAGAAGATTGTCTGAAATTGGGTGCTCAATGTTCTTGGCCTCATCTTCCTCTCAACCTTTGCTTCCATAAATAATCCCCGCAAATTATTGCTCATTTCAGAAACTTAAGCCAAGACCCCCTCAGTTGGGTTATTCTACAATTTTCTTTGCAACCACAAACCTCAAACAGCCATCTGTAAGCATGGAAACCTATTTTTATTACTATATACATTCAGAAAGCAGTTGGAAGTGGTGCAGCAGACACCCGTAGCATATTTACATTCAGTCGACGTTGAAACTGCTGACCCGAGACTGACCTTTTCTTCTATGGTGGAAATAAAACATTTCCACAGAGCTATATTTCATTTTTAATTGCCATGCATTGAGAAGCCTCACCTGGACACTCCCGAAATTTGACCCATCACATTGCGGCTGAACCTCTGCCATGGTTTGTAATGAGCTTCATGGCTGGATGATTTCCTAACCTGTTTCTGGTACCTCACGCTTGTACCTTCCCCACTGCATTTGAAGCTGTAGATATGGAATGTAAAACGAATAAGGTTGAAAAGGATATGCCACCTCCTGATGCCTAGATTTGCCTGGCAGCAAAGAGTGTCTAATCCAAATAGACTGAATTCATTACTAATTTTAACTAATTCCCCTTAGGGAATAAGGGGGTAGTTCCTTCTTCACTCAGCTGAACCACACCTCTGGGGAAGCAGAGGATAAGCCTAATAAGAGAGACAGAGAGTGACATACCTTTCTGTTCATTTTGTTATGTACGTGTATGTAGGAATCCATTATAAAATTGATGATTGCTGGTATTTTTGATGTTTTGTCTTTCAAGTTTTTTGAGAACAAAGAACAATTTAAATGGTAAACCATATACTGTAATTATATTTAAAGCAAAGTTCTCTGCATCAAGATATAATACTAGCTTCACCTAGTATTATAAGACAAGACTGCTGTTTTGAGGTTTCACAAAGTACAATGCAGGGGTGCTGATAATTGTGACATGGTTTCTTTGACTGTATTCACTTCAATTAAGGATCGTGATCACATCAGATCTCATATTTTGATATGTTTAATTAGGTTTTTGTGCCCAGAGTTCTCCCTCCCTCCCTCATTGAGAATTGGTCCCTCAGTCATTCTTCTCTCATACTACCACCACCATGTTGAAGGCATGGTCTGAACTCCCACACTAAGAAATGGTCAGCAGCATCTTCCCTGATCATCTGCAGTCGTCCCACCTTCTCCAGTCTCTCAATGTTTTATGGCATCAGTTTTTCTTTTTTTGATCATTTGCTTCAACATAGACCTTGTAGTTTAACCAAGAGGACCTCATTCTAGCGACTCTCCCTGATCATTACTGTCCTGCTGCGCGAGCACACACTGTAGCAAATGGAGTGGTTCTCTGCACCATTTATCAGAGTAATGAATGAGAACACTACTGTATTCAGATGAGATTGATGCAGTCAATCTAAGTTACATATGAGAATTCATGTCAGAGAGTCATGCTGAAGCAGTTAGAGAGATGGATGGACAGAGAAAGAACGATAAATGGCAGTGAGCTGAATAAATGTGTTATTTTATCAAAACTATGAAAAATGCATGTCTGCGCCCCACATATCTGAGAGCTCCCTTATTCGTTCATGTAAACTCTGTCTTTCTATTTATTTGCTGTACATGTCTGTCTGTCTACGTTACATGGACAAAAGTATTGGGACACCTACATGTTACACCCACAGGAGCTTTTATGACATCCCATTCTGGTTGTGCAGGCCAGTGAAGTTCTTCCATTCCACTTATCTTTCTATCTATGTCTGTCTGGCTGTCTGGCTGCCTGTTTGTATTTCTGTCTATCTATACAAAATTTATACAATGCTGTACAGAACAATATAAAACAATATAACACAAACACAATATAAATAGAATACAATACAATTGCAAACATATTCTAATATAATGCAATATAATATAAAACAATACAGTACAACATAAAACAGTGCAATACAGTAATGCTGGATGGATCCATGGATGCACTGATGTTTCAGTCAGTTGTCGGATTGTGTTTCAGTATTTCATTTACTGTAGTAATTCCAGTTTGTGGTATCTGAGATGTATATTTGTTTTGCTCTTGTTTTTTTGCAGGCCTTCAAGGGTCATCACTGTCATTTCCAGGTTTTGCCCAACAAAGCCGAAACGTCCCGCAGGCCGAGCTGTGGTTGGCGGAAGTCTCAGACTGACGCACCAATGGAAATAAAACACCCGGAATCCCAAAGTATGAAGTCATCAGGCAGATGGGCCGATATGTGACAGACGCAGGGATGTGAACCCACCCAGCCTCTCTCTTCGTTGTGTGTGTGTGTGTGCTTGTGTGTGTGTGTTGGTGTGTGTGTGTCCAGTTCTACATCCATGGGAAATTGGATTTTTGTTAGCGTTCGATAGCAGTGAGAGCGCAGATCCTGACATTATTATCTGGCCTCTGCTCAGAGGTGTTTATGTAAAAGCAGCCTGAGGTCATCAAATGTAGCTGCTCATCACAAGTCCATCTCCCCTTGTTTACATTTGTGAGAATCCCGCAGTGATTACAGCTTGTCTTCTCCTTCTTGCTAGACTTAAACAGAGAATATTAAATATTAGATGAAGTTACATTTATACATTACATTTACATTTATAACCTGATTTTTGTATGATGTTTTAAATATATATGTATATGCATGGTGTAATAAAATGGACAGTGAGTGGAAGTACAAGGTGGGTGTTTCTAATAAAGTGGCCAGTTAGTGGAAGTATAATGTGAGTGTTTCTAATAAAATGGCCAGTTAATGGAAGCACAATGTGGTTGTTTCTAATAAAATGGCCAGTTAATGGAAGCACAATGTGGTTGTTTCTAATAAAGTGGCCAGTTAATGGAAGCACAATGTGGTTGTTTCTAATAAAGTGGCCAGTTAATGGAAGCACAATGTGGTTGTTTCTAATAAAGTGGCCAGTTAATGGAAGTACAAGGTGGATGTTTCTAATAAAGTGGCCAGTGAGTGAACATACAGTGCTTTGCATGTCTTAAAGAACTGCCTAAAGTAAAGAGCTGCTATTTCAGATGATGTGGACATGAAGCCACTGACCCTGATTGTCACACACAAAACCCAACAGCCCATTTTGCCGAATCCCAGTTATCCTCTTATTGACTTAGTCACCAGTCCATAACATTGACTGAGCGAGAGACCATCAGTTGGGGTTTGTGTGAACGAGTGAGAGAGAGAAGAGAGAGAGCGAGAGCTAAAGACCAACTCTGTGCCATCCATTTGGTCTTCTTTGGACTTTCAACTTCTCTGTCCTCCAATCAAGCTGCATTCATGAATCCCTTTGATTAGGAACACCTTTTTTTTCCCTCTTGTTCAGTCTCCTTCAAATGAAACCAGGTAAGAAATTACGCTTTTTTCCAGTCCAGAAGTTCTGCTCAGGTTAATTACACTGCGAGTCGAGATTCTATATAGAAAATCCCATTTAGCTTTGCACTAAAAGCTTTGTTCTTTAGCTTGTGGGGCTAGAAAGCTGGACGTTATTGTTAGAAGGTCAGTGTGAACATTTCATTGTTGGCTTGAAGGTCAGTGTGGACATACTTAGCACATTGTTCAGTTTTACCACGTCCTTGCATTGAATTTGTGGTGGATGTTTGTGCTCTGATTTACTGTTTGTTCATCTGCAGGCCTTGTTCTTGTTGCGTTGCAGCTCTGAACTGTATGTTCACAGTAAAACCACCCCATTGGTTACACAGCCTTAATTCCACTGATTTTTGTGCATAATTCAGTTGTTGAGTGGTTTTATGTCAAATGTTTTTATATGTCAGGTTGATGATGGTGGTAAATCTGTTCAAATAAGCTTTCTTTTGGCGCTATTTTGCCTTATATGTACCCCTCCACCATGAACAATATACAATTTTGGGCAAAACCATCTCAAAAATAAATTATAAATCGGTGTCTCTGGCATCAGGGAGGGTATTCATAATCACATCATGTAATAACTTTCTGTGAGGGAGCTTTTACAAGCATTAAAATGCTTCACATGTCTGGTTCCTATCACCACTACGCTGAATGACTTTGTTTACATCTTTATCATTTAATTATCCCAGCATTCTGAGGAGATTGAGAGCGGTACACAGTATTAGATGTTCTCAGAGCCAGATAATTGTTCTTTCTATATGGACTTTGCTCGGGAATAGTGCAGATAATTATTATCCAAGAGGCACTGAATCAATGTCATGGTAGTAAATTGCTATTGCTGGCTGAAAACCACTTGGCAAAAACATGCAAAAGAAAAATCTTACAAATGATGAAATATTCCCTTAAGTAAGTCATAATTATTCATTAAAGTAGCCTGAGAGGTTATATGTCATATTTCTAATCTGATTATATATGCGAGATAAATTCCCTGCTAGAAAAACTAGCATAGACCAGCATGGAAGGTCACCAGCAAAACCTACATATTGTACAAAAATCTACATATCAGGAGAAGTAAAAACCATACTCTGCTTTTAATGTAAGTCAATGGAACCAAACGTATTTGCAAGTCATTTTGGGTCATTTTCCTTTAGTCCATTTATCATGAAATTTACATACAGTGTAAAGAACAAGAAGTATTTGCAAATTATGTCAAAAACTGAAAAACATCAAAAATGTTTTAAATGTTTTAAAATAAGATATTAGCAACATGTTGTGTTTTGATGCTGGTATTCTGATGAACCAGCATGACCGTGGTGGGGTGACCAACTAAACCAACACCAGACTAGCACTAGGTCAACATAAACCAGCATAGACCAGCACAGCCCATTTCAGACCAGCATGAAATGCTTGCTAGTCTGTGCTATGTTTTTTCAGTAGGGTGTGTTTAGCTGTTAGCCTGAAACCAATTTCAGCTTCTGGAAATGGAGGAAAAAACAACCAAAGTTTCAGAAACTTTTGACAGCAGGACTTAGAAGTGATGGTAGAGTGTGTTTAGTAACACAGGTAGTAAACTGACATTAACTGCAGAGCACGAAAGATTTGTTTACTAGCAAGCTAGCTAACTTTGTTTGCTAAATAGCTAGCTAACTTTCCTGCTTCAGCCGCTTCTAAATGAATGTAGCCAGCATGAGTTCCAGGGCCTAAATCCTTACAAGTTACTATTTTAGAGGCTGACTTTGTCAGCATAGACCAGTATAGCTGATCATCACCAACATTAGCATCTGTGCTGGTAATCTAGTCAACTAAACCAGCATAGAATTAGTTATGAAATCGAGGCGAATTAGCTCAAATGCTAGAGCGCTCGCTTGGCATGCAAGAGGTAGCAGGATCGTTGCCCGCATTCTCCAGCGTGGCTTGGTCCATGCACATGCCTTTGGGGCAGTCATGGGCTGGAGGTTAGGGAACTGTCCCTGTGACCGGAAGGTTGTCAGTTCGATCCCCAGCACTGACAGTCCATGACTGAGGTGTCCTTGAGCAAGACACCTAACCCCCAATTGCTCCCTGGGCACCGTGGATAGGGCTGCCCACCGCTCCAGGCAAGTGTGCTCACTGCCCCCTAGTGTGTGTGTTCACTAGTGTGTATGTGGTGTTTCACTTCACGGATGAGTTAAATGCGGAGGTGGAATTTTCCCGGTTGTGGGATTAAAAAAGTACCACTTAACTTGGAATAACCAGCACAGCATGGAACTCATGCTGGTTGTAACTTGTTTTCTTTATCAGGGAACTCCTTCAGTCTAAGACAAGTATGAGGGTTTCTTTATATTAATAATATAGTTAACAACATTGTTTGCTAGCTAGATAACTTTCCAGCTTCAGCAGCTTCTAAACGAATGCGCCGGCATCATTTACAGTGCCTAAATCACTACCAATCAGTTACCATTTTAGAGGCTTACTTTGTCAAGTAAACCAGCTTAGACCAGAATAGCTGATCACCACCAACACCAGTGTTAGGTTTTCATGATAGAAATAAAATAGTTAACAAGCTAGCCAGCTAAATTTGCTGCTTTTAAATGAGATTAAAGTGACTAAACCATTACAAGTAACCATTTTAGAGGTTTACTTTATCGACTATTTTAGCCATATTTGTATAAGAGGCTTTTGTGATGGTGATAAAACAGTCAAGAACATTTTCAAGAGTAGTACTTGTTCCGTTTTGAAGATTAACAGGTCATTATCCTTTTTTCCTCATGTGTGAAGCTAAGACAACAGCAGAAGATTTTACTTAATAAATGTTGTCCCTATATTCGATTGGAGCTGGGTTTGTGATCTAACCAGCCCAAGTGCTCATGTACAATTACAGATGAAGACCGAATTCTAAAGCCATGAGTCTTGTGCCGACTACGCCACTGTGGAATGGGTCCAATAATGTGGCATCATTGTGAATGAAGTTCGCATCTCAGCAGAAAACAAAAGCAATTTTTAAACATGATGGAAGTTTATCATTTTAAAGTTTCGTCCACAATTGGACAACTTTTCAAAGACAGCCACACGTTAGATAACACATGCTGCTGCTCTGTATTGTTGAGTTTTTGCGAAACAAAAGCTGCAGCATTTTAATTGAGCTATGTTAGCAGACTTTTTGGCCCAAGTTAGCATTCATTAGCGGAGTGTGCTCTGTCGTGAATGAAACAGGTTCAAAAAGGCCCCTCCTAATTGTGATGGGCTGGGAGAGGAAGTGATCCCTGTGGAGAACAGGATTTGCAAACGAGCGTGGTGGCTTATCGATTGGTAATTAACGACTTTGTCAGAATCCCAATGAATGCTTGTGTGTGTTTGTAGGAGATTTGGAGGAGAAAAAGAGGCAGATATGGCTCGTACAGCAGTGTAGAAATGTGGCTGTGGGGAGCCATCGATTTAGCCTGTCAGAGCAGTGGGCTTGGCCTTCTCTCTCTCTTTCTCTCTCTTTCTCTCTCGTTCACTCGCAGATCGATAATGTGACAGTGTTAATTATCCAGCCAGAACACTGACGGAGCAAACCTGAACCAGTCCCACCACACAGCCCAGACTGCACCTACACACATAAAATGACTCTTTATGTATTGATCTTTCTCATTCACACAGATACATAGGATATCTCTGGGCCACTGGCTGACCGCTTTGTACTTCCACTCACTGGCCACTTTTTTTTTAGAAAGACCAACCTTGTACTTCCACCAACTGCCCACTTTATTAGAAATGCTTACCTTGTACTTCCACCAACTGCCCAATTTATTTATTAGAAACATTGTACTTCTGCAAATTAATGAATAGCCTTAATAAAGTAGAATGATCACTAAATATACATAGACAATATAAAATAACAGTAAAAAAATAAATGAGATCATGTCTGACAGTCACAGCTGTTGAACCCAGCAAAGCACCAAAAATAACTATGTGGTGGTTTAGTTTTTACTAGTGTTTACTGAGAATAAATGGCGTTTGGTGAAGTCACCTCACATTGAGCCTGATGACCATGACTGATAATGTATTTGTGAAAAGACAAATATGTCAAATATTGGATATCAGTTTCCCTTGACGGAAGTGTGCAGGGGAAGTGGGCCAAAGCATTTCGGTTGCAGGCGGGTACGGGACTAATGGGAGTGGGATGAAATCTTGCAGGGGCAGGAGTGAGAAAAACAGTTCCACACAGACCTCTACCTTGTACTTCCACTAACTGACCACTTTAATAGAAACACCTACCTTGTACTTCCACTAACTGACCACTTTATTAGAAACACCTACCTTGTACTTCCAAACCCAACTGACCTGAGCTGCATTATATTTTGAGTCTGAAACTGAGCAGAGTGAGAAGTCTAGTCCTGTCTGGTTCAAACAAATATTTCAAGCTCTACTTGACACATGCACAACGTATCTTTTAGTGTAAAATGCTTAAAACAGAATGCTTGTCCTCGCTCAGGTTGCATAGGATGGTCCTCTCTTTGCCCTATCGCTCTGAGTGATACAAACTAACATGTGTTAGTTGACATACCAGAATTAGACGTACTTAGAATTAGTGTTCTCCTCCAAGCATGTTCAATGGTATTACATTTAACAGTAGTTAAAAAGACATGGTGGAGCCTCACATCATAAGCTTGGCAGCATCATGTGATGGAGTAGATCTAGCTTTCAGAGCAATTATTAAATTTTCTTAAGAAAATTACCAATTTAATTACACTAGCCCAATTTTAGCCAAATTAGCAATGTATGCAGATACAACTCAATGACAGTGTCTAAATAAAGCCTGGAAAATATGGTACACAATGCAAACCAATGGAAACTTTTAGCTAAAGTCCAAAAATATTTAGGTACAGACCTTGAATTCAGCTGAACTGTTGACCACCAGTGACTGCACAGTCCAGGACTGATAGATCTCGATTTGAAGACTTGTAGATTATAGACCATTAAAGAAATATCAGTGTAATGGTAAGAAACCAGTTCCCTGCCAGATAAATCTATTGTGTGGACCACTGGGCTAGAGGATGACTAACAAATTAGGGGTTTCTAGTAAAGTGGTCAATGACTGTATTTTGACAATAGAAATCCATTTATTGACCGTCCAATCTAAACTGCATACATTGAATAATGCTCCGGAAATTGGTCATGGCCTGCACTCACATGACTTAGTTTAGGGGAGATTTGGCATGTGTCATGAGCAGCACGGGTCCTCTTTGTGCTTTTAATTATGCATGTTTCCATTGAGCACGGCTGAGTTTAATTATGTGAGTATTGATGAGGGATTGGCAGAGAGCCAGGAGGCAGGTCAATGACCAGTGCGTGCTGCTACTGCCCCGAGTCACGACCATGACCTAGACCCTCAGCCTGGGATAACAATCATCAGAGGATCTAGAGCAGTGTCACACAGATGCACACGCTAGTCTTTATTATGGAATTTTCTGGACTAATCCTAACTGTCCAAGTCAATTTACTGCTCTTCATTGAGAATTTTCAAATCAAACTGCCCCAAATGATATCACATTAGACATCTTTCAGACTGACCTTCATAGACATTACATACCACCTGGGATACCAAAGTAATGGCCTATCAAGACCTTAGAAACCATCTGAAATACCATGATAATGGTCTATAGCAATATAGCAAAGGTCTAGCAACACCTTAGCAACCACCTGGGATTAATTTTGTAAAAGGTGTGCATTTCATCAGCATTATTGCAATCAATCTTGTAACAGATACAGATCATTTTATCACTTTTTTGCTGTTTACATTTTTGTCCAGGAATTTTGTCAGTACTGTTCACTTTTATGGATGACAATACTTTATACTGTGTCAAATGCTACTAATTTGCATATACGCTGCCAGTTGACGCTAGCTTGTGTAATGCTAATGGTTAGCTACGTTAGCCTTAAAGCTCCAGAGCCCAAATGTATCTTCGTTGAGTGGCTACATTTGGGCTAATGTGAGGAAAATTGTGTACATCCATCCATCCATCCATTTCCTAAGCCACAGCTCCCGCAGGGTCGCAGGTCGCCAGTCCATCGCAGGGCATCGTGTACATTTGTTTGCATTTTGATTTGATCTTTCTCTCTCTTTTTTCCCTCTCTCTCTCATTCCACTTTCACAGGATGGACCATGATCGAGGGATGGGCAGCAGTCGCTACCGCTATGAAGAAGAGGATGGTGAGTCACTGACACATGAGTCAGTCAGAGCCCCTTCCTTTATTTCATTTCATGTCAAAATGACCAATAAATTCAAGTTATTAATTTTTACATTCTGAGGAGATAATCCACTTGAATAATGTTGCTTGCATCTCTATTTTTGTTGTTTTTCAATTTTTGACACTATTTAAGAATACATGTTACTCTTTACATCGTATGTAACTTTCAAGAACTGTGGACTGACAGAAATGTCCCAAAATGACCAAAAAGTCTGGTTCCATTGACTTGGGTAAAGTTGCCATTTCGGAGAGAGAAGGTTTTGTTCAGACAGAAGCGATAAGGAAAAAGTCTAAGGAAAATCAGTGAAGTTTCCAAACTAGAGTTCAAACAATGATTCAAAGCTGCAGAGAAAATGGGACTCCTAACAAGCACCCATTAGACCTGGTAGACACCAAAACTGCCCCCGTCAGATAAACAGCACTTAAAGCTTTCATCTGTGAGAGAGAGGAGAAAAATCTAACTGCTTCAGATCTGAAAACATCCACAGGTGTTTCTGTCCATCCTTCCACTGTGAGAAGACGACTCAGCGCTGTGGGTCTGAAAGGATGTGTAGCTGTCAAGAAGAACCTCACTGAGAAAAGAAATTAAATCAAAGATAAATAAAGAAGCTGTCGATGTTCTCAGAACAATGGACTAACCACCCCAGAGGCCAGACCTCAACACCACTAAAAATGAATTGAATGAAAAATGTTGGGATTATTTGCATTTTCTGTTTGAAAGAAAATGCAACCAAATTTTAGGACTGAACTTTGGAGGTGTGGAATAATATCCCTGCAGATTTGTTTGAAAAACTGAAAGTGAGCCTTCTGAAAAGAATGGGAGCCATAATAAAATCAAAGGCTGGCATCACATGATTGGTCAGATTTCCTTTGATAACCTAGAAGGTCTAGAAGGTCTCGCCATTAAAAATTTGATATTTAGTTCTTGAGGCTTCTGCTTTTAATTCTGATATTCAAAAATGAATAAGTTGGCCTTAATGGCTGTTTTGACTGGAAATTAAATAAATGAAGGGCCTCTGAATTTTGTCAATGTCCAATATGTATTACATGTATTTAGATGTGTATATGCAATAACAATAGTTGCCATGTGTATTTTATACATGTAAATGCATGTATTTGTGTATGTATTATATATATCATCAT
The DNA here is from genome assembly GCF_015220715.1 of Pygocentrus nattereri. NCBI lineage: Eukaryota > Metazoa > Chordata > Actinopteri > Characiformes > Serrasalmidae > Pygocentrus > Pygocentrus nattereri. The sequence goes on from NC_051230.1 coordinate 29,908,121, forward strand.
TCTTCAAAGAAGTATCTCAAAAATAGCAATTTTACAGAAGAACGACAAAAATCTTCCTTACTTTTAATGCAGGTCAATGCAAAATATAGATACTTGTTCTTTTGTTTTGACAGTAAATATCTATATGCAAAATGTGCCACATATATTATTTGTTTCTCAGATTTTCCTACAAAGTCAGGATGTTTTTGCCCTGAAAATGCAAGCATACACACACTTACACACACAAGCAGCAGTGGATCGAGCAATCAGCGTCATTACTAAAGACGAAGATGAATTTCATTACTGTATAATTAATTATCATTGGAGCCAATTAACGTTCATGTTTATATTCTCCCATAATCAGTAATCATCAAGCAGCCAATACATAAAACGTCCAGCCTAAGTGGTGATTGAGGCCATTTTTTTTTTCAAACATCTTGACATATTGCTTTTAATAAGCCATTGATTTGCTTAATTTGTATCTACTTGAATAATTTGACAACAGTTCGATTACAAAGATGTGTGCAGGATGGTAGGAGGGGGTGTAATGAGAAGCAAAGAGAAAGAGATGAGAGTCATTTTGGGACATGTCCTGGTGTGTTGGGCCAACCAGTTAGGCAGTCAGTCCCTGATTAAAGGAATAGCCTCTTTGGAATGAAGATCAATTAGATTTTTTTTTTAATATAGTCAATAGCAGTGGCCTAGCACAGGGATGTCAAACTCAACCAATAAAAGGGCCATATTAACAAATCTGTTTGCCAACTGGCCATATTCAAACATATATCAAAATCTTAGCAACTACCTGAAATGATGAGAAACAGAAGCACATTCAATGCAAGACTCATGCTAGTGAAATGCACCATAGAGCGCCACAGGAAGTCATTCTTACCTGTAGCCATTAAACTCTACAACTCCTCCCTCAATGTACAATAACTCAGAGATGCAATAATTTGAACTGCTTTATACAGTATGTTTCATATTTATTATCACAGCCACTGCCACTTATTGTATTTGTAAGAATTTAAACTTGTATGTATTGCAAATTTCTCTTTTTTTCTTAAATTTTTAAGATGTTTATTCTTTTAAATAAATGGTTGCATCTGTAACAACTGCAATTTCCCTCTGGGATCAACAAAGTATTCTGATTCTGATTCTGATACCACAGAAATGGCCTATCAAAACCTAAGTGAACTTCACATCCTTGACCAGTAGCACTACTACTTTTGGCTGTGTTGACCTCTAAAACTTTTAAACATTTTGTCACCACTGGCTAAAAATACACTCATAAAAGTGAAGCAGCTTGGTATGCAGTGAACAGGGAGACTGTGTTCAATGGTATAATTATCTTTACCCTTGTGCCTTTACTGGTTATGTTAGGCAAGTTGGCCAGTTCACTAAGTCCTAGGGTAGCTACTTGACTAAGTCTAGCTGAACATACAAGCCATTTATCTACACATTTTTTACAACAACTAACTATGTGCTCCCACATGTACATAATTGTCTAAATGAATTGTTTATTTTAGTATATATGTTTTTTTACTGTTTATGGTTGATGAGTTAGTGCTAACCCAAAGAGTGCTACCTGTAGAAAAATTGAGGATTTTTCCCAGCCTTGATCAAGATCATTTCACAAGGGGATGCAAACTGCAAATGTGTAGTGTGACTTTGACTTTAGGCAACATATTTATTAACTACATGAAATATATCAAAGAACTGTCATACAATTTAGAATGCATGCCAGCAAGTTATGCTTCAGGTCATTCAGACTTGCCTTATTTTGAAAGAGATCTGCCTCACATGAGATTCAGGGAAGGCAGAGGAAGAAGAGATACTCATTGTTGATGTACTCTGTACTTGCTATATTTGGAAAAAAAAACCCCAAAGAATTCAAGAGGGAAATCAGCATGTTTTCTTGACTGCAGCAAAGCATATAACTATCAAATAAGTGGTGAAATTCCTGGGGGGTTTGGGATGTAATTAACATCTTGGACCCCCTGAATGTCTCAAAATCAAAATTTTGAGGGGGATCCCTGAAAATAAGCTTATGACATTATGCTGTCTGTTAAAGAAAAATAACGACTCAAATACAAATTCAGGCAAAGGCCATTGTTTAACCTGCTTCTTTGGTATTCTTACTAGAGATGCAGCACTGTTCTGTCTGTAGCAAATTGTTTCTCCCTGTTGGTCTTTCATAGCACAACAACTGTAACTATGCCTGGAATACCTCTGAAAAAATTTACAATATGCTATCGCATGTTTTTAAAACCTGAAAACTGTTACCCAACTGAAGAGCAAATAGGAGATGTGAAAAATCTCAACGTGTGGAAGAGTCCATTACCAAACTAGAAAAGGGTGTTTCAAGAAGGAGAATGGATAAGCCAAATATTTAATAGCCATTAAATCTGTTATGGTGAGTGAATGAAGAACCTGCACTCTGATCAACAAGCCACAGTCATGACAGAAAATGGACAAAGAGACTGGTCCCACATTGGAAAAGGGGTTTGACAGGGATGCCCACTATCACCATACTTATTTAACCTGTAGCTGAACAGGTAATAAGGGGCTGTATAAAGATGATTGAGGATTCAAGATTGGTAGAAGAAACATCAAAAAAACTTCAATATGAGGATTATTAATGGAATATTAGTGGAAAATCAGGAAGATCTGAAGGCTTTAATAAGGTTAAAGAATAAAGACGTCTGCTCCGTATGAAGAACGCAGTTGATGACAGTGCGTTTACATGCACTTAATCAGGTTTTGATAGTAATATGATCATGTTTACATGCACTTAGGTAATCAGATAATGTGAAAATTCTGGGTCTACATGAGTCAGGCAGTAATCAGATTTCTGCTTTGCAACCAGCCAAGAAACTCACAGAAGAAGACATGACATAAACTTAATGTCAAACTGAAACTTCACTTTCCCTGAAAATATGAACATACATCATCTAGAAGCTGAAGAAAATTGAAATCCATCATTTTGTTGAGAATGTAGTTGGTTCCAATATCACTCCAAAAGTGTTTGCTGCATCTCACAGCAACACTGCTTGCTTGCTTCCAGTACAGCAGTCTGTTCCACACATGCGCAGACTGAGAAAAATGAAAGAAATCAGAGTAAGAGTCTCCATGCATTGAGAAATCTGATTACTAAGCTGAAATCCAGCCTCTTTATCGGATTTCGTAATCAGATTTCTTGATTGGAGTATGGTGTTTACATGGCCATTTGAATAATCAGATAACTGCAGAAAACCAATTTGGATTGGATCCAATTCAAAATCAGACTACTGAGTACATGTAAACACACTAAATAGGAAAGATCAGTAGCTACAATTGATGGTGAAGATGTAGAAGTGGTGGACGACTTCCTTCTGCTTGGATCAATAATTAGCAACAAAGGATCCAGTGGTGAAGAACGACGACACAGATTGTGTAGGCATTTGTTTTTTTCTACAAAGATCATAACTGCGCAAACTGTGGTCTTTTCTGTGGTTCTTTATGGATGTGAAAGCCGGACAGTAAAAAAGCAGGACAGGGAAAGTACTGGACGACTAGATACCAAAAAATGCCAGTGACCAAAGGCTCACCTCTTACTTGATGATGGATGAAGACAATCAGAGATATCATGAGAAAGATCCAAACAGAAGACAAGATATTCTGGAGAAAAACTGCCCATATGGTCCACATGAGTTGGAGTCTTAAATCGTAATAATAACAATAATGCTTGGACTACAATGCAAACTGGCTGAGCCATTCTAAAGTTACAGCAGTGTAATAAAAGTTTGGGGCTATGGGTTCTGGCTGTTTAAGGTCTTAATCATCACAGCCCAAAGCCAATCATTGACGACAAAAGCAGGGCTATCCAATATCTTACACTACAAGGATTTCAGGCAACCTTGGGGAGATGATATTACAGCTTTTCTGTAGAGTTAAAGGAGCTAAAGCCGTGATTGTAGGCCCACGGGCACTATAAACAGCTATTTTGTTGTATTCTGATAGCTTTTGGACATAAAAGCCATTCGGATGGCTTGATGTCTGACAAAAAGTGTTTTGAACCAAATACCACATAATACCCCAAAGTCCTCAAAGCGCACATAACCGTGTGCAATATTCCTTTGCTCAATACAATCCCTAAGCCAAACCAACTAAAGGAACACCGTTATTGCTTTCAAGCTTATGTTTATGATGATTCCATTGTGCAAAACTCGATGTGAGTTTCATCTCAGCATCACAATCGACTTTCATTATGAGTGTTTATCATGCATTAATTCAATATACTGAACAACAATATACTTAGTTGTGCATCACTTACCATCTCACTGGTGCGACAAATGAATGGCATGTGATTTGTTCAGATTAACTGAGCAGTTATTTATGCACAGACTGTAATTATTTGCAGTTCTCCAGTCATTTAATGAAGAAGTTCAGAGTGTTTTGTGGCCAGCCTTGTGAACTGGGTTTGGAAAAGATGTGTTTTGGTCCAGGGTGGGTCAGTAGTGTATCCTGGAACAGGCTGTGTATTGACAGTATTGATTTCTACATATTTTTTGTATTATTTATTCATTAAAACATTTAGAGCAGTATATTTTAATGCACTATTTTCATAGTTTTTCTTACATATTTGTATAATGGTCATGTTTATCAATTATTCCATATAGAAAATATAATTAATTAATGTGTAAGTAGTATCTCTCTCTCTCTCTATATATATATATATATATAAAGTAGCAAATTACTTAATAATCATATTAGTTCTTAGTAACATTTTCTTTTATTTGTTTATGTATTTATTTATTTTAATGATATTATTAATTTGATTACACTTTTTTATTTTTGTAATATTATTAAATATCTTAAGTACCAATGCATGTATTACATTTATTATATGTCAACTGTTATGGCCCTGTTAGTATTTTTTAAAGTAACAAATCAATTGAATAAAAATTAAGAAGTAATCTTATGACTCAAATTGGTTTAATTTATTCATTTATTTTAATATTATTAGTAATATTTTATACAATTAGAACTTTATTAAATATATTTTACAGACCAATGCTTTTATTATATTTACTATATTTGTTGTACATTTGCTTTTTTTTTTTTTTTTTTGGCTAACACAAACACCTTCCCATAAGCAGGAATGAAGAATATTCCCAATAAGAGGCCTGTGAGTCATTAAAAATACATTTACACAGCGGAGCAGAGGAAGCCATCATCCCTCCATATGGAAATACAATGAGAAATGAACTGAGAAATGGCTTCATCCCAGAATTATGAAGCCATAATTACACCGTTCAGGGCTTCTCCAGTACACAGATTCTGACATAAGCTGCACATGGAAAATTGAATCCTTTTAATTCAGCTAGAGCTTATTGTGTTATGTCATTGTGATATAACTTATTATAGATTTATAATTATTCACTGTTTCATTTTTTGTACATATATTGATAGGTATACTATTAAGTTGCATTAACATTGCCACATTTTATTACTGTCATTTTAAAAATTCTTCAGTTGCTATTTTATATTATATTTTATTACCATTTGTATTTTTTCTTTCCTTTTTTGGCATCTTTTACAATTTGCATTTGTACCGAATTTGTTCATGTCCGCCAGAAATTTTCAATTAGAAAGTACAGTCATGTGCAAAAGTTTGAGCGCCACTGGTCAAATGACCACGTATTGTTGGTTTTCAAAGTGAAATGAAATTTGACATTTTAATGCACAGTTACTGCTTTGTTTGCTGAAGTTTGCGTATTGGGAAAAATCATAAATTAATCATAAAATGTAGCCTGTGCAAAAGTTATGGCACTATGTGTGTATATATATATATATATATATATATATATATATATATATATATATATATATATATATATATAACTAGCAGATTGTACAAAAACCATCTTACAGAAAAGTGCCGTGTTTGTTTGTTCCCTGTAGAGAATCCTTTTCAGCAAAACATGCAATTTGACCGGTAGTACCTTTGCTATTAGAATGGGCTTTTTGTCTAGAGGCCGGTCATTAAAACTCCATTTAACATACGGGGACTTATGGCTCTATATGTAAATGCATGTGAAGTGGGTTATTATTTGCTTTTTCTTGGAACTGTACTGCCAATTTGTCAGCAGGAATGAATGCACTGCTCTAGGAGTCTCTAATGTGCAATCTGTGGATTCTGACGTGGATAGACGAGTAATATAAGCGTTGTTCTGTATGAGTAGAGGATCTACGTGTCACTATATCCAACCCAGGTCTTCCCAGATGCTATTCAAGGCCTACTCCACAGCCGTCACATTGTCACATTAAGCCATTCCGGAACTCTCGGATGATTCTTGTTGCGATCATTAAAAAGCTATTTAATGTCAGACGCAACCCATTCATCCTCATTCATTCACGGCTGAAGGGACGGATTGAATCTCACGCCACTCCTTTTGTTCAAACCATTAGTTCTGATGCGAGCATGTAGTTAATATGGCGTGCTTCGCTGGAGGCACTAAGCTTGCCGCCTTGTAGCAGCGGCAAGCAGGGAGTAATGCGAGGCTCTGTTAAGGGTTCAGCTCACATGATGCATCATGTTTCTTTTATAAGTCATAGTCTCACAAGAACTAATTAGGAAGGAAATGGAGGTAAACATGCCCAAACCAGTCCGTGCACAGTTATGTGATATTCCTTATCTGTGGCACTGTGGATGATAAAGCAGAATTAATTTGTTTGGTCTGAATGTTGCTGTGTGAAAGCAGGAAGTTATCTGGGGCATGAAATTACCTAAAATCAATGTCGTGAGTGTTCGACAAGGTTTGTCGTTAATATGAAAATTGCTTTTGGTTGCGCTACAGCAGGCAATGCCAGCAATACTGATCGGGCCTCAGAGTTAGGAAGGATGAAGCCTCAAATCATGACATGTTCACTCACTTATTAGAAACCCTCACATTGTACTTCTGCTCACTGGCCACTTTATTAGAAACACCCACCTTGTGCTTCCACTAACTGGCCACTTTATTAGAAACACCAACCTTGTACGTCCACTCTCTGGCCACTTTATTAGAAACACCCACCTTGTACGTCCACTCACTGGCCACTTTATTAGAAACACCCACCTTGTGCTTCCACTCACTGGCCACTTTATTAGAAACACCCACCTTGTACGTCCATTCTCTGGCCACTTTATTAGAAACACCCACCTTGTGCTTCCACTCACTGGCCACTTTATTAGAAACCCCCACCTTGTACGTCCACTCTCTGGCCACTTTATTAGAAACACCCACCTTGTGCTTCCACTCACTGGCCACTTTATTAGAAACACCCACCTTGTACGTCCACTCTCTGGCCACTTTATTAGAAACACCCACCTTGTGCTTCCACTCTCTGGCCACTTTATTAGAAACACCCACCTTGTGCTTCCACTTACTGGCCACTTTATTAGAAACACCCACCTTGTACGTCCACTCACTGGCCACTTTATTAGAAACACCCACCTTGTGCTTCCACTCACTGGCCACTTTATTAGAAACACCCACCTTGTACGTCCACTCTCTGGCCACTTTATTAGAAACACCCACCTTGTACGTCCACTCTCTGGCCACTTTATTAGAAACACCCTCCTTGTACGTCCACTCTCTGGCCACTTTATTAGAAACACCTACCTTGTACGTCCACTCTCTGGCCACTTTATTAGAAACACCCACTTTGTACGTCCACTCACTGGCCACTTTATTAGAAACACCCACCTTGTACGTCCACTCTCTGGCCACTTTATTAGAAACACCCTCCTTGTACGTCCACTCTCTGGCCACTTTATTAGAAACACCCACCTTGTACGTCCACTCTCTGGCCACTTTATTAGAAACACCCTCCTTGTACGTCCACTCTCTGGCCACTTTATTAGAAACACCTACCTTGTACGTCCACTCTCTGGCCACTTTATTAGAAACACCCACTTTGTACGTCCACTCACTGGCCACTTTATTAGAAACACCCACCTTGTGCTTCCACTCACTGGCCACTTTATTAGAAACACCCACCTTGTGCTTCCACTCACTGGCCACTTTATTAGAAACACCCACCTTGTACGTCCACTCTCTGGCCACTTTATTAGAAATGCCCATCTTAGAAACGTCCACTTGCTGGACCCTTTTAGAAACATCCACCAAGTTGCAAGTACAACGGAGGTGCTTCTAACAAGGTGGCCAGAGTTTCTCAGTACACGCCTTTCTGTTCATCCACAGATCGCCAGTCCATTTACATCGGCGTCCCGGTGCCGCGAGGCTACCGTCGCAAGCGCAGACGGAGGCGATCATCCATGTCCAGTCGGGATGCAACGGACGTGGAGAGGGGCTCTCGCCATGACCACCATAGGCAACACTACGAGTGTGATGACAGGGACCGCTACGACCTGGAGGCCGGAAGTCTCGACCAACCAGATCACGGCCTTCCGCCCGAGATCAGCAGAACCAGTGAGTGGCCTCTTCCTTCAGAGACTGGATGCGGTTAATGTTGACCATCCAAGACATATTTGGTGTTTGCAGCTTACTTCTTTAGTTTTGTACTGGCGCTACAAAGCTAACATAGCTGATAAATAATGGAAGCTGAGTTACAAGCGACAAGCCTAAATCACCATTCTCTTTTCTTCATCTGTTTGGAGGTGTTCAGTTATCTCTAACAGATGTACCTATGTGGTTCTGGCACTGTATAAGACGCTGTAATCTATAAACATGGACAAAATGAAAGACAGAACAAGGAATCAAGGTGGCTGCTAACACTGCTTTTAGCAATTAAGCACATAAGCAAGTGTATTTAAGATATGTACAGCTGCACTATGTCAGACTCTTTAAATGGAAAGAAGTAGCATTGCTGAGTCTGGATGTAAAAACAGGCTAAAATATGATGTGCATGAACTGCAAGTTGCCAAAAAAGCCCCCCCACACACTAATACATAGTATCTAAGCCACTTACCTTCCTGAGTATAAACTAAAGAAGCAAAGTTCAGACACCAGACATGTCATTGCATTACATGACCATCCTCCAATCCCATAGAAAACAAGCTGGTTTTGTTACTGTGCGTTTAAGACTGACATATGTAACTGAGCTCTCTTTTGATTAGCTGCCTTTCATTGTACCTCCTTCAGAAAGCAAATCATAATGAAACACTTTATAGCTTCAGTGTAAACAGGTATGTCTAAACTGCTGTAGGTGTATATCTGTGAAGTCATGTGCAAGTTTCAGTCCTCTTGGTCAAATTGCACGTTTTGTTGATTTTCTAAATTTTAGAGCACAATTTCTATTTGTACATGGAACTTAAAAAAGTAAAAAATGAATGATAAAATATGCCATTACTTTTTCACAGGCCACATTTTGTATTTTATTTTGTTTTCCAATAGGTTAAATAATTGTGCATTAAACTGAGTAGAATTCTCCGTAGACGACGTGACTTATCTTCACAAAATTACCAAAATGTCATTTGACCAGGGGCGCACAAACTTTTGCATGCAACTGCAAAAAGGGTTTACGACATTACAACAACAATGAATTCAAAATGGGTTCTCTATGCTTCCCTCCACTGATTCGCACCATGCTGGGTTCGCCTAAAGGCCTAAACAAAGGAACACTGTACACTTTAAGGCACAATTGGTAATTGGCAAAGAACTTTACTGTATACTAAAGATTTGAAGGTGGGCAGCTTTACATTACGTCTCCAGGCTGGCACGTTTTAGAATATTATTTTTACAAATGCAAATCTCGTATCCCACTTTGAGCCACAATACCACATGTTTTTAGTCTATTATTAACAGCATGCAAATATTTTAAGGATTATTTAAGGATTAAATTTGGAATCACTTATTAAAAATTATTGTAATTTTGTTCAGTAATAATTAGTGGTGCCAAAGTTAAGCAATAAGTATTAATTAATGAGCTAACTTCCTAACAACAATGAAACCATCCGTAGATCCAGGCTGAAGCCCAGCTGCAGGACACTGTTGCTGACTCCACGACTGTAGTCATCTCATTTAAATACAGATTTTAAATTGTAAGTTTCATAGATAGCTTGGTAACCCTGCTACATAACACCGAGTGCATTTACACACACCTGAAAACTGCAGAAAATTTACATGCACTTGAGTATTCAGGGGAAACTGGGTCTACATGAGTCAGACAACAATCAGATTTCTGCTTTGCGACCGGCCAATAAACTCACAGAAGAAGACGTGATGTAAACGTAACGTAAAACTCACACTGAAGATATGAACATACATCATGTAGATGATGAGGAAAATGTATATCCTTCATTTCGTCAAGGATGTATTTGGTCTCAGCGTCACTCCAAATGTGTTTTCTTGCGTCTCACAGTGACACTGCTTGCTTATTTCCGGTACTGCTGCCTGTTCCGCACATGCACAGACTCAGAAATCCGAAAGAAATCAGAGTAAGAGTCTCCCTGCACTGGGAAATCTGATTACTGAACTAAAATCCAGCCCTCTTTATCAGATTCCTTAACCGGATTTCTAGACCTTAACTCGGATCTAAGAAATTGGAGCATGTTGTTTACAGGAGTTTTTTAGTTATCAGATGTAGAAATGGTAGAAATAAGAATTATGATCGGATTATTGATACAACCATGAAGTAAACATGTGAATATCACAAGATGTAATGTGCTGCCATGACACATTTTGTTCAGTAGTAGAATAACGTTGCTTCCAGCTACTGCTTTGGTAAATTTGTTTATCACCTCAGTACATCGAGTCTACGTAAGTATGTAAGCAAAACATAGTGGTGATGCTGGCGATATCAGTAATGTCAGTACATTTTTATCATAACTTCATTCTTTCTCAGTGATTTTAGAGTTGTCTACATCTTCATTCGTCATTCTGGATGCATCTAATGTTTTTTAATATTTTACAGCAGTTTTATTTGCTGAAGTGGTTCTGAGCTACAATGTATCAAGAAAGCATAAAGAACTGCCTAGTATGAGTCGTTTCACCCATCTGTGTTGGTGCTCTGTCCTCTAGGACTGGCTCCTTTCCAGTTAGCTACAAAGTTTTAGCAAGTTCAGTGAGAAGACCATCAATGTGTTGTTCTCTCACTGTATCTGAGATTAATCATGGATGATGTTGCTGAATCAGTAGAGTGTGCCATGATCTGTGAATGAGTCAACAGTGAAAGCTGCAGTAGAAGAGATTTACTCATGTAGTCTGGACTATCTGTCAAACTTCACACCCAGCTCAGCAGATTTACGTTACGTAAGTTAAGTACAAGTTAATGACGCTATGTGGCCAAAAGTATGTTAAAACCTGACCATCACATCTATATGGACTTGTTGGATTTGTTGCTGGAGTTGCCCCCTCTTTGTGGCTTTGTGGCCTCCACCTCTTCTGGAAAAGCTTTCCACAAGATTTCAGAGTGTGGGAATTTGTGCCCTTTCAGGCTCATGATCGATATTCCAGTTCTTTCCAAAAGTGTTATGGAGCTTGCTTTGTGCTTCGTGGACTGGATCTAAGGGGCAGCATGGTGGTGTGGTGGTGCAGTGTGTAGCGCTGTCGCCTCACAGCAAGGGGGGCCTGGGTTCGATTCCCCAGCCGGGCGACCAGGGTCCTCTCTGTGTGGAGTTTGCATGTTCTCCCCGTGTCTGCGTGGGTTTCCTCCAGGTTCTCCTGTTTCCTCCCACAGTCCAAAGATATGCAGTCAGGCCACCTGGACATGCTACATTGCCCCTAAGGGTGAGAGAGTGCGTGCATGCGTGCGCATGTGTGTCTGTCTGCAATGGACTGGTGACCTGTCCAGGGTGTATCCTGTCCTCCACCCGATGACCGCTGGGATAGGCTCCTGACTGACCTCACTGATATAAAGACATATTTCCTCAAAGAGGTAAATCTCACAGTGGCATGGCTCTTTTGTGATAGGCAACATGTAAGCAGAAAATAAAACATGAGGACATTTTCTTCAGTCCCCATTGAAGCGGTGCTCAATGTAATTGATTGCTGCTGGCCTGCTCTCCGAAAAGTGTGACTGTAGTTCGCTTCATGAGTGAACGCTGCTCTCCCAGCAGGCACATTCATTTGCACAGAGACCAGGGTCTACGAGTGAACTCTGTGCTGATGAATTGTGTACATTGTGGCCTATTTAATTCTCCTATATGTGTGTAGCAGGGAGTTGCTTTTCTACAGTTGCAGTTTTTATAGACAAGTTGTTCATTTTTCAGAAGATATCTCTGAGGAGATGACATACAAGATCATTTGTTGCATAAGGAAGAGGAAAGTAAAAGGGAAAGGTGAAAAAAAGGAGTTTCCAAAACTGGAGTTCAAAAATTATTACAATACATAGAGATATTGAGGAACCTAACAACCATGCAAGACCTAGTAGACCACCAAAAGCATCCCCATCGCATAAACACTCCTTACAGTTTTGACTTTTTAAAGACAGGAGAATATCAAGCTGTCACTAGTTGTCACATTTGAACTGTTGCCCTAGTGTCTTACCACTGGAGATCTTGAGTACTGATCTCATCTCCATGGTTATTGCACTCAACTTTCTGATTGCCATGCTTTCTACTTCCTACCTGTTTGAGTTCTAAAGCCTTACAAACTTTTGCCCTGTCCAGCAATTCTGGGTTGTGTCATGGTTTTGTTTTGACTCCGATCTGTTTTAGACTTTTGTTCCTTTGGTTTTGTCTGCCCTGATCTGTTTTGGTTTTTCTGTCTTGTTTTGCATGGTTCTCGTTTTTCAGTCTTGCCCTTTTTACATTTTTAATAAATCTCTGCGCACGGGTCCCTGTCTGCCTGAATCCTGAGTTTTACAGAAGACTTTTCCATTCAGTGTAGATCCTCTGGTTGCATAAGCATCAGCCAATCTTTGACTCCTATGAGCAACGGCTCAGGAGCCTTGCCAGTGCAGTTGAGCAGCTAGGAGAAATAATGTGGAAGTCTTCTACATTAGGACTCTACACTACATGACACTACAGCCTCTTCACCAATGCTGAATTTGGAGTCTGCAAGACTCGGTTAGCCACTTCATATAAGTGAGATGGCACCCCTGGCTTGTGTAAGGGCTTTTTTGCCACAGTCCATCATTGCTTTCAAAAGTGAGCTGGCAGCTTTCTCCTCTGACTGTGCCAAAAAAGGATTTGTTCTTTCACTCTTGACTGGGAAAGTGCTGAAATGGGCCATTTGACATGGCAGTTTGGAGCGAGCCGGCTACAACAGCCCAGTTTTTTTTTTGTTTTTGATGGGCAGCTTAAAGCCATGTGAGCATCTGTTACAACTAAAACAATGCAAATGAATATGCATTTGTCTTTCAAACACTTGCTGCGGAACTGGAACAACCAAACCCTGAACCTTAGAATTAGGATATATTCATCCTTCAACTTGTCCCGAGGCTGCTGGATTCCTGCTGCTTTTTTGTGGTGGGTTAAGTCCTGTATCAATTATATGGAGCTTAATACCATCTCCTTTTGGAATCAGTGCTACTTGCCCTTCATTCCAGCAGCCTTAGAGCTGGTCTGGGCTTTTACCAAATGAGACCACCACAGTGCCTAAAATGTCATCAAATCAGAGAGGGTGATGAGGTGCTTTAATGAGGTGCTTCAACACATGTTGGACAGATGAGTTCTAGTATATATTGACACCTTTCTTGGGTTTTTTTTGGGGCGCTCAAACAGTTGTTTTGTCAAATTGAAAAAATTCTATTTCCATAAATCTACCGCAAAATTCCTGGCCTACATTCCTGATCCAAAAGGAGGATGCCAATGTTAGAGAGGCCAGAGAATAGCTCCATCCATATGGAGTTAAAGAACTAAACTTTTTAGATATCACAAATTTTTATCTTACATCTCTTCTATGGGGCAAACCTCATATCCCCCAATGGTACACAGCACCAAAAAAGGCTTTCACCACCCTCAAAGAACATTTCTCAACATTCCCCATTCTCAGACACTCTGACCCCAACCTGCTTGTGGTATTAGAACTTCCGACACAGTGCCATTCACAAAACTTCCTACGGCCATGGAAAGAGCCAAGACCTCCCGGAGGAAATTGTGTCAGATAGAGGTACCCTGTTCACAGTTGCCAGTTTGGAAAGCATTTTGTAATCAAATGAACATCATCAGACTCCCCTCAGGGCATCACCCATTGTCAAATGTCCAAGCCAAACAGTTCAACCAGGAAATTAAACAGTTCCTCCTAATGCAGCAGGAACCAAACACCCTGGGCCACATTCTTAGAGAATTTGCTAATTAGTGCTTCCACAAATCTCATTCTTTTCCATTGTCAAGTGGTATAGTACAAGACACCACTCTTCTCCAAGTCAGGGCACATGCCAGCTTGTGGAGAAGTGGTTGAGGAGGTGTCAGGGAGCCAGCTGAGGACATACTGTACCACTCATTGATTACTAATATACTGATTTGTTGCACAGCTTTCCCTGGGGAGGTGGGGATGGGGGCACATGCAGAAATGGCTTGGCTTTAGGAGCAGTCAAGTTCAGCACTCAAGTAATTTGTTTTATCTTTAAAAGAAAATCTACATGCATGAACCCACAGCAGTTAACAGGCTAACAGGATCCTCCAGTAATATTCCTGTATATATAATATAAACTATTACTGGAGCAAAGTAAAACACCTCAAATGGAATAAATGTAAATGTTTGTCACAAGCTGTAAAGGTCAGTGCGTATCTTAGGGCTGACTTAAGTTGTATTAAGCCAGTGTGAAAGTACACTGTGACATAAATGATATATTAGCATAGCAGTGATAATAAAGGCTAATAAAGGCCACTTATAAAATGAATGTTACACTGATCTAGATTATATGACAAAATGTATTAAAAACTAATAAAGATTAGGAAATGTATTAAAATACTTGACTATCCCAGGCTCTATTTTATGCTCATACAATACACAAATGTATACTTCATTAGAGTAATGCCTGTATTTAACAATGAAACAGGAGTAGACAATCATTTCACAAATGCTTAAATGTTAAGTGACCCTTATTAGTCCCATGATGGGGAAATTTCACCTCTGCAATCTAACCCATTCATGCAGTGAAACACCACATATACACTATTGAACAAACACACTAGGGGGCAGTGAGCACACTTGTGAGTGTGGGCAGCCCTATCCGCAGCACCTGGGGAGCAGTTGGAGGTTAGGTGTCTTGCTCAAGGGCGCCTCATTCACAGACTGTCAGCTCAGAAGATCGAACCGGTGACAAGGCTGGTTTCTTAACCTCCTGCCCACGATTCCAACATCTCACAAAGAGTAGTTGGTGATTAAGAAGCAACAGCTCAGAAGCAAAGGCTACAATTAAGACAGATGAACTGATCTTCTCTTTTAGCATGCAAAATGTTTTTAAAAACTGACAACACAAATGTTTCTAAGACTTGACAAATCTCGGTAACTCAAAACGTCAAAACATGGAGGGCCGTGCACCCATTCCCCAGGCCCTAAGGACAGCTGTGCGAGAGGGCAGGAAGTCAGGGCCAAAACCCCGAACACCACTGAGGGATGTGAGTGACGACGGGAGGAACACGTCAGTTGCCATAGAGGGGGGAGCGATGACAACAGCCACGAGAAGCGAGAAAGCAGGACACGAGTCCCAAACATAATTAATGCCTTTTTGATGTATGGAGCTGTAAATGATTCTAAAATACTTGAGAAAGCTGTACTGAGAATGAAAATTAATATCCTGAATGCCTCATATATAAAATGTTGTGACCAAATTTACTGATCACATAGCTAATCATAGTTCTTTTATGTCAATACATTAACTATAAAAGAAATTGTCTATAAATACATAATTAAAAGTCCTCATGTAATAATGCTACTATTGCGTTTTTTGTTATAACATCTACTATTGTCCTTATCAATACAAACATAACCACTCCAAACTATTTAAGTGTATTAGGCCTACATTTAGCCTTTGTAAAAGGAATGTAATGAACTAGTTAACCAGTTTTTAATGTTGTTCTATCTGGTTTAGGAACACTACGTTGGTTTGAAATGCAAGAACAGGAACTTGTGGGTCCTCAACCTCAAACATAGTCCCAATTTTTAAACCATTCTTCTAATCGGCGATGCCATCTATGTCTTAGATGGAAAGTCTGTTGTACCACCCAGTTGAGGGCTGTGAGTTGAGTATTTCTGCTACAGAGTAATAATCAAAAATCCAATTTTTTGGCCCTGCACCAGCTGGACGTCATCATATTGGCTCGTTTTCAGCAGCAGGACACATTCTCCTTTGCTGCTATGCTTTGAAAGGCACTGGCTTCTGTCTCAGTAACTCTCCACAGCTCCCTCCCCACCCCGAGCTTGGCACCTCACTCAGCTCTGAGGGTTAGAGTCCCTTTACCAGGGCTTGTGCTGGGCTTTATAAGGAGGGATGTCTGGTTCGCAGGTACAGCTGCTCTTTGATGATGTGCCAGTTCCCACAGTTCAGCCGAGACACCATCTACAAACTGACGCTTTATGTTGTGCATCCCACTTAGAACAGAAGACTCTCTGCTCTTTGGTTATGTTTACTAATGTCATAACATAGTGTCATGTCATAACAGCCCTAGTATCTTTTCATATTGCCATAGTACCAGTCAAATGCCTGGATAGAGCTGATTGGTGATTGCATGTATACAGTGTACTGAGTAGTATTTCATAATTTTGATGTCTTCAATATAGAATGACAAGCAGTGACTGTTAGATCTTGGCCAGTGTGGGCCATAAAAGTCAAAACATTTCAAAATGAGGTTAAACTGCTAGCAACTCTGTGACCCTAGTGATATGATAACACTAAGCTAAAGGTGATTCACATGATTTTGGACCACTCCAGATTGGAAACAGATATTTGAAGTTTGTAAAATATATTCCATGTTTTTGTTTAAAGCATGAAATGGACACTAAAATATATCTGACTTTGTAAGTAACACTTTTAGGCTACATGAACACAGCAGGTAAAAGTGGCCCAAATCTTATTTTCTCACCACATCCATTTTTCTGTTTATCTGTTAACATTATCTTTTAAATCGGACCTGTATGCACCTTTAATCTGAACAGATCAGCTCCTAAAACCCACACGCTTCACGTGGCTCCTCCAGAGGTAAGCAGTCATGACGGCCAGCGAACGCCTTTCGCTCCCGGAGCTTCAGTTTCGTCTTCGCCAGCATCACAGGAGCGAGTATGAAGTTCCAGTGGTTGACAGCTGGACTCATCACCCACAACATGTCCGAGTTCGCCGTAAAAATAGCACATTGTTTGGTCACAGCCTCTTCTTTGGTTCGTGTCCTCAGATTCTTTAAACGGTTTTTGGTGCTGCTGTCTTGACCTCCTCTGGCCAGCTGGTTTAGTTCGAAACCTCTTCGAATACGGAGCAGTTGCAATAAGTCTCTACTAATTTTTTGGTACAGAAACATCAACCTAAATGTTTGAGTCTCAGCAGCCTGAAATTATGGCGAATCTCGAGTTGGATTGACGTAAAAGTCGCATGAAATCTGATCTGGCTGTTCAGACCGAGTCGCATCGCTGCAGATCGGATACGGATCGGATTTCAGTACCACATATGAAAGAGTCTCAAATTAGAATTGAAAATGTCAGATTCAGTGCATTTTTTGCTGTTCACACTGAAACACAGACACACATCTGGGCCACTTTTACCTGCTGCCTTCGTTTTCCTGTTCTAACAACTGCATAAAACCTGTTTAACCTGTAGCCTGTACATTTACACTTATGGCATTTGGTAGATGGTCTTATCCAAAGCGGCTTATATCTTACATAGGTAGTGTTAGGAGTTTCCCCAAAGACTTTTACTGGTATAGCGTAGGGTGTTTGCCTAGGCGGGAAACCTCAGCCTGCAACATCGAGAGCAGAAACCCACTATACCAACCCCTATTTGCAATTGTATTCTAAGATAGTGACATATCTTGTTTTCCATAAAATAAGCCCTAATAATTGAAAACATGGGTGAAAATGTGATTAGTTACCTCTGTCACTAATTGTGTTGGTGGCGTAAGGCCTTGAGTTCAACTCCTGACGTCCTAACGAAGAACGTTAACTTGGCAGTCTGTACCTAAATACCATGGAGAAAAACACTTGCTTTGAACGGTGAACTAAACCAAGTTGACTTGCCTTTAACAGTAGAATTATACAGGACTCTGTTGTAAAAGCATTATCGTTCCTGCTGAACACGAGTGAAGTTACTACAAGTGAAGTGCTAGCAACACACACTACTCTGCTCTGTGGATTCGGTTGATGACTCCATTCATTTCAACTCTGACATGCTGAATGAATCCACAAAGGCAGATTTAACTATCGGTGTAAATTAGAATAATAGATAAGTTAATTACAGCTAAATTGCAACAGATCATAGTACAATTGATCATACTGCAACAGTTTCCTGCCCCCTTTTTGGCACCATAATCATCAGCCTACACTGATTATATGAAGCTCATGTTCATGTTAGGGATCTCTACCATCAGAAATACATTTTTAACTGCAGAAAAATAGAGGAAATCATTTGTGGGCATTGTAAATGTGACAGGTTCTGTTAAGACTCTGGGCCTAAAGGGTACACAGCTAAATGGACATGGTAATTGTACACCAGAGAAATTAGTGATCAATGCTTGTGTTTGTAATGTATGGACACAATGAGAGATTTGGTTTTATTCATTGGTTTTTTTTTTTGGTAATTACAGAAAATGCTGACATTTCTATTTAACACTGTTGAGCAAAGTAAGCCAAATGAGCCATTTCTGTAGTCAGTGGATTTTGACTGTTGTTAATCTTTTTCCACGGCAAGGAGGAAAGTCAGCAGAATGGTCTTTATTCGAAGTGCTCTGTGCTTCTGCACCCAGTCTGAGAATAGTTCTAGCATACAGAATTTCATGCTTTGTCTTTCCTGCAGAAATATATATGCATTGGTACATCTCATAAAGCTGTTTTCACACCGATTGAAAGTGGATGCCACTCTCCCATAAAACTAGCCTTTCAAACAGCAAAAGGAACTACCAGACGTGCCTACAGCTCCTCTTTTGGCCTCACCGAAGCTTTCAACTTTGGGCGCACAAAACTTGATGTGACCCTGTGTTGCTGTAATGTCTTGACTTAAGCACACCGAATGTGGAAAATTCGCTGCTGTGCTTTCAAACACGTTATTTTCAACAAGATGAATTTTGAATATGCAAAGCTCAGCGGCGAATTTTCCACATTTAGTGTGCTTAAGTCAAGACAATAGACAGCTCCGTTGCAAACACATACAGGCAAATACTATATTCTATTGTAAGTCAGGAAACCTTGAGGTAGATACATCTGCTAGGCATGTGATCAGTCATTGGTAAGCTCAGTCATAGGAAATAACTAAAACTTAAAAAACGAATAAAATAAACCCCAAAACCTACAAGGAAACACAAGGCCTCTTTCACGTACAGGGACACAGTTAGGGACAGTTGAGAAGGATATACAAAGTAAATCTCCTCTTGGTGTTATTGAAGTGTTAACGCCTGCTGCAATTTAGCAACTCTTCCCATACTTAGATTTTTCTGCACTTCCTCTTAGATGTTTGACTTGATCCCAGTACTTAGAAATGTGGCAAAAATAAGCGGAAATAAACGACACCCCTGCCATTTATCCCAGCTTCGCCAATGAAGTGTTTCTCTACTAGCTGGAGAGCATCAAGCAGCCAAAGCTCTCAGTCTAAAATAGCATCATACATGCTTCCTGACCTGTTCTCTCTCAGGAACAGTAATGGGTAATGACTCAAAGAGCGCAGGTAGTCTTCATGGACACAGACAGCCTTCACAACAACACACTGGGCTGAATGCTTTATGCGGAACATCTGTCAAACGGCTAATTTGTTGCTCCCTGAGTCGGAACATGTGAAGGCAGAATCCCGTCCGTGCTGTGAGCTGCTGTTAAAGGGCCCATATTCCACATTTTATTGTTTTAATTCTCCCCCTTGTAAGATTTGTGTGGTTCTGTATCCCAAAACCAGCCATTTACTTTTACATAGCCGCTTTCCAACCTCTCTTTCTCCCTTAGAGTCAAACAGGCTGTTGGCTAATTTGTTTGTTAGAGTGCCTATATGTAAATGACCTCTGTTCTGATTGGCTGCCCTGTGTTGTTCTTTGCCTAGGGCTCAATTGAACATACTGTTTGGTGCACAGAAAGCTGCAGTGGTCTAGTTGCATCCTGTCAGCCATGAGCAGCACAACGTTTAATGGTTATCCCATGTTCTTCCACTCCAATAACTCCGCCACAGACTGTCTGCAGGAACAACACCCCGCATCACTTCAACATGAATGGGTGGAGCTAAATTGCTATAGGCTAAACTGCGTGGATGGTCATGTATAAAAGCCGTTTTACACTGTACAAAGTGCTGGAGATTTTGGCACCAGAAAACATTTTCCATTTTCCATTTTTTTGTTGCCTGCTCAAGGTACCAGCATAACCTAATGGCACTCGTGGGTGTTCTCCTCTGTCTTTGGCAAAACTAGCTATAACCAACTTAGCAAACTCTTCATTCTTCCAGGTGAAGATAAAGCCAGAGAAGATAAATTGCTATTACATCACCAATAAGTGCACCTGAATATAAACCGGCATGGTACATTAATGTGTTAATAGCTTTTTTTATGAGATGTTCACTTAGGCCACATACACTAGTCAGGAAGCTAGTGTTGGCATTATTAGCATATATGCTGGCATCCAGAGAGGCAGAAGTGTTTTTCGCTCAATAAATATAAGCCTTCTTTGATTCTATACATGATTCTGTGTAATTGTAGATATTTTTGTGGGTGCATTAGCAGAACAGTGCAGTACATCTATTGATACCAGCCAATAAGGTAAGCTAACTAGCAAGCAAGATACAAGATACATAATGAGCTAAATACAGCTAAACAATGCAGCTAAATCATTATATGTGGTTATTGTTGTGGTTCCTGATGTCTCTCAAAGAGGTAGTAAATGAAGCACAACTAGAACCGTAAGATCCCTTGGTTCCTGTCCTGAAAAAATCAAGGTTGCTTTTGGGTTCTAGCAGTCTAACAGTTGTGATATTTTGTGTTTTCCTACACAGTTTAAATGATCCTAATCCTAACAAGTGACCAGTGACTGGTTCTAGAAGCAGAAGTCTTCATAAAGACGTGTAAAGCTGTTCTACAGGAAAGTAGCAGTGTCTAATGCTAGCCGATGCTAAGCCAATTCCCACTAGCATTCACAACCCTTACGTTTTAATGATTCTTGAGAGTTTTTCAGCAGGGGTTTGGATGGTACACATAACCATAGCGACGGCTAGAATAATAATATTCCCTTGTAGATTCTTAAGAAAGCCAAATCAATAGATTTGCTCGCTCTCAGTTTCAATCAAATTCAATACCCTTTTATATGAAGCACTTTCCAAACTCAGACCATTGGACAGCATTATGAATAGCCATCCTGGTTAATAACACCATCTTCCCACTAGTAATTACAGTAGGGGAAGAAGAGCTCGTCCACCTCCTAATAATAATGTCTATGTTTGTTCAAAAGTGTCCCCGGCGGCAGAGCGACTGCGCTACATTTTAGGAGAGGATGAAGACGGCATGCCAACGCCCACTCTCTTCACTGAGATGGACACGCTTCAACATGATGGAGAGGAGCTGGAGTGGAGAGAATCAGCCAGGTATGACCACACAAACTTACAAAGCCTCTAACACACACTGATATACTTTATGGACAAAAGTATGTGGACATCCCCAATTATTCAGAGTTATGTTTTTAGCCTCAACGATTGTTAACAGGTGTCCAGCACATATTCCTGCAATCTCCATAAACAAAGACTTGCAGTAGAATGAAGAGCTCAGGGACTTCAAGAGACATGAAACTATCATAGGCAGTTTATGAAGTTTCTGCCCTGCTAGATCTGCCCCAGCTAACTGTAAGTGCTATTATTGTAAAATGGAACCATCTCAGAGCAGCAACAGCTCAGCCACAAAGCGATAGACCACGCAAACTTAGACTTTGCCAAGTGTTGGCTGGAGCGATGTGGACGAACTCTGGCCTGCACAGACCCCTGACCTCAACCCCATTGAACACTCTTGAAAGGAACTGGCTTCACAAATGCTCTTTTGACTGAATGGACACATTTCACAATCTTGTGGAAAGCCTTCCCAGAAGAGTGGAGGCTGTTATAGCCACAAAGGGGAACCAACTCCATGCTAAAGCCCATGGTTTTGGGATGGGATATCCAACAAGCTCATATAGGTGTGATGGTCAGGCATCCACATGTTTTTGGTTTTATAGTGTATATTAAGGGGGACTGATTTTATACTTCTACATGTCTTTCATATGCATCATGGCAATAGGCACCTGTGTTAGGATTAACAGGGGATGCAAGACTGTAAAGTTTGGCCTTGGTTGATTTTTAGAGGGAAAAAAGTTAAGAAATAAAGTTGTATTTTAAATCATCGAATGATAAATAGTAGTAGTTCTAAATCTAAGTGTGTCCAATCTTATCTGCAAAAGGCCGATGTGGCCACAGGTTTTCATTCTCAAAAGCCAGCGTTTGGTCTCTAAATGAAGTAATAAAAACAGTTCATTACACGTATGCTTCGTTAAACTTATGCTTGTGCGAATGTTCTAAAGAGCTGTACAGTTTTTTCTAAATATTTTATGCTCACCATTGAAATGAAGCAAGATTTACACAACCAGAAGTTTCACTTTATACTTACATATTTACAGCTGGGCTAAAAGGTCCATAAACTAAAATATCAAGTGATAAGATTCATTAGAATCTGGTATACATATATTTACATATATACACATTATGATGTGTTCCATATGTATTTTATCTCATATGTATAAGAGATCGTATTGTATCATAGTGCACAAGAATCAGAGATCCTTAATTTTAATCCTTAACCTTAATTTCCAGACTAAACTAGTCATTCAGCGCAGTTCATTTTTGTGGAGATATTTCTGAGGATATTACTTTTTCCAAGAGTTCTATATAGAAACATCACATCAATCATTATTTGAAAAACATCTTTTTTTATATTTAAAGCTTTCATCTTTAATAAATAAAATCCTGATGACAGGATTGTGTATGTAATAATAATAATAATATGTCCCATATGCATTTATATAAGGATCTCTATTTAATAATAATGTTAAGGCCTAAAGCCTTGTAGATCCCTAAAAAGGCAAAAGCTACAGATTTGCTATTTCGAGTTTAATCAAATTCAGTACCTTTTTATGTGCAGCACTTTCCAAACTCAGATCATAATTCAGGCCGCTGTTTTAGAGCACTATGAAAAGATTGCCATCCCGGTTGATAACACCATCTTCCCACTATTAATTACAGTAGGTGAAGAGCTCCTCCTCCTCCTCTTCTCCTTTCACTGTGCTCTTGTTCAGCTCTCTGTGTTCTCCTCAGGTGGGTGAAGTTTGAGGAGAAGGTTGAGGAGGGCGGCGAGCGCTGGAGCAAACCACACGTGTCCACGCTGTCCCTGCACAGCCTGTTCGAGCTGCGCACCTGCCTGCAGACCGGTGTGGTGCTGCTGGACCTGGAGGGATACTCACTGCCACAGATAGTAGGTGAGGAGGGGGATGGACTTACCAGATGGGTTGGGCTGTTTTTTGCTGGAGAAAGTGCAGAGCTGTCTATTAATTCGGCAGATTGGAAGACAATTTTACCACCTATTTGCACCACTTTAAGAAATTGTTTTCCTTTCCACAGCAAAGCATACTTGGTGTCAGAAGTGGGCACTTTCTGTGAATAGAGGTCATTTTAGGCCTCAAAACACTTTAAAAGTGTACATTTTCTTAGGTGTTTTCTGACAAAGTATTAATAAATTAAGTGCTTAACCTTCAGAAAATGTTCATTTCAAGCTGTTAAATCAGATACTGTATGATATATATTTTAGGGAGATGCATAAATAGCATTTAAAAGCCATTTTTTTCTAGCAAGATATATCTATATTCATAAAATGCTTTAAAACATTTTCAAATAAATAATCAAAAAATCAGTTTTCTTGTGTTTATATATATATATATATATATATATATATGTTTGGAGTTTTTCTCTCCAAACTAATGACTATCATTACCAGATTGACACTTCTGATAACATAGTTTACTAAAGTAAATGTTTTAAGACCAAAAAGTCACCAAAAATGATTGAATAACGGGGCTGAAACCTGAGTAATAGGGCTGAAGTGAGTGACTGGGTCAAACATAGAGATTATATTCCCCATTTCATTGGTATTAATGCAGTAAAAACATTTTAAAAATAAAAAAAATCATGAAAGTCTTTGTTTCAAGCCATTTTCATTTAAATTTTCAATTAAAATAACTGGACAAAAAATGAGTAACAGGGTTGTCACACATTGTGTGATAGCAGGAAGACAAGTTACACTATATTGCTAAAAGTATTCGGTCGTCTGGCTTCACACACATATAAATTTGAGTGACATCCCATTCTTAAACCATAGGGTTTAAAATGATGTCTACCCACCCTTTGCAGCTGCAACAGCATCAACTTTCCTGGGAAGGCTTTCCACAAGGGTTAGGAGTGTGTTTATGGGAATTTCTGACCGTTCTTCCAGAAGCGCATTTATGAGTTCAGGCACTGATGTTGAACGAGAAGGCCTGGCTCACAGTCTCCGCTTTAATTCATCCCAGAGGTGTTCTATCAGGTTGAGGTCAGGACTCTGTGCAGGCCAGTCAAGTTCTTCCACACCAAACTGGCTCATCCATGTCTTTATGGACCTGCTTTGTGCACTGGTGTGCAGTCATGTTGGAACAGGAAGGGACCGTCCCCAAACTGTTCCCACAAATTTGGGAGCATGAAATTGTCCAAAATCCTTTCACTGGAACTAAGGGGCCGAGCCCAACTCCTAAAAACAACCCAACACCATGATCCCCCTTCCACCAAACTTTAAACTTGGCACAATACAGTCAGACAAGTACTGTTTTCCTGGTAACCGACAAACCCAGACTCGTTTTTTGGATTGCCACTCCACTGTTCTAGAGAATTCAGCAAAGTGCTGAATTCAGTGGTGCTTTACGCCACTGAATTCAGCACTTTGCATTGCACTTGGTGATGTAAGGCTTGGATCCAGCTGCTCAACCATGGAAACCCATTCCATGAAGCTCTCTACGCTGTTCTTGAGCTGATCTGAAGGCCACATGAAGTTTGGAGGTCTTGACTCTGCAGAAAGTTAGTGACCTCTGTGCACTATACCCCACTCTGTCATTTTATGTGGCCGACCACTTCGTGGCTGAGTTGCTGTCGTTCCCAATCGCTTCCACTTTGTTATAATCCCACTGACAGTTGACTGTGGAATATTTAGTAGTGAGGAAATTTCACGACTGGACTTGTTGCTCAGGTGGCGTCCGATCACGGTACCACGCTGGAATTCACTGAGCTCCAGAGAGCGACTCATTCTTTCACTAATGTCTGTAGAAGCAGTCTGCAGGCCTAGGGGCTCGGCTTTATACACCTGTGGCCATGGAAGTGATTGGAACACCTGAATTCAGTGATTTGGATGGATGAGTGAATACCTTTGGAAATATATTGGCCATTCAGAAGTAGATTTTCCAGAGATAACGTTTAAATTTGGACTTAGCAATCACTCAATACTTCAAATGCGCTAGTGTTACTGAAGTTCCTGGGGATGCTACGCATGAGCTAAGCATATTCCAGGAGTAGCTACTAACACTCTCTACCGCCCCCTTGGCAACAGCACTCTACACTACTCGACTTTCCAATAATTCAGTTCTCTGTTTCTGTCTCACACAGATGACATCATCGAGCGTCAGATTGAGGAGGGCATGATTGGTCCAGAGTTGAGGGATAAGATCAGCTTTGTGTTGCTGAGGAAACATCGGCACCAAACCAAGAAACCCATCCACCGCTCGCTGGCAGACATGGGGAAAGGCAGCTCTGGCGCCCGTAAGTGACCTCTGCCTTTATCGAACTCTGATTATGCCTTTAAGACTTTACCTGACTTGGATGAGGTTGACATAGCCATGCTATATGGCAGTCCTGTCATGAGTTCAGCAATATTACAGTGTCATGTTAGCGTTGGCGCTAATTGTCAGGGCAGATGTGGAAGAACAAGGGGGGTGTTTCTAATAAAATGGCCGTGATGTTTTCTAGTTTGAAGGTTCAAAAACAGCCATTAAGTGCAAATTCTTCTTTATTCAGTGTTATGGAAAAAGAAAAAAGTCCCTCAGTTAATGATAATGTCTGTCTCTCTCTCTCTGTTTTGCAGCCCGGAGTCCGGCTCGCAGCCCTGCGGCCGCCTCCACCTTCAACCGCTCCACAGAGGACCTGCGCAGTAAACAGGCGGGCAGCTATGGACGACTGCGTGAGTGTGTGCCTTACTCTGACTCTACAAGTCCACGGTTAAACCTTAAAAAGCCTCCATTCCCCACTCAACTTACCACAGCATTTAATATGAACAGCTTAATATTAACAAACGTAGTATCAAGGGGTTACAGTGAAAGAAGTAGTACTGAGTGGAAACACAAGGTGGGTGTTTCTTATAAAGTGGCCAGGGGTGGAAGCATAAGGTGGGTGTTTCTAATAAAGTGGCCAGTTAGTGGAAGTACAAGGTGGGTGTTTCTAATAAAGTGGCCAGGGGGTGGAAGCATAAGGTGGGTGTTTCTAATAAAGTGGCCAGTTAGTGGAAGTACAAGGCGGGTGTTTCTAATAAAGTGGCCAGTATTTTTCATTATGTTTCTGTTGTGTTGCAGGTCACGCACAAAGCAGAAGTATGAATGACATCGCAGACACACCGAGCACAGACCAGGTAAGCTGGTTGATATGAGTGAAGTGCATGTTTGTGTCTGTAGATACGCCAAGTTTTCAGTTTTGCGTCCGAGTGAAAGAACATCCCTGCGTTTCATTGCCGAGTCCAGCAATTACCACCAAACTGACATTTACACATACTTTGTTTGGACCTTGACACCAGGTTTACTTTACTGTTGTCATGGTAACCTGGCCCTTTTGTCACACTAATGCATTTGCCAGTCCAGAGCGAGCAAGTTATGAAACGTCTTCCTGCTGTGATTTAGATTTGAGGGGGTATTTTTATTAAAGCACTCAATCTCTTTTCTAATTCATTTAACGATCGCTTCTGATAAGTGTTACTCCACACTGCCTGCTCTAAAAGCCCTGTACAAGTCTTTCATTAGACAAACCTTTTACTTGTACAGTTCTCAGGCTGTCCCATCAGATTTTATGCTGGCTTTGTTCTTAAAGGAGCAATACAAAACTGCCTTGAAAGAAAATCTAATAGAACTTTGCCACAACTGAAGTACTGAAATATTGAAAGTGGCAGTTAAAGCAGTGCAGTGAGAAAGAAGTGGCTGCGCATGCAGTTCATATTACAATATATTATTCAGGCCTATTGATTTGAGTGCTGGTTCTTTGCTTGCTTTGCCAGGTGCATTTTATTCTTTTCCCTGAAGTCCATTTATGATGTTAGGGGTCTTTTTTGTACCAAAATCACAGGCTGTCTTTGTTACTGTGCCTCTAAGGCTGATACATGTAAATGAGCTCTGTTCTGATTGGCTGGCCTGTACTTCACCTCATTCAAAAAAGCCGTCAGTGATTAAAACGCATCTTATAACTTCAGCGCGAATGGGTGGGGTTACACTGCTGGGGGCTCAATAAGCATCACCAAAACAGTGAATTCAGAACAGATTGTTTTGCAGCTTAGGCTAGGTTCACGTTGTTCCAATCCGATTTTTTTGCTCAGATCCGATCTCTCTGACTTGACGGTTCACACTCGTTTAGTGACTCAAATCTGTCATTAATGTGAAGGAATGGCGTCCTGAATTGACCCGCATGAGCTCATCCTACTCAGTAACATCATGTGAATGAATCACGTGGATCATCAGCACAAACTAACGGTCAGAACTGAGAAGATCATTAACTCTGATCAGCTCTCAGCTTCGTTATTAGAGCCAGACGAAGGTGAAAAGCTGAGACGTGTTGCTTTTTCACCATTTACAGGCTTTAACTGCTGTTTGGCGCTGCCGCCAGAGTAACACTGAGCGATGGCACTTGGCAGTGGGGAAAAAAAAAAATACAAGAATTCCGATCTGAGCATCACCTTAAGGTCACATGGCCACGAATCGGATACGTATCCGTATCTAGAAGCACATATGAAAGTGGCTCAGGTCGGATTTGCAAAGATTTGTGTCCACACAGCCCTGAAAACATCGGCTCTGAGCCACATTAGTGCACAAAATCATATTTGTGCCACTTGAACCTGGTAATGTGAACATATGTGAAATATAAGCAGTGTTTCTAAACCACATTAAACTGTTCTGTTTCGAAAAAGAGGAAAATGATAAAGCAGTATGTCATGAGAGGCCGTGCACTACTACGATTTGATCACAGGAAGGGTGTTCTTACCAAAACTCCCTACGCTGTCATAAAATCACACACGGCTTCACGTGGCTTAATGCTTTTTTGAAAATGGCAGGCAAACAGAAAGTATGATAAAATACCCAATTTTATAGAAGATAATTCAAATTATTATTAAGAACAATCAACATAAACAAGTACTGCACCAAGAAATGGAGTTCCTTTAGAGCATGGTATCATAGCCAAGCATGGACTGAATGAGAACATGTGGATGGCCGTTGCTATATTTTACTGACATGTCATGTAAAAACTTTCGCTTTATAAGAATTTTTGGCCACCAAATTACCACCGTGAGTCTTATTTAGCACCAATCCAGCGGCGCCCCTCTTCTAACGCTGGGGCTGAATCTCTGGCTCCCTGCTCCCTACTTAGTGCGCTATGTAGGAGTTTAAATACTGGATCCTGAAGCCCAACAGAGCAAAATATAGCTAAGAAACAGGCATTTGGGACTCAGAAACAGCCACACATGATAAATAATGCTCTGTTTGGCTGTAGAGGATAGAATTTCTAAACTTTCATAGCACACTCTTTAGGGAGCACAGCGCCGTTTGGGATTCAGCCTGGATTTGACGTGACTTCTGACTGAAACAAGAACGTTTGAAACCTGTAATCCATTCACCTGACATTTTTAGACTTTTATGCTGCCATTTTACAGTGAATCATACTGTAAGTACTTAAATTCAAGCCTGTGATATTAATGATGGAGCTGTTTAGGCTGTTGGCTCTTTTAGCCTGCTAGCTAGCTGACCAGCCTGGGTCTAGTTAAGAACATAAATTGCCAGCCCCTCAGTTTAAATAAAAAAAATATTCTAACTTCAAGTGACCCTTATTAGTCCCACAATGGGGAAATGGGGAATGGGGAAACCCATCCGTAAAGTGAAACACCACATACACACTAGGGGGCAGTGAGCACACTTGCCCAGAGCGGTGGGCAGCCCTATCCACAGGTTTGATATACTACATTATTATATTATACACTATATTATATTAAACACTGCACTTCATTAAAACCAATTCCTTGTATCCACACTTACTGTACATTTTATCAGCTCCACTTACTGTATAGCTGCACTCTGTAGTTCTACAGTTACAGACTGTAGTCCATCTGTTTCTCTGATACTCTGTTACCCTGTTCTTCAGTGGTCAGGACCCCCATGGACCCTCACAGAGCAGGTACTATTTGGGTGGTGGATCATTCTCAGCACTGCAGTAACACTGACGTGGTGGTGGTGTGTTAGTGTGTGTTGCACTGGTCTGAGAGCAGACACAGCGGTGCTGCTGGAGTTTTTAAACACCTCAGTGTCACTGCTGGACTGAGAACAGTCCCCCAACCAAAAACATCCAGCCAACAGCGTCAGTTACATCTCAGGCACTGTTAACAAGAACTTGGGCCTAGATCAGCACGTTTGCTCTAGGAGATGTGCTAATAGGACCTAGTTTGGCTGAATATGCTTGGTCCACTCTGATGTGGCCTTGCGTCTGGGTCACTATTGATCAACCACCGAGGGGAAACGTGTCTCCCTGCCTCGTCCTCGTGCCTCTCTCTCACATGCCCACAGCAGCAGGAAGTTCTTTCTCTGATGAAGTGGTGCTGCAGTGATTTTTATCCCTGCTTTCATAACCATGGGAAATGCAATAGTTAAAAGGGAAAGTCCACCCACTTTTCAAAATTTTATGCATAGTTGAGAGGTAGTGATGTAAACAGACATACAGGAGTAGTTTGATGTGAAATGTTTTAATTCTAAAGAAGAACACAGTTCAGATTTCTTTACAGTGGTGGTGATGGAAACCAGGGGTCACAAAAGCTGTACAACACAAATATAGCCATTTTATTTACTATCTAAAACCAGAGAACCTGCACGTTTTCTGATTTAAGAGTTCTGAGGGCGTTTGGACGTGCTAAACTGCCCCTAGGTGTGAGTGTGAGAGTGAATGTGTCTGTCTGTCTGTCTGCCCTGTGATGGCCTGGCGACCTGTCCAGGGTGTTACCTGCCTTCCGCCCGATGACAGCTGGGATAGGCTCCAGCAGCCCCCGCGACCCAGAAGGAGAGGCGGCTTAGAAGATGTGTGTGTGTGTGCGTGTGTGTGTGTGTGTGTGTTCTGAGGGCACCGCTTTGTAACAGTTCTCCATCATGAATGGATTAGAAATATTTCATCCAAAACCTTCTCAACACTATCATAAAACAAAGGATGCTCTACACAGCCGTAAACAGTACAGCATCCATCATACAACAAATCCATGTGCCATATTTTGAGGCCACAAATTACTATACTGAGGCCACAAATGACAGGCCATGAGTTACTATATTGAGGTCACAATTACTAAAATGAGGCCACAAATTATTTTATTGGGGCCAAAAATTAATATACTGAGGCCACGAATGACTAAATTAAGGCAAATTGGTAAATTAGGGGCACAAATTAATATGTTGGGGCCACAAATTACTGTACTGAGGCAACCAATTTACAATATTGAGTGCACAAATTACTATATTGCGGCCACAAATTAATATGTTGAGGCAACAAATTACTATACTGAGGTCATGAGTTACTATATTAAGGCTACAATTACTAAAATGAGGCCAAAAAGTATTATATTGGGGCCAAAATTAATATACTGAGGCCACAAATTACTTAATTGAGGCCACAAATTAGTAAATTGGGGGCATAAATTAATATGTTGTGGCTACAGATCACTGTACCGAGGCTAACCAATTTACAATATTGAGGCCACAAATTAATATGTTGAGGTCACACATTATTATATAGAGGCCAAAAATGAATGCATTAAGGCCAAAAATTACTATATTGAGGACACAAATTAATATAACAAGGCCACGAATGAATATGTTGAGGCCACAAAGCAGTATAATAAGGCTACAAATTACTATACTGAGGCAACACATTACTATATAGAGGCCAAAAATGAATATATTGAGGCCACAGGTTACTATATTAACCAATTACCAATGAATATATTGAGGCCATAAGTGAAGAGTAAGTTAAATCATGACCTCATCTTATTAAAAAGTAATCATCACGTCAGACTCGGTATGTATCTATTAAAGACTGAAACTGGGACTATTAAACTGTACATAGCAAACCACATGGTTACATCAGTGGTTATGCTCTCCTAAAAAGGCTGCATTGCATATGATGAAGACTGCCGTACCCGCGAACTGAAGTGGTATACAGGCGAAATTCATGTTGGTCACATGCTTCGTATTGCTTACTACTTCTGGGCACAATCAGCTTTCCAGTAATACAACCCCAATTCCAGTGAAGTTGGGACGTTGTGTAAAACAAATAAAAACACAATACGATGATTTGCAAATCCTTTTCAACCTATATTCAATTGAATACACTAAAAAGACAAGATATTTAATGTTCAAACGGATAAACTTTATTGTGTTTTGCAAATATTCACTCATTTTGAATTTAATGCCTGCAGCACGTTCCAAAGAAGTTGGGACAGGGGCGTGTTTACCACTGTGTTACATCACCTTTCCTTTAAACACTCAATAAGCATTTGGGAACTGGGGACACTAATTGTTGAAGCTTTGTAGGTGGAATTCTTTCCCATTCCTGCTTGATGTACAGCTTCAGTTGCTCAGCAGTCCGGGGTCTCCGTTGTCGTATTTTACACTTCATAATGTGCCTCACATTTTCAATGGGAGACCGGTCTGGACTGCAGGCAGGCCAGTCTAGTACCCGCACTCTTTTACTACGAAGGCACGCTGTTGTAACATGTGCAGAATGTGGCTTGGCGCTGTCTTGCTGAAATAAGCAGGACGTCCATGAAAAAGACGCTGCTTGGATGGCAGCAGATGTTGCTCCAAAACCTGTATGTACCTTTCAGCATTAATGGTGCCTTCACAGATGTGCAAGTTACCCATGCCATGGGCACTAACACACCCCCCATATCATCAGAGATGCTGGCTTTTGAACTTTGTGCTGATAATAACTTTTGATATTATGGACTGTAGATGATGAAATCCCTAAATTCCTTGCAGTTGCACGTTGAGAAACGTTGTTCTTAAACTGTTGGACTATTTGATCACGCAGTTGTTCACAAAGTGGTGAAACTTGCCCCATCCTTGCTTATGAACGACTGAGCCTTTCAGGGATGCTCCTTGAAACTCACCTGTTTCCAATGAACCTCTTCACCTGTGGAATGTTCCAAACAGGTGTTTTTTGAGCATTCCTCAACTTTCCCAGTCTTTTCTTGCCCCTGTCCCAACTTCTTTGGAACGTGTTGCAGGCATCAAATTCAAAATGACTGAATATTTGCAAAAAACAAAGTTTACCTGTTTGAACATTAAATATCTTGTCTTTGTAGTGTATTCGACTGAATATAGGTTGAAAAGGATTTCAAATCATCGTATTCTGTTTTTATTTATGTTTTACACAACATCCCAACTTCATTGGAATTGGGGTTGTATGTAATAGGCTATTTTGAACACGACCCGTGTCTCAGACATCAGGCAGTGTCTTCATAACCACTTCATGTAATCGATTTCTGTGAGGGAGCTTTTAGAGGTGGACATCTGGTCAGGCTTTTCATTCAAGCTCTTTTATCTCACACACCAGTCAATTAGCTCAGGACGTCCTACACGATGTGAAGGGAGCATTATGTCATTATTTCATTAGTGTAATGAGATATAGATATAGGTTCTACAGAGATCTTGTGATAATCCACCCTGTAGCCACACAGCTTGAGGTTGATTGTTGCAATCACTGTACTTATACCTGTAATGAATGACTGAGTCAAAGCTTGTTTCTTATTAAAAAGTGAAAGCATTTGAAGAACTTAACATATGAATAGAACGTAGAGCTAAGTAAACAGTTAATTTGATGTATTCAGGGCCATTCAAGTTCCAGACATCCACATCTTAAGGCTTATTACTCAGTAGCTAAATGGAAAGCAATGCAAAGTGACTCATTGATACTTCTCCTCAGTTTAAATCTCTTATAGTTTGAGTTATTGTGAGAACATGTGCCGTTCTAGACGCCTCCCCTTGACGTATAACCATGTTCCCCTACACATTTTACCATCATAAAACTCTGCACTCTTAAAACATGAAGATGCCACAATGAAAATGGAAGAAGCTTTTAAAGGTATGAAGGATCTTTGCCACCTTCAGGGCTCTTCTTAGAACCTTTAAAATATGAGGAGGTTCCTTAAAGAGATTTCACACTCATAGATCTCAAATACAAAAATAACATACCACTGAAAGGTTCTACAGAAAACAGAAATCGGTTCTTCTGTGGGATCATCCAAAGAAACCTTCTTAAACAAAGTGCCACAAAAGGTTCTTGAGAGACAGTGTACACTCTTAAAAAGGTGGTGCTACAGTGGCTCTTTAGTAAAGAAAATGGTTCTATATAGAACCATGAAAACCCAAAGAACCCTTTGCATGTTTAAAGGGTTCTTTGCATCAAGGTTTCTTCAGATTGATGGAAAAATTTGCATGCATGTGCTATAGATACAGTTGTATATAGCACCCAAAAGGGTTCCTCTATTGTGACAAGCTAGATATCATAACAATAGAAGAATCCTTTTGGGAGTTATATAGGACCATCTACAGCACATTTTCTATCAGTCTGAAGAACGCTTTCATGATGCAAAGAACACTTTAATTCTTTTTAGTTCTTTGAGTGTTCATAGTGGACAGTTGTCTTTACTAAAGAACCCTTGAAGAACCTTTTTTAAGAGTGTAGAAGAACCACTTTAGTACATGTAAGAACTTTGTTTGTGAATGACATACATGAATGTGAAAAACCTTTCAAAGTGAAAAGAACCTCGACATAATGTAGAGGTTCTTTTCCACTTTGAGTTTTCCTTAGAACATTTACATTATGTTGAGGTTCTTTTTACATTTCTAAACATACTTCATATTCACACATCTCATTTACAAAAAGTTCTCTTAGGTTTGTTACAATGCAATGTTCTATAAGGAACCGGAAGAGGTTCTCTGATGGCATCACTCAAAGGCCTACTGCTATACTTTTTAAAAAGGTGCCACAAAACGGTTCCTTGAGTGATTACATCAAAGAACCACTGTAATTAATGAAAGATTCAGTTTTTGCAAATGAGGTATTTGAATGTGAAGAAGAATTCTCACATAATGTAAACCACTTTATAGAACCTTTACATGACATGGAGTTTCTTTAAACTTTAAAAAGGTTCTTATTCACAAAAGCAGTTTGCTAATGAACCTTCCATTAAAAGGTTCTGTAGCAAATCACAATTGGTTCTTGCATCACGCAAAGAGGCATTTCTCCTGCACTTGTAAAAAAGTGCCACAAAGGGTTCTTTGAGTACCGTAGAAGAACCAATTCAGTACCATAAAGAACCATTTGTGTAAATGAGATATGTCAATGTGAAGAACCTTCTGAAGTTATAAATAACCTTCACATCAAATAAAACTTGTTTAATACTTTAATGGTTCTTTCTGGGTGGAGATACTTTACACATCTCATTTCCAAAAATGGTTCTTTCAATGGAAGGTTCTTTAGGGAGCTAAAATTGGTTCTAGCCATGATGTTTTCTGTGACACTAAATTATTCTTTAGTTTTTAGAATCATGTTCATTCTATAAAGAACCATTTTCGTAAATGAGATGTGTTGGTGTGAACACTCTTTGGAAGTTATGTCGAACCTTCACAGAATGTAAACTACTTTAAAGTAGTTCTTCCACTTTGAGGAGGTTATTTAAACTTCTTAAAAGGTTCTCATTTACAAAAATGGTTTTAAAGGGCTTTTAGACAACAAAAATGGTTCTTCTATGGCAGTGGTAACCAACCCGACAACATTCCAACTCTGGAATGTTCAGTCTGATTGGGAATGCTGTGCTTATATACAGCTTTTTGATTCGATGTACAGTTTTCATGCAATCTTTGCTAAATTATGATTATTTTTCAATAGAAACGAATGGGGTAAAAAATTACAGGACAATTTATTGTACTTCTTTTTGACTGAAAGACACTGTATTGCATACACTATCTCAGTGCCGGCCCCCGAGCACAAATTCGGTGTTGTGACCTGGACTCATCTGTTTGTAATTTTTTTCCATCCCTTGTTTTTCCCATAGACCCCCAATCATTAGCCCTGACACTATTATTACACCATACACCATTGTTATTTTTTTACCTCACAGCCATCAACCAGCATGTACTCACTAAAGGTAGGTCCTCAAGTGCTAATGCACAGCCATACTGACCCACACTCCTCTATGTGCCGTTTTTTCATCCATCATTTCTCCCATAGACTCCTATTCATCTTGGCACCAGCTCAAGCCCTAAGCTTTTTTTTTTGCGTGACACCCACCAAACTACATGAACTCACTAAGGGAAGGTCCTCAAGCTTTAATCCACAGCCATACAGACCTGCACTCCTCTATGTCTTGTTTTTTTCATCCTTTGTTCCTCCCATGGACCCCCATTCATTTCACCATGACGCTAACACTATTATATTTTTTACCTCACAGCCACTAAACTGCATTCACTCACTAAGAGCAGGTCCTCAAGCTCTAATACACACCCAAACTGACCCACACTCCTCTATGTATAATTTTTTTATCTATCATTCCTCCCATAGACTTCTCATCATTTGGGCACCAACCCAAGCCCTAATCTTTCTTTTGCCTGACAGCCACCAAACTACATGAACTCACTAAGGGAAGATCCTCAAGGTCTTAAGCACAGCCGTACAGACCTGCACTCCTCTATGTCTAGTTTTCTTCATCCCTTGTTCCTCCCATAGACTCATTCATTCTTAACAACAACGGCCACTTCATACCATAACAGCCTTCTGGCAAAAAGCTCCAGCTGCGCAATCACAATCTACAGGAAATGCACTATTCTAGTTATCTGTGACTGTTTTGTTTGTATTTTGTTCACTGGCCGAGGTTTCCAGATTGGACACTTGAATTTCAGCATCACCATCAAGTTTTGTCTTTAGATCTCAAAATTTTTGAAGTTGGCACTTTTTTATTCTAACTTGCAGAAAAAGTGAAAAGGAGGAAGAAAAATAATCAGGCCAAGTCAATCGATATTCTATTGACATGTTACAGCAAACCTTTCTTGTGGAACTGAGTTTGCTTTGTTCCTGCTGATCTTGCTAAACTCCAAAAATCCCTTTACCTTCTAAAACTTTAGAATGGGAATAATCACTTTAAGTGTACTTTTGATTCAGCTTCACTGAGCTCTCTGAAAAGACGAGCTAAGTCAACCCTTTATTTTGTACAGCGAACACAAGGACATGGATACAATGTAATTGGACGCTCTATAATTAGAAGTGGTTATAAGACATATTTTCAGCAGGTGGGAGTAAATGGGCATGGGCTTCACATCTGCGAGAAAGACTCTAACAAAAGAACAAATTAGAGCTTGCGTTCTTAAAACCACCGCCAATCTCGGTTGTAGGTGGAATACTTTACTATAACTCTAATAATCATCTGAGAAAATATTCCAATAGTCATAGTCAGCTCTGATAAAGAGTTTGGCTCCTTGCTAATGGCCATTTGTGTTTCTTATGACATGACTCATCATTTATAATAGTGTCCCTCAAGGAGGTCCAGAAGATCTAAAGCCTTATTATTTAAAGACTGGATCCCAAAATTGTCATATGTGAAAATTCATGTTAGTCATTAATAAAGCATCATTTTGACTTGAAAAAGTACATAAATCGATGTGTTTCCAACCTGACATACAAGCTTTTGGTAGTCAGTTAGACATGATCATGTATGATTTGTATGATTTAGTATAATATGCAAGTACGCTTTATAAATAAGCCACCCCCCCCCCATCTTTTCTTTCTCCAACTGGAACTGCAGCTGAAGAACAAGTTTATGAAGAAGATCCCGAGAGATGCCGAGGCATCCAATGTGCTGGTGGGTGAAGTGGACTTCCTGGACAAACCTTTTGTGGCCTTCGTTCGCCTGGCCCAGGCCACCACACTGGGAGGCCTGACTGAGGTTCCAGTGCCCACCAGGTGCACCATTATCACTCACTACTGTGTTTTTTTTATCTTTTAGTTTTAGTTATTGCCTTTCTATTTTCTTTAAAATTGTAGAGCTCCTTACTGACTAATCACAAGTCTAGCAGATGTCTACCTCTGATATTGATTATAGATGTACCCTGACTTACAACAGAATGTCTAGTATCCATTCTGACCTCACATACAGATGCTTATATAGGTTTACAACAGAACGTTTACTGTCCTTAGTATTTGCACAAACAGCTAATTTTATGTGTTTACAACAAAATGTCTATTTTCATGACATTATTAGCAGATGTACCAATAGCTGCAGAGGAAACAGACAGTATAAAATGCTCTGTGCTAACACTCTTGTCAGGCTAGGCTACTGCAGACTGATGGACACTGCACTCTCATATAAGCTCTCAGTGTCCTGGCGCTCTCCTTGCCACGGAAAAAGATTTACAGTACTACCATTCAGTATTTTTTTTAAACTGTTAGAATCCTGTCTTGTAATATTGGTCCAAACACCTTCCACATTAAAATTGACCACTGTACTGGTTTATTTTTCTGCATAGGTTCAGTTTTCCCCGCTGCCCATTCTTGTCAAGTGTAGTTGTGCAAATTGCGATGCAGGTTATGTTTCTAGTATTTATGGTAGTTGTGGTCCATCTGGTAATGTGAACAATATAGATGACTGAGATCTTATAGACGAATGAGATTTTACTGAAAAAAGTCGACAGGCCTTTTTATAAAGAGGCTGAAGCTCCCCCTATTGTCCTGCCTTTGGATATCTTTATCTTTACTTCTTTTATTCAAATTAATGATACATTTACAAAATCTTATAAATAACATTCATCCTAAACTATTTCACTTGCAGTTTTGAATTTTGTGATGGCAACATGCAATTGTGAGTTTGCAAGGGTTTCATCCTTTTCAATGATGCACACAAATGGTACAGCAGATGTAAGCTGTTACTTGGGAACTTCACTTTAACTTACATTGGAAATGTAATATGAATTGGGGATCTTGAATGTTAAAGGTGCAACCTAACTAATTCCAGCTTGTGTTTGTATTGACTTTTTGTACAACAGATTCTTATTTGTGCTTTTGGGCCCCCATGGCAAAGCCAAGTCCTACAATGAAATTGGCCGTGCCATTGCTACACTTATGGTGGATGATGTAAGTATGCTCAGAATGCCTTACTGTACAGTTAAAAAATAGGGTGAACAGAAAAAGAAAGTGGACTGGTCTCGATAGAATCAGCCAGGTTAAGGGCCAGGTTGAAGGGTCAAGGCCTTCAACTTGCAAACACGCTACATAAACCTAGGACTGAGAATCTCCTCTAAGCAAACGTAACGCTAGTGCCTTGGGTTGGGTGGGTTTGTCTGTTCCTTGTTCTATTTGGAGCTTAAAGAGTGAGTTTCATCTCCAGTTGTTTAGTGATGTGGCGTACAAGGCCAGGGATCGCGAAGACCTGATTGCAGGCATCGATGAGTTCCTGGACGAGGTGATCGTACTTCCGCCTGGTGAATGGGATCCCAAAATTCGCATTGAGCCCCCCAAAAAAGTGCTCTCTGCAGACAAGAGGTAAACCCAAGAATTTATCTAGCATTTGTGCTATTACAATTGAAAGTGGTATGTGTGTGTTTCCTTTTTCTAAAGGCCTGAACCCTCATGTGCAATTGAAACTGCCCAAGTTTATGACTTGTTACTGACCTTTACACATCAGTGGTTGGGCGTAGGTCATTATTTTTTTATTTTCTGAATCGCCGCTGTCAAATCAAAACCTTATGTAGCCTCTTTCTGCAGGCCCCTAGTGGCCATACCGCAGGCATGAATGAACTCAGATATGTTTCATTGATATACCCAATAGAGTTAAATTCTCATAATAATGACAGATTTTTGCTTTTTTTTAACATTTCAAGATAAAAGGTTTGTTACAACAACAACGAAATGTAACCTAGTCACAGATTACGTTATTTGCTCAACCACTGGTTGAGTAAGTTAGGAGGGAAAAGGTAGAGAGATCCCAAAATAGATCAGGCTAGCTAACTAGCTAAATATGTTTCCAACAAGTTGTAATTAAAACTTTACAAAGACCATCTGACAACACGTGAAGGCAGTATGAATCATTGTTTGTCTCTGCGTTGATCTAACTCGTAATCCAAAGGCACTGATGCCAGTAGTTTGCAGTTATCCATTTGCTGCACCATTTAACCTTCAGTAATACAAGGTTTTGCTGCTAAACTCAATATCCGTCTCATTTCTGTTTCACTAAAACAGGAAGTCAGTGTTCTCTCTGAACGAGCTGGGTCAGATGAATGGCTCAGTGGGCGGAGGCGGTGGTGTGAGCGAGGACGAGGAGATGCCTGTGCCCCACGAGCTCGGAGAAGAGCTGGCCTACACTGGCAGGCAAGTTTTTCTGCACCTTCTTTGCCTAATTCCACTTGATTATCAGGAAACTGCGCAGAGATGTATGTGAGATGATCTACATAATACACAAATATATTATATGGACATAAGGGAAACCTCAGGGATTTGCAGGAACCCACTAACTATGATACATAGTTAGCTGTCCCTACCATTGGGCAGTAATTGGCAGTTAATGTTGTCCTCTACGCATGTTAATTTGTCCAATCACACTTTGGGGGCAGTCTTGGGCTGGAGGTTAGGGAAGTGGCTCTGTAACCGAAGGTTGCTGGTTCGATCCCCAGCACTGACAATCCATGACTGAGGTGTCCTTCAGCAAGACACCTAAACCCCAATTGCTCCCCAGGTGCTGTGGCAAGTGTGCTCACTGCCCCCTAGTGTGTGTGTATTCACTAGTGTGTACGTGGTGTTTCACTTCACGGATGGGTTAAATGCGGAGGTGGAATTTCCCCATTTGTGGGATTTAAAAAGTATCACTTAACTTTGCTTGTGGCAGTTTGAAAAGATATGGTAGTGCTTCATGTATCTGGGAGGAAGCTCTTGTTAGCCTTCACTCAACTTGGCAGCACTTTGATGGGGGGACCTAGCTAGCCATGACAACATTTGGTACAAGTATGATATTTAACTTGAAAAAAAAGTAGTAAAACTACTTAATGTTAGAGGCAGTAAATGTAAAACACTGAGAATGATATTTAAAGTGAAATTACATAGATACAGCATTAATTGGCAAGAGCTTACTGGCCAAATGTTTTAGTTTTGTTGCTATTTGCTAAGCAAGCCTAGGCTTGCTAACAGCTAATCACAGTGAACTCACTACTTTACTCTAGACTACATCACTGATTCAGAGAGTGGGGTGTCTTTCGAGTTGCTGCTAATTGTTGGCTAGGCTAGCCTTTCTATGAGCACAGTATACCCATGACTTTACTCTAGACTACATCACTGATTCAGTGGCTAGAGGGCCCTTCAGGTTCCTGAAGTTTCTAAATATTTTAGTTTTATTGCTAGTTAGGCTGATTTTGGTAACAGCAGAGTATTCTTTACTCTAGACTACATTCCCTGTTCAGAGACTTGAGGGCATTTCCAATTGAAAATTTATTTAGCTATATGCTAACTAGGCTAGTCCTGATAACAGATTATGACAATACACTTGCCACTTTACTCTAGACTGCATAGGTTCAGAGGCTGGAGATTGCTTCAAGTGGCTGAAGTTGCTGAATATTTTAGTTATGTTGCTATGTGTTGACTAGTTATGCTAACAACCATACATATTGCTACTGTACCACTACTGTACTCTGGACTACAACACTGGTTCTGAGGTTGGATTGCCTTCTCGGGCTGCTGAAGGGCTGCTGATTAAATATTTTAGCCAGTTATCTACATACTAGTCTCATAAAGCCAGATGTCAGCTAATAATGAGAACATCTGGGGACAACCATAAGAAATTTTGGGCCAAATGTTGGTGGGAATGTTGACTTATTAAGGTGGGAACAAACCAAGTGTACAATTACTAAACCAGTCCAACGTCTTATGAAATTAGAGCTCGGGGACAATAGTGTGTTCATCAACACCTTCCAATAGACAACTAGCATTAACAGCAAACATTAGCTTTTGCAAAGGAAAAACAGTTCCATTAGCTTATGATACTGTTTTGCTAGATAGCTTGTTCTCTTGTGTGCTTTCTTTATTAGGCTCCCCATTAACTGCTGCATCTACAGCAGTTATTCCTCCTTGGGGTCCACAAAAACAGGTACAATAACAACAGACAACAAATGTTGAGTGGTGTTAAAAGAGCATAGACTAGTGGAACTGGTTTTAGAGTGGGTGTACTTTTGTTTTTAGCAGATTTAGGAACAATCCCGTACAAATATGACAAGGTGTCCCAAGACATGCAAAATCTGACCCTACGAGACTAGCTATAGTCTGTCTAGACTGGTCTCGCTAACAGCTAATCACACCATGATTTTACCCTAGACTACATCACTGATTCAAAGGCGGGAGAACCTTTCTAGTCACTGAATTTGCTGAACGTTTCAATTATGTTGCTAATTGCTAGGCTAGGCTACTCTTGCTAACAGCTAACCACAGCATACCCACTTCTTTACACCACTGTTTCAGAGGCTGGAGGGCCTTTTGGGGGGCGGAAGTTGCTGAAAATGCTGTGCCTGGTGGTTTTTGGAGCTAGTTAGAGAGTTTGAAGCAGCTGGTTTCCAAAACATTCCGACAAAGCAGGTTTATTATATTTCATGGTGATAAATAAGGTGATAAATAGAAATGCATTACAGTCTTTGGGTATGATGAGGTGACGGTCTTAAATCTTCTGCCAATAAACCAAACAGTTGGAAGGGCTGGCAGCCTCTCATCTAAGCCTCTCTGTGTCTCCCTCTCTCACTCTCACATGCACTTGGTCACTTTTTAGTTGACTTTTTAATAAGAGCTGTGCAAAGGACAGGCCTCTCAATAATGTATTAAGCTAAGCCTGTGTGGGTGGGTGTGTGTGTGTGTGTGTGTGCTGCAGGTTTTGTGGTGGCCTTTTTCTGGACATCAAGAGGAAACTGCCCTGGTACCCTAGTGACTTTTATGAGGGCTTCCACATCCAGTCCATCTCAGCCGTGCTCTTCATCTATCTGGGCTGCATCACCAATGCAATCACCTTCGGGGGTCTCCTGGGGGACGCCACAGACAACTACCAGGTACACGATGGAACCTTCCGCCAGGAAGCCATGAGCTGACATTTCATTTAAAGTTGAATGTGGCCTTTACTGATGTCATACTTTCAAAGTGCAGGCTCTCTTTTTTATCTTTTATTCTTTCCTTTATTGTTTTTCATTCTCTCTTGCTGTATATGCGATTTGCCTCATTGGTCGATCCTGCCTTGACGATTCCTTAGCATGCACATATTTTACACATTGATGCATCACATATCTACTCTGTCCGGCAGAGAACCCTCAGGACCTTCTGGTAACTAAAAACCACGCTGTACCTGTGATTTTTAGTTCATGTTTATGTAAGTGAATCATTACACTTGTTATAACTCATAAATTTGAGTTGGAAACAAATGGGTTAAAATAATTAAACATTACCCAATCAGCATTGTTTTCCCCTTGTACATTGTTATATCCAGCTAAGCAAGCTCTCCCAATGGTTAGAGCTTCAGGAGCTGGACTGAAGGCCTAATAAGTCAGATTTGCCACCAGCATATCTGCAGTGCAATGTAGCAATCATGTTATGATTTGCAGGAGCCTTAAAAAAGGGTCTTTCTAAATCTTCTGAAAGTTCTAGATATGCCACTGTAAATCTGAGCTGTAGCCAGGTTTTTACTGAAACTGTAAAATGTCATTACTGTTGCAAGCTTTAAATGTTCATGTTTAATCTAGAATGGCCAAAACATGTTCATGCACCAGTGTGTTTGGTGCTAACATACTAGTAGAAATCCCATAGAGGTCCCGAACTCGGCCTAGCTTTAATAATCTCAGTTCACCACTCATCTAGTCTAGGAGCACATCTGATTATGACTGTAGTTAATGTGTGATCAAAGCACATCCAGGCATAGTGGGCCTACATTCCATTATGATGCTATTTTTCATGAGGTATATGAGGATTATTGATTCAACACTTTAATTTAGCATGTTAAGAAAATGCTAAAGAACTTGTTTTGATTAATGCAAAGTGGAAGTAGTTTCTATGGTTCTACCTTAAATTAACATCCAACATTACCTAATCATTTTTTTAATTACGCATTATTTTCATACTTTTATTCCTGATCAAATTTACATTTTCAGTTCTTTTGTGTAAAATGAGTAGCGTGTGTAAGCAAAAAAAAAATTTTAATATACATGAAATGATAAAGTCTCTCTTTATCGCTGTATAGTTCAGTTAATTTACAAAAATTCTCTAGATCTGTGCTCAGGCAAGCTCACAGAATATATGACTTAGAGAACCATTTCAAACAGATACGGACTTGAAAGGGTCTGTAGGGTCCTTAATGGGAGCCTCTTAACATCAAAGCAATCATGACAGAGATTTTCACTTTAGTTCTTCTACGTGAATGGAGTGGATCCGCTCGAGGTCAGACTCCTTGGAGGAACCCTGACCTCTCATACATTATCTGACTGGAAGGCAGACGAGGCCAGCACCACTGCCAGGGGAAGCAACGTCGAGGTCATGAGCTGGGATACAGGCCTGTCTAAGACCTGCCTCAGAAACAAGCCATATCTGCCATAAGTCCTTATCATAAGCAGGCAGCCTGGGTGACTGTGCCTGCTTATGATGATATAAATCTGGCAGACTCTCAGCCTCCTAGACTATCTCACCACCAGGGAAATGAAGCCAGCAGAGCTAAGAGAGAAAACCACAGTGAGAAAAGTGACAGGTTGGATCAAGGTCTCAGCCACGAGCCCTACCTGCATTTACCTCACCAGTTAGAAGGCTCACTGAGCCAGTGCTTTGACTTTGGCTGTTATTATACCATTTACTGAGCTGATATTGCTGTC
Source organism: Pygocentrus nattereri (assembly GCF_015220715.1). Taxonomy (NCBI): domain Eukaryota; kingdom Metazoa; phylum Chordata; class Actinopteri; order Characiformes; family Serrasalmidae; genus Pygocentrus; species Pygocentrus nattereri. Next base: position 29,952,382 of record NC_051230.1, read on the forward strand.
ACAAAGAGTATTCCAGAGTTACAGTGATCTACATGGTTTGTTGTTTTTATTTCTTTAATTTCATTTACTTTCTATGGCCTTTTACCATTGAAAATGTACAACAATCTGATATGCATTTCATAGCTACTGGGTCAAACACGACATTTTTTACCAGAAATTTTACTTCAACATTTTAATTAATGATGAAAAAAATTGATAGACTTTTCAAAATTGGTTACTGTGCCAGTCTTACTAACCAGATGTCACAGTAGGTCTTACCACAGCTCTGATTTGTTGCTAGTTATGCAGTTTCCATTGTACTCAGAAGTTTGATACCTCTGAGTCTGTATTCCCAACCTTGGATCTAAATGTGTCCCAGTGTTTCATGGATGCCTTCAGCTAAGTGATTATTGTATGGGAAATGTACATGAACAGTTATAAGCCTCTGAAGAGGCCTGCTTCTTTCTGCAGGCCCTCTAATTGACACTAGAAATTGAGTATTATTATATTGTTTTTAATTAATATAATCTAATAAAAAATGATGTAATGTTTGTTGGAGGGCCGGAAGATCAAACATCAGACATATCAAACAGCACAAACCATACATACAAACAAAGGCCAACAAGAAACTCAGAAAAACACAGTGCTTAAAAACAAACAGAGATAATGAGGGACAGGCGGAACACAGGTGGAAACAATCGGGGCAGAGTCACGAAACAAGGGGGCAGGACAGTGAAGTATCAAAACAAAGAAGAACGTTGAACGACCGGGGAAGTAAACATAAGGCACATGGGGGAGTGGGAGGGGCCAATCGTGACAGTGCTATTGCTAAGTGCTATTACTGTGAAATAGAAGCATCTAGGAGCAACAACAGCCAAGACTGTGGTATGTCCATGCAAACTCAGAGCAAGGTTGTCGAGTGCTGAAAGGTATAGCATGAATAAATCTGTTGCGTCACTCACTACAGAGTTCCAAAATCCCTCTGGAAGCAACATCAGCACAAGAACTGCATGTGAGGAGCCAAGTGTCTGCTGGAAGGGTGTAAAGCATGCCGCCTCTGGACTCTGGAGCAGTGGGAAACGTGCCCTCTGGAGTGATGAATCACGCTTCACTATCTGTCTATTTGTCTGATAGACAAATGTGGGTTTGGTGGATGCCAAAAGAAAGCCACATACTGTTCCAGTAAAGTTTGGTGGAGGAGGGATAATGAGCTGGGGCTGTTTTTCAGTTCCATTGAAGGGTAATGCTATTGTTGTAGCATGGAACAGCAAGCTAATGCAAATGTTATGGTCAGGTGTCCACATACCTTTGGCCATATCATGTATCTGACAGGCAAGAAAAAATGCCTTGTTGTCCTGTTTGGTTGGATGTTAGTGGTTTTCTTTTTCTCTTGTTTATAGGGCCAGAGGCAGCCAAAGAGACTGTAGTTTTTCTTCTGAGCGTATATTTTATTGGCTGCTTCACAGTAAGTGTTCTGACTTAAAATCAATCAATTCCACATTTCTCTGTCTTTCTCTCCATTAGGGGGTGATGGAGAGTTTCCTAGGTACGGCCCTGGCAGGGACGGTCTTCTGCCTGTTTGGCGGTCAGCCCCTCATCATCCTCAGCTCCACGGGGCCCATTCTCATCTTTGAAAAGCTGCTCTACGAATTCAGCAAGTGAGGACGCCTCTGTAATCACTTCATAGGTGGCTATCAAACATGCTGAAGTATAGATCAGCTAGACTAGTTTGACTCCTGATTCGGGACACTGTTACTTGCTCGAAAAAAACATCATCAAAATCATTTTGCCAGTCTGTTCACAACCTGAAGACATGCTTTAGATGCAATAACAGTGAGCTAGACTTGTCTGATATTTTCCAAATTTCTCCAAGTTTCATAATCAATATAATCGACAATAAAGGCAAAACTGCCATTGGAATAACATTAATACGAGGCTATAGCTGTTGTAAATGTCTACTTGCATCCTACAGTGCTGTCATCTCTGACTTGCTCTGTGAAACCCCTTTCTGTTGAAGTATCTTGAAGGTGTAAGGAAAGACTACTACTTTTGAGTGTTCGTTTTTTGTAAGCTGGTGAAAGCAGAAGGATGCCAGATGGCTAACATTACTGCTAGGGAACTGAGTGTCTCATTGCAGCTGTATAACTATATTAAAACGATCATTACCTTGGAGAGAATGTCAAACAAAAAAAATGGTTTAGATGAGGAATACAACATGCTAAATGCTAAGTTTAGCAACGTGCTAGGCTTTCCAGATATCTTACCTCAGTTTTGCTTCTTGCCTTTGCCTAGAATGTTTCAAAAATCATCTCCATTTTGTACTGAATAAAGATTTCTTTCCCATTTTGATCAAAGACTGAGGCAAAAGTTACACTAATGCTAGGTTTAGCTGGTTGGATTTATTAGCCTGTAGATCAGTGGCTAGGCTAGTCACAATAGGTTAACGGATGTGTCTGTATTCACTGTCTATTCCTTAATTTTCATATAATGTTGGAAAACAAAGTTTTTTAGGTGGTTAACATCTAAATTAATGCCATTATCATTACTAATATGATTAAGCTGTAATAATGGTATGATAAAACATCCACTCTGTCTTTTATAATAGCTCACCAGTCATCCTAATATTAGGAAAGTTTTCTGATGGACCTTATTTAGCCTTGAGATTTTTTTCCATGTTTTTCCTCTTGGTGTTTGTTGTATTTGACATTGAAACCAACTGAAAAAGTTGACAACATTGAATACAAGTTAACTGTAAATGCAATTAAATTTGGTAATTAATATAATTAATTAGAAAAGAACATTTCCTGGTTGTTAGGAAACTGCTATGGTGTCCCGGTAGGATTGCTAGGTAGTTGCTATGGTATTTGTTGTGGTGACTGTAAGGATGTTTATAGGTGGTTTCTATGGTACTCTAGTTTGCTGAGGCTGTTGCTAAGCAAATGCTGTAGTATTTCAGGTGGTTGCTAAGGTATCTCTACCAGCTTACATTGGCTAGCCAACCTGCTTAAATAACTGTTAGCCACTTAGCAAACTTCCATCAGCTGCACACTTTACAATGAAATGTGCTATGCAAAAATAGTTGCTTGTCAAACAATTTTGGGACTCTAGTTTGTTGCTACATTGTTGCTAAGCGATTGTTGTGGTATTTCAAGTGGTTGCTAAGGTATCTCTACCTGCTACATTAGCTAGCAATTCTGGTGTTATTGTCTCTGGTTCTCTGAACACTTCTGCATACATGAGCCCACAAAACCAATCCAGACTCTCTTTTTCTGCATCAGGAGCAACAGCATTGACTATATGGAGCTCCGACTGTGGATTGGCATGCATGCCTGTGCGCAGTGCCTCTTTCTTGTGGCCACCGACGCCAGCTACATCATCAAGTACATGACGCGTTTCACTGAAGAGGGCTTCTCTAGCCTGATCTCCTTCATCTTCATCTCTGATGCCATCAAGAAGATGGTGGGGTCCTTCAAGTATTACCCCATTAACACCGAGTTCAATCCTGACTACGTCACCGCCTACAAGTGTGAATGTGTCGCCCCGGACCCAAGTGAGTACATTCTCTGAGTAGAGCTACTGCACTATAGCTGCATTACAAGCTGTGAAAACTAACATGAATTAGGCTAATCATGAATACTCAAGTATTGCTTGATATTTAATGCTTATAGGTCATTCCACAGATATGTCCATTTTACTGTCCCTAGTGTTTACAGATATATTACACTTAAACATGTTAGTGTTACAATTTATTTATATTTCTAAAAGAAAAAAATAAGTTATTTAAACAATTACACCTTCTTGAACCATCAATTTAGAAATATCAGTTTTTAAATCAAGTGTCTAGATTGTCCAGTGATATAGACCAAATCAGAACAATGGTTGGCTAAACTTCTGGCTGGATCGCTTGCATCCTGGCAACATGGAAGCAGCTCAATTTACAGCACAATTTAAATCAAATTCAAACATAACAGATAAAACACTGGTAAAAACGGTAAGCGCCCCATTATGTTTGAACCTATAATGTCAAATATGCCCAAATATGTAGTGGATTTTACTTACATTTTTAATATTTCTACCATTCAACAGCACTAGTATAATCCCAATGAGGGATCCTTTGTCTTTGCTAACATTTGCAGCTAAAACTAAAGACAGTTAGGAAATCTTTAATAAAAGTAAATTCACCAAGCACTATCTTACCAATAAAAGCACCAGAATGTAACTGGAACAGTATGTGGATGTGCTGATAGATATTTTTACAATGACGGCTTCATAAAGAGCCCAACATTAGCTATAAGGTGACATTAGCTACAAGCTAACGCATTAGCATTTATGCTAGCAGCCACAGAACGAGGTTTTAGCTCATATGTTCACGCTTGACAGAGAAAAAATGAAGCTTTGCTTGATTCTTCTCATAATTCTGTGTAATCGTAGACATTTGTGTGAGTGTCATTTCATATAGGCCAGTAAGCGAAACCAACTACCTTAAAAACAAAGTAGCTAATTAGCCAAATAAGATGTTTTAGAGTGACATAAAATGAGCAAAAAGATCTTTACAACGTTAATCATAGTTAATATAAATGGCTCCATCTCTTTGTTTGCTCTGAGAAGCTTAACTTTAGCTTAAGCATTGGCTGTATGGGCTGTTGGTTGACTTGAAGTGCGTTTACCAGACATTTCACTTCATGCAGAAACTTTAGAACAGTGTGAAACGACTATATCGCCGCTGTCATAACAAAACCTTATATCTCCAAAATGGTAACTTTACAGGAGGAGGACAAAGACACACTTTACTTTTCATGTAAGTGAATGGAACCAGACTTTTTTCCAAGTAATTTTGGGTCAGTACTTTTGGTCCACCCTTCTTGAAGTTTACACACAATGTAAAGGCTGACAAGCACTTTCAAATTATGCTAAAAACTGAAAATTGGCAAAAATGGACATACGAGGTTTTCTTGCGACAGCAAGAGTTAGTTTTAAACTAGTTACAGAGATTTTCAAGATCTGAGTCAGAACACCATCCTGTCTCAACTTTTACTCCAGGAATGAGGTTCCGGGCCATTTCCACCCCTGGACGTAACCTGTTACGACATGTCTTGTCAGTGTTATGTAGCAGGCTTATAATGCCTGTAAGTGCTGTAATGGACTTGTTGTAATGGAGTTAACTAGGCCTTAAAGAGTTTTCGTACTGCTTTCGCTACGCTACTTAGCTACTGCCATAACGTTGCTAATAAATAAGTAGTAATGGTTGTATAATTTTATCTTCAATGCATCTTGAAGCTGTCTAAAAAGAGCCAGCTGAGAAACTGTGAGTGTTATAACTGATTTGTACTGTGGTTGCTTTTGCTGCAAACATCCAACACGGCCGCCGCTTCATATGTGTAAGTATCAGCTCGGTGGCTGTTTTGTTGCTCAAATTGAAATTAGGTATTATTTACCTGTAACATGCTGCATGTGAATTCAAACCAGAAGCATTGTGTCTCTGAAAAACATGGTTTTGTGCCGCTTGGGGATTTTGAACCAAGCAATTAAAATTCCCAGATTGTAGCTTTTAGCCAAAACCCATCTGTTGTCTTCTGTAGTGCACAGATGTAGCGTGACCCAACAACGAATTGCAATTTCCATCTCAGACTCATCTTTTTCTCCGCTCTGCTTGTTCTGATCATGTACTCTCATCTTTCTTCACCCACCCACCTGTTTTGATTAGTGGCTCCAATGGTCTTCGCTGTTGTAGTTCCAGTGCCGGATAACTCTTCTACTTTATTTGGTGTAAGTGCTTCTCTTTCTTTTTTTTTGGTTTGTTTGTTTGTTTGTTTGTTTTTTTTTTAACTTCAGCCTTGGCCCTGTTGGATTCATGTGGGATTAGGAGTTCAAACCTTGTCTCGGTTTCTGATTCAAGTCTTTAAATGACTCTCATTTATATTCAAATGGGATTTTGGGTTCAGCAATAGAGTCTCGAGAGGAATTGAAGGACACTGTGATGAAAAGGGATTCAATCTTCCGCTGAAGTTTTTTTTTCCACACTCTGATGTTTTAGTGTCTCCTTGTTCTCTATCTCTGTCTCTCATATGAGAACCTTATGTCTATCCATTACTAGTCTTGGGCTATTTGACGATACTATCGTTGTAACCTCAACAGTCTTGACCAGCCATATTATTTTTTGGAACAATAATCAACAAGCTTGTCATGCGTGTTTTACGGTCCATAAGACGGCATCCACTTCAAGACAGATTCAGATACAACCAGCCATTATCCAAGCTCCACATACAAATCCAAAATAAATGGAACTCACTATCAGTTCATGGCAAATTTCAAACAATTGCTCATCACCTTCAACCATTCATCAGAAGGTGTGGCAGGAAATTCTCCTTATCAGTTCTTTCCTTATCACATGATGCTAACAAGCTTCTAGCATGAATGTGCCTCCTCCAATCCAGCCACCACATCTTTTCAAACTGCCACTAATCCAATGTCATCAGTGATGCGAGCCAACAAAGAGAGAGTGTGGACAGTTATGCTTTTTTAGGCCTCATCCACACGTGTCCATCTACTTTTAAAAATGTGTTTTTTTTCCCTTTGTTTTCAAAAGAATTTTCCTCCATCCCAGCAGCATTCCCAAAAATCTCCCAAAAATTCTCATTCTCAGAAAAACATGAAAATTACTCGAAAACACTTGCATGAGCATGGCAGCCAAGTAAGGGCTACAAAAATGTAACATTATACACCTCAAGAACAACATTTTTAGCTGCAAAATACAGAGTGCACCACAAAGCTAAGGCAGGGATGTTCTAACAACACCACTACACCATGTTACTAACACTATAGACTTTAACCTGCTGGCAGTCAGACTTCCTCAGTATCTCACACAGTTTCAAAGTCTGATTCCTGCCAGAAAATAAAAGCATGTGTAAGTGTAAACAGCTACAGACATGCACAAGTTTACACTGTGATGTCAGCATTTTCAAAAAGCTGTGTTTTGCCACCTGAGAACACTGAAAATTTTGGACTGGAGGCCAAAGAAAAACACATTGTCAAAAACATACAGATATGTGTGGGTGAGGCCTTAGACTCCTGGTCATGCATTGTTGTGGCTTCATAAACTTGTGATCACTTGATGATAGGGCCAACTTTTAGAGTGCTGTGAGTCCCATTCAGGTATCAAAATGTGCAGTTTTTTTACCCTTGAAGCATAATCACTTTAGACATTTCCAGGTTGCTTCACCTTGCAAAATAGCTGGACAAACTGACAAAGCTAGACCGAAAGAATGGTGACAAAAAGATCCTCAATTTTGGTTCAGTTTACAAGTTTAAACAGTAAAAAACTAAAGTCCACACTAAAGTGATGCTTAAATAACACAATTATGCCATAAAATCATGTACTCCTGACAGCATAGTACTGCACAAAGACATGTAATACAGTCTCCCGACTGACTGCATATCAAACATTTTTTATGTTTATTTACAGCCAGTGGGGACAAAATATTTAAATATTTGTAAAATTAGTGTTTGTTCCATTAGCATGGTTTCAATTAACTGTGAGTAATAATTCATACAATTACACCAAGATTTTGTCAGAAACGATGTTAACTGCAACTTCCAGGGATGAAGGGAGCTCAATTAGGCCTGCATAACAAATTGTGGATTATTATTGTTTATATAGACATTATATATATATATATATTTACTGATGTGCCAAAACATTATGACCACAGATGAAGTGAATGATGTGGATTATCTTGTTACAATGACGCATTTCAATCTATATTGGGCATGTGTCAGAACTGGACCTTGCTTGGAGAAATGGAAGAAGGTTGCTTGGTCCAGTGAGTCCCATTTTCTTTTGTATCAAGTGGTACATCTGTGCCATTTACCTGGGGAAGTGATGGCACCAGGACACACAGTGGGAAGACGATGAGCTGCTGGACAGAGTGTTGGGAAGTGTTCTGCTGGGAAACACTGAGTCCAGGCATTCATGTACACGTCAAGTTGACACATGCCACCTACATATACATTGCTGTAGAACCAGGTACATCACTTCATGATAATGGCATTCCTCGATGGCAGCAGGATAATGCGCCCTACCAAACTGCACACATGGTTCAGGAGTGGTTTGAGGAACATTAGAAATAGTTCAAGGTGTTGTCCTGGCCAAATTCCTCAAATCTCAATCCAAACGAGCATCTGTGGGATGTGCTGGAACAACAATTCTGATCTGCAGCAATTCCATCTTGCAACTAACAGTACTTTAAGGATCTGCTGCTAACATCTTGGTGCCAAATGTAATATGTTAGATGTAATGTTTTGGCTCCTCGGTGTATTAGTGATTTTGAACGCTTTCCGTCTTTCCTTCACATTCTTTCTTTCCCTTTCGCTTTCAGATGAACATAACAGCTCTGGACTGGACTCAACTGAGCAAGAAAGAGTGCGTGAAGTACGGCGGCTCGCTGGTGGGGAAGTCCTGTAAATACGTGCCTGACCTGGCCCTCATGTCCTTCATCCTGTTCTTCGGCACCTACTCCATGACCGTCTCACTCAAGAAGTTCAAGTTCAGCCGTTACTTTCCTACCAAGGTATCCACAGAGAACGGGTGTGAAATGCAAAGAGAGAGAAAAGAGGGGATGATGTGTGAAAGAGAAAATACATCCTTCACACATCCTCAGACGTTCCGCTAAACCCTGACAAGATCTGATATCCTCTGATTGTGCTTATCCTCAGCACAGTCTCTCTCTCACAGACACCAGGATGCCTAGAACTGTCTTCTTAGACTCCCAGCAACCAATATGGGGCTTTTTTTCTTCATATACTGTACCCTCCAAAATTTCTGGCACCTTTGAAATATTTGTCCATGTTTGTAGATGACAGTGTGTCATGCGGTGTCAGAAATTTTCAAGTCTGTACTTAACAATTTAATGAGTATAGATTAATATAGTATTATTATAGTATAGATAGATAGATAGATAGATAGATAGATAGATAGATAGATAGATAGATAGATAGATAGATAGATAGAACCTTATTGATCCCAGAGGGAAACTGCAGTGTTTCAATAGCAAGACATATAATTACACATAAGCTTACATGAACTATGCAGAAAAATACAAAACAGAAATAAAAGTAAGTAAAATAAGTACAAGAGAAATAAAATAAAGTAAAAAAGTACATCTATTTACGTGGCATATGAGACAGATTCGCTGTATTTACAAACAGCAGGCACTGAGTGATATGAGGTCTAACGGCACATATTAAAGACATGATTAACTGAGTTGCATCAATACTGTAGTGTAAAGTAAAGTGCATAGTGAAAAGTGTAATAGTTGTGATATATTGCACAGTGTGTATTAATCAAAGAGGAGATACAGTGATGTGGTTCAGCACAGTCCACACAGCAGGAGATCAGTACCGTCTCTACAGTAAGGAGAATTGTTGTAGAGCCTTATAGCAGTAGGTAAGAAAGATCTCACACGGCTCTTTAACACAGCACAGCTGTGACAGACGGCCACTGAATGAGCTTCTCCGTTCATCCAGTGTAGCATGCAAAGGATGTGAGGTGTTGTCCAAGATGGCTAACAGCTTGTTGAGCGTCCTCTGTTTTGCTCCAAAGAGTCCAGCTTGACTCCTACAACAGAGCCAGCCTTCCTAATAAGTTTGTTAATTTTGTTCAGAGCACTTTTGTTAATGCTGTTGCCCCGGCACACAATAGCATAGAATAGAGCACTAGCTACAACAGACTGGTAGAATGTCCATAGGAGCTTAGTGCCCACACCAAAAGACCTCCAGTCCAGCTTGTTGTCCAAGTGCACACCCAGATATTTGTATGTCCCAACCACCTCCACATCAACACCATCAACAGTGACTGCTGACAAGGCAGGTTTGGACTTCCTAAAGTCCAGCACCATCTCTTTAGCCTTACTGATGTTTAGCTGCAGCTCGTTCAGCTTACACCAGTCAACAAAGTCCTTCACCAGCTTCCTGTATTCCTCCTGTAGTCTGTCCATTCCTTGTGCACCTCACAATGGCCATGTCCTCTGAGAATTTCTGCAGATGACACAACTCTGTGTTGTACCTGAAGTCAGAGGTGTACAGGTTGAACAGGAATGGAGCTAACACAGTCCCCTGGGGTGCCCCAACACTGCACACAGCCTTGTCTGAGACACCGCCATGCAGTCGCACATACTGAAGTCATCCAGTCAGATAGTTCATTGTCCATGAGATGATGGATTCATCCACCTGCATCCGCCGTAGCTTCTCCCCTAACAGTACAGGCTGTATGGTGTTGAATGCACGGGAGAAATCGAAGAACATGATCCTCACAGTGCTGCCTGATGTGTCCAGGTGAGAGTACGTTCTGTCCAGCAGGTAGATAACTGCATCATCCACTCCAATGCCATCCTGGTATGTAAACTGCAGGGGGTCAAGAGCTGTTTTGACCAGAGGTCTCAGATGAGCTAGCATTAACCTTTCAAGTGTCTTCATTAAGTGAGATGTCAGTGCAACTGGTCAATAATCATTCAGTCCTGTCAGTTGCCTTTTCTTGGGGACAGGAACTACGCAAGATGTTTTCCACATAACTGGGACTCTCTTCAGGCTGCAGCTCAGATTGAAGGTGTGCTGAAGAATTCCGCACAGCTGCTCCGCACACAGCACCGTTTCAGCACCCTGGGTTCAATGCCATCAGGTCCCACTGCTTTGCTCTGCTTGAGTTTTTTCAGTTCAACCTTCACCTGATTAGCAGTGAAAGTAACATCACTGAGCATTCCAGTTGTGGGGAGAGGGTGAGAGGTGTCCATTGCAGAGAGTGGTTGCTGATGGTCACAGGTGTGAATGGCTGTGATGGAGGAAGGTGAGGCAGTAGATGGCCCATGGTGTAGTTGTGTAGGAGTGTTAATCTGCGTAGGAGACGGACACAATGGAGCAGAAGAGGAGCCACTGTCAAAGTGCACAAAGAACTGGTTTAACTCATTTGCCCATTCACGCTTTCCCTCTGCTGGAATAGGGCAGCGTTGGTTGAAGCCAATGATGTCTTTTAGGCCTCTCCAGACATCACAAGTGTTATTCAGCTCTAGTTTGTTTTCCAGCTTGGACTTGTACTCCTCTTTGGCCTTCTTAATTGAGGTTTTAAGCTCCTTTTGTACCCTTGTCAGTTCCTCCCTATCTCCTGCCATGAATGCACTTTTCTTCTAGTTCAACAGAGACTTTAAGTCACTGGTGACCCAGGGTTTGTTGTTTGAAAGCATTGGACAGTCCTGGAGGGTACAACAGAGTCCACACAGAAATTTATGTTGTCAGTGATGCATGATGTTACTACATCAATGCCCTCACCATGTGGTTTACACAGGACATCCCATTGTGTAGCCTCCAGACAGCCCCTCAGTGATTCTACAGCCTCAGGTGACCACTATATGCTTCCTTAACATTGGCATACAGCAGGTCCAGAGTTTTGTTCTCTCTCATCTTGCAGTCCACAAACTGGCTGAAAGTGGGCAGACATGATGAGAGGGTAACATGGTTGAAGTCACCAGACACTGCAATGAATGTACTAGGGCTCTGGTTTTGCACCCTGGCAATGGTCGAGTGGATGACATTTCACACAGCGCCCACGTTAGCAGAAGGTGGGATGTACACCGTACAAGGAATGGTGTGTGAGAACCAGCGTGGGGGAGAGTACTGGCGCATAGCTACAACACACAGTTAAGAGTCCGGCTTACAGATTACTTCTTTAACCGTGATGTAACCAGAGTTACACCATCGGTTGTTCACGAACACAGTCAGCCCTCATCCCTTCTTCTTACCAGTTCACTTGTGGTTTCTGTCCGCCCTCACAGCAGTAAAACCGTTCAGAATGTTGCATTCCCGGTATTCCCGTTGTGTCCGTGTTAGAGAAGACAGTTCATCCATTTTGTTGGCCGGTGACCGTATGTTCCCCATAATTAATGACGGAAGATTTGGTTTGTATCTCCGCTTCTTTTCCTGCTGTTTCTCTCAAACTCTGCAGTCCCAGTAAGGATGCCTTCTGATGGCTTCCACAGCGTGATCAGCTGATTCCTCATGTAGACAAATCGAGGGCGTGCAGTGCAGATGCAGTCTGAAAGTTCCTCTAAATTATCCATTTAAAACTCAAAAGTATAGAAAGTTGTAAAGAAAATTTGTTTTACTGCTTTAGATCCTGCCTCAATATCCAGAAAAGAACGAGAGTGAGTAAGAAGACGCTAATTACAAAAAAATACGGAGCTACTGGAACAGGCAGCCACCCCGAGTGGCACCGCATTGAATACTGTGTGCATCATATGACATACATAGCATTGTATAATTCCTGGTAAAGGCTTGTATAATACAATTACATTGCACTTGATAAAGCAGACATATGTTGATGATACTACCAGGTTGGTTCAAAGTCAGGGCTGAAAACAAATTTGGGACTTTTAACTGAATTGGACTTTGTGTTTCAGTGATGACCATTCTTATTATTATGGTAGTGACCATTCTTATTGTGTATACACTCCAGAAATATTGCCACTCCTAGTAATCCTGTGTAAAATGACCTGAAAAATATTCTTCATTCCTTTTGCTTTTGATCTTTCATTAAAAATAATAGTAAAAATCTAACCTTTATTTGAGGTATAAAGCTTGAAAGAAACAATCTTGTCATGGAATACATATGTATCTCAAATATATGTGTACCACAATTGTTGCCACACCTAGAAATTCTGTGAAATCTATGAAGTATGAAGTACCCATTCATATTTTATATTTTTAAATTCACCTGAAGAAACACTTAAACAGTAATGTTTTACTGGGGAATATATATCAGATGAAACACAGGCCAAATTCCCTCAGTCATACATCACAATAAGGAAGACCAGAGAAAACAGCAATGATGTCCAACAAAAGGTTGTTGAACTGCACAAATCGGGAAATGGCAGAATAAAAAAATAATTAAAAAAAGCAGTTGAACAATGCCAATTTCCACTATCAGGGCAATAATGAAACCAAGCTTAAAACACACTGGAGATGATACTAGCAGAAATAAAATCAAAACCTAACTACATCAGCCAGGAAGCTTTAACAGGTTGGATTATCCAGCAGGACAATGATCCAAAACACACCTCAAAATCAACACAAAAATGGTTCATGGACCACAGAAATAAGGCTTTACCATGACCATCTCTGTCCCCTGACCTAAACACCATAGAAAACCTGTGAGATAAGCTGAAGAGGAGAGTCCACAGTGTCCACAGGATCTGGAGAGTTTCTATATAGAGGAATGGTCTTGGATCTTTTGTCATGTGTTCTTCAGTCTCATTTAACATTATAGGGGAAACCCCAGAGCTGTTTGCAAAGGGAGGCTGTACAAAATATAAAATGAAGAGATGCCAATAATCGTGGCACAAACAGATTTAAGAAGAATATTTACATCCTGGTAAGATGTAAATATTTTAAATCATTGTTGATTGTTAATATTTTGAATGAAAAATCAGAGGGATAAGCAATAAAGAATGTTTTGCTCATGTTTACCATGGGTGCCAATATTTGTGGAAAGAAAAAGTGAAAAAGTATTGCAATGTTGGAATATTATATTTTTGGTTTCGTACATGTGGTTCTTTTCATACTGTGTGCAGCTGCGGAAGCTCATCAGTGACTTCTCCATCTTCATGTCCATCATGACATTTGTGGGGCTGGACATGCTGATAGGCCTGAAAACCCCTAAACTCATCGTGCCCACCGAGTTCAAGGTGATAACCCAAAATTCTCCCTCAGGGTAATGAACAATCACATTTGTAATCAAATCAAATCTCCTTTAACTGGACAATCTGTTGTATGACAATGTTTTTCAGCCTACACGTCCAGACCGAGGCTGGATCGTGATGCCGTTTGGGAAGAACCCGTGGTGGGTGTACGTAGCTAGCTTTGTCCCAGCTCTCCTCGTCACCATCCTCATCTTCATGGACCAGCAGATCAGTGCTGTCATCGTAAACAGAAAAGAAAACAAACTAAAGGTAATTTTTTTCCTGAAAACACAAACTAAACCATGCAGTGTGTTCTGAGTTAAGAAAACGTAAGGATACATCAGTATACAGTTTCTCCTTTACAGTTTTGGTTCCTCTCAGTAGTTCTTCCATCATGCTTTTAGCAAATTTCTCCTTTTGAGTCTTGGTTCCTCTCAGTGGTTCTTCTCCCTTCATTCTTTTAGTGAGTTTCTCCTTTTGAGTCTTGGTTCCTCTTAGTGGTTCTTCTTCTTCACGCTCTTAGAGAGGTTCTCCTTTTGAGTCCTGGTTTTTCTCAGTGGGTTTTCCTTTGTACGTTTAGCGAGTTTCTCCTTTTGAGTCTTGGTTCCTCTAAGTGGTTCTTCATTCAAGCTTTTAGCGCGTTTCTCCTTTTGAGAAACTCGTTCTTCTAAGTAGTTCTTCTTTATGTTCTTAATGAGGTTCTCCTTTTGATTCTTGGTTCTCCTCAGTGGTTCATCCTTCATTCTTTTAGTGAGTTTCTCCTTCTGAGTCTTGGTTCCTCTTAGTGAGACTTGGTTCCTCTAAGTGGTTCTTCTTCTTCACGCTCTTAGTGAGGTTCTCCTTTTGAGTCTTGGTTCTTCTCAGTAGTTCTTCCATCATGCTTTTAGTGAATTTCTCCTTTTGAGTCTTTGTTCCTCTCAGTGGTTCTTCCTTCATGCTTTTAGCGAGTTTCTCCTTTTGAGTCTTGGTTCCTCTAAGTAGTTCTCCTTTATGCTCTTAGTGAGGTTCTCCTTTTGAGTTTTGGTTCTTCTCAGTGGTTCTTCCTCATGGTACTAGTGAGTTTCTCATTTTAAGTCTTGGTCTCCCCTCAGTGGTTCTTCCTAACGCTTTTGGAGAGATTTTCCTTTTGAGTCTTGGTTCCTCTCAGTGGTCCCTGTTTATTAAGCTTCTCAAAGTAGCAGTGCTGATCTTGGATCAGATTACTCTCATATTTACTATGACATCACCGACAGGAACACATCGTACACCAGCACCCATCTTCTGAGAAGCTTCATGAATACAGGTCAGGGTTTCTTCCTCCTGATCTTAGAGAGTTTTTACGTTTGAGCCTAGTTTCCCACACAAGAAACACATTTAATAAAATTTTAGTTCTTATAATGCTTTCAGGAATCCAGCCTCTCTGTTTCTGGAAAGCTGCTGTGGAACAATGTCTGTTGAGCTAATCTGATGTCCTCTTTCCGTCTCCCTCTGTCTTGAATAGAAAGGGTGCGGCTATCACTTGGACCTGTTCTGGGTGGGGCTCCTGATGGCTGCGTGCTCCTTCATAGGACTGCCATGGTACGTGGCAGCGACAGTCATCTCCATCGCCCACATTGACTCCCTGAAGATGGAAAGCGAGTCCAGCGCCCCAGGAGAGCAGCCGCAGTTCCTGGGTGTGAGGTATGGGAGATGCCCTGTTGTCCAGAGTACAATTGAGAAGGTTTGAGCACCAAAACTCTCAGGGACATTTGAAGGGACACCTTTTAGCCACTGTGGGTTAAATCAGAAGATGAGCTAATAGATGATGAGCAGCTGTCGCTTTCTACGTGAGGTTAATTATGTTAGCTTAGCCACACTACTTCAGACTTGCCATGTCCGTGGCTTGTTAAGGCACTCATGTTTCATAGGAGCAAAATAGTATACATTAGTAAGACGCTACACTGTGTGAGAAGCGTCTGTCCGCAGTCTCTCAGATACATCTGCTAAACCCCTACTAAAAACAGCAATGGGTTGCTAGGCCACACATAGAGATGTAACTATAGTATAATACAATAACTTTTCGTCCAGTGTCAGATTTTTCCAGCATCAGCTTTTAACATTTATAATCCTATGTGCCTAAAGTTGACCCTGTGAGAGTCTTGAGTCAGCTTTTGAGAGCGTCAACATCCCAGTACAGTTCACATACAGGGAGATTCACTCAAACGAGGCCCCACATATTCTGTAATAACTCTCACTGGGATGAATCAATCTGAACAAAACAACGTGCAATGTGCTCCTCAGTATATGGAGCTTTGAACAAGCCGGGACGCCCCTGCGTCGGAGCGACGAGGTAGGCGCCAGACAGCCGTCGCAACGTTTAACCTCCACTTGCAACCTTCGGGTGCATACCCCCGCACCCCTTCACTAAGGAGGTGGTGAACAGGATGCAGTATGCAAGGAGCATGTCACAAATCGGGTCCTTCTTCGGCAACATGGTCATTTCAAAGGGGCTTTGGCCATCATAGTCGCTGGATCTGACACCACCAGGCTTCTTCCTTTGGGGTATGCTTAAAGGAAACAAGCCTCACACCTTGGAAAATTTGAAGGAAAACATCCAACGTGAAAAGTGGTATATTGTCTAATAGTCTGCTTAAACACTGAAAAAAAGCCAGTGGGCCGCCAGCATTGCCGTCAGCAGGGCAACAGTGGCCTGCTATCCTCTTGCCAACTGGGCTAGCGGATTGTTTGCCAGCAGCAACCAAAGCAGAATGAAAACAGGCAACGCCAACTGATATTTTGTTTTTAAATTCTTTACTTTATTTAGTCTCAATAATTCAGTCAGTTTGGGCAGAATAAGCCTTTTCTTTTCTTCAGGGTTCAAAATACTTTCAATTAGGAAGCGTTAGGAAACGTATGTACTAACGATCAATAATTATCGACACAGAATGAGGAGAAGTAAAAGGCATGGTACTCTTTTTTGTGGTTGTGACTGACACGTTCAGAGGCTTCAGTCAGTTGGGATTTGTTAGCATTTGACTCTCTTATTACAATTAGGGTGCATACCTTTACAGTCAGGCCTCTCTACTGAATACACGCACTGAATTAGACTTAAATGACTTAGTATGCTGTTGATAGTAGTTCATCTCTTCATCTCCGTTCTGCTCCTTCTTTTCCTCTCTGCCTCCGGCTGTGTCTGTCTGACCTGCAGGGAGCAGCGGATGACGGGAATTCTGGTGTTTGTGCTGACCGGAGTCTCCATTTTTCTGGCCCCCGTCCTGCAGGTGAGCTCAGGACACGTCAGGCCTTGTTATGGCTCAACCTCGTTCGCCTGTTCAGCGCTGAGTAACGGTGGGTCACTTGAGAACGATGCGATTACTGAAGAAAACACAGTGCTGTAAAAATACAGCTGAAAGTCTGTTTAAGTCAGCTAGAAAACCTCGGGTGGAAATGACAAGGTCCCAAAATCCCTGTTTCTGGTGCATTTTCACACTGAAACACACCTTAAAATGTCTCTTCTTGCATTAAAAATAATAAAAGAAGCTTCACTTTACATCAGTGGTCTCCAACCTTAACTGACCCCTCGAATTCTGCATGTTGCCAACAGCAGAACTTTTGGCTGGTTTTCGTTATTATAATCATTAATGCTAACGAATGTTTAAAATGAATGTAAATTTGTTCATATGCTAAAAGTTATAGATACTTCCTAAAAAATGAAAGTAACGCCTGCTAAAAGTTAACGGCACTTTTGTTGAAATTACCTTAAACTAGCGACAACACAGAGGAATCCAAGCAAGATTTCAACAAGGCAGAGACTACAAAGCAGCCACTGTTGCTGCAAAAATACTAAACTGCCTTTCGTTGTGTGATTTAGACGGTCAAACATTCAGTGTCCACTTACTTTTACATTATACACACTTATAGTTGAATACTTAGCTTGCAATGAATGGCTGACATTAGCAGACTAGCTAACTAAATATCAGTCATTATGCTACTTACATTCGAGTTGCATTAGCTAACATGCTAATTGTCAGCAATAAACATGGAAATCAAGTAATATTAATCACACTGAGGTTTGAAGAAGGTCAGAAAATGAAACAGCACTTTTATTACCGATTGAAGAGTTTCTTGGCTGCCTTCACTTACAAGCACACAGCGTACTGACAGTCATTACCATGGAGACTGGGTGGGCGGGGCCTGCTGCCGCACCGTGACTTTCCATTGGCTGAAAGAGCTTTTTTTAATATACTTTTACTCTGTGACTGTTGAACTTGAGACGCATTGAGTGGACACTACATAACCTTAATAAAAAGGTTTAGCTAAATTCAACTATAAATATGATAATGGCTCCTAAATCAACCCCAAATTGCAGAGCACACAGTAACAATCCAGTCCTCAGTCACATTTCAGACAGAGTTCTGTATAATTAATGAAGGAAAACAGCTTTGGGCTAAAATACGCTTTGAGAAATATCTGGATAGGTGTGAATGAGGCCTGACTGCTCTGTTCTCTCTCCTCAGTTCATCCCCATGCCTGTGCTGTATGGTGTGTTCCTCTACATGGGTGTTGCGTCTCTCGGGGGCATCCAGGTGAGCGGCTTCAGTCTTTATTTTATCTTTATTTTGTCTTTATTTATGTACTCAAGAGATTGTGCTGCAGTGAACTAGCTGAAGTAACTCCAAGGTCAGCTGAGGTTTATGCCCTTCCTGCCTTATAAAAGGTTTTTAGGGGTCCAAGCACTGTGGATGAGTGTAATAACTTAAAAGCCAAGTGCTGGAAACAACAGGCCAGTGTTTAGTGCTACTGCAACCACTGGCTCAAAGTAGGGGAGGACAGAGGAGGTACACTCCAATTTCTTCATACTCTTGAAAAGTTCTTCAGACACATATGAGCTTGAGTGAGATCCCATTCTTAATCCATAGGGTTTAATATGATGTCAGCCCACCCTTTGCAGCTATAACAGCTTCAGCAGCTCTTCTGGGAAGGCTTTCCACAAGGGTTAGGAGTGTGTTTATGGGAATTTTTGACCGTTCTTCCAGAAGCACATTTGTGAGGTCAGACACTGATGTAGGACGAGAAGGCCTGGCTCGCAGTCTCCGCTCTAATTCATTGCAGTCATGTTGGAACAGGAAGGGGCCGTCCCCAAATTGTTCCCACAAAGTTGGGAGCACGAAATTGTCCAAAATCTCTTGGTGCTGAAGCTTTAAGTGTTCCTTTCACTGGAACTAAGGGGCCGAGCCCAACTCCTGAAAAACAACCCCACACCATTATCCCCCCTCCATGGCCGACCACTTCGTGGCTGAGTTGCTGTCGTTCCCAATCACTTCCACTTTGTTATAATCCCAGTGACAGTTGACTGTGGAATATTTAGTAGTGAGGAAATTTCACGACTGGACTTGCTGCACAGGTGGTGTCCGATCACAGTACCATGCTGGAATTCACTGAGCTCCTGAGAGTGACCCTTTCTTTCACTAATGTTTGTAGAAGCAGTCTGCAGGCCTAGGGGTTTCCTCTGTCCCTGCCTTCGTCTGTTTAATCCCTTGTGTTGCGGCCATGTGCTTTTTAGCCATGTGCTTGTGTTTTGTTTTGATTCTTGTGCTCTGCCCTTTCCCTGCCTTCCCTATTAGGATCCACAGCTGTCTGTAGCCTCTGTCTCCTCCCTCTCCCAGGTGTTCCCCGTTTCTTCTAGCCTTTATCAAGCCCTTTGTTTCAGTCAGTGTTGGTCTAGTCTACTTGTAACTTTGGCAGGTGTAGTTGTTGTGTGACTGCCTAATGTTTGAGTGGCCCAAGGTGTTTCTCTGCCTAACTTAAGAGAATATACAGTACTGTGCAAAAGTTTTAGGCATCTAAGCAATTTTTTAAACAATTGACCTCAGCAGTGAGTTTATAACAATATACATTAGAATAAAGTCGTATTCATAATTCAAATAAACATAAAACAATAAAAAATAACAAGAATTTCTTGGGTCCATATTTTCCTTGACACTTTCACAGCCGCCATAGAGACTTGTTAATATCATCAATTACATCAGGAGCACAATTTACTGAGCACTGATTGGTCAAACCAGGAGCTGCTTTTTAACTACATATAATACTGGGCTTCCTCGAGGAGAGGCTTGGAGATGGTTAAACAAACACACTCACATCCAGAAAATCACTATTATATATATATATATATATATATATAAATTAAGATTTTATAAATGTTGTTTATTCAAATATTAACACTTTTCTCAGCAAATAAACACAAACTACACAAATAAATAGATTCTGAATATGTGTCTTGGGTGCCTAAGACTTTTGCACAGTACTGTACCTTTGATTGCTAGAGAACCACCCATGGAAAGGTTCTCCAAAGAACCTTTCCATGGATGCCTCTTTAAAGAGACATTTTTGTAAATATTGAGTATGAATAATGTTTAAAGAACTTTCACATCATTTAACAGAAGAACACAAATTAAATTGGTGGAGAACCGTAACGTTTTATTACACACAAAGTTTTACTACACACTTCTATAACTTAAGAATAGCTCAACCAGTTTGCATTGAAGTCCTGGTAGTTGTTGAGTAATAAGCCTTAATTATGCAATAAGCCTGGGATTTTAAGGGGTTTAAATGGTTCTTCACATGCCATAGAGGAACCAGTTTTTGGTTCTTACATTTGAATGGTTGTGTATAGGCTTTAGCCTCCCAACATTGGTCCCCACTGGTGTTATCAACTTCATAATGTGGTTTCTGACACTGTATGAAATACTGTTATCTATAATCATGGACACATTTTTAGATATGCTAGCCTTGTAGCTCCTTATCCAAAGCTAACCTTGGCGGCAAACATGCCTTGACTATATTTGAGACAATGGGAACATTGTTGCAAGGTTTTCCAATCCATTTCTTCAATGAACCTATTAGTAATCCTAATGTGACTGTGGAGGGACAGACTCTACAGACTCTAAGTTTGTATTAGGTGACCCATCTGGGTGTCCTCACCGCCGGTCAGGTTTGATAAAGGCTATGTGTTTTCTCGGAAGCACGCTGCACTTTGCACTCAAGCCGTAAAGGAGTGAGTGATTTGTCTACGCTCTGGCAGTAAAACGGTGGAGAATTGTCTGGTGGGTGTTTGTGAGTTTACAGAGGGGACGAGGAAGGTGAGGGTTGGTGGGGACGTGGTATTTGTATGCAGGATGCTTCTCCCCCTGGCCGCGTCCGGCAGCATTCTGATGAGGCAGCACGGAGTCAGGCTGTGTGGAGGCAGCCAGATGCTGCTTTACAGCGACTGGCAATCAAACCCTGACAGTTGGGGACCAGCATACATTCAGTGGCACAGAAAAAGGACTAACAAGAGGCAAAAAGTGAAAAATGGTTTTTGATTCATTATTCAGGTGGGGAAGGAGCAAAAGCCTTTAATGTTGCAGAGACAATATGGGTTATTAACTATCCAGCAGACGATTGAACCAACAGGGCTTACGCCTGGTTGTAAGCTAAGGTTGAAACTTTCTAAAAGCTTCTTCACAGAAAGTTATTACATTAAATGGTTATGAATTCACTGTCTCATGTCTGAGACATTGTTTTTTAGGTAGGTGGGAGACGGTATTGCCCTAAGACATTGATTTAAATCAATTTAAGTTTCTTTAAGGTGAACCTTTCCACACCAAACCACTAGGAGACATCCCATATGAAAATATTAACTATTTTACCCTTAAAAGACCAGCATGGTGAGTTTGACCAGGCTGGTGGACTGGCATGACAAAGTGGTTCACCTAAGTCAAGTTGGTCATACTGACATACCAGCTAAACTGTTAAAGTCAAATAAAATCATACCTGAGGCTGGTTAACTGGCTAACTTGGTATGTCAGCTTAAAAAGCTGGTCAGCAAGCCTGATCAGCTTGACCAAGCTGGTCAAACAGGATGACTAGAATAATCAAGCTGGTCAACAACCATGATAAGCTTGATCAGGCTGGTCAACAACCATGACTAGCCTGACCATGCTAGTGGAGAAGTACTAACTTGAACAAGTTAGTTGACCAGCATGACTAGACTGACCAATCTGGTCAACCAGCATGACTAGATTGACCAAGCTAGTTGAGAAGCATAACGATCTTGGTGACAAGCATACTGAGCTTGACCAAGCTGGTCAACCAGCATGACTAGACTGACCAAGCTGGTCAACCAGCATGACTAGATTGAAATATGAAAGAAAATGTGTGACAGTATCGTTTTATGAGAGGCTGAAAAATTATGTGAAAAAACAAACTTGTAAACTTACTCAGACATTTCCACTGGAAGTATTTACCCACTAAGGAGGGGGAGGGGCGCATATATAAAACCTCTTATCTCCAAAATAATAACTTTAAAAGGAGAAAAAAAATAGCATTCTTAACTTTGAATGGAAGTTAACTTTATGCCTACATATACATATATCAGTTATAGGTAAGACGTTCAGAACTAGCTAATACTACACTTTCGTAAAGGTCCTATAACAATAAATGATGTGTTGATGTGTTGCTCATTTGTGTTTCCCAATAGTTCTGGGACAGGACCAAACTGTTCCTGATGCCAGCAAAGCACCAGCCGGACTTCACGTACCTGCGCCATGTGCCTCTCAGAAGGGTCCATCTCTTTACCTTGCTGCAGATCGTCTGCCTGGCCGTCCTCTGGATCCTCAAATCCACCTTCCTCGCCATCATCTTCCCTGTAATGGTACGTCAGAAGTCGTTCTTAACCCCTGGCTTTACAGGGTGGTCGAAAAGATCAGGCAGATCTTTTCTGTCTTGCCACGAGACAGCTCTAGCATTTTGAGTGACCAAAAGTATTCCAAATTTTGCTTGTTTAGTTTAGAACTGGAGCTATGAGGCTAACAAACACTTGAACTCAATGGTCACCCAAATAGCCCAAATTGCCTCTGTAAATCTACATCACCAAAACTTCTCACAACCTGCTCAAACTGCATTTAGGTCTTGATTAAACCTTACTGAAGTGGTTTGGAGCATAATATGACAGGATTAAACTCTGGGCAGTCAGTTTAGCTTAAAAAGGGTATTCTGTAGTCTGGCTGCCTAGAATTTATTTTTATAGCACTTAGTCATGCTGTGCCACATCAACAAGTCTACATGACCATAAATGACCATAATGCTGGAAGTGGTTTGAGCAGGTAGAAAGAGGTTTTGGTCATATATTTTTACAGAAATCATTCAGGCTATTTGGGTGACTATTGAGTTCTAGTGTTTGTTAGCAACGTTAGCCTTGTAAGTGCAGCTCAAAAACTAAAGAAGCAAAATTTTGCTGCTAAATGTCTTGGCTGACTGACTACATCTGAGGTGGAAAATTAGATGAATTTGATTTTGTGCCAAACTATTCCCTTTAAGAATCTTTCAGCAAGCCTAAAAGCCTTTTCGGGGCCCTTCCCCCAATTCTCAGCTGACTTCATCTTATTAACTACTTAACAAGCTCATCATGTGCAGGGTCTGGTTTGAAAATGTGCAAGACTTGGGTGGCTGTGGAAAGCACTGCTGTAGTCCATCTGTTGATGCAGTCTGTATTAGCCATGTTCTTCCCTTCAATCAGTGGTCAGTCTCTGACCACAGAGTTGCTCATGGCTGGAGATTTTTGTGTGCTTGGTCTTTTTACAATCTCAAAACCAGTCCCATCTGCTTGCATTCTCAGATCCTGGGCCTGATGCTGGTGCGCAAGATGTTGGACATGGTCTTCTCCCAGCACGACCTGGCCTGGCTCGATGACCTCCTGCCCGAGAAGGAGAAGAAGAAGAAAGATGACGAGAAGAAGAACAGCAGCAGCAAGAAGGACAAGAAGAAGGGCAGAGTGGGAGATGACAGCGAGGACGATGTAAGTCTGGCTTTTGAGTGACTAGCGGCGTTATCGTTTCGGTCAGTGAAAAGAAAGTGGCCCGCTCAGGCATTGGATATACTCCGGCTTATCAGCGACTCCCAAAGGGACCGAGTGCCAGAGAAGATATCCGTCCACCGAGCCTCAAAACAGACTTACTTACACACAGAAAATCCCATCAGTATCCAGTATCCTATTTATAATGGGAAGATCAGCACTTGATAGAGTCTGAATGGCTCAGTGCAGTGTGCTGCTGCCCCCTACTGGTCACTGTGGCTCTTAACATGTAACAGGTCTTACCAGGCCTCAGAGCCACATAACTCTTATTTTACAATGTAATTTCAAACTCACATGACTGAAGCACTTTTCATTTTTACATTTTTATTATTTTAAAGTATTAATGTAATTTGCTTTAATTCGAATTAAAATTCTAACATTTATTGGCCTAATTGATTTTAACCCAGGACTAGCAATTCAAGTGCCCACCCAATTATTCCATTCATTCCTATAGAAGAAAAAAACATCATTTAATGAACATTGTATGGAAACTGTACAGTGGTCACTCTCCTGGAGCTTTAAACACCTCAGTGTTGCTGCTGGACTGAGAAGCAAAAATATCTAGCCAACAGTGTCCTGTGGTTTGAAACTGACCACTGATGGATGAAGGACTAAAGGATGACCAACACAAACCATGAAGCAGATGAGCTAATATTTCTGACTTTACATCTACAAGGTGGACCAGCATGGTAGGAGTATCTAATAGAGTGGACAGTGAGTGGACACAGTGTTTAAATACTCCAGCAACACTGCTGTGTCTGACCCACTCAGACCAGTGCAACACACTCTAACACACCACCACCATGTCAGTGTCACTGCAGCGCTGAGAATGACCCACCACCCAAATAATACCTGCTCTGTGGTGGTCATGAGTGATGATGAAAGGTGTGAAAAAAGGGGGCTAACATGAAGCTAACATATAAAGCCTGCTTGCAGCACAAACTAACCCCCTGAAATAAGAATATCTAAAAACAGTTATCTTGAAATGTCCGGGTCAGTAATGTCCCTGTTTCGTCTGTCTTACAGGACAAGTATCATCCGTACTCCAACTGTTCAATGGGCGAGACGGATCTGGACCGCAGGTACTGTGTGCTCAAACTGCACCTTCCTTACAGAGACCTGTTAGAGCCCCCCGACTCCAACTCAGAGTGGACCGCCCGCTGCCAGCCTGGCAATTATTACTATTGATGTATACTAAATATACTTTACTCACTATATACACTTCACTATATCCCACTTAAACATACAGACGGGTGACAAATTAAAGGAAAAAACAATGCAAAATCATAGAGTAGCTTCAGTCCACCTCGCTGTAGATTCTACACCTCTCTGAAAGCGTACTGGAAGGATGGAACTTTGGTTTTCCAAAAGATATATATCCTCAATTGATGATTTGATGATGACGATGGAAACTGCTGTGTCCAAATTTCTAATAAGTGCTCAAACAGGTTGACTGTGAAGGAGGCCATCGTTTCCATGCTCATCAGACCATTCAGTGAGCCCTCGTGCCCTTAACATCCTGGTAGAGACCTGGTAGAGGATAGAAATGTTCCATCATAGCATAAAGGAGATCAGTCAGTATTGACTTGCAATGACCCTTCCTTCTAAGAGGACAAGCCGACTCAACCCATGCCAGCAAACAGCATAACAGGTACTGGACCCCCGTCATTGTCGGGGTCAAGCATTTAGGCCTGTACTCTTCTCTTGGTGTATGCTGCACATGCACTCCCCCACTTGTGGGGAAGATGGTGAAGGATGGCTCATCTAACCGTATCGTTTTCCACATCTATGTAGGCCTAATGGTTTCTATGCCACTGACCTCCCAAAAGGGTCATTTGTTTTTGTAGAGAGGGGTTTATGCACCGCAGCCTGAGCTTAATATCCCTTGATATTTAATTGTGGATGGACTGTTTTTACTATATTGGATCATGTTTTTTATTAGCCAGGTAAGCAATCTTTGAACCCTCATTTATTTCTTTTCCTCTTGGTCCACAATGTTAACTGGCTCTTCTCAGCATTTGTAGGACATCTATATTGAGGCATCTGCACCCGTTATGCTTCTCCACTCATTTATTTGGTTGTTTTTTCATTTGTCATCTGTCTGTATATGCAGACACATATAAACACACACCATGCACTTTCTAACATATGTTCAGATACACACTCACCTGCAGTCACTGCAAATTTCGCTTTTTCTGTAGCTCACAATTCAGGAACACTGTGGGACATTTTCTTTACTTCATAGCTTAAAGACAAATTATAGCATTATAGACAATGCTTTCAAATAGACCTAAACATCTGAGGTTCACCCTTAGACTGCATGCAATATAGTGTTTATTAAAAGTACAATAATATAGCTTGCTTATTTCAATGTACAGTAAATACAGTACTGTGCAGAAGTCCAGTCAAATCAGCCATTAAGTGTGAACAAGGTATTCATTTGTCTGTCAGACATATTTAAGCCTCAACTTAGGGTCGTTAGGGTCTCTTTTTCAGGAGACTTGCTTTCAAAGAAATCTGCAGAGATTATTTTTCCGCACCTCCAAAGTTCAGTCTACGAAGTTGGTTGCACTTTCAGTTTCTCGCGATGCACGTAATCCGAAACACGTTGCGTGATGCTGAGGTCTGGACTCTGGGTCGGTCAGTCCATTGTTCTGAGAACACCAGCATCTTCTTTATTTAATGTGTCTGTCTCCTTTTCTCAGAGAGGGCTTCTAGACAGCTACACATCCTTTCAGACCCATAGCACTGAGTTGTCTTCTCACAGTAAAAAGGATAGACTGTTTTATCTGATGATCTACCAGGTCTTCCAGTTGGTTGTTAGGAGTTCCATTGTCTCTGTGTCGTTTCTCTTCTTTATGCAAGTGGATTATCTTGCATAATCTCCTGAAATATGATTAACTTGTACTTAATGGCTGTTTTGGCGGGAAATTAAATAAATAAAGAGCGCCTTCTCTGAGTTTTGCCCAGTACTGTACATACCATGGACTAAAAAGTATCCTTCCTTATTGTCCTTTCCATGCGCTTCGAAGCAATGCAGATGGACGTAAACTGTCAGTTTCTTTTCTGAGACATTTGTTTCCTTTTGCATACGTCTACACACAACACACACAAGGCATTTAGCACGGATCTGACTGGCCTGGCACAGAGTTTACAATATTCTGACCAAGACTTCATATTTGTTAATGACAATTATAATAAGCCATACAGCAAAATCATTCTTATAACCTAAATTCAGATGCTCAAGGATGTAAATGCTGATATTCGCTAAATCAAATACAGCTGTTGCTCATCCGAGGTTGTGAACTCAAAATTAGAAATTTTGGTTGTTTCTTTCTCCTCTGTGTATTTGTATGTTGCTCGTTCTTTGCTTTTGACTGTGGCTGTGCTTTTGCGAAGGATCCCTGCTCAGACTTTGTTTAGAAACAGTTTGCCATAAAATCACATTTGCAGTTTCAACAAATGTAGTTGATCAGCCAAGACATGTTTGTTGTCTGATGTTTATTTCTTTAATTTTGCAGTGGAGCTACAAGGTTAGCGCAGCTAATGGGTATAACAGGTTATTCACCACTTAGCATTATGTTACCTATAAAATGTATAAAAGTACCATTTTCTTTACATCCAAATTTTTGGGCCTTGTTCTTTAAAATCAACCTCCCCAATTTAGTTGTGGCAAGATCCACCCACTGGGTAGGTCACCTCCTATTCACATGATACTATTATACCCCACTGATTAGCATTGTTACCTATAAAATGAATAAATGTACTATTTTCTTTACATCCATATTGGCTGATGGTTAATTTTTGGGCCTTGTTTTTTAACCCAAAGTGTACACTGTGTGGGCTAAAACACATTAGCACATTTCCACTACTACCTATTAGCCAAAGTCTGTAAAAAAAAAAGATCAACCTCCCGAATTTAGTTGTGGTAAGTTCCAACCACTGGGTACATTTCCTCCTATCACATGATGCTATCAAGCTGGGAGGGAGACGGCTAGCAGGTGCTTCTTCCAAGACATGAGAAGCACCACCTCATTTTCTCATTGAACAGCTCAACACGCTTGGAGGAGAATGCTAACTGCCAATTATGGGGGGGCCAAGGACTTTTACGCTCTCTCGTACTCCCAACCACGGATGGCTGTGACAATCCATGGGGGGTTGAACTTGTGATCTGCTGATGATAAGGCCAGGGCTTAATGTATGTTCACATTAACAGGTTACAGAGCAACAGGCAACCATTCACCTCTAAACAAAACGGCACAACGTTTTTACGTCAGAAGCTGGACAGTGTACACATCCACATGCAACAAGAACGGCCTTGAATACACACATTAGAGACCACGTTGAGGCGACATTAGCGCTACTGTGAACGGAAAGGTAGATGGTTGCGCCACTCAGGAGCCCACCGATTGGTTTCTGCCGATTCTGATCTAATAAAAACCACTTCTATTACTTGAAACTCCACTGCAAAACTAAAGTAGCAAACTTCAGACACCAAACATGCCTGGGCTGCTTGTTCTTATTTGGGGTAAATGGGGAGAAACTGTGTAAATTTGATTACTTTGCCATAACAATTTTTTTAACCTGTTTCTAGAAAATGGGCCTTACTGATTTGCCCATGATCCTTGTGACACAAAACCCACACTTAACAGCCTTTTTCTTATGTGCTTCTGTAGCTTTACTCACATATTGCAGTACTTTGAACGCTGCTGGCTGGGATGTCTGCATTGCTGTTTGTGCATGGTCTGGATGATAGTATTCTATGGCACACAGGCTTTCAAGTCAGGCAGTGATCAATACTTGTTATTCTAGTTTTTAATCACGCTCAATCAAGTAACCAGTTGAGAGGCTAAAACTGTTATGCCCCCTAGTAAATGTGAGCTGAGTTAGTTCCGTTTACTCAGTTCCATGTAATGTACAGTTCAGATGGATTTGTCAGGGATCATAGGCTAGGCTGCCACAGTTCTATTATCTGGGACACTGGGAAGAAATCTTGATACTGAAACATTAAGCATTAAGGACAGAAACCGTCTTAACTCACCTGGATCTGCAAGAGATTTGCTATGAGCTGAATGAGGTGTAATGATATACATAGTTTCAAGTTTGATACGATCTCAAATTCTGAGGTCAAGATCTGATTCTGATCTACCTACTATCACCCCTCACTGCATTGAAAGAGGTGTTGATCCTGGCTGGCTGTCTGGGAATTGCTCGGCTTTGTGGTGAGGATTAATCTGTTTCCCATTCAAGTGCATGAGTCCTGCATCTCTGGTTCCCCTTCAAGTTGTATCATTTCTTTGGTTTAACTAAGCAGTTTGGTGAAAAATTACATTTACACTGTTTTCCCCTTTAGCCTGAAGGCAAATGATCAGCCAAGACATGTTTGGGGTCTGAAGTTTGGGGTCTGAAGTTTAGCTTGCGCTGGAGCTATCAGGCTAATGTAGCTAATAAATAATGGAAGTACCAATTAGCAGCAAACTACAAGCGCGAATCATTACACACTTTCAACAAGTGTTAAGTAACCTTAAATGGTTACTGATGATGAATAACAGTAGTGGGCAGTATATAGGTTTATCTGACATACGAAGGGTGAATTTTGTCAGAACCTTTCTAGTGGTGAAGATAACACAGAGTACAAATAGTGCAAAATACACTAACGTTATCCTGTTTACCTGAATGGTTGAGTCATGCATCTTTCAGTAATCCCTCATCTACTGTTGTGTAGCCAGTTCGAGAGGTAACTTTAGTCGTTTGGTATAGAAGAAATGATCATTAGAAAGAGATTTTGAAGTAATAGCCATTTTTTGTGGTGCCTTTAGCTTAGCATGACATTTGTAGATGAAAATGTAAGTGTATGTTAAAAAAATTCTTGAGAAATTTTCACACAAATTAACATTTAATGGCAGGTCCAGCGAAGCTTATGTGTAATGCAATTTGATATTAACTGGCAGGGTACAAGCTTCCATGACTTGTTTGGTATCTTGGTGTAGATGCAGCAAACCTAACAAGGCAAACTTCAGACACCAAACATGTCTTTCCTGCTCGGCTACATTTGAAGTAAAAGGCCAGATTGTTCTTTTGAGGGCTCTCCTGTCCCCCTTCTAAAGACTTGCCCCAAAACTGTAGGATTTATTCTTTTGTAATGGATAAGTAATGAGTTACACTGGTGACCCCTGAGCATTTGCCATTCCACCTCCTCTTCCACTCTGCCTCCACACTCTTGTAACGGGACCTTGCCGCTCCGCAGCATCACCTTGCACCTGAAGATCTCATGCCCATCATCCCCAGCGATGACCGTCACCCGTGGAATGTCCTGCCCGGTACCGCAAGTCAAGATCGAGATGGAATCCGACTATGAGGACACGGACATGGACCCCCGGGACAGACACCGCGACATGAGCAGCGAGACGACCCTCTGAGAGCCTGAGTGGAGTTAATGGACGATGGACACTGCATTTGCAGAAGTTCTCTAGCTTGCCTGTGAACTGCTCTGATTGAACTTTTCTTCAAATGCCTCAGTTGCACTGTGAAATACGGAACCATCTAACGTACTTGAAATATTGTTTTTAGAGTCCAACTCAAGCGACCTTAAAACACAGATCAGTTTTGCGAAGAATGATACAAGCTAAGAACCAAAGAGAAATGAGGTTGAAGAATTATTTTCTTAATTAAATCAAAGTATATTTTAGGTAAATATATTTCTATTGAGGCGTACATAAAGTCTATGTTGTGTTTTGGCTTTTGGTCCTTTAGAGATCTGGATAAAATAGATGTAACTCTACGAAGAATTGTAAGAAACTGCACCGTTTCACGGATTCTGGGCCCAAGCACACGCCTCACTCTGTGGCTCCGCCTATCCACACCCCATCATTTCTCCTTTTTTTCCTGCTTTGAAATGTTCCACAGTTTAAATAAACAAGGAGAAAAGAAACAACCAAAAACTAAAAGAACAAAAACCTGAAATATTACTTTAGTACCATACAGTACATGAAATTGCACACAAATGCCTGCAACATTCATTTTGGCTGATGAAGACTTGTTTAACTGATTTGATTGCTAAATGTGTATCATGTGTAGTTGTGATGTAAAGTGATGCAAAGAAATGCTGGCTGGTTGAAGGAAAGGAGGACATAAGAGCCTCTAGTTAGCATTAATACTTTGGACACACCTGATTGAATGTATGTTTTTCATAATCTTAGAAACTTGTTGGTTGCATTTTACTGTACGGCAGTGTTCATAAGGCAACACAATACCTACGCAAGCCTTTCGCGACAACTGATATAAACCTACATTAACGTTAATAAAGGCTTATTTAAACAAGCATCAGGCTACTTTTTGCTATTTTTATGTAATTTAATTTCCCCTCAGTGAGTGTCATGACTTTTGACGCTTGTTGGAACAAGTCTTTAGAAAGGTCTATGTAGGTTTTGTCGTGTAGCCTTATGAACACTGCCCTTCGGTAAAATGACCAATAATTTGATGTAAAGGTTTATGCTAAAATGCTACAGTCCATAACTAAAAGTATGTGGACACCTGACCATCACACCTGTATGAGCTTGTTGGACATCCCATTCCAAAACCATGGCCATTGACAAGGACTTGCCCTCCTTTGCAGCTATAACAGTCTCCTCTTCTTCTGAGAAGCTTTCCACAAGATTTTGGAGGGAGTCTGTAGGAATTTTTTCCTATTCAGTCAGGTACAGAGGTCAGACACTAATGTTAGAAAGAAGGCCTGGCTCACAGTCGACATTCCAACTGATCCAAAAGGTGGTCACTGAGGTGGAGGGCAGGACTCTGTGCAGGCTACTGGAGTTCCTCCACATCAAACTCATCAGAACATCTTAATGGAACTTGCTTTGTGCACAGGGGCAAAGTCATGCAGGAAAGGGTCTACCCCAAACTATTGCCACAAACCTGGAAGCATATAATTGTCTAAAATGTCTTTGTATGCTGAAGCAAATACAATAACCTTCACTGGACCCCAGTCCCATTATCCCTCCTCCACCAAATTTTACTGTTGGAACTATGCATTCCAATAGGTAGCATTCTTCTGTCATCCACCAAACCCAGATTCATTCCATCAACCTGCAAAATAGTGAGGCGTGATTCCTCACTCCAGAGAACATGTTTCCACTTCTCCAGAGTCCAGTGGTAGTATGCTCTACACCACTCCAGCCAACGCTTGGCATTGCGCATAGTGATCTTAGGCTTGTAAGCAGCTGCTTGGCCATGGAAACCCATTTAATGAAGCTCCCAATGAACATCTTTTGTGTTGCTGTTGCTTCCAGTCGCAGTTTAGAACTCTGTGATGAGTGATGCAACAGAGGATGTGCGTTTCTCCACTCTTCGCTTCATGGCAAAGCTGTTGTTGCTCCTAGATGCTTCCATTTCACAATAGCAAGGCAGACATTTCACAAACTGAATATCCTATGACAGTGCCATGTTTAAGTTCACTGAGTATGCCCAATTCTACTGCCAGTGTTTGTCTATGGTACCGCTAACTTTGTGCTTGAATTTATACACTTGTTAGCAATGGGGGTGTCCATATACTTTTGGCCATATAATGACCCAAAAAAAAGTTAGTGTTAACTGTCTAGCGTTGATGGAACTTTCTCTGAATCATGGGTGTACAACTGTGTCATCATCTATATGGATGGGCCTAATAAAAATTTTAGGGGGCCTGATCGCTGTTGGCTCCTCTGTGCAGTTGCCTCCCCAGTGGTTATGCCACAGAGTAATTTCATACGTGTTATTTCATAGGGTTAGTGTTTTACTGTACTGTATATGCATTAAATACTAAATATTAAGAAAACACTTTTGGTGTGCCCAAACCTCTGGCTGGTATTGTAGTCTGAACTTTTTGTTTTTATTGGGTTGTGTACTGCATTTTTGCTGTATAGCTGTGTTGTATATATTTTCATCTGTATTTCCAAAAGGATTTTTTTTTCTTCACTGTATCGTCAATGTTTATTACAATGTACAATTATACACAGTGTATAATGCATATGGGTTATTACAATGGATTTGTTGTCCACTGACAGGGCAGCCAGAATACACAGCATCTGATTTATATAATACATACAGTATAAAGGTTATGCCTTTGATTTTTACTTCAAAGGCACAAAAACCAATCAGGCTAAAAAATGTACCTTCAGTTGGAGGACATGGTCTTTACTGATATCCACAATGGTGCATTAAAGTCACGTTAAGGCGCACGTCCAGCCAGAGTCGCTGGTCTCGGCGGTGAAGCCGTCCCCATAGCCCTGGCTGGGCTGCAGTCGAGGTGTCCGGCCGCACATTGGGCAAATGCGGTTCCTTTGACGAGATGCTCGCATCCATATGATGAGGTTCCAGCGCAGGCCTGAGGAGATGCGCAAAGCACCGTGCATCTGCTGCCCCCGGTGGAGAACAGCCTCCGCCACATGGTGCTCCACCTCCACACACTCTGTCTCACTCAGAGGCACCTGCAACACACACATGAACACACCTGTTCAAAAGTTTGGAAACATCTATTATTGTAGTAACATATGGGGCTCAATATGGCGGTAATAGCATTGCAATGATATTATACTGACCTGGTTAAACAGTGACCTGCATTACATCTTGACCAAAATCACTTTTGTCAGATTATATGGAACCTTGACTCATCCATCATTGCAGGCTTCTGTGATGTCAATATTGCAAATATTACAATATTGTGATTATAATGAATTATGATTTAATTCAGAATTATAATTTAATTCTGGTCAATTTTCTTAGAAATTCATACCGGATAATAACTTTACTTATGGATATTGATTTTATTAGAACTTCATTCTAGGAACTACTTTTATTTTAATTTATTTCTGGATGCTAACTTTATTGTTCCATTACAAATATCCATTTTATTCAAACTTCATACTAGATATTTATTTAATTATAACTTAAATCTAGTGAAATTTTATCAAAACTCATTCTGGGAATTAATTTAATTATGGATGTAGATTTTATTAGAAATTCACACTGGATAATAACTTTATTGTAATTTCATTCTGGATATTCATTTTATTAGAACTTCATTCAAATAAGCTTTGGGCCAGTAAGGCAAAAAGCAGACCCCGTTTTATATAATTGTAAACATTGATTCCAAACTTTTGAACAAAGTAAAAAGGTTAAACACACTGTTGTCCCTGTATAAACACTGTACATAAACGGTTGGGATTGTAAGTCAAGCTGCGTTTGTTGCCAATCTGCCCACTATGTTTCAGCAAAGCGTTCAGTGTCATTGTAAAGGTTTATTAAATTATATGCATTGTATAATCATGAAATAAACACTGTACTTGAAGGTCATCTGTGCTTATCTGTGTGTTCTGTACTGTTCCATAAGGAGTCCAAAGTTCTCTCAGGCCTTCAGAGTCAAAGCACGGTCCACTACTCTAACTTGCCTAATGTAACTCATCAAGGACTACTCTGTCCACTTATTAGAAACTCCTCTTTTGCAGCTCCACTGC
This sequence comes from Pygocentrus nattereri, assembly GCF_015220715.1. Lineage (NCBI taxonomy): Eukaryota > Metazoa > Chordata > Actinopteri > Characiformes > Serrasalmidae > Pygocentrus > Pygocentrus nattereri. Next base: position 29,986,425 of record NC_051230.1, read on the forward strand.
GCTGGTGTACAGAGACTGTGGCCCCTATGTTGATGCAGTTTCTGTTGGCCATCCTTTAGTCCTTCATCAGTGGTCAGTTCTTGACCACAGAGCTGCTCTTGTCAGGGATGTTTTTGGGTGGCGGTTCCCTCTCAACTCCAGCAACACCACTGTGTCTGATACTGATACACTCATACCAGCACCACATACACAATCATGTGCTCTCAAAAATGTCCTGTGGTCACAAACTGACCTATGATGAATGGCTTACGGAAGGGCTGGTAAATTGAGTACTTAAAGATGGACTACTGTCTGTTATTGTGCACCAATATGGTGGAACTATAAGGTAGGTGTATCAAATAAAGTGGCCAGTAAATGGAAGTGCAAAGGGGCTGGTTGTATGTGTTTCTAATCAAGTGGCCAGTTATAAATGTTTCTAATAAAGAGGCCAGTTGTAGGTGTTTCTATAAAGAGGCCAGTTGTAGGAGTTTCTACTACAGAGGCCAGTTATAAGTGTTTCTAATTAAGTGGCCAGTAATAACAGCTTCTAATGGATAAATGTATGAGCCCCACTCCTGTCTGCTCTCTGTACCTCTTTCATGTCTCCGAAGTACAGGTTCCCTTCCGTGAAGTCTTTCCCCAGAGAGGCATTCAGTGTGACCTCAGCGTTGTCGTAGTGATAGCTGAGGTCCAGGTCTTCGTGCATGGCATACTTCACCACGAAGGCCTTATGGCTGTCCAGCCACTCACCCCCACAATCCGGGTAGAGCAGTGAGCTCAGTGGCCGCAGGTAGCGCTCCCTCAGTGGGGTGATCAGACCCTCATCAAAGCCTAGCTCATCTAGCAGGATCTGAACAGGCAGAGCAGGTGTGATGGTCAGACTAGAGTCCATCCAATTAGGGATGCAATTAATAATGATTTCTTTCATTATTAGAAATACATGGTCAAAAGATCAAATGATAGGCATGAACTTCTACCCCATAGTTGTTCATAGTGTTTGGTCTGCCCTTCGGAGCCTCAGACTGCTCAAAGTGCTCCAGTTCTTCCACGAATTCCCTGCAGAAGTCCTTCGTAAAGATTGGGAAACGGTACACTCTGGGAGCTGTAAACATCAAAGAAAACATATAGCCAAACAAACCCATGAAGTCTTTGATTGTGTGCAATATTGGACCAGAAGCATCCAGACAGTCCTTCTAATGACCAACTTCAGCTACCCATTGCTGAGAGCTCGTATAATAAAGCATTGTAAATGAGCCTAAGATCACTGTGCCCAATGCCGGGCATGGCCTTCCCCCCAACACTGGCCTGCAGACAGTGGAGCTACATTCTCTGGAGAAATGGAGCTCCATCCAGTACCTTGGAGATGAGTTAGACCAGAACTGATCATCCAACATCAGTACTTGACCTCACTAATGCTCTTGTGGCTGAATGCAATCCTCGCAGCAATGTTCCAACATCTAGTGCTGGGTTCGTAACCCAGAGAACGTGAGCCCCTTGGGGGTCCCGACGTCTTCAAAAGGTTTCTCCCTCGCAAGGTCTTCAATGTAGGTTTGCTACAAGGAATCTTGCTGGAGATTTTCATACATTTGTCAGGCAAAGTGGTGCTTAGAGACGGTGCTTAATCGTGCAGGTCCTGACCTGTAGTGGCTAATAAGTGTATATACAATACTGATAAAGGGAAAGGACACTCGTACCTGCCTCTGAGTGAATTAGGTCCATGAGCCCCTCCTGACTGGCACCTTCAGTCTGACAGTATTTGGCTGCGTTTAAGAACTCCGGGCTCAGGTAAGATTCCTGCAGAGAAGGGAACAGCAGCCTTTACACATAGTTTACCAGTATCAGTGACCACTCTCCCAAATGTATTTAGATGATGAAGATCATTCCTACAGCCCAACATTCAGTTCTTTAAAAACTGTACTTATAACTTATGAGTCAAGCTCCGTTTCTATTAGAGCTCTAATAATCTATGTGATGGTATTGGTAAACCTGTACATACTGAAATGAAATGGAGAAATTTCCACACTTACAAGACTGTACAGCAAAAGTCAAGAGACATTCTAAACCTTCTACCTCATTCACTTTATTTACAGCTAAACATCTAGAGTTATTACAGTTGTTCGCTATTCTATTTAAATGGGAATTCCACCGATCAGTGGTGGTGAATGGCCAGACGTCTGAAGCCTCTAAAAGCTCTATATAAATGCTTATGAATACAGTGCCTGATGCCAGAGACACTGTTTTACAATGGTTTTGAAATTAGGATCTAACTGAAAAAAAGTTGTGAGGCAAAATAGTACCAAAAGAAAACATATTATGGATTATTATTATTCTACTATTTTACCATGATCAACATTACACATGAAAACTCAGAAAACCCGTGTTGGTTCACTGGTGTCTTTGGATAGTAAATAAAATGTCTATAACAGTGTTGTAGTCATGGTGACCCCTGGTTCCTATCACCACCACTGCAAAGAAATCTGAGTCTCTACAATCAACCATTTCACACCAAAACACTCTGAATGACCCTGTTTACATCTCAACTGCTGAATTATACAGAAATAGTTTGAAAAATGGTGGAATCTCTGTTTGATTAGCTAACATTTCCTTTCGATTTACATCAACAGGGACATTTTCCCTTGACAGGGTCTCTAAAAGTGTTGCCTAAAGGATGTGACATGGAATCAGGTCAACATTCATTTTCCAGGAAATTGTTCAGCGTGTACGGTTTCAGTTCTCGCTGAAAGGAATTTGTGGCTGTTCTCAAAGATGGAAAACTTTAACCAGTATGAATTACATTTTAACATATGCTAACTCATTTTTCATGTTAATGTCACGTGTTCAAATATCAAATATTTTTATTTTCCTGTTTAAGAATTTGCAATTCAGTTTTCACGAGCACAACATCAATTCTAACATGTATTAGTGTCTAAATTTATTTTCCCTCGTTCAAATCGAAGCTAAAAGCTGGCCCTAAGGTGCTCTGAGTGGTTTTACCTGTAAGTAGTAAACATGTTCATGAAGAGGTTTGTACGTTTCTTTAATGACCGCTTTCCTTTCAGCTGAGCGACCCTCGAGATTCTGGCGCCTCTCCACTTCTGCCTGGATCTGTGGGCACAAATGAGGGCCTAACCTTAACTGTCTGGCTTTGGTGGTCTCAGAAATAAAGTCTTTCTTCTCCTGAATGGACTCACTTTTTGGAGAACGCTGTTGAACTGGGCATCAGTGGCACAACCCAAAGACCTGAGGATCTGCATTGTGATGATAATAAACAGAGTTAAGTTCATTCTTCCAAGTTATCTAGAGCTGGAGAACCCGATCATGGAAGCCCAAACTCCAGCACAGCTTGGTGAATCTCTTGCCGACTCACCTACGTCACCTGGGAACTGTTTCCTGAAAACATCTTTGCACAAAGATGATCTAGCGAGCATCACACTGAACACTCGCTCTACCAGGTAAGATGACCTTAACACCAAGACGCTTTTGAGAAACTGGACACAGATGAGGTGGTACAGTACATGTGAACTGGGCAAGGACCAAACTGTGCTGAACTTCAGGCCTGTAAGAGAGGAGGACATCTGGAGATCCTGCCAAAAAAGGTCTTAGAAACCATTAAAAATCTGGCTGCTGGTGTTTTCCAATGGTCAGTGATGGTATTCTGTTTTCCTGATGGACACAGTGTAAAGCGTTCTAATAGTTTAACAGGTGCTCTGGGACTGATGAATTTTAAGGGTTTCTAATGGGATCTAAAGGGTGTCCTACAAGGTGGTCTAAAATGGTAACCTTTAAGCCAAACCCCATTAGAAAGCAAAGCCGTCAGGGTATGATTTTAATGGTTCTAATGGTCTATTTTTTCAGCAGGGTCATCATAATTCAAATTTCTCGTTCAAGGTGGATGAAATAATATAGACTAAATAAACCAAGGTTTTAGATTCATGCCCTTTACAAACAGCAAGAAACTCAACATAGAGATTCTGCCAAGTACAGAGCCCCTAAAGTGACATGGTGGTCTTTTTTAATAAGAAGGGGCCACCAATTGAAATATACCAATTGAAATTAATAAACATGCCACAAATTACTATATATAGGCCAAAAATCAACATTTTGAGGCCATAAATTTATATTTTGAGGCCAAACTTTACTATATTGAGGTCACAAATTAACTTTTTGAGGCTACAAATTGATGCCAACATTTACCATATTAAGGCCACAAATTAATTTATTGAAGCCCCAACTTAACGTTTTGAGGCCAAAACATTACTATAGTGAGGCCACGAATTAATATATTGAGACCACATTCTGCAATATTAAAGCCAAAAATTTACATTTTGAGGGCACAAAATAATATTTGAAGGCTACAAATCAATTGAATGAGGCCACAATTTGATATATTTAGGCCAAACATTAATATAATGAGGCCACGTATTAATCTTTTGAGGCTACGAGTTATGAGAAACTTAACTTGTGGCCTCTTATTAACTTTTTAAAATACCCCCATGTCCCCTTAGCTTTTCTGTAGGACAGGTCTGGAAAACGTCATGGAAACACGAGAAACTGAAGCTCCTCGCGAGGAAGAGCTGCAGCTCCACGGAAAACCCTCCTCTTACGCTCCGATAGTCTCTCCCGAACTGCTCCTCGGAGATGAAGCGGACATGCAGCCCGGGCTCCTCCAGGAAGATGTTGTCGGTGCAGAAGCAGCTGCAGCTGTAGAACCTCTGCATGATGTCCTGCAGAACGTCCTGCTAGCGCGCGTTCATGGTGTGACGCGCGATGTCACTGCTTTTTAGACTGAATTATCACCAGAAAAAGGTCAATTAGTGGAAAACCATGGATCTCTATCGACGTTTAGGGTCTCCAGCCAACTCCAGCCATACTGAGAGCGCTCCCCAGCGGCTGTGTCCCAATCTGCACTGTTGAGCCCTCGTAGACTCGGAGTCAACAATCACCGCTCGCGTTCAGTTCCAGGGCTGCATCTCAAATTGAAGACCGCATACTACACACTTATTCTTAATGGTAATAGGTGCTATATTCTGGCTTACTTTGTACAGCATTCAAGTGAGCGTGGAGTGTGTTGGACGTTACTAGGCCTGCTAGCCGTGCTGTGATCACCTTGTATTCATGCAAAAACAGATGCATTTTATTTTTGAGATTTGAATGAAGTTTAACAATCATGTTTTCTGCTACTGAGAACATCCGCTACCCCTCCGAGTCAACCTCAGGAGCCACATCCTTCCATAAGACTAAACAAAGTACATGAGTTCCTCTCTTCTGGTTTTGACCCGACGTATAGAACAACACCTCTCTGCTTTTTGATGAATACAGTTTCAGTTAAATTAATGTTTCTGGACTACTTTTTACGGAGGACGCGATATTGGACCGATTAGCTTGGAGCATGGTTGAAATACCCCACTGGAAAAACCAGCACAGTCCAGATTAGCTGGCCACCAGTGTATGTTCTGTTTTGAATGCTGGTATGCTGGTCAACCATCATGACCCTACTGCGTGACCAGCTAAACCAGCACCAGGGCAGCACTAAACAAGCATCAACCAGCTTAGACCAGTTCAAGCCAGCAGCGTACCCAGTTGTGTTTTTCGTTGAAGCATTTCCAAAGTGAGAGGGCTAAAGTCCCATAATTCATCGCAAGATGGTTTAGGAGGCAAGTCAGAGCCACAAATACCAGCCAGGGATGAAGAACATTGGAATGATTAAAAATAAATAAATAAATAATAATAATAATCATAATAATAATAAACACATTTAAATCAGTCAAACTGAAGACCACTATGCGTTTTATTATGGATTTACTTTCATAAACTTATATTTTTAAAAACTGCACTATTTTTAGCAAACCAAGGGAATTCTGTAGGTCCTCCCTACTAAGGGGACCTCGCGCTCCTCGTTCTCGGATTGAGACGGACCCCTGCCGCTTTGTTTTGTTCCGACGAATTTTGCGTCCGGGAGGAAACGCGACCGTTCAGGCTGCAGCACATACAAGCGTTACGGTCCCCACAAACCCACCAGTCGCGGCCGTCCTCGATAAAACATACAGGCCTTTTAAACTGAACTCGTCCATTTTAATATTTTATGGACCCAAAAAATGTTTATAAAGGTTTATTTTCGCCCGAGTGTTCGTGTGTTTCCCGGTCCGTCCACTGATGCCTTCCGTCTGTTGTGGCTGTGAAGGGTTTGATGGAGTAGCCCTTTATCTCCTCTCGGCCCATCCGGTCGGTTATGGTCAGACCTCCGTCCTCAGCGCGAAATGTTGAGTGTGGACGCCCTGCAGGTGGCCGAGGAGGAGGTGGTGGTGGTGGAGGAGCCGAGCTCCAGCCGGCTCGGCGATATCTACACGCTGGTGGCGGAGGGCTGCTACCCGCAGGCCATGAACCCCATCCGGAAAAAGAACCTCAAGCGATACGCGCAGAAGTTCATCATCGACGGTGAGAGTTCACCTTCAGTCTGAGGAACGGCTGCAGCTGAACAGCCAGCCAGAGCATGAAGACCACATCAGTGTTTCTACGCTCACTGTCCATCTTATCAGCTCCACTTACTACATAGGAGCTCTTTGTAGTTCCATCTGTTTCTCTGATACTTTGTTACCCTGTTCTTCAGTGGTCAGGACCCCCATGGACCCTCACAGAGCAGGGACTATTTGGGTGGTGGATCATTCTCAGCACTGCAGTAACATTGACGTGCTGGTCTGAGTGGATCAGACACAGCAGTGCTGCTGGGGTTTTTAAACACTGTGTCCACTCACTGTCCACTCTATTAGACACTCCTACCTTGTCGGTCCACCTTGTAGATGTAAAGTCAGAGATGAGAGCTCATCGGCTGCTGCACAGCTTGTGCTGGTCGTCCGCTGGTCCTTCATCAGTGGTCACAGGACGCTGTTGGCTGGGTGTTTTTGGTTCTCAGTCCAGCAGTAACGCCGAGGTGTTTAAAAATTCCAGCAGCACTGCTGTGTCTGATCCACACGTACCAGCACAACACACCAACACACCACCACATCAGTGTTACTGCAGTGCTGAGAATGATCCATCACCCAAATAGGACCTGCCCTGTGGTGGTCCTGCGGGCGTTGTAGGATACATTTGTGTAATGGTGAGAGAAACCTTTAGAAGAACTTCAAGCGCTTTAGTGTGGATACATGACTGGTTTTGTTTGTTGGTTCGTTTGTTTGATTAGCAGCCTAATGCAGAAAGAATCCACAAAGCTAACGCTGTTGCTCGGAAACCATTCATATTTATTAGCCTCTACATTGGTCAGAAGGTTTCTGGTGATTGTGTGATATTTGCCTAATGTATGCTGGGTATTGTAGTTTGAGACATTGATAGGTAAAGTGCAAAAACAAAGGATTTGAAACTGAATTTCACGTAACTAATGAAGAGTAGAGACGCCATACGGGGCTATAGAATATTAAGTGATACTTTTTTTTTTTTTATTTAAATCCCACAAACTTCCCCGTGTCTGTGTGGGTTTCCTCCGGGTTCTCCGGTTTCCTCCCACAGTCCAAAGACATGCAGTCAGGCCAATTGGACATGCTAAATTGCCCCTGGGTGTGAGTGAGTGAGTGAGTGTCTGCCCTGCGATGGACTGGCGACCTGTCCAGGGTGTATCCTGCCTTCTGCCTGATGACCGCTGGGATAGGCTCCAGCACCCCTCCGCGACCCTGAGGGAGAAGCGGCTTAGAAAATAGATGGATGGATGGATGGATGGAATCCCACAAACGGGGAAATTCCACCTCCGCATTTAACCCATCCGTGAAGTGAAACACCACATACACACACATGTGCTTTATCAGCAGAGGTTTTCCTGATACCAACAGATATCTCCCTGCCTGTTTGCGTGCCTTTAGATGGCCGGCTGTACTACGTGGGTCCGAAGAAAGAAGAGAAGCGTGAAGTGGTGATTGAAGCAGAGAGAAAGAGGCAGATATTCCTGGAGTGTCATTTTAATGAGCTCGGCCATCACCTGGGACAGAAGAAGACCGTCCACAGGATCCAGAGCAAGTACTATTGGCTTGGCATCGTGAAGGATGTGGTGGACTGGGTTGGTACCCTAATTAAGTTGATGTGTTTGCCCAGGAGGGATAGTGTAGGGATTTATACCACAGAGGGGAGGGCGGTTTGGTAAAAATCCAGCATATGTTTGATGTGAAGTGGTTAACTGTAGAGGAACTTGCAGACTCCGATTTCTTTACAGTGGTGATGAACCAGGGGTCACCATGTCTACAACACAAACACAGCCATTTTATTTACTATCCGAAACCAGCAGTGAACCTAAACAGTCTTCTGGGTTTTTATATCATCGCCGTCCAAAGAAAAACAAGTATCTCCGGAAGAGTAAGTTCTACCTTCAGCGTAAGTTAATGGAAAATTTTTTATTCTACGCAACTTTGGAGCATTTCTATTGGTCCATTTATCATGAAATATTCACACAATATAAAACAGCTGCTGAGCTCAAATGATGCAGAAGAGTGAACATGGAGATGCATGTTTTTCATTGGACAGCGACGATATGTAATGACAATGGTGGTCAAACAGTGATAAATCAGAAAAATTAAGTTTTATATGGAGACTATTTTTTACCTCACGATGCAATGTCCCTCTCCACCATGAATGGATTTAGCCTATTCATATTCATTTCACCTTTCAGAGGTGGAGGTCTGGTTCCCATCGCCACCACTGTGAACAATTTTTACCTGGCAAGTGTCTCCAGATTAGAGCATTTTGCGCCAAACCACCCTGAACGACTTCACGTTGTAACGACTGAATTGTTGTTTTGAAAAAATGGTGGAATTTCTGTTTACCAGGCTCCCAGTGACATACGATAACATAATCTTTCTCACTTTTCTTTGTTCTGGTTTTAGATCAAGTTGTGCGAGACGTGTCAACATGCAGAGCGTAATAAAAACATGGCGCGGACGGTTCGGCCCATTAAGGTGGATGGTCCCTGGGAGATCGTGGCAGTTGAAATAGTAGGTGAGCATGTGGACATGAGCTTAGCTAGTTTAATAAGTTGCGAGGCTGGAAATTCGTAGCATTTCTCAGTTTTGCCTTAACAACTTAAGTCCAACCTGTCCAGTAGGAAAGGAGCTGAGGGACAGTCCTCAACATGGGACTATAGTGATCTTGCTAACTGCTTTGTGAAAAAAAACCCAGGACTGGAACAGAATGCTTTTGACTTTGCTTGAAAACAGGTCCTTTTCCAAGCACTAGTCATGGTGGGAATACGCACGTCGTCATTATCATGGATTATTTTAGTAAGTGGATGGAGGCTTTTCCTGTCCAACAGAAAGAATCCCTCTGTGTTGCAAGATGCATTTCGTCATCCATTCACAGGTAATAAAAATACTTTGCCTCTTTTTTCCTCATAAGGCACTTCATGCCATTGGCAAATCGTGTTCATCGAGACGTCTATGTTTTCCAGGTACGGTTTAGCAAAGACTGTATTTTGCTCTCAGAATGGCGACTTCTGTGAACAGGTAAAACGCTTCCTAGTCCTAGTGGCTAAATCTTTTGAAACTTTGTTTGATTAAGGAGTAGTTTGGCTGGAAAAGAAACAAATTCACAGTTTTACCCTAAAAATAGGTGAGCCGAGATATGTTTGGTGTGTGAAGTTCACTTGCTTTAATTTCATACTGGAGCTTCAAGGCTAATGTAGCTAAGCCATTGACCAACTGTTACCATTGTGTTAACACATCTCAGTCATCAAACTCTTGCCTTAAACCGTGTCAAACCCTAATACACTTGCTTATGTGGTTTGTGTACAGTTTGTGTACAGTTTTGGCGCCCTGGTTGAATAATTGTATGGTGAAAAGCATTTTGTTGGCTTCACAGGAACTGAGTCAGGGTTAATAATTTCATATGTGGCATTCCAAGATCACTACCTTCACTGTTAGAGTTCAGTTTTTCCTTTCTTTTTTGTAATTTTTTTTTTTTACCAGAAACCAGAATGATTGACAAAGACAAGATAAAAATTAAATAAAAATAAGAAAAGAGAAGTGCATTGACCAAACTTCTTAAGATATTCCCAGACAGAGGACCAGATTCGCCAGAACTTGGGTGTTTGTTGACACGTCAAAAATTAGCTTCTCTAGAGGGAGCAAGGATGAAAGCTGAGAAACCAGTTCTGTTTTTTCAGATTGAAAAAAGCTGTGGCTGAGCTAAAATGTTGTTTATAATAGTAAAGGTGAACACAGTACAGAGTGGAGAAATCAGGGATTCAGTTGCGCACATACAGCATGTATAATCTCCATAAAAAGCACTGACCAGTAGAATGGGATGCTCTGAAGTTGCTGCACATGAGTCTAAGATCACCAGGCCCAATGCCAAGCATAGGCTATTGGGGTATAAAGCCCAGCAGCATTGGTCTGTGGAGCTATGGAACTGCACTCTCTGGAGTGATGAAGGTCCATCCAATGTGTTTAGGATGACTTTGTGATCCAGAGTGAGGCATCGAGCATCAGTACCTGACCTCATTAATGCTCTAGGGAATGAATGCAATCAAGTCCTCACAGCAGTGTTCCAACATCTAGTGTGAAGCCTTCCCAGAAGACTAGGATGGTCATTTCTGCTCATAAGCTTCCATTACTTGTTAGCTGCATTAGCCTTGCTACACTATAGAAGCCAACATCAAACACTAAACAGGTCTTGGCTGAATGGCTGCATTTGGGGTAATGGGAACTTTTCCTTTAATGTAATTCTTCCGTGTTTTAGGTGACTAAGCACCTGAGTGAGAGATGGAATATAGGACTGAAAGTGACCGCAGCAGACCAGCCACAGTACAACGCCCTGTATGACCGCAGTAACAGCCTGCTGAAAGAATCCATAAAGCAGGTGGTGGCAGAGAAGCAGGCAGAATGGGATGATTTTCTCGATCCGGTTTTATCCCTGTTCCGGACGTCTGTTAATCCCACAACTAAGTTTACACCATTCTGCCTGATGTTCAACAGAAAAGCCAGCATGTCTGGTGAGGTAGGTCACTACTGATGATCGTTATGTCTGTGTGAATGGATAAAATGAGCTTTTACTGAATGCATTTATTCCTAAACAAGTTTAAGTAAGAGTTCACAAGAACATGAAAGTCCTGTGATTTTTAAACAGAATTAATGCATTTTCCAATTTTCATGACTGACGTCCAATGAGAGTAACATTAGCTGAAGTTGGTTTCGACCAATGAGTGTATGTCATATATATCATGTATATTGTGAAGGAGAATCACTTTAAAAGCCATTTAAAAGCTGTATTTGAACAAGAGGGCTAGAATCACAGATTCCATCATAGCAACATAAAGTGCGCTGCATCTGGGCTTCAGCCTGCAATACTACAGATGTTATGAAGCGTAGGAAAATGTTGTTGACGGCATTACAAAATTAGTATATCAGTTCATAAAGAATTCAGTGAATCGGTTCCTAAAGAATTCCAAAGAATTCCATGAATCGGTTCATAAAGAATTACAAAGGATTGAGTGAATCGCTCCCTAAACAAGCAAATCGCTGTGAGGTCAAACCACTGTGTGTTCAGATTAGTTCTTTTTTTAAATTATATGCGTGTGATGAAATGTTATTTGATGTTTAATCCTTTTATATTTCAGGGATGTATTACATGTTATGCATTTTTTGATATTATATAGAATGTTATTATAGAATGATATCATTCCATTATTCACCTGTTATGATGGGTCTTTCTGTTCTTTCATATGAAGCTGGATCTGCTGAGCTATGAGCAGGAACCAGGCAGTTTTTCCCTCAGTGAGGAGGCAGAGGGAACCTTCCTCTCCGCCATGCAGGAGCACCAAGACAAACTCAGACAAATGGTAAGTGAGACGATGTATGGAATCCGATTTCTGCCACTGGAGAAAAATATATAGCCGTTATACACAGCTATTTCGTAAGTCGTGGTAATGACAAAGTTTTCCATAATTATGACTGACAAAATGAATGAAGCAATGAATAATAGGAAGAATTATAATAATAATCTAAATTCAATAAATGAATTCTAATAACTATGAAAACTCAATCAGTTCCTATTCCCTGCATGCAGTCAGTCCTTACCGCCCATCTGTCAGGAAGGTCAAGGTGCGCTGATGCGATGAACTGGTGATGCCGAGGTGATAATGTGGCTCAGTGATGGTAGTGGGGCAGTCCAGCTCGAAGGCAGCTCAGTAATAATAATACATGCAGTATTATTAGGGTACATGCAGGGCGTTGTGAGGCACAGTAGTCCCCAAAGAAAACAAATTTTTCCTTTTTTTACCACCAACACTAGGTATAAAAACTCAGAAGACTCGTGTAGGTTCACTGGTGGTAAATAAACTGGCTGTATTTGTGTTGTAGACATGGCAACCCCTGGTTCCCATACACCACCACTGTAAAGAAATCTGAGCCTCTACAATCAACCATTTCACACCAAACTGCTCTGAATGACTCGGTTTACATCTCAACCACTGAACTATGTCAAAGGTTATGCTTACTCACTTTGGATTGATTTGTCTGCTTCCTTTCAGGTGTTTTCTAACATGAACGCTGCTTATAAGGAGGAGAAGAAGAACGCCAAACGTCGGGGCAGGAACTTGTCGTCCATAACCCTCACCGTCACCGAACCTTTGTGCGCTTCAGATGAGCCTCCGTCACCGAAGAAGCTGAAAGAGGGCCTGTTCCTCACCTTTCCTGTTGACACGGTGCTCAGTACAGTCCAGGTCACGACGGACGACAGGAAAAACGGACTGGAATACACACTGCCAGGTTCTGATGTACACTGAACGGTTTACCAGTTGAGCAGGACACCAACGGTTTCTCAGCGAAAACATAGGTTGTGCACCATTGCCAGATAGAAAAGAGGAAAACACTGTGGACAGTGTGTTACTCTTGAGGTAACTGGTGGACGATATACAGTTAAAGTGAATTGTCTGGTTAAGGAGAGGTAAAGGATATAGGTGTACCTGGACCTGCGGAAATGATCTGTTGTAGGGAGTTCATGGCTTAATTGAGGTCTGACAACAAGTCTGAGTCGATCTTTGAGTCCCATAAAGGTCAGCACGACTGTAAAGTGGTGGTGTTTGCCAATACAGTCATCTTAGCATAGCATTTCTGGAAATTAAGCACATTTAAAGGAGCATTCTGGCCTAAAACTAGCATTTGATACATCATTGATTCTGTTGTGTAGTATTCAGTCTGCCTACTTCAGCCAGAACTCTCAATTTTGTGCCCTTTTCGTCAATTTTTTCTCATGACAGTAGCTAATATGTGCTATGCTCATACACATTATTCAGTAAAGACATTCTCACTGTTAGCATAGCATTCAGGAAAGAGAACATGTTAAGCATCCGTCCCAAAGCGGTTATAGTTATACAAGTTTCTCCCACCTTCACAACACATCACCAGAAGGGTTTTTAGGCTGTAAACCAGAAAATCTCGATGTGAGCACTGTGGGCACCACTCAAGGAGGCAAGTAGGCATGTTTACAATCAATAAAGCAGCGGTTACATTATTTATTTCAGCCAAAGCGGCCCTGTAAGACCTATTCCAACGACTGAAGTGGAAATGTCACTCTAGCGCTTGTCTGTTCAGGGCTGAGAACTTAAAGCAGGTTATTATTTATGACCAACGGTTAATTCATTCAGCTCTTAACACGGATTATACTTTAGCAGAGCTTTGTGTCAGGTTTGCGTCAGTTCACTGAGCTCTGAATTAGTTATCTTTTTCTCCTCAGCAGGTCTCGCCTCATACGAGTTGACTGGTAAGAGACTTGTAGCTTTAAACGGGAACTTCGCTGATCTGTCAAAATTTCTGCGTGATTAAAGGGTTAACTGTCCAAAAAGTCATTCAGGGTGGCCTGATGTGAAATCCTTCATTCTCTGGACACTTGGGGAGTCGGAACTGTTCACGGTGGTGGTGGTGGTGGTGATGGGAACCAGACCTACTTTAAATCCATTCATGGTGGAGGAGGGATACATGAAGGATGTTTGGAAAGAAAACATACTTTTTTCAGATTTTCCACTATTTTATCATCAGTATTACATATAAACACCCAGAAGACGTTCACTGGTAGTTTACATAGGAAAAAACGGCTATGTGGTGTAGACAGCAGGAGCTCTGGTTCCCGTCAGCACCTGCTGTAGAGAAAGTGTGTTAGTAAGTTTTTCTACAGATGAAATAATATTTCACCTCAGAACCACCCCGAGTGACCCTGTTTACATCTCAAGGACTGAATTCCCGTTTAAGGCTAGTCAATGCTAACACCTCAGCTGCTAAACTGCTTTAGAATAGCTTTATTTTGGTTTTTTTGCCTTTAAATGTTTTACACCAATGTTAAATACCCATTTTCACTCACATGTTAAAGCTTCTTTTGTGTTGTTTGTAAATGGACACGGTTTTTTTCTCAACATCAACGGACGGTTAACTGCTAATGATGTAACGCCGAGCTCTGCTGTGGAAATCAGCGCAGCCGAACACACAGGATGGACTGTTGCCACAGAAACGGCCTGTCTTGCGTAAGAAAATGGTTATTAGTCAAACTTCAGCTTGATAAAGCTGCTTATTCACACAGTCTCCTGTCAATAATTTACATTCATAAACGTCACTCGATGTCCAGCGCGAAACGGCGGTTTCCTCTCGCTGTGCTAATTTAATGTATTTGGCGATAAGGGGCTGTGTATGAGGCGGGGGGCGGGGCGGGGCCTCGGTCTTTTCCTATTGGCTTAGAATGCTGTCAATCACTAATGGGTCCCGTCTCGGTCATAAAAAGTAAATAGCAAGAACGGGAAAAGTACAGAAAAACTATAAATATGACTAAATATGACTCCAGCAAGTGTGGAGATATGGATTAAGAAAAATAAAACATATTTATGAGCTCTTTCTTCACGCTACTATTAATTTAAAAATAAAAGCGATGGATTAAGAGTCCTCTTGACGCTTTGAAGGTGTAATTAAGTTTTGATGATATTCGAGCAAAGCACAAATTAATAAAGCAATATTTAAGCACATTTCTCTTTTACAGTCGAAGAGTGCTGGTATGTCCGAGTGGAGGTCTGAAAATATGTCACCACTGTAGTGTAACATAATTGCTGAGATATGATCTACGTGGTCAAAAACATTTTTTATTTGTCTAACAAAGGGGGTGTTAAGCACTAAATAACAGATATTAATTTTTATGTCTAAACTCCACTCGCAACAATGTATATCACGAAAAAAAGAGAATATTTATGGAAGTGTCTATAAATATTTTCCACACCTGAAATACAAATGTTTATGAGCTCTAAAACAAGAGATACTTTATAAAATACATTAAATTAAGCTCTTTTTATATTTAATAAAAATATATATTAAAAATTCCTGTTAAGAAAACTTTCTATCAAGAAAGAAAGACGCCTATTGCCCGCAGGACACGCCCACTTCTCTGATGACAGCCCAATAGGGCTGGAGTTGTGGCTGTGTTGGCGCGCTCGGGGCGTGGTCCTGGCTGAAGTGGATGATCTGATTGGAGCGGCTGACGCGGAGGCGGAGCCTGCTCTGTTTATTTACCTTCGGGAAGTGGAGCTCAGGCTGTCAGATTTTAGTGTTAAGGCCGCTGCTGGAGACGAATATCCTCATATAGACTCCTGTACATTCACTCCTAACCGCGTTTACAAGCGACAGTGCTCCGGATTCACGGCGAGTGTGTGAAATGTGCTGCTCGGCGCCTTTAATGTGGTTTGGAGAAGGAATCTTTTAAGCCCTAAGCATCGCGAGGTCGTAGCGAAGGCTTGTTACGGAGTGCGCATGCGCGGAGCTGACTGGAGTTGCCGGCATGTTGTTAGACTATAATCTTAGTATCTTATTTGTGTGCTGCTGTGAGACTAACAACAGGAGATCTTTTGGTTCTGGCACGGGTTTTGGATCTTTTGGTTCTGACACTTAAGATATGAGGCCAGGCTTGAGATCCAGATAAGCTACTGTAGTTAAATGGGACCAGACAGTCAGGTTATCAGTCAATTTGTAATACTGTCATTCACTGTAAGCCACTCCAGCAGAGAAGATGAGAGTTTGGGTAGCTGTCGGTTGCAACCTGGCCTTCATCCTTGTGGACACTGTAATCAGCACTGTCCTCTATGTCCAGGGGTCTACCGCTGATGTATTTGCAGATGATGTCCAAGATTTTGACATGCACCACTCCGTCCTGGACCTGTGGGGAACCCTCCTTGTCCGCGTTTGCATCCTCCTCGGTGGCTCCATCGGGGTGGTCTGGAACAAAAGCGACGGGCCTAAAAGAGCAGCCTGCCTGGACACGCCGGTGGTTCTCACAGGCCTCGTCATCTTGACCTATGCCCTGGCCAAGCTGCTGGTGTTCTCCGAGCAAGATGACCTCATGCACGACCCGTGGTTCCTTGGACTCTTCTTCTGGACGGTTGTGGCCGCTCTTGCCACCATGTTTCTCTGGAAGCTTCTGGCCACGTTGTCGGACCACGGCGTCGCAGACAGAGAAGAGAGCGAAGAGAGGGAGCAGCTGGTGGACGAAAGAGATGAGGGGGAAGAGGAGGAGGGAGGGACGAGTGGAAAGAGAAGGAAAGGGGCGAAAAAACAGCCGAACTCCGGGGCCACTTTGGGCCAACTGCTGTCGTACTGTAAGAAAGACACTGGGCTGCTGACCATCGCCTTCTTCTTCCTCCTTCTGTCTGCAGTGTGTAAGTGTCAATAAGTGATGCTTTCAAGGACTAGTTTGACAAAAAGATGATATAAAATCTGCAATGTCTCATATCAGATTTTTGTCAAACTAGTCCTTAAAAGCATATATAATACACATAAATCACTTTATAGGCAGCATATTATAAAATTATAATATGCAGAGTTCACTTTTTACCTCAAGTATTTGACGTTTGGTGTCTGAAGTTAGTTTTTGAACTGGAGCTACGAGGCTAATGTAGCTAACAAGTAGCTAAAAGAAAGAATTAGCTATGCTAATGTTCTTTAGTCCATTTTTCATGAGAGCGGTATGTCATACAGGGTCAGAAGCAACTTCCACAAGTCTATTACAGTCTACTTAAAAACTCAACACGGTTTCTTGTTGTGGTGGTGATTGAGGAATGCAGTTAGCACAATGCTAATTGGTGCAGTATAAGCTTCCATCACTGGTTATCTGCCATGGAAAGGAGCAAACTTTAGCCCCCTAGCATTGACTGTATTCGGGTGAGGGACTTAGTCAGTGCTAATTACAAATAATTAATGTTTTATTACTAATTACAAACGAATTCAGCACAATTACTTTGTGTAGTAACAACGGTGACATCACTTGGTTCAAGGCCCAGCAATACATACAACACAATGCAATAAATAAGCAGAACAAGACCTTATAGGACTGGCAGTAAGTTGTGTAAATGTAAGAGTGAAAATCAGGCTTGAGTAGATGAACCGTGCAAATTATATGGCCCATACCGGGAATGTTTGAATCGTCCTTGAGGGGTGTTTGTTGACAGTTTAGAGAAAGAAGATAGAATCTATATGATCTAAAGACCCGTGTAATACATTTTTTTCACTTTTTGATATATAATACTTTATAAAATGAACGCCACGTTTCAAAACACACCGTTCGCTCTTCAGTCCATATAGTCCATATATGGAGACTATGGGGTATAGGATGGCCCTCACTCTCCCCCTTCGCCAGAATGCTAGTCTGTTAGCTGATGTAGCAGAACTGGCAGTTAGCATTCTTCTCCAAGCACGTTCAGGTGTCCAGTGAAGTAGCGTTAGCAGAGAGGATGCGGTGGCTGGTTTCACATGACTCGAAGGCAGCTTGTGTTTGCCCTCCTAGTGCTGGTGGTATCATGTGATTAAGGGAGTTCTTGGGTGGAATTGGATACGATAAATTCTAAAAAAATATTTCTGAGCTTATGCGGTGATGTCCGTCAGAGAAGCAAGCTGGTTTTTGAGGCAGTGCCATCTGTGGGGTCCCATTAAGAAGTGTCTAAAATGTCATTAATGAAAGGCAGTTAAGGGGAACCGTGGAAGTCAAGGATAGTGCTGGAACACCCAGAAAGCTCCCAGACAGAGCTGCTCGTATGTTGACCAGAACGGCAAAGCACAACGCCCACATGACAGCAGAGACCTGCAGGAAGATTTAGCTGACACAGGAGTGCTCTCACAGTCGACCACAACTGTAATCTGAAAGGAAAGGTGATCAAAAGGAAATCTTAGACTTCTGAAGTCAACTTCTGCAAAACATCTTCTAGATGAGTCAAAGGCATTTTGCAAAGTAGTGCTGTGGACATATGAAGTAAGTAATAATTACTAAAATAACAGCATTTGATGAAAAGAACACCTTGCTGACTATTATGCATCGGAGGTGGATAACATTTTTTGGTAAATTTGACAGTTAAGAAAATAAAGCTGAAAAAAGGCTGCCTTCTATAACAAGACAATGATCCAAAACATCCCTCAAAATCCACCGTGAACTACTTTAAGAAATGCAAGCTGAAGCTTTTTGGAATAGGCCTTTCTGTTCCTTGACTTAAACATCACCGAAAAACTGGGTAGCTTTTAAACACGCAGTGCATGCAGGAATATAAAAGAGTGGAAATTTGACCTGGAAATTCTTGTAGTCAAAGAGGAAAAAACCTCCGACCAGAATGTGAGAGTGGTTTACCACCCACAACATCAACTTCAGAGCTCAGTGAATTTGATAAGTAGAGTAAATTTAGGCTTATGGTGAGATCTGCCTTTAATACATAAACTGAGAAAACGTGAATCCAAGATCTTAGTTACTCAGTACTTCTGCTTTTCAGCTGTTCACTGTTAAGTTGCATGGGATCATAGTATTGCACCTGTGTTGCCACAGTCATTTCTCCTTCACATTTATGTGCACACAAAATGCATAGCTTGTCCCTGTTGCACATTCAGGATGGTGAGTTTGGCAACCACTACCTTACCTCACTTAACAGTCCTTAGCACTATGACTCCATACAGTATATGTTCCTTATAGCGATCGCTCAGCAAAGAAAAAATCCATATATACTAGTAATACCCAGTGTAGCTAACAAGTAATGGAAGTTTATGCCACCCCGGTTAGCATTGCTCAAACTGCATGCCTTCACACAGGTAGACTTGCTTACGTGGTTTCTGGCACTGTTTGACATGGTGTTATCTATAAACATCGACAAACGTGCAGACAAAAATCAAGATTGCTACTTTTTTTTAGCTATGCTAACCTACTTTTGTCCATGTTTTGTAGGTAACTATGTCATACAATGTCAGAAAGTCTTTAGGAAATTTTAACTTTTGGTTTATCTTGTTCTTAATGGATACCAATGTTGCTAACTGTTACAGAGTTGCTACAAAATGCAGGTAAATCATATCAGACCCCACTAGCTTCATTTCCTTGTTATGCACATTTTTATGTTTGAGTGAAGCATTCCTTTTAAACCAGTTGAACAACTTAATTTATCACGCTAACCAGACCAGGTCAGCGTGATCAATTAAAAAAAGGAAAAAACCTGGGGTGGGGCAACGTCTTGAATGTCTTAAATAGGCAGTGCACTGGGTATAAAAGCAACATCCAGGAAACACAGAGTTCTCTATGAGCTGGGATTGGTCGAGGCTTGTCACGTTGCAAAAAAACATGTCAGTAAAAAATGTGTCAGTAAGTGTTTGCAAAGATTTTAGATATTTCACCCTCAACGATGCATAATATTAGCGAGTGGTCCAGAGAATTTGGAGAAATCTCTGTGTGAAAGATGAGTCTGAAAACCACAAGTGAATAGCCATGAGCTTTGATTCCTCAGGTAGCACTGCATTATAAACCAGCATGCTTCTGGGGATATCACCACATGCACTCTGGAGTACTTTGACAAACCGTCAAAGCACTGTCTGTTGTTGCATCCACAAAGGCAAGCTAAGACTGTACTCTACACAGTGGCAGCAATCCATCAACAACATTGAGAAACACTGCTGAGTTCTCTGGGCTGGAGTTCGTCTGGAATGGAATGGTGTACAGTGGAAATGTGCCTTTTAGACACCGTCTTTTTCTTCTTCCGTGCTTAGTTCAGCATGACAGCAGCGAGAAGCATTCTGCAGTAACTTTCTGTTATTAGCATTTCACATACTCTCCTAACCTTTTTGGAACTGGGCTTGTATTTTTCTGTCTCTCTAGGTGAGTCCTTTATTCCCTATTTTACTGGAAAGGCCATAGATGGTATCGTGATTCATAAGAGTATGGATTACTTTGCCAAACCCATGATTATTCTGTCTTTGTTGGCCCTGTTCAGGTAAGTGCAACAGATTTTTCTCATTCCAACATTCATTGAGTCATATTACGCTGATGGATTGAATTATTTGTAAAGCAATATGAAGCTTATAACTTGAATAAATCATCACACACTTGCCTCAAACTATGTAGACAATATCAATGCAACTCGATTTAAGTTTGTCATACAGAATGACAGAACATGTTCAGGCCATTTTCAGGCATATGACATAACAGTATGTGACCAAAAGTATGTGGACAGTACATTTTAATTGGTGTTTTTGGCTGTTTCAGCTAGTACTGTTTTATCTATTAATAACAGGTACATGAAATCAAGTATACAGTTATGAAATGTCCATAGACAGACATTGGCAGTAAAATTGCATTGCAGAGCTCAATTAATATGCCACTGCCACAGGATTTCACCTTTCCAGCCAGTAGGTTCATCTCATTTCTGCCGTGCTAGAGCTGCCCTTGTCAACTGTAAGCGTTATTATGAAGTGGAAAGGCCAATGGTTTGTACGCTTTTAAAAATAAAGGTGTGAAACTATCACTGGGGTGGTACCTATCTCAGTACCTGGGAGCATAATTGTACCATAATCCAATGAAATTATATTTGCCATGTTTTCAATCTGATGGACTAATCTGGGTTTAGCAGATGCAAACCTGGCTGAATCCAGAGTGCTATCTCTAAACTTTGGTGGAGGAGGAATAATGGGCTGGGGCTGTTTTCCATTGTTCATATTGGACCTCTTAGTTACCGTAAAGGGGAGTTGTGATCTAGTCTGGCTGTGCAGCAATAAGGTGTCCGGATGTCATTCATTTTCAAAAAGAGTTGGTGATTTCCAGCAACAGGAGATGGCTTGAATGTTGGCGACTCGACGTGGGCAAAGTCTGCAAAGCGACAAATCTCAATGTTTAACTTTGACTTTAACTAAGGTGTTAAACGATATGCCGATAATCAATAAAAATGAAGGATTAAGTAGCGTAGTATGCACTTCATCTCCACCAC
Organism: Pygocentrus nattereri; assembly: GCF_015220715.1. NCBI lineage: Eukaryota > Metazoa > Chordata > Actinopteri > Characiformes > Serrasalmidae > Pygocentrus > Pygocentrus nattereri. Next base: position 30,007,624 of record NC_051230.1, read on the forward strand.
CGTGATTTTTATTTTTATCATTTCACTTCTGCTTGGCGTTAGTGAAACCACAGAGAGATCAGGGATTTTGGGCAACAAGAGTTGAGAAGTTGCTGCCAGTGTGAATGCAGGGTAAGAACACAGAGACTGTAACATGAATCTCACATTAACTCTGGTTCTCTCCTCAGTTCTGTGGCCATTGGGGTTCGAGGAGGCGTCTTTTCCTTGACGTTCGCCAGACTGAACATTCGGCTACGTGACCTTCTGTTCCGGTCGCTGATGCATCAGGAGATAGGCTTCTTCGATGCTAACCATACAGGTAGAGTATTGCATTGTGGAACAGTAAGCTTTGTTCTTCTCTACGTTACTAAAAGATCCGGAAACTGGTACTCTATTTTTCCTGTTTTTGTGGGTGTATATAATGACAGCAACTGCTGAGGGATTCCTGAATGGAGCCTTAATCTGTGGATGCAACATAAGTCGTTTTTGCGAGTTCTTGTTTTGAACACTTGCTATTAGACAAGTATGGCATGCACCCATTCCCCAGGCCCCAATGACAACCGGAAGGGTGCCCCAGAGGTTGGACTCTGGACTCATGCGCCATCCCCCACTCACTTGCAGTTCTTCTCTTCCCGTCGTCCTCGTGGGGCTTTGTCCTCGCTCAGGTTTTGAGCCCTGCTGTCCAGCTGGGTCTCACAGTCATCACTGGGGCCTGGTTTTCCTAGGTGGTTGCTAAGCTGTCCTAGATGGTTGCTTGGGTGTTGTTCTGGTACCCCAAGATACCACGCTAGGAGTTGCTGTGGTGTCCCACTTGGTTGGTAGGCTGTTGCTAGGTGGTTGTAGTGGTATTCCAGGTAGTTGCTAGGGTGTCACTGGGTTATTGCTGTGGTACCCAAGGTGTGGAAAAAGACTAAGAAGAATATAAATAGTGTTGTACAATCAGTAATTAAAGCATTGTTGTTTTGTCTGTTTTTTAGATTTTGTAGACTAAGACATTAGTGCTTTAGCTTCAGTGTAAAAATCTAGAAGCAAACTTCACACACCTGCCAAACATGTCCTGAGTGATCGACTACATTTAGGGTTTTCCAGGGACAGTATATTTGAATTTGAACTGAACTATTGCTTTAAAGCAAGGCTGCTGATTAAAGATCAGTTGTTGTCTTTACGTTCTAGTGAATACTGTGGCTTGAAAGGGGATCTGAGCTAAAGTCAGCATGAATACTTTGAAAAGCTTGATAAACTCAAGTCTTTGGAGCAGTATGAAATATGAATGGCCTTGTACGGTCACTGTATCTTACCAAACGATACCTCAAATGTAGTCAGTCAGCCAATTCATGTCTGGTGTCTGAAGTTTTCTTCATCAGTTATGCCCTGGAGATACTGGCTAATGTAGCAAACAGCTAATGGTAGCTTATACACCACCAATTAACATGAGTATAACAACAAACTGCCTACATTTTATTTTTATAGATAAAGACTGTTTATAGACTGTAGCAATTAAGGAATCAGGACAAAATGATCAATAAATATAGATCCTTTAGGACATTTAGGTCTTTGAGAAAAGCATATTCAGTATATTTTGGAGAGTTTTCATTTGAGCCAAAGGGGGGCGCCAAATCCATAATTTAAAACATTACATGAACCCATGGCTCATGGTTGCTGCTGTAGTATGTTCACTCATTTTCATGGTCTGAGCTGTAGCCGCGCCTCAAACTCCACAGCTTTAGCAGAATGGGCGGTGGGTCTCACTGGCTGAAATAAAGATACAAATTTTGTGGCCATTTCTGATCAGTGAATCCAAGTCTTTGTCATCTTTGTATGAATGTTTGATAAAAAGCACATCAGAGTAAAAGTTTTTTATTCTACTACTATAAATGCATTGCTACTGTATATCGATCAATTATGAGTGATTCCAGCTCTAGTCAGAAACCTTGTAAGCAAGTCTGCCTTTATTTAACAGCTCGACACAGTTTGAGTGTGTGATGACACAGGCATGCAGATAGCACTGTACTATTAGGTGGTCACTAACTTTTTTTTTTCCACCATTTAATTATGCAGACATTTTGAAATGTCACTTGAAATGCTCTTTTAATGTTTGAATATCGGAGCCAAGAATGCCCATCTAGCTACAGCGCTTCCTTGTTGGCTTTGCAATTGATTTGCGACTCTCTTTGTAGGTGACATCACGTCTCGGCTGACCTCGGACACCACAGAGGTCAGCGACCTGATCTCCCAGAACGTCAACCTTTTCTTGCGCAACTTTGTCAAGGGGGTGGGCTTCTTGATCTTCATGTTCAGCATGTCTTGGAAGCTGTCTCTCGTCACTCTCATGGGCTTCCCTTACATTGGTGTGGTCTCCAAACTCTACGGCGACTATTACAAGGCAAGTATGAAAGAGCAGAGAGGAGTCGGTTTTGTTTTAGGTGGTCAGGAAACCTGCAAACGGTGAAAACACACAAAGTGAATATTACTGTTCTAGGGTTCTAACAATATACAATATAAGGTGGAACGTTCTCAGCACTCCGGTAACACTGACGTGGTGGTCGTGTTTTAGTGTGTGTTGTGCTGGTCTGAGTGGATCAGACACAGCAGTGCTGCTGGAGTTTTTAAACACCTTAATGTCACTGGTGGACTGAGAACAGTCCCCCGACTAAAAATATCCAGCCAACAGCGTCCTGTGGGCAGTGAGTGGACACAGTATTTAAAGCTCAGCAGCACTGCTGTGTCTGATCCACTCAGACCAGCACAACAAACATTAACACACCACCACCACGTCAGTGTCACTGCAGTGCTGAGAATGATCCACCGCCCAAATAGTACCTGCTCTGTGAGGGTCCATGGGGGTCCTGACTACTGAAGCACAGGGTAAAATGGGGCTAACAAAGCCTGCAGAGAAACAGATAGACTACAGTCTGTAGCTGTAGAACTACAAAGTGCACAGTTTCTATTTTTAAGTTTTACATTGGAAAAACTAAAACATCTAATATAAAATGTGCCACACCTTTTTGCGCAGGACACATTTTGTTTTATTCCCCTCCAAATCTGTCCATTTCAGTGAATAAACAGCAGTTGTGCATTAAAATGTGCAGAACTGTATTCTTTATGGTGTGTACATGATACAATTTTACAATGTAGGCTGTACTTTTTGTGCAGAAATTAACCAAAGACGTCCAGACGTCGCTGGCGCACGCCAACAAACTGGCTGAGGAGACGATCTCGGCCATGCGGACGGTGCGGAGCTTCGCTAACGAGGAGCAGGAGTCCAACTCGTACTACGAAAGACTGCTGGAGGTCTTCAGACTCAACAAGAAACAGGCTCTGGCCTACGCCTGCTTCATGTGGTCCACCTGTGTGGGTATCATGCATTGATTTAGGAACAAATAACAGCCACATGTGATATATTCATAATTACTAAATGAATATTCATGAAGTAAAATATTTTCTATTAACTTGCTTGTCTGTTCAAAAATGTGAAAAAACAAAAAATATCAAGAATAAATATATAAATGTAGTATATTAATGATCTATAAAAATATGAAAAATATTTTTATGTGCAATTAATGTTAATTTGCTGAATTTACCATACCATTTTTTGGTGTTTTTAGTTATTTTTCTGATAATTACAAGTTGACTGTTACAGCTTTGAAACACAATTGTTGAGACTCTTTTTTTTCTGCCCTTAACAGTTTATTTTTGTGTTTTGTATATGAAGCTTTAAGTAGAAAGTCATTGTCTTATTATGAAACCAGACATAATGATCTACAGTTAACACAGGGGGCCAAGCACTGCGGTATTTCCTCAGCCATTCTGTTCACCATAAATTCCTGCACGAAACAAACGTGCTGTTCCATAGTTTCATACAGTCACATCTCCGTTAAGTTTAAGGTTCTTGGGGTTAGAACTATCAGTGCTGCGTCAGAAGGTTAGCATTAGATCCAAGACTATTGTCACGTCAACGTCATTTTCATTCAAATAATCCCACGCAAAACCTCCATGTCTGTCGTTTTAGATTTCGGAGCTGGCTTTGCAGGTGGCTATGCTGTTTTATGGGGGTCACTTGGTGATAACAGGTCAGATAAGTGGAGGAACCCTCATTTCCTTCATCGTCTATGTGCTGGAACTGGGCGAATGTCTGGAGGTCAGTGTTTATTAGTCATTTATGTAATATTATACTGCATGGAATGCATATGTTTTTTTGGTGTCCATGTGTTAATGGTCATCCTTGTTGGAAGTGTGTCTATAAATGTGTATATGCAGCCAAAAACAGCTTATTGAAGTTCTCGGTTATTCGGTTATTTTCACTTAGAAGATCAAGAAAACACCAGGGGTGTGCAAAGTTTGGCAGAGTGTATATTGAGTGTATTACGATGCTCATTTTTCGATCTGCCTTGCAGTGCATAGGAGCGGTGTATACAGGCCTAATGCAGGGCGTAGGGGCAGCGGAGAAAGTGTTCGAGTACATCGACAGGAAACCCAAGCAGGGTCTCGATGGCCTCGAAGCTCCTGACTCATTCAGTGGCCTGGTGGAGTTCAAGAACGTGACGTTCGCCTATCCTACAAGACCTGAGATGGCTATCCTGAAGGTATTGGTTCTGATGTGGGCAGGACATTTGAAGTCAAGCTAAAAGCTGCAGCTTCCATTTAAGTGTTTGATGGTAAAGGACTAGTTTGATAAAGTTACACCATTTTTCACCTCAGCCTGAATGTAGTCAGTCAGACATGACACACGTCTGAGGTTTGCTTCTTTATGGTACATGTACATTGAGGACATTCCCAGCAAAGTCCAATTGGAATTTAGCCTGGCTAGGTCAATGTTTATGTAATCGATCAGCATAGTATGTAAGATTATTCCAACATTTTCACAAACGTTGATTCAACTGGACAGATTTGGCTTTGGAAGAAAGAGGTCAATGATTATCATTTGCTGTCAACATGACACTTTCAGTCTATTAACATCCAAGTCATCTTCTGCCCTATCATGTTTTCAGTTGTGGAGGGAAAAAGTCTGTGTTTAAATATACAGGGTAATGAACCTTTGCCAAATTTGAATGATCACATCCTCCAAATTTACCTCACCCATCCAATCATACACACTGGGGCTGGTTGAGAAAATGCTTGCCTTAAAAAATGTGTGGACAACGAGCACCACAACCATCTAAGCACTGGCTCTATCTTTGAGAATTCGACCCCGGTGATGCCCCAGCCATCCGCATCTGGATGTCCAAGAGAGCATAATTGTCCTCCCTCTCTCTGGGTGGGTAGGATGCCTCCCACCACCACCATCTATTAGCGCAATGGTGCAACCAGCACATGTCTATTAGCTAGGGCTGTGAATCTTTAGGCACCTCACAATTTCGATTACGATTCCGAGGCTGCGATGCGATTATAAAACGATTATCGATGCATCTTTTTTTTCTATACAGGATTTCTATTTTCCTACTGTCTGAGGACTTGGTAATATTTTAACATTACATAAATACATTATGGATCACTACAAATACTTTGCTTTAAATATCTAAAATATCTTCTATTAATCTTCTATTAATAAATCAAATGGAAGTGATGTGGTAAGTGAACTAGAAGGTGCTCATTCACTGCTTTTGTTTGGAGCACATAAAGTAAAGAAGCGCGAAAGCCCTGGTTCAACGACTGAGAACCGGCATGAAGATTGCAGGTCACATAGCGATGAAGTCTCGCCTCACTAGCAGCTACGAAAAGAGAGAAATTGAAGGCGAACATTTGGAGACGAAAGGACTTGTTCGCATTTATAAAGGTTTTCTGGTACGTTAAATCTGCAACGAGAAACTGTCAAACACTAAAAAGTTGCGAAGGTGAAGTCGCCTCTCTTTCGAATTCTCCCGGTCCACCTTAAATATTGCAGCAGTTACATTTGAGGCCTCAGGCAGAATTTAAGGTGGAACAGGAAAATTCTAACGAGATGCTGGAGAATGAGAAGCAACTTCAGCCTCGTAAAACAGCCGAACGTTGAGAGACATTTTACAAGAAACTGTTCCAGTTTTGAGGAAAGGTTTTCTGGCGGAGACGGGTGGAAAGTGGCTATAGCTGAGCTAAACCTTAAAGCAGAGTAAAGTAAGTTAAATCTGCGTCCTCGTTTATATTTTTTTAGCCTATAATAGGACATCAGTGCACACTGAGGCATACTGGACACTAAACGTGGCTCCCAAGATGGTTTGATTTTTTTGTTGAAAGGACAAAATGTCTGTTCTTAAGACTTCGGTTGTGACTCCTGATCTAACCTGGCTTTTAATGCAGAGCCAGTCGGATTTCTCACTTATCCAGTTGCTACCAGAGACTGTCCGGGCGCTGCTCTTATCCACTTCCAAGTTTCACCTTTTACGTTCCGTCAACGTTACGGTGTAATTGAAATCGTTTTTTGACATTTATGTCCGCATCACGATGTATCTAAGAATCGAGTTTTTCCCTCGTCCCTAATATTAGCTGATATAACAGAATAAGCAGTTAGTGCTCTCCTCCAAGCGTGTTGAGCTGTCCAGTGATGTTGCATTAGCGGCGGTTTGTAAATATGTGGTCACGTGTCTTGAGATCAAATCCTAAGTAAATAAATAAATAGGATCTGTTGCAGTGCGGGGCGGCACGGTGGCGCAGTGGGTAGCGCTGTCGCCTCACAGCAAGGAGGGCCTGGGTTCGATTCCCTGGCCGGGTGACCGGGGTCCTCTCTGTGTGGAGTTTGCATGTTCTCCCCGTGTCTGTGTGGGTTTCCTCCGGGTTCTCCGGTTTCCTTCCACAGTCCAAAGACATGCAGTCAGGCCAACTGGACATGCTCAATTGCCCCTAGGTGTGAGTGACTGTCTGTGTCTGTCTGCCCTGCGATGGACTGGCGACCTGTCCAGGGTGTATCCTGCCTTCCGCCCGAAGACTGCTGGGATAGGCTCCAGCACCCCCCGCGACCCTGACGGAGAAGCGGCTTAGAAAATGGATGAATGGATGGATGTTGCAGTGCGTTTCCATGACAGACCATTGTAGATGCAGCGTTAGTTCTGGAGCGTCAAGGCTAAGGTAGCTAACTAGGAATAGAAGCCTATCAAATAGGATTTCACATAGGATTAGGATCAAAGTCCATAGCTAAATGATCACTCGCCTTCCTCAAACTGTGTCCGGCTGTTCATGGCAAGTATTCTTTGGTTTACTGACACTGTATGATATACTGTTGACCATAAACATGGCCAGAAATTCAGGCTGCAAGTCACAGTAAATGAAACTAAACTCACACATTTCACTGTTTGCAGGACGTGTCCTTCAGCATTCGTCCAGGGGAGGTCACTGCACTGGTCGGTCCATCCGGCAGCGGGAAGAGCTCCTGTGTGTGTCTTTTGGAGAACTTCTACTCTCCTCAATGCGGCCAGGTGCTGCTGGACGGCCGGCCGGTTCAAATCTACCAGCACGGCTACCTCCACTCCAAGGTATGATCCATGCTGGAGCGTCATTAAGCTGACTTTCACTTCTAGCATGTGTGGGTTACGGTTATTGTAGCAAAACACCCAATGACGACAAATATAAAGAATAATTACTATTGAGGTGTTTGGTCAGGAAATAAACAGGCATAAAATAGTAAAAAAAGTGTTGTATGAATAATAAAAAATATTTTAAATTAGAAAATAGATTTGTCATATTTCCTTTCAGTGGTAATGTTTTGGGCTCATTATTGGGTTTAACCTCTTACGCTTGTGGGTATATTTTGGTTTGTCCGTCCAAATTTACGTGACCAAATCGTAAGGCAAATTATTCAGCAACTGTATGAAATAAATTTTAATTTAATTATTTTTTTGTAAAAGCCCCTCAAATGAACAGATAATGTGTTTTATGATCTACACCTATCACTATATGCTTACAAGTTAAGCCAAAAAACTCAGACGCTCTTTGTGTTATTTTATTAAAGTAATGTTTCCAGAGCAGATCACTGAAGAGACGCCGTCTGTTTATAGTTTAGAGCCCAGATTTGGGGAAAAACGGGTCGACTTTCAGTAAAAAAACAAAGTTCAGCCTCTTTTATTATAAGGGTTTAAAATGACGTCACCGTCTATTAGACTGGAGAGAAGAGCTACAGCCTCACACGACGCCCAGCTTCTGAATGGAGCTCATGGAATATGAACGTTATGAAGAACATGACCAAGTGCGTTTTGGACCCACCGGTGGTTAAAGGTTAAAGTACATTTTAAAGGTGCAGTTTAAACTATTAAGATGATGTACTCTGTAGAAATGATCAGTTGTTATTATTAAGGATGTTTATTAGAGTGTCACCAATACAGGAATTGTGGGCCGAGATGAAATTTTATGGGCATATCTGCCAAAGCATAAACATTTACAAAAGGTATAAACTGGGAATGCCTGCATCAGCCTGGGTTACTTATTGTAATGCTGTATAATACATGAAATGTGTTAATTGAATTTTATATTTATATTATATAAAATATAATTTATATTATAAAATTTATATTAGATATTTTATATTATATTATAATTTTATATTTATTTTAATATTGATTATTATTATTACTATTATTATTATTATTATAATTGTGTATATTTGCATTATATGTAGAAAAGGAGAATTTTTCAGTTGTCGGCCAGCTCTAGTGTATGGACTGGATATATATTCTAGCAAGTGAGCTTTGTCATTAATGTATTATATATAATATGTAATATATATATATATATTAGTGTGTAAATGCTTTGAATTATTTAGTAGCCAATATGAATTGTAAAGTAACGTTATGAATAATCAATTAACTAGTCTGCATTCATCATTAACTGCAATTATTGAGTTTTATTCAGCAACTTCTGCATATTCTTAGGTACAAACTGTGAATTATGTATTAACTACCACAAATAATGTAATTATTATGTATTATTCAGTTACTACTCTGAATTATTTAGTAAGTACCATGATATGTTCAGTAACTTCTATTAATTAAGCAGTAACTGCTGTGAATAATTCAGTAAGATCTTTGAATTATTCAGTAAATACTGTGAAGTATTCAATAACTACTGTAGTATTTGGTATCTACTATGAATAATTCTGTATTATCGAAGGGGTTAAATGTTGAGCTCATGGCTATATTGGTGGTCCTAAATGTCTTACCTTGCTGCTGTTGCAGGTAGCTATGGTGGGTCAGGAGCCTGCCCTGTTTGCTCGTTCGGTGCTGAACAACATCTCCTACGGCCTCAGCGACACTCCGATGGATACGGTTATCGCAGCTGCTACCAAAGCTAACGCTCATGACTTCATCTGCAGCCTCCCCAAAGGCTACGACACAGGTCAGTTCCACCTCAGAGGGGAGGTTTAAAATGTAAAACGTTTGGTGTAAGACTCAGTTGTCTGCATAAATCTCATCAAAACCATATGAACACTTTCCTGGAAATATTTTGACATGGTGGCTCTCGCTTCATGCATCCTCTCTGGTTTGTAGAATTTCCAGAAGTTTCCTACAGTGACGTTTGACTCACAGAGTAGGTCTCGCCTGTTGGAGATCTCAAAGTAACTGGTTGATTCCTCTATCATGTTTTTATGCTGATGGTTAATCAATCCTGCAGTGTTAGGACTTCTCTTCAGCACTTGAGGTCCTAACCAATAGGTTAGGACCTCAAGTAGGTATCTGTATCAACCGAGATACTATGGAGAAAAGTTCCTGATTGGCCAGTTTTTGCTGGACTTCTGAAGAATTTTGTTGAGAACTAGACCAGAATTGAACAACAGGAGTACTGTAAAACTTGCAGAGTTTACATACAAGCATAATTCTATTGAACAGAAAATAAGTTCAGATAACGGACATGTAATTTTTAGGTACCAGACATAGAATTAGGCCTTCTCTGAAGGCCCTGAAGGCCCTGATTGTTTCCCTTCTACTAATTTACTGCTACTGCTGTTCTTACTGCGTTTCCACTTTGCTTGATGGAGGAAGCGAAACATGGAAGCTTAAAGATGGTTGTGATTGTCTGATATCCCCCTCAATTATTCTTTTCTAAAATGGTCAATTTAAATTGTATTTAATTTTTTTAGAGATGGTTTGTTTTTATCAGGAACAAATATGGCAGAAAATGAGAATAATGTTTTTTTTCTTTTTGCAAACAAGACTATTCATCAGCCCTACATTGACCCTTATTCAAGGGCAGATTTGACCACCTTTAATGATGTATGAACTTCTCTGCATCTGATTCATGAAACCTTCATTCAACGTCAGAATGAACAGAAATTTGAATTAAATCAGCTTCAGTGCGTGAAATCATGTGCCCACCTACCAGCACAGCACCTCAGTTGTCATTGACACAACGCATACCCTAATTCATGCAGATGTTTGGTTATGGAGACAATAAAACGACAGCGTTCAGCCAATGGCCATGCTTGTAGTCGAGCAGTGAGTGCACCCCCTAGTGGCCCCCTAGTGGCCAAACTTTATAGTGTTAAAATTATAATGTGAATAATAAGGAGTTATTCTGGAGAGAATAGCATGAAATAAATAAACGACTTCATTAAAATGGTCAAATTATGTTATATAGTCTGAATTAATTAGCTAGACAAATATGAATCGAGATTTTGTGAGGTGCTATATCAGTTTTATCTCTTGTGTTGTGGTGAAGGTGTTGGGGAGAAGGGGGCCCAACTGTCCGGAGGACAGAAGCAGAGAGTGGCCATTGCTCGCGCCCTCATCAGGAACCCCTGTGTGCTCGTGCTGGACGAGGCCACCAGCGCGCTGGACGCCGAGAGCGAGCATGTGGTGGGTGGAGAATGCACACAGAATTTACTGTGCTGAACAGTAGCTCATGCCTACCACATTCATTTTAGCATGGAAGATGAAGCCAATCAACCTTTAGGAACAAGTTGTCTTTTTCTGGAGATATTTCTGAGGAGATTAGATAGGAGATAATCCACTTGCGTAAAGAATCAAATCAAATCAAAATCAAATCAAATCAGATTTATTGTCACATCACAAGAGTACAGGAGTACAGGTGAGTGAAAAACTTGGGTGCAAGTTCCCACTGAATGCAGCGACAGTATTTACAACATGGAAAGTGGTGAGAGAAAATAGTAATAATAATAATAATAATAAGTAGAAGAAGAAGAAGAGAGAAAAAAAAAAAATAAATAAATAAATATATATATATATATATATATATATATATATATATATATATATATATATATAATATACAATAAACTAACTTAAACAATATACACAGATATACATTATATACATAATCTTATTGCACTGAATGTGAGGTAAAAAGTCATAAAATATAGATACTGCAATGCTGTGTACATGTGCAATAATCTATGTATGTGTGTGAGTGCGGAGATAGTCCAGTAGGTGACTTAGTGTAACTAGAGTAAAGAGCATGGTAGAGACTGAGTCCGAATGTGCAGTGTAAAGTAAAGTAAGTAATTCTACCACTGAACCACCAATGCTGAAGACACAGGCCAAGAAGGGCAAAGTCAAAGGAAAATAAGAGAAGATTTGAATACTAGAGTTTAAAAAATGATCTGAAGATTCAGAGAATGGGGGACTCTTAGCAACCACCTGGAAGACCTGGTACATCACCAAAACTGTCCCCATCAGATGAACAGCATTTAAAGCTTTCACCTTTCCTCATCTTTATAAAAAGCAATATATAATACAAGTCTGGAGATTTAGGCCTACAGTTTACATGATGCCAATTATTGCTCATAAGCTTCCATTACTTGTTATCTACATTAACCTCATAGCTGCATTGGAAACACTCCATGTCTTGGCTGACTGACCACAAATGGTAACTTAGTTCTGCTGCTCTCTTCTAGGTTCAGCAGGCCCTGAGCAACGTCATGGAGAACCGCACGGTGCTGGTGATTGCCCACAGGCTGAGCACAGTGGAGCGAGCCCACAGCATCATCGTGCTGGACAAAGGGTCAGTGGTGGAGCAGGGCCAGCACGCTGAACTGATGGCCCGCGGGGGGCTCTACTGCAGGCTGGTCCAGCGGCAGGTGCTGGGGGTTGAGTCTGTGCCCAAAGAACCATCCTTGAGCAGGAAGGCGGGACAGGAGGAGAGCGAAGAAGAGAGCAGCGAGGACGACCATGAACCGAAATACTGAGCAACGTCTGAAACCGTCCCGTCCTTAGAAACAGCACGATTACAGCAGCGGTCAAAAATTTGGGCACACCTGATTGCAATGATGGTTTTCATAGTCTGAATGACATTCTGAGATCACGTGTGCAAAAGTTTGAGGGTCCATGGTCAAATGGGAGGGTGTTGAGTTTTAACACAAGCACTTAGCGGCAGATACATGACAACTAATATTTTATTTACGGTTTGACGGAATTTACCATTTTGCTTGCCTCTCACTACAATCCCCCAGCACGCATTACATACCTACCTAATACAACCACTGGGAATACCCCTTCAGCAGTGAAGACATCCGGACTGCTAGCACAGCCACTGACGTAGAGTAGAATAAATGCAGACGTATAATTAGCGATCTGACTTATTTCACTAGCTGGTGAACCCAGAATGAAGTCAGATCGCTAATTATACGTCTGCATTTATTCTACTCTACGTCAGTGGCTGTGCTAGCAGTCCGGATGTCTTCACTGCTGAAGGGGTATTCCCAGTGGTTGTATTAGGTAGGTATGTAATGCGTGCTGGGGGATTGTAGTGAGAGGCAAGCAAAATGGTAAATTCCGTCAAACCGTAAATAAAATATTATACCACAAATTGCATATTAAACGCTAGTTTTAGGTCTGAGTGTCTCTTCAACACTTCATTCATTCATGGTGTTATTTCAGTATGTCTCTAGCATAATTTTTTGATTAATATTCATCTTGAGACAAACTGAGTTTACCTACGAGGCTAGTTAGCAAAACCAACATTAACATTAACTCTCCTAGATCTGTGAGGGAAACTATAAACCAGTAAAAATGATAGTGGCGATAAGGAATGGAACTGGTTCTGCTATTGGTGCTGGAAATTCGAATTGACTGGGACTTGGGATAAGGGGTGGAGCTTACAACCAGAACGTCTCATCTACAAACAAGACTCATAAATAGAGGGAGCGATGATCTAAAGTGTGGTTTACATTTTAGTGGAATTAATGATGATGATTCTCATTGACATGAACACATCAAGACCCTTTGCTAGTTTGCAAGGCTAGTAAGGAATAAACCTACTGCAAACAGGTCAAAATAGATCTTCTTGAATCGGTGGGCCCAAACTTCAGACTGCTACTGTATGTTATAGTGCCCTCCACAAATGTTGACACTCTGGGGAAATAGGAGCAAAGTGGACTGTTAAAATGTTCTTTATTGCTTTTCTTTAGATCTTTCATTTAAAACATTAACAATAATCTAACTTTTGAAGTACAGCAATTGAAAGAAAAACAAAATCTTATCATGAGATAAATCTTTTTCTTAAAATAGTTGGGCAAAAACATGAGCCAAGAAAGAAGAGTCAATATTTTTCCTCTGGGCATTGATGGCTTCAGATATTACCAAGCTAGTTTGTGTTTAATGTGAGACCAAAATTACTGTATAGGGTTTAAACTGGGACTCTGACCAGCCCAAAACTATCAGCAAAAGACATTGTATTTTGAGTTTAACCCATTTTTTTTGCCCAGGACTGTATATTCAATTGTTGGAACCCCTTCATTTAATACTTTATACAGCCTACCTTTGCAAAGATAACAGCTCCAAGTCTTCTGAGAGTGTAGAACATATGGCAAGAGATCCAAAACCATTCCTCCATACAGAACCTCTCCAGACCCTCAGATTCCAGATCCACACTCTTCAGCATTATCCCACAGACGGGGTTTAGGTCAGGGGACTGGAGTGGCCATAGCAGAATGTTTGATTTTATGGTCAATGAGCCACTTTTGTGTTGATGTTGAGGTGTGTTTTGGATCATTGTCCTGTTAGAAGATCCAATCAATGTAAGCGTCCTGGCTGATTCAGTCAGGTTCTGATTTAACTGCTGGTACCTGAAAGAGTCTGTGGTACCATGAATCCAAACAAGTTGTCTAGAGCCTTTGGTAGAAAACCAATCCCACAATATCACGGATCCACCACCATACTTCACAGTGGGGATGAGGTGTTTACTACCTGGCTATCTATGTGTCCACACCAAACTCATCTCTGGTGTTTGTTGAAAAAAAAATCTCTAACTCGGTCTCATCTGACCATAAAACACTGTCCCATTGGAAGCTCCAGGAACATTTGGCAACTGTAGGAGCTTGAGTTTGTTGGTTCTTGACAGTAAAGCGTAACTCCCAAACATCTTGTGGTCATGTAAGTGGCATCTGATTATATTTTGGGGATGTTCTGACTCCTGGACATAATGTCTGCATATATCCTCCCCTCACATCCTCATAGTGATGGAGAAATTGGCCTGTGTGTCACCTCATATATATTCTCCAGTTAAACCGAATGGTTTCGTGGCTGACCATCTAGATGCTCCTAATGGCTCAGATGAACTTGAAAACATAAAATATGAATTCTGTTAGATTTTAATCATAATCGTTTTTAGGGCTGCCTACATTTTAGGCACATAGATTTGCAAAAACATATTAATTTCATGATACGATTTAGATTTTTGTTAAGATTTTGAATGAAAGATCAAAGGTTGAGAGATACAGTATGTTTTTCACAGCCTAATTTGCTCGTGTTTACCAGGGGAGGGAACTGTAAACAAATTAGAATCTGCAATAATTGTATCACTGATGTGACTGTTGACACTGAACTGGATGGTATCTTCTACAATGAGATGCCACAGAGCTTGCAGGCTTTTGTTTCCATCCTTCATCTGCCTACCTCCTTTAAAATAAGGCCGTGCACCTATTTATTAAACAGACACGTTTTCGATTAAGGCTCGATTGTGAACCTGCAGTGGTTCATGGGAAAAACTGTCTTTTTCATCCCTTTCATCCCATAGCAAATATTTGAGGGCATTATTGAAAAAAAAACATTATTGAAAAATGAAGTGAAACTGAATTTCCTCAGTTTTTCATGATGTAGTAAAATTCAAGGATATGTTTGTTTATTTTTCAGAAAATCAACAAAATGTCATTTGAGCAGGGGCACCCAAACTTTTGCATACAGTTGTAGTATGCACGTCCCAGACCCTAAGAACCATAGATAGAAACTAGGCTATAAACACAACCTGTTCTTACTATATAGCTACCTATTCGGCCAATATCACTTTAGCCCTGCCCACCCACAACGAAGTTATAAGGAGTGTTTCAGCCTGGGCTGCTTTAATAATGAGGCCTAGCCAATCAGAGCCGAGATTTTCATTACAAATTTTGGAAAAAAAACCTCTCATAACAGTAGCTACAAAAGAAGATGTTTGTGGGCGGGGCCTGAATCGCCTTTGATCTTTAAACGTGATGGAATACGGCTGCAAGTGTACTGTAAACAGGTTGCACCTCTACTCCAGTAGCCTGAATGGATCTGCCTAATTCAGTGATGTAGAGTCATTCAGAGCGATTTGGTGTGCAATGTTTGATTGTATTTATCTATAAATATATAATTTTGAAAAATAAATGGAATTAAAAATAATAAATGAATAAGTAAGCACTGAATGTAATCACCGCGTACAGTGTGAGTTATTTAGGCAGCCAAACACAGCTATATACACTCATCGGCCACTTTATTAGGTACGCCTTGCTAGTAAAAGGCTGGACCCCCTTTTGCCTTCAGAACTGCCTTAATGTTTTGTGGCACACTTTCAACAAGGTGTTGGAAACGTTCCTCAGAGATTTTGGTTGTTTATTTGAGTTCCTGTTGCCTTCTGGAACCAGTCTGCCTGTTCTCCTCTGACCTCTCACATCAACAAGGCATTTTCGTCCACACAACTGACCGCTCACTGGATATTTCCTCTTTTTCTGACCGTTCTCTGTGAACCCTAGAGATGGTTGTGTGTGAAAATCCCAGCAGATCAGCAGTTTCTGAAATACTCAGACCAGCCCGTCTGGAACCAACTACCACACCACGTTCAAAGTCCCTTAAATCCCCTTTCTTCCCCGTTCTGATGGTCGGTCTGCACTTCAGCAAGTTGTCTTGACCACCTCTACATGCCGAGTTGCGGCCGTGTGATTGGCTGATTAGCTATTTGTGTTAACAAGCAATTGAACCAATTGTACCTAATAAAGTGGCCGGTGAGTGTATACAAACAGTCCACTTCATTAAGTCCATCTTCTTCTTTCTACACTAATTGTCCATTTTATCAGCTCCACTTATTATATAGATGGACTCTGTAGTTCTACAGTTACAGACTGTAGTCCATCTGTTTCTCTGATACTTTGTTACCCTGTTCTTCAGTGGTCAGGACCCCCATGGACCCCCACAGAGCAGGTAGTATTTGGATGGTGGATCATTCTCAGCACTGCAGTGACACTGCCGTGGTGGTGGTGTGTTAGTGTGTGTTGTGCTGGTCTGAGTGGATCAGACAGCAGTGCTTGCACCTTGTCAGTCCACCTTGTATCTGCTGCTGCACAGTTTGTGTTGGTCATCCTCTAGTCCTTCATCAGTGGTCACAGGCCACTGTAGGCTGGATACTTTTGGTTGGTGGACTATTCTCAGTCCAGCAGCGACACTGTGTTTAAAAACTCCAGCAGCACTGCTGGGTCTGATCCACTCAGACCAGCACAACACACACTAATACAACACCACCACGTCAGCGTTACTGCAGTGCTGAGAATGATGTCGTTGAGTAGGTCAAATTGTTGCTTTATGCTGTTTCCCAGAGTTAAACAGTGGTGAATGCTGGTCTCCGGATTTCGAGGCCATATTACATTGAACATTGTGTGGGGGCAAACATTCCTTCTGTGTTCTGGAGACGCTCAAGAGGCCTTTCCGTCGGAGAACCTACCCATTAAAGAGCTCCCATCATAAACTGAATATTCCCCCATTTTATGGAAGTAAAAGTTTGATTTAGGATGTAAACAAAGTTTCAAAACACACCTTACCGTCCATTTATGGAAACTAAACTCTTTGAATTTGTGATGTCAAAAATACTAAAGCAGTTACATATCCACCTTTTCAATCTAGAACCTCTTAGCTTCACCCGTTCCTTTACATTAAATTACATTATAAGTGCTACACTAATCTAGTTTGGTGAAATACCAAGTTCCTTGGAGTTGTTCTAGTGCAACGGGAACCAAAGGCAAAAGATAGGGATAGGGATAGGGTTTAGAAATGTGGTTGTGGGCTTGATAATCTATGCAGGGACGAAGACCATCGTCTTTCCTTTTTATGAAAAAGAAACTGGATGCTATAGGGGAAGTGGATGGATGGACGAACCCTTGTTGCAACCCTTCCTCAACATATGCATCTAGGGCTTTCTGTTCCTCTTGGGTTAGGCAACATACTCAGGACTTCGGGAGAATGGGATTCAGTTCAATAGCACAGTCATAAGACCGATGAGGGGGCAATTCAGTAGCCTTCCGCTTATTAAAAAGTTCTTGGAGATCTAAATATTCAGGGGGAATGATCAAATTGTGTTCTCCTTCTGGACTTTACAGAAGTGGAACGAATGGCCATAGAATGGGCGGTGAGACAGGATTGTATACAATAACCAGACCATTTGGTTTTGGTGTGCTCGGACCAGGAAATGACAGGACTGTGTCTTTCCAACCAGGGTAATCCTAACTGAATTCAGACTGTTCGAGGACTAAGAATGCCAATTCCTCCTTATGGAGAGCACTAGTGTGTAATTCTATTGGAAGAATGACTTTAGAGATCGTGCCCATTCCCAGTGGTCCTCCGTCTAATGATGCTTCTCCCAAAGAGGTCTTTAGCAGGACAAAAGAGTGGGGATGACAGTAAACAGTAACAGGCAACAGGACAGATTTAGAAACCAAACCCTTTGTGGGCGAACGCACACATTAGCACGTGGAGAGTGAGCTCTCCTTGGTCTGGGAGCAAAATTCCAAAGGAAATCGTATGAAAAGGAGCCAAAATTGTAAGAAGCCACTTGGCTAACTTTAGCTTTTAGCTTGTTGTCCTCATTCTCATGTATTTAGTTCTAAAAACAGTAAGTGAACATTTTCGTTGCATAAAAATACAAGTAAATCATATTAGTGTGTATGAGATCAAGAGCAAGTTAGGTAGATGCAGTAATGTTAACCAATCAGCGCTCAGCAGCAGTAACGCTAACCAATCGGCGCTCAGCAGTAGTAACGCTAACCAATCAGCTCTCAGCAGTAGTAACGCTAACCAATCAGCTCTCAGTAGCAGTAACGCTAACCAATCAGCGCTCAGCAGCAGTAACGCTAACCAATCAGCGCTCAGTAGCAGTAACGCTAACCAATCAGCTCTCAGCAGCAGTAATGCTAACCAATCAGCTCTCAGTAGCAGTAATGCTAACCAATCAACGCTCAGTAGCAGTAACGCTAACCAATCAGCGCTCAGTAGCAGTAACGCTAACCAATCAGCGCTCAGCAGTAGTAACGCTAACCAATCAGCGCTCAGCAGCAGTAATGCTAACCAATCAGCTCTCAGTAGCAGTAATGCTAACCAATCAACGCTCAGTAGCAGTAACGCTAATCTATCAGCTCTCAGCAGCAGTAACGCTAACCAATCAGCTCTCAGTAGCAGTAACACTAACCAATCAGCTGTCAGCAGCAGTAACGCTAACCAATCAGAGCTCAGCAGCAGTAACGCTAACATCATGTTATTGCCCTGTTTATGTTACTGCCCTGTTTATGTTATTGCCCTGTTTATGTTATTGCCCTACTGCCCTAAACCTGTTTGCTTTAGAAATACACAGGAACATCTTTTTATTAAAAACTATTTTAATTAATTATTAAATGTAACGTCTGTATTTACCCATTCTTTGAGGACTTGCTCGCGGGCGCTCTCTGGCATTTTGCAGGAATCGACCAGGTTCCTTAAACACCACGAAGCGTCTGGGCTTAAATGGGCCTCGGTTTGGAACACGACCCAAACATGGCTACCGCGAGCGCCTTCTCTTCGAAGTGCCCTAAGAAGGCTGCATGTGCGCCGATTGGAGCGCTTCCTCTTCCGGCTGGAGAAAGTGGGCTGCGTCGCTGCTGCTGCGCGTGTTTTTGTTTTTTTTCTCCTCTTTCTGTCCAGGAAGTCTGGAAGTTGAGCAGAAGGCCAGAGAGGACAGCGCGGAGACGGAGGGCCAGAAAAGCGCCAGGAATGGCTCGCTTCGGGAACGCGCTGAGCGGCTTCTCCATCGCTCAGCTGTCGGAGCTGCTCGAAGACGACGAGAAGCTCAACAAGATCGTGGAGGACGTTGAAGAGGTGAGCGAGAGAGAGAGAGAGAGAGAGAGAGAGAGAGAGAGAGAGACAGACAGACAGAGAGACATGTAGAGAGAGAGACAGACAGAGAGACAAGAAAGGGGAGGCTGAAGTTGTTTTACTCGCCAGCTTCTTGTTCGAATCCTCCCGTTCCACCTTAAATGGTGCAGCGGTTAGGTTGTGGCGTCTGAGCCGCTATTGTAATAACAGTTTAAGCACCATTTAAGGTGGAACGGGAGAATTCGAATCCCAAACTGACTCGAGTTTGGTGAGGAGAGGTTTGTTTGGAAAGTGGCGGTTGAAATGCGTTATTTCGAGAAAACTCGCGTTGAAAAACTCGCGAAAACCTCATATTTTATAACGTTTCTGCGTTTAACGGAACTCTTCGTCGTCTTTGAGGCTCCGAACAACGTCCAAATGGCGGTTTAGGCGATGGATTCCTTCAGTTTCTTCGCGGTTTTAACCGTTGAAATCCTGTCAAGGTGGCTTGACGGTTTAACGGTCGTGAAGAAGAAAGACTTGAAGGGGAACTTCACCGGTTTTTCAAAATCTCTATAATTAAAGGCTTCACGTGTCAACGAAGTGGTTCAGAGCGGTTTGGCGTGAAACGCTCGGCTCTAGAGAAACTTGGCGAGTCAGGACTGTTCACAGTGGTGGTGATAGGAACCAGACGTCCACCTCTAAAACCTCCCTCCCAGAAAGTTGTCTCAGAGGAAGACACTGCGCCTTCGTCCCTTTGTCTACATGGTCTTGACTGGGCGATACTGGTCAGGTGGTCAGGGTGGTACTGGTTCAGATCTTGGTTAATGGACATAATGGACCAGAGACACCATTTTTACCCGGTCAGGTGGAGAAAATGAGCCAACCTGACATATCTAGACAGCTTATTTCAGGCTAGCTGCTGTGCTGACCTTAGCTTTAGGCTTGTCCTCCTCATCTGACTGGTCAGGTCTGTTCGTCAAGACCGTATGGAAAAGAAACATACACTCTTTCAAAGGAGGGTTCATCAAGGGTTCTCTAGTGAAGAGAATGGTCCCGGGTTCTATATAGAGCCTTTTGCATGCTTCTGTGGTTCTGTGCTAGGTGAGATGGTTTCTTCAGCTTGAGATTTGCTACTTTGACATGTTGGTTTGTCAACCAAGTGGTTTGGTTCTGGGTTGGGTTTTGGTTTTACATGGAAAGTAAGCTCATCAACCTGAAGAGCCAGCTTTAAAACGATAGTTCTTTAAGGGTTCTTTAGTGAAGTGTGTGGTTCTGAGTTCTGGATAGAACCTTTTATATGCCTAAATGGTTCTTTGCTTGGTGAAATGGTTCTTCAGATCCATGCTTCCCTACATCGACACATTGGTTTGTCAGCCAAACAGTTTGGGTTTTAGTTTTAAATGGAAAGTAAGCTCATCAGCCTGAAGAGCCATCTTTAAAATGGTAGTTCTTTAAGGGTTCTTTAGTGAAGTGTGTGGTTCTGAGTTCTGGATAGAGCCTTTTATATGCCTAAATGGTTCTCCAGATGCATGCTTCCCTACATCGACACATTGGTTTGTCAGCAGAACAGTTTGGGTTTTAATTTTAAATGGAAAGTAAGCCTAACACGTAAGTTCTGAAGTGTCTAAAATGTGTGAACCACATGTTGTAATGGGTTAAAAAGTCTGAATTTGAGATACTGCACCTTCATCACTGTACTACGGCTTCTGTTCGCCTTGTCAGGACTGTTATCATTCCACTGGAATGTAAGTGAATGGGATTAATCCCAGTGTAACATTGGCCACGTCAGCTTGATCAGACTCTCGATGAAGAAACAGCCTGCAGGCTATCTTCTTGAAGATGTTTATTGAGAACCTCACCCTGCAGTAATGTGGTTTCGGTTTCAGTTGTCAGGAAATGGGAGTGAAGCCATCTTACCTGAGAGCCTCAGGTTGGTATGAGTCAACCTCACTGATGCTGAGTCGTTTTTATGCAATGACCACGAGGCGCCTAACGTATCATATGTTTGCAGCTTTTCGACTGACTTGGCCTCCAGATTTGTGGCAGAGCGCCAGCTGTTTCTCCTCAGAGCTTCTCTTTGGCAGCTGTGCTTTCTTTGTTTACACCCGTCGTTTCTATACGCGCTTGTTCGTCTGTAGCACTCAGCGTTGTGTATTTTAGGTAAGACCTGCAGTCTTTTCAAACGTCTACGTCACATAAACATCGAAAGATCAGTATTGGAGCCAGTCAAGATGTATTTCAGTGGATTGGTATTGGCCATATTGATGCTGAGTTCGGGTCCTCATTGGATGGATGTAGTTAACCATCAAATAGGGCTGGGAAAATATGACGGTATATATCAGTATCGTGATAAATTGTCACCATGCAATACAAAGCTTATCTGAACATATCGTGGATATCATCAGTACTTGTAGGACATTGACCAACAGCTTGTTTTGTTACAAAGAGGGCAAAATTAGTCCCATTTAACTGGATTTAGTGCAACGTTATGCCAAAAATTCAATAAAAATCTTCATGCTGACAGTTTTTAGCATATTTTTTCCAAATGTAGCACTCCTGAACATTTGTTGAGGTATCACAATGTTGTGTTTTTACCATATCGGCCACCTTCAGACCATCAGATATGACTTTACTCCATTCAGGGTGCTTGACAATGCAAAACGTGGAGAACATGAGTCCACATAGATCGGATTAAGATCAGATAAAAACTCTATAAAATATGTTTGTCACTTTACAGATGCAGTACAGTAGCCTAGCATCACCCAAACGTTGTGCTGGTCATCATATATCTGTAAAATCTAAACCTCTGCTGGTACTTTTTTAAGCTGTTATCGGCCAGTTCCAGTTTCACTGTGCCTTATCTAGGATATCAGGTTTTCCACATGTTGTTCCAGCCTTGTTGCCTGTTTTGATTGTAGTTTGCATGGCGGAATATTGATATTTCCCTGTTTCCAGTTGTACGTTAGGGCTGATCAAATTCCGATCCTTTTCTTCAGCCCTTTTTCTCCGTTGTGCTCTATTTAGGCCCTGATTTCAATGCATTACCCCCGACTTAAGGCTCTTTGGTTCATTTTAGGAAGTAAAATTTCGTCTGTTTGGATATCTGCAGTGTTAGCGTTACGACTGCGGTCAGACTGCCTTTTGTTTAAAATGCTGAAAAAAATCACATCAAACTAGCCCCAGGGTAGATGTTAGCGCACTGCTATGACACACTTAGCATGGCAGTCTCAGCTCATTTGAAGCCATTGTTTTGTATCTTTTTAAAGTTTTAAACTTTGAATGGAGAAATTTGATGTAGGCTAATAGCTCAGAGCAGTCAGAGTTGGCAGTCTGGCAAGGCTTGGCCAAAAAAGAAAGAAAATAGCTGCATTTGAGTCGCACGACGATATCAGCCAGAGAAATCCCGATTAGATATTTCCGCCAAATCCGTTACAGCCCTAGGTTGGTGTCGCCCAACATGGAGTGATTTTAAAGTAATTGGCAGCTTTACCTAAATTGGATTGGTTTACTAACTGTAATCTGCCTCAGACTGTATTAAGCCGTACTATCTGCTGAAATAGAAATATCAGATAAATCTCTATGGAGGAAGATATTCAGTGATAAAAGAACGAGGCTGATATCGGGAGCACTGACACTACAGCGCTTGCCAAATATAGCAGTGGCTGAGCTCTCTGGGGTCGTGTTACACGGCCAGTGACTGGAGCGTTATTTAGTGTTTACAGTCTGTTTGACATCTGGTGGTGTTGAGCGTAGCACAGCGGACTTGGGCCTTGACCCAGTATGAACTTACTCGTTTTCCCTGCAGAACAGCCTGTAAAGGTGACCTTTCAGAGTTTCTGGTCATTCACATCGTGAACTACCCGCTTCTCACTTTTGTGTGGGCTAATACATGCTGCAGGTCAAAGATCTGGGGACTCTTAGCTTTTAAAAATGGTTTATTTGTTGATTTACAATAAAGTAAGACGGTAATCTGGTTTATTTTGTTTTGATTACACAAAGTTCATCTTTTTTTCCCCGGGTTTTTCGATATTTCAAGTTTTGTGAACATGGCATGGAGAAAATTCACCAGAAAATCACCACAATCAGATAAAAAATAGGTAAAATAATTGGCTAACATCCTATCAGCATCTTGCTACTGTGCAGTTTAAGCTGCTGCTGTTGTTGTTGTCGTTGTCGTTGATAACTGGTCTATTATTGGTCTAAATTTGGCTTGGGCTGTATGTCAGTACGCCATAGATATCATGTAGGAACTATTACCAAATTTTAATACGCAAAAAAGTGGCTAAAACTGTGGTTTAACAAGTTTGTTTTTCCAGTTCTTACTTTATTAGTACGTCCAGAAACAGAAGCTGCTCTTTATACTGTCCCAATCTTGCGCTCTAGCCACGTGCTAACACGTTAGCCCCAAGGTAACGCATTAGCAGCATGCTAACGTGCCAGTCACAGATGCTACAGTACAATTCGGTACAAAACGACGCATCGTATTTACATCCTGGGTGGCACAATATTTATCTATATTTGCAACAGCACTCAACAGCAGGCCTGTCCTGCATATGACGCTGCACTAAATCCAGTTGAACCGGACTTACTGTCCTCTCCTCGTCTTATCATGCAGGTGATCGTTGCTCTAAAAATAGCGATGATGCGAGTGACGTTCTCATAACTCATTTATCACAGCGATAACATCATACTGCCCACACCTGACCTCAGGTGCAAATAATAATGACACTGTTATCTTGGGAATAATGTTGAAGGCCACACAGTTTATCGCGTTGTTGTCAGATCTCGAGCTTTCTGGTTTTCAGGCCGTCTTTGGGACAACATCTGCTCTAATAATAGTTTGGAAATCTGTCGCATCATTATTTTGGCAACATCTGCTTTTACGAAGGATGCTCTGATAAATATGAAGCGAAGATTGAAGATGAAAGTCGCCGCTGTGAGAACGAAACCTTGTATCTCCAACATGGGCACTTTACAGGGGGAGGAGGAAATTCTATTAGAAGTTAATGTAAAAAGTAAAGGTGGGAGATACGACAGACAATATCACGATACATTTTAAGTTAAACAATACTTTCTTTTAATCCCACAAACGGGGAAATTCCATCTCCGCATTTAACCCATCCGTGAAGTGAAGTGCACACACACACTAGGGGCCATGAGGCACACTTGCCCGGAGCGGTGGGCAGCCCTATCCACGGCACCCGGGGAGCAATTGGGGGTTAGGTGTCTTGCTCAAGGACACCTCAGTCATGTATTGTCGGCACTGGGCCAGTTTCCTAACCTCCAGCCCACGACTGCCGCCAAATGTTTTGCCTACATTCTTAACAAAGATGGTTCTTCAAGGGTTCTTTAGTAAAGACAGTGGTTCTAGATAGGACCATTAACACTCAAAGAATCCTTTGTGTGTTTAAAAGGTTCTTCGAACCTCGTCTACAGCAATTCTCAGTCAGTCTGAAGAACCCTTTTATGATGATGCAAAGAACCCTACAATCGTGCAAGTGAGCTGGTTGGCTTCATTGTAAAAGTGCAGATGCTGCTACAGGCTTTATAATATTAATACTGAACCTGCCAAAAACAATGAAAATGATGATGATACAATGATTTTTATTCACACCCTGCACTGCATTCCTCTGACGCTTTCTGTAATGATGCATGTAATTGGTTAGTGTTCTTAGGCCAACCAAAATGTGGATCTCCAAATTGGTAACTTTACAGGAGAAGGAAAAAATATACATTACTTTTAATGTAAGTCAACGGAACCAGGCTTTTTTTCCAAGTAATTCTAGACCGTTTCTTCTGGTCCATTCATTATAAAATGTACACACAATGTAAATGGCAACAGGCACTTTCACATTATGTCCAAAACTGAAAAATGTTGCAAATATATTGCCCAGTCCTAAAAAAATTATATTCCAAGTAATGTCTGACAATATCTACTTGTCATACTTGAGTCCAATCCCATTTCTTATGTTTACCCGTGCCCCTTGTTTTCAAGAGTCTCCTAGCCCCCTGAAACTTGGGTACAACAGATAGTGGGTGAAATCTTCCCCTACAAAATGGGACAACCCTCAAAGCTACTTGCGCTGCTATGTAGGCAACCCTGCCAGCCACCTCGCTGCTGGGGGTGGGTACGACAGTTGTTTTTTATGGCCCACCGCTAAGTCTTCAGTGATGTGAGGCTAAAGTCAGATATTCACCAACTTCTTGTTTGAATTTTCCCGTTCCACCTTAAATGGAACAGCAGTTACATTCTCGCACTTCAGGAGTCAGAACTGGTGGACGATTTAAGGTGGAACAGGAATTTTAGCTAGCTAGCTACCGAGACATTAGCATACTGTTAGTGATTTTTTTTTTTTTGCTTGCTTTGCAGAAAAGGACCATAATACATTGAATCAACATTAAACTAAAATAATACAATGATTATCGTCATTTTTAACTGAGAAAAGGTCTCACTTTTGTGGGTTCGTCTTATTTTCTTGTAACACTCTGTTTGGAGTGTCTCTGAAAACCATGTATCCCTAACGCTTCACCCTACTCCTCTATCTCACCACAAATCGGGACACCCTACCCCCTAGGCTTGAACACGGCTGAGGGCTAAGTGGTAATGGCAAGAGGTGAAATGGGATTGGGCCTTAATTGAAAAGAAACAGCAAAAAATTCCAAATTTCAAGTTTAGAATGTCCCTTAACTTTTGATGCAAGTTAGAACGACACAGGTGCGTCTCCTGCAGTGTCATTGTGAGGCGGATACCAGCCACCTGATGGATAAAGAGCCAAGCATCGTTTCTTTGTCTCACTGGGATGTAAATGATTCAGTAAAAGTGCAGCATCATTCCCGCAGTGCTGGCTGTGGAAGGGAAGCCGTCGGTGCTTCCGCATTCAGTCTGTGCCAGGACGTGCGAACGACTGCCATCTGCGTGCCATCTTCCCCCAGACACACACACTTGGCAGGCCGAGTGTGAAAGAGAGTGTTGAGGAGGCGTCGAGAGAAGCTGCCCATGGCTCTTCTGTACTGAAAAAAAGTAGCTTGTGAAACAACAGGGTCTGACAGGATTGTGTCATGTTGGAATTACGCAGGGAACTTCACACGTTTCACAGCTGCTTCTATGCACGTTCAGCACACAGCTGTTAGTGGCCATTAGTGCTTTAGGACGGACCTTAGGAGAGCAGAGGAGTGGCGAGTATATGAGCCTCTTGAGGCAATACTGTATTCATTTTTCTCCACATTTTAAATGTAGTTGACTAGTTAAGAAATGTTTTGAACTGGAGCTCCGAGGCTGGTGGACATAACATCCATAAGTAATGGATGCTTGTAGCCCACAAGTTAAATCTTTACACACTGGCCTCAAACTGTGTTGAGCTGTTCAGTGTCTCTAATAGGCTCTAATGTTGGCTCTGACACCGAGTGCTTTTACATGCACTCAGTGATCCGAATACAATTGGATTTCTGCAGTTATCTGATTATTCAAGCGGTCATGTAAACAGCACGATCTGATTCCTTAGATCGGTGCGAAATCTGATAAAGAGAGCTCAGTAGGATTTCAATGCATGGAGACTCTCTGATTTCTTTCGGGTTTCTCAGTCTGAGCATGAGTGAAAACGGACCGCGGTACCAGAAATAAGCTGCGAGACACTTTTGGAGCGGCGCTGAAACCAAATACCTGCTTGACGAAACAAAGATTTCAATATTCTTCGTCTTCTAGACGATGTGTGTTAATATTTCCAGGTAAAGTGACTCAATGTTTTTTTTATTTTTATTTAAAAGAAGCCACGGCACGAAGTTTGAGTTTTACGTTATGTTACATCACGCCTTCTTCTGTGAGTTTGTTGGCCGATTACCGTCTGACCCATGTAGACCCGGAGTTTCCCTTTATCTGATTACTCAAGCGCATGTAAACGTGAGATGAAACGGAGAACCGATCAGAACCGAACCTTGAAAGTGGTGAGCCGTTACACCTCTTACACCTGATAGCACACTTGTGGTGAAACCTTTTCAGTTGCGATAACTGATGATAACCGTCTCTTCTCACTGGGGTGGGACCCTCAAGGGTACATCTCAGTACCTTCAGTCAGGGAACATAACTGAACCACTGAAATGATGTTTTCTAAGATGTACTGACTCCACACACCCCGCCTCGCCTCCAGTTTTACTCCTTTTTAGTTACTGCTCGGTTTTAAAACGTTCGGTTACAAAAAGGTACAAATACCAACTTTTCCCCTGGAAAAACGTATTTAAGGTTCACAATCAGACCTTAAAACCACTGCTGTACCTTCGATGGAACGTTTACACTGTTTGAACCTTGATGAACAAAAATGTTCCTTCACAGAACCTTCATTTCTAACAGTGTAATGGCTGTTAACGCTGGTCTTTGAGCTGCTGTCTGTGTGTTGGATGTGGATTTTTGGCTCTGTGGGGGCTTAGACTGTGTTGAAGAACCAAGTGGGAATCATGATCTCTAAACCAATTATGATTTCCATTCAAGGAAGAATCGCGCCCTGACCTGTTGATTAGATGAATACACTGATCTATAGATTTTTAGAGACAATAAAAGTCTGAGATCTAGAAGTTAGAACTGATTTTACACTGAAGTTTCATGGCTTGGTTTCTCCCAGTGGCCTTTTATTAGCAGGCTGATAAAGCAGGAGAAGGGAATGGAAAGTTTTATCGCCGGCCGGTTCAGGGAGAGTCTCAGGGTGGTACAGCCAAAATTTCTGAACCAAGTCACTTTATGCACCACTTACTTTAAGCCTCTTAACATACTGGACCGCTGTTGTGTTCTGTTGCAGAGCTGATGCCAGTGAACTGTATCCTACATAGACTGGCTGAAAGGCCGTCCTGTAGAAAGAAGGGGCTTCGCTGAAGTTGTGTTTTTTAGCAATTGAAACACCTTACTGTGTTTCTTACTGATCACCAGAAAGCGATACTTTAAATCAAGAGTAAAATAAGCTGTAGTGAAACTAAAATCTACAGTTTCCTTCTTAACTCAAATGTTGAGTTGTTAAATAGTCCCAGGTTGCTTTTGCTGACACTGCATGACATACAGTTGCCTATAAACATAAAGACGTGCATCACATAGCAAAAAAAAAAATAGAAGCATCAACCGTTTTGAAGCCTGCAGCCGTGTTGCGGAAACTTCGTAGTACTAAGGCAGAGGTTAGCAAATGTTAAGACGAGTCATTTTGTCCTTTCAGCAAAAATCGAGCCAAGATTTTATGTCCGTTTTACCGTAAATGTGTCTCAGTATGAGCTGATGTGGTAGTATATGATGAAAATGCTTTAGCTTCAGCTCAGCTACAGCTGCTTTTCCCGCATCTCCAGCAGGAAACTTTTCCACAAAAGTGGAATAGTTTCTGTGAAACGTCTGAAGTTGGCTTTGGGTTTGACGACTAGAACGATCAGCAGAGCTTCACTGCAAAGGAGGATTGTTTTATTATTGCCTAAAACTCAAATAATGGCTTAATTTAGAAACAATGTCTTGTCTCGCAGCGTCTTATCTCAAATTAGGAAATGCTAAACCACTCAGTTGTGGTTGCCACCGAGTTGTTTTGAATCTGTAACCAAGCAACTGAAATGTAAACAAGTAATTGAAAGAACATAAAAGCATGTTAGCTAGAACATTGTTGAAGTGTGATGAACTGGCAGTAGAGAAAAAAAAGTTTTCATCACTTTCCACTTACCGAGGCTTTATCCATGCAGGTGACATTAACATGTGACATGTTATTAATTCCATCATTGCAGAGCATTACTGTCTGTCATTTTGCACATAATACAATCAGAGTAATGCAATACAAGTAACAGCATAAGTGGTAGACACGGAAGCTTAAAACAGACTGCTGTGGTTGTTAAGTTAGGCCAGTATTTAGGAAGTTTTTTCAAGGTTTGAATGTTCTTTAGAGGAAGATTCTGAACTTAAACCATAGCTTCTGTCATAAACTCATTCCTGACTTCAGTGCGGTTTACATGCACTTAATGATCCACCAACTGCAGAAAATCTGATTTGGTCAGTAATCCATCAAAGCATTTACAGGCGCTTGAGTAATCAGATAATGGGGAAACTCTGGATCTACTTGAGTCAGGTAGTAATCAGATTTCTCCAGTGGATAAACTCATAGAAGAAGATGTAAACATGATGTGAAACTCAGACTTCATGCCTTGGGGTTGTTTTTTTTTTTGTGTGTGTGTGTGTGTGTGTAAAACGTTGTTTTAACTGAACGTACTTTAACTGAAAATGTGACACACATCATCTAGAAGATGAAGAATATTTAAGTCCAATTTGTCGAGAATGTAGGTGGTTTCATTGTTGCGCCACATTCTGAATAATATCGCCGCTGCTGGCTTATTTCCAGTACCACTGACTGTTTTTGCACACGTGCCGACCGAGAAATGTGAAAGAAATCAGAGTAAGAGTCTCCTTGCACTGAAAAACGATTACTGAGCTAAAATCCAGCCTCTTTATCAGATTTCTTAATGGGATTTCTGAGAGATCTAAGAAATCGGAGTATGCCGTTTACGTGACCATGGATAACTGCAGGAATCCGATTATGGTCGGATTATTGAGTGCATATAAACTCACTCAGTGACTCAACAGATTTCAGTGGATGTTTCTGTCTCTGGATGGCCTCTCCTTTTGTAATCGGTGGAGAATAAGCCTCCATTACATTAGCTACACCCAACAGTAAGGCGCATATCACTTCCAGAACACATTGTGTAGAAGTTGATGGCGTAGATCAGGAGTGCCCAGCTTCAGTCTGGCACAGTTTCATGTTTTCCATGTTCTACCACACCTCGGTTAATGATCAACCTGCTGAGGAGATGAATCGGGTCCTCCAGAGCTGTAAAAGCGGTGCCTATCCTTGATCCTGGAGATCCACCTTCCTCCCGAGTTCATTTAAGCCCTGGACTGACTCGCCTCTTCCAGCTTATTCCAGGTCTTCAGGAACATCTGGAGTTTGAGGCAGTTAGATTGGAGTTGGAGGTGAATACTCCAGGATGGAAAGTGCTGGCCGTGACTTCAGAAGGCAGGCAACGGTCACTGTAACTGGAGAGGCTAAGAGATTTTCGAGAGGTCTTTTTGAGATGTGTCCAGAACCTACAGCCTCAGATTTAACTGAAACCCTTAATATGTCAGTTTGACGTATTTGGTATCTGAATTTTCTTTCTTTAGTTTTGTGCTGGATCTATAAGGCTAATCTTGCAAACCGCCAACGGGAGCTTATGCCATCTATGTTAGCTATGAAAATGGACCAGCATAGTTCATTTGTCTACTTTGGTAGCTCACAGTGTGTTGTACAGCGCCAGAACCGCATAAGCAAGTCGATGTGAGACGACTTGGCGAGTGTTTGATGGTTTAGGGATGCAGTTAGCACAGTGATAAATGAGGGTCACAAGCTTCCCTCACTTCCAGCCACGTAGATCCAATGCAGAACTGAACAATAAAACACCAAACACGCCTTCGCTGTTGGAGTAAGTAAGGGAATTGTCTAGATTTTGAACCCAACAGTTCTTTATTTTGTCTGCGTCTCTTCTTGTTGTTGTATATTCGCTGAAAGGTGGTCCTGGGCAGCATGACTTGCCCACACACTTAACCCCCTTCTACCTCTTTACCTAGTTACCTCACCACAAACACAGGTTAAAGGATCGATATTACAAGGCAAGGTTAACAAATGATATATTTGTGATAATACGGAGCTGCAGCCAGCCAGTTTTCTTTTTAGCATGCTTTGCTTTTGTTTGCATCAATTTGTTTAGTCTTTATTTGTTCCAGTTAGCGATTAAGGTCTCCGGGAAGGGCCGCAGTAATGGCCAGCGGCCAGCGCTCTTTCACTGCAGCCTGATATGATGCTTGAAAGTGTTGACGTATTTTAATTTCCCGAATGTATTAGAAGCATTAAGGGGGCTTAGCATACCGTTTGAACCCATGACATAAGAGATTTTCCCTTCTTCTCAAATACCACTAGATTTTCTTCTTTGACCGATTCCTAGAAAATAGTACTGTGAGAATATGCAGCAAGTCCCTTTTAACTGTAAGGAGATGTCTTTTTTTTGTGTTTGTTTGTTTGTTACATGTGCCTGACCACTAGATCACCTGACCACTACCCAGGGCTGAAAGCTTTGGGGTAAATATCTAACTGCGGTTTAAATAGTGACCATTTTCTGTAAAGATTTGGGAGTTTTTCAGGTCAAGAATTTCAGAATATCATATCATCTACATTTTCTGGCTTGAGGCTTGAACCCTGAGTATAGTGTGCCAGATTGCCAGTAAACTGTGGTTGTGATGTCACAAAAAATGATTGGTCCAACTCATCTACAGGGACTTCACAAGCTCTATATAATTACATTAAATTTCCATCCTTAAAACATGAGATAGGACTGCTGATGATGTAGGCCATAATTATTCCACCCGTCTTATTGCTTGTGTTTGGTTTCCTGTCAGCATCTGACTTTAAAGGCTGTCAGTGCGACTCAGAGTCTTGGTCATGACTCTTTCTTGCTCCTATGCAAATTAAACACAGAGTATTTGCTTAAGGTGACTGCGCTGCTGATATTCAGCTCTGGCTTATTCAGAGTTTGACTTCCAAATCCACTTTGAGCTGGTGGACAGTATCCAAATGCCACTTTGCTGATCTTCAGCTTTTGTTCTGCTCCCTTTGAAATGTAATACCATGTGCATGTGTTCAGGTGAAGGAGGTGCAGCAGAGCAAGGACATGATCCTGGCCAGTAACCGGAGCCTGGCCGAGCAGAACCTCAGCCTACAGCCGAGGCTTGACCATCAGAAGAACGAGCTCACCAAGCGCTACTGCCGTCTACAGGAGCAGTTTGAGGCCTACCAACTACGGAAGTCCACACTAGGTGACATAAACCAGAGATATCGGAGTCGTGCATGTTTTAATGTATTTTAATGGTGTTGGTTTAAGCTATTTTACACCATTGCAGTCTATTTACATCACTGTTGTAGACGTGATAACGGGGTCTTTGAGTATCAGTGCCCGGAAGGAAGGCTGTGGAGACCGGAAACATGTTTTCTTTCAGCCGTAGACGTGGAGACTAAACCTCTAGACCTCTAAACGAAACTTTGACCGAAGAAAGGGCCGTTCGACTGTCGTTGCTCACCTGATGATGACCTATCTTTAGTCAAATGGAAAAATGTACGGAATTAACTGGTGTCTTTGGAAAAAGTTCCACTGAATTAATATAAAGGAATATGTTTGATATAAGATATAAATACATTTTCAAGTAAACACACAAGAAAAGGGTGAAATTAACATTCATTTTATGTTCCTGGTCCCTTTTAACGACCATCCACACCCTGGACCAGTGAGGGCCGATTCACTCATACTACCTCTGCCAGGCGTGAGCGTCGGTTTTCATTCCGTCACTCATGTTAACAGGTCAGTACTTTGACACCGGCTGTGGGAGCGGCAGAGTGTCCCCGATGCAGCACTGAAGCAGCGAGACTTTTTCCAAGCAAAACCCACTACAAGAACACCTGGAAATGAAATGGAGAACAAAGTAAAGACTTTCAATTTTAAAACTTTTATTACATAAATGCTGAGCATTCTGGGCTACATACATTTTTACCGGTTTGTCAGCCAGGCTTGAAAGCATCACCCAGCCAAAAGCTGTGCTGCCATGACTAAAAGAGAGTACGTCTTACTAAACAGAGCGACGAACTTGTCTGTTTCTCCATTTGGTAAAAGGACGTCGGTGTAACCTTCTTGCTGCACTGCTCAGCGGCTGAAGCGCCTTAAGTATAAATGGCCAGTGCATGTGAGCTATTCAAAGTATTCGATTACGTCATTAAGAAGGCCGTGTTGCCGTGTTGGTAGGCGAGCTGTAACTCTGACTGTGCTCTGATAGACTCATCTCATCACCGTTACTGCAGCTACAGCCCTGCAGGTGGATTAAAACCAAGGAAATTAAACCAGAGTGACGAGAAATATAAGATATAAAGGTATGTGGACGCTTTAGATGCAGTGTCCAGAGAATGCTCCAAGGAGGAGGGTTATCAAGACAGTTAGCAAGACTAGTGGACTGGATTTGTATAACCTGCATTTCTCCAGAGTTCAGAACATTCCACTGTGTGACATTTTAGAAAAAACTATTAAAAGTGGCAGCCAAAGCTCTTAAATAATAAACTCATACAAATATGGGCAGTCGTGGGCTCGAGGTTAGGGAACCGGCCCTGTGACCAGAAGGTCGCTGGTTCGATACCCAGAGCCAATAGTCCATGAACGAGGTGTCCTTGATCAAGACACCTAACCCCCAACAGCTCCCCAGGCGCTGTGGATAGGGCTGCCCACCGCTCTGGACAAGTGTGCTCACTGCCCCCTAGTGTGTGTGTGCTCACTAGTGTGTATGTGGGGTTTCACTGCACGGATGGGTTAAATGCGGAGGTGGAATTTCCCCGGTGTGGGATTAATAAGGGTCTCTTAATCTTAATATGTTGATCTTACGTCAGCTTCTTATTCGTCAGGCTCTTATTTGAATTTTCAGTTCCACCTTAAATGGTGCTACAGTTACACTCTACCTCAGAGATGTTTACTGAGCAGTTAATGTGCAGCACACAGAGCTGTAATCAGCCATTGGAGCTGCTGATTTAAGGCCGCGTCCCAATCCACCCACTTCTGTACTTCATCTCCTCCACTAATGAGTGCACTTCTAAAGCTTTTTTGCGTACTGTCTCACACCACACAGGGGTAGCATGTGTGAATCAGCCCAGAAATACATTTTCACAAATATCTGCGGTTATTTGTCAGAACATGGCTGAACTGGCCACAATATAAATATGATTTGAGCTGTTATTGCGTACTTGGCTGTAGTGCTTTCCAAGCTGAGAGAAAGGAGTGGCCTACTTTGCTCCTTAAATCCAAGCATAGTGCTTTCAGGACTCTACAAAGTGGTCCAATAACAGTAACTTTGATACAGCCGACTTGTGTAATGTGTGGCTCTTTGTCATATAATAACGAATATATAATACAGTTACACCAGTGTTTAATGCAAAATCCTTTGCTTTACAGGTACTTTTCATGCAATTTCCAGTCTTATTTAGCACCAAGCTAATGCAATGGTGTGGTATGTCTCTTTTCTCTTACTGGGGCTGAATATCAAACCGCTCCCTGCTCCCTACGTAGTGCACTACATAAGTATTAAAATATTGGCTGTAGCACCCAAGCAGTACATAATACGTCTAGCAAGCAGTCGTTTGGGATTCAGCCGTGTGCGCACAGTTCCGTAGTGGACAAACAATGAGCGAGTTGGGTGTAGAAGAATTTTCCTTGCCTAGAGCACTAAATCGGAATGAGGGCGCCATTTGAGATCCTGGGTTTGTATAGAAGCCCTTGTGTATTTTGGGTATTTTACACTGACTTTGAACGCAGCCCAGCCAACTGGATTTTAGGACCGGAGCCATCCGTGGTCTGTTTTTCTCAGAGCTCCTCACCTGAGGCCTCACAAAATTGTGCCGAAGCAAGGGGCGTCTCATTTGTGATGATGGCGTAAACCACAATCCGTGGCCAAGCAGTTATTTTTCTCTGGGTTTTGCGCACGTAGAGGTCACTGCTCACCAAACTGCAGGCATAAATAACAACGATGCTTATTGGACGACGTCCAATAGACGTCCAGGTCACCTATAAGGTAGATTGGTCCATGGCGCGCTCTCTCTCTCTCTCTCTCTCTCTCTCTCTCTCTCTCTCTCTCTCTGTTCTCTCTCTCTCGCTCTCGCTCTCTCGCTCTCGCTCTCGCTCTCTCGCTCTCGCTCTCGCTCTCGCTCTCTCGCTCGCTCTCTCTCTCTCTCTATCTCGCTCTCTCTCGCTCTCTCTCTCTCTCTCTCTCTGTGTGTGGTTCTTCCTCTGCTATTAGTCTCTTCTCAAACTCAGACACAGTTTTCCTTTACGTGGTATTTTTAGCTTGTTATTTGTTGCCGTATTTACCACAGTGAGACTTTTGTTCCACATGTAATTTGAAGGTGTGGGATGAAGAGGGGGGATTCACACAGAGAGAGAGGGAGAGAGAGGGAAAATACTGCAGTGTACTAAAAGACTCTGCCTGTTTTCCGAGTCCGTGTTTGTGTGGAACACGGTCAGGGCCATTATTCACTCATTCCCGCAGTAACGTGACGATGAGCCCAGCCGGTTTTTCAGGTTCTGGTGACACAGACTGTCTCATAAACTGTTTCTCTACTCTGTGTCTCTTTGTCCTCTTTCTGTCAGAATAGCGGCAACTCGCACTGGAGAGGACGTTTCGGTCAGCTGATCAGGATCCATGACCACGTAGAGATCAGAGTTCAAGGAACTGTATTCAGCTCCTTGCCACACCTGCTGTGTGTGTGTTCCTAACTCTGAATACGATGCTAGTGTAACAAGACTTTGGACCAATTCTATCGGTCTGTTCATAATGAAATTCGGTAAGAGGCAGATGGCAATTTCAAATCCCGTAACAGTCCATCAATTAAAACACTGAGAAAACCACCTTTACAATAAACACAAGTAAGACTGATACAGTAAACAGGGATTTTTTTTTGTATGTCAGCGTGTTTTCTTAGCCTTTGTCGAAACCTTCTGATCAGTACTTTATGAAATCTTTAATAAACTGTTGAATCAGTTGTGCCACTGCTAATTCGACCAACCCCTGCGAAGGCTGAGGGCATCAAGAAGAAATCTGCAACCAAATTTGGGCTTCTAGCCAGCTTAAAGGAAAAGTTTTTGAAAACATGAAATGATTGCTGTATTTACGTTCACTTTTAATTGTTCTTATGATGCACACTGTTAGAAATGAAGGTTCTGCGCAGGTGTGCTTTTTGTTCATCAAGGTCTAAACAATGTAAATGTTCCCTCAAAGGTACTACAGTGGTTTTAAGGTCCAATCGTGAATCTCAAATCAGTTTTCCCAGGGGAAAAGCTCGTATTTGTTCCTTTTCATAACCGAATGTTTGAAAACAGGACAGTAGAATAAAAGCCTGGAGGCGAAGCGGGGAGTGTGGAGTCAGTACAGCTTACAACAGATCATTTCAGTGGATTATGGTTCAGTTATGTTCCCTGACTGGAGGCACTGAAGGGACGGCCTGAGGGAAATGAGGGGTAGTGGCATAGTAGTAGTAGATTTTGGTGTAATTTGGAGGGGGTCTGGTTCCATCGACCTGCTTTAAAACCAAAGCTAGATATTAGTAGGAGATGCTATCATACTTATAGGTGCTTAATACATATGGAACATTACATATAAGAAATACATGTGACCTGTATGGCCTCATGTTTTGGCCTTGGATCCAAACAAATCTGTGTGTGCACTTCCCGAATGAAAAGCTGTCACTGATTAGCCCGTGTGACGCAGTGGTTGCCAGGCACCACGCTCCAAACAGCATGCTAACAGTACTCTTCTTTCTTAGCTGGGCTGCTAAGCACAGATCCTTGAGCTGGGTGAATTTGCTCTGGGCTTTAACCTGTGTGCCGAAGCACAGATCCCATTTTCCATGCCGCCCTAGTCGTCTTCGCTCAGCAGGGGATTTTATTTTAGCTCCCGGGGGAGTCAAACCGCTGGTTGTCCAGATGTGGATTTAGCCTAGTTCTGGGATTGCACTTTTTTGCTAACAGAGATTCTGTAATATAGTCCAAAGCTGTCCACTGGTCAGCTGCTTCACATACAACACCAATCCATTTATTCATCGGAGCTATTTATCCAACTTTACACCGTAAATCCCCAGAGCGCTGTTTTCTTTGTTGCGTTGTGGAGAGGAAGTAAACGGCAGTGGCAGATTGTGATGTGTGTGTGTGTGTGTGTGTGTGTGTGTGTGTGTGTGTGTGTGTGTGTGTGTGTCTGTGGACAAAGTGAGGTCACTCTGGGGTGTGTGTGTGTGTGTGTGTGTGTGTGTGTGTATGTTGGTGAAATGTAGGTAACCCACTTTCCCAGTGTTCCAGCCTGAATCTGCGGCTCTAATGAGGCAGCGTAGCTCATCTGGAGTGGCTAGCGCTACACAGCTGAAAGGGCAGACCAAAGTGGATGAAGTACAGCTGTTTTTAACTGAGGGACTTACCTCTGTCCCTGTTTATAGATAATAGCCACTAAAGCAAGTCTGTAGACCAAATCGGAATGTTTGTCAGCCTAAGGGGTGGCTATATATCCGAGTGGATAAGTCACATCCAGTCAGCATGAAAGCAGCACAGTTGATGTCACAATTTACAAGAAATTTAAGCATGATAGACAAAACATGGCAATAATAAAATCGTGTCCAATCGTACCAAGGCACATGATGGAATTTACTTACATTTCTCCCGTTTTCCAGTGTTCAGACAGGAAGCGCTGAGTATTTAACCCACTGAGGGAGCAGATCTTTCTTTGTTAATACTTTCAGCTCCAAGCACTTTTAAATAATCCAGAATGTGAACTACGATGTTACGTGGATGTGTTGATTTCTATTTTTAAAATGAGTACTGTGTAGAGAGTTTGACTTAAAGCGACGTGAGCTGGTTTATAGAGCATTTATCTTTGTGGCCTTGAAAAGAGTGTTTTTGCTCATCTTTTAATGTTTGACACAGAAAAATAACAGCATTTTTTGGGGTTTCTACACATGATTGTGTGAAAATGTAGGCATTTGTGTGAGCATGTTCTGAACCAAGTTAGTTGCTTTAGGATGACCTAAAATGACCAGAAAGGCAATCACATTAGTATCGTTTTAATTGTTCACAAGAGCATCCATCCATCCTCAACCGCTTATCCGAGTCCGGGTCGCGGGGGCAGCAGCCTAAGCAAAGAGGCCCAGGCCTCCCTCTCCCCCGCCACCTCCTCCAGCTCTTCCGGAGGGATGCCAAGGTGTTCCCAAGACAGTCGAGAGATATAATCCCTCCAACATGTCCTGGGTCTTCCCCGGGCTCTCCTCCCCGTCGGACATGTCTGGAACACCTCCCTAGGGAGGCGTCTGGAGGCCATCCTTACCAGATGCCTGAACCACCTCAACTGGCTTCTCTGAACAGTGCCGGCGGTATCGTGTGACTAGGAGAATCGTAACTAGCGGGTGGAATTGGTGACGACTAAATATCTGTCACTTTGTATGAGATCCAAAAGAACATATGAGCGCATATGTCATGTCGATTTTACTGCTAATCTGCTGTCGACGTGGATTCTCACGTATTGCTGTGGGTGTATTATGCTGTATTATATCAGATTTCAGAGGAAACTGTTTAAAAGAGGCAGGGAAGGTCTGCATCAGCGGAGGAGAAGGCTTGCAGCTGCTGTGATTTCGGCAGTGGTCAGCAGTACTACTCTGCAGAGAACGCTTGGACTGAAAAGACCTGAAGAGACGGCGTGTCTCAGTTCAACAGCACTTCACAGATACCATTAATGGATATATTTTTTTCTTTTTGGAGGAGAAAGAAAATGGAGCGTTTTAGGCTTGTACATATCCACACTGTAGCTTGTGCTTTATTAGATACATACAGTGGCCAAAAAGAGATGTGTGGAGCTGGATGAACATTTACCAAGCAAACATTTGTGCTGGTAGAAATTCGGTTTAATTGGCTTAAAAAGGAATTCAATATATTCAATATATTCAATATGAAATGCTTTATTCTAGAGAAATGTATGAAGTCAGAATTGTTCAGTGGTGATTGGATGGGGTTTGTGGACTTACCACTGTTTTACCATTGTCAACATTCATATAAAGTCGCATGTAGGTTCCCTGGTGGTTTTGGATGGTAAAAAAAAAAAAAGGCTATATTTGGGTTATAGACATGGGGACACCGGGTTCCTATCACCCGCACTTTAAAGTGGTGAGTCAGGAAGTTTCTCTAGAATGAACCATTTCGCCATTTCGAAATATCCATTAAACACGTCACTGAGAACTGAAGAATTGACCAGCTTTAGTTTTAGGACGATGGTTAAAACGAGGCTCTGCTTTTCTTCTTCAAACAGAGCCGGCGACCTGATCTGGGTTACAATTAGTGTTTATATGTAATAAGCAACAGTGGTGAAGTACGACGTGCCATGAGCTTTTATTTTTGTAGTCATAAGTTCAAGATGTTCTTGAACATTTGGTATATGTTGGTTAGTGTAGTGGTTAACACCTCCACCTTCTATGCTGTAGACTGGGGTTCAATCCCCGCCTGGGTAAACACCCTACACTATACCAATAAGAGTCCTTGGGCAAGACTCCTAACACCACCTTCGCCTACTTGTGTAAAATGATCAAATTGTAAGTCGCTCTGGATAAGAGCGTCAGCCAAATGGCGTAAATGTAAATGCCATAAATGTTCTTCCAGCTCTGTTAACGGTCAACAGTTTCAGTGGAAATAGGCTGGGCTTCAGGCTAAATTGTGCGCTCTGGTTTCTTTTGCATACAATAAATCACCCATCCCCCTTTCCATGACAGCTGTGCTAGCCTAGCTTAGCCTAGCTAATGGTGTGTGTGCGCCTATGAGTGCTGTGGACCAACAATGAGGCTTTGTGCTGTGGGCCAGAGGCTGAGCAACAGAAGGGGAAGAACATTTGCCCTCTGAGATTTTCTCACTCACACACACACAGCTGGTTTGGATACAGGCAAACGGCCATCTCATGATGCCCCAGTCCGACAGCAGGGCTGGGTGGGCGTCGCTGTAGGAGAATGGAGCATTGTTTGAGCGGGAAACTCCCTGGAGGTGAGAGGGAGAGGGAGCCTGACGAGTCATGCTTAGCTGCCCCTTTACATCCCGCACATTTCCGGGCAGTGTGATCTCTCCAAGCGTTCATACGGGGGCAATCTGATGGAAGTGAACTGTGCAGCTGTTCTACCGACGTCACTAGTGCCGGACCAGCGTCACTGATGCTAATTTTACAGAGATCAAAGTTTTAGGGCCCGACTGATTTAGTAAAGTTTGGTGCTGATGCTGATTTTAGGGGCTAGAATTCTGCTAACCGATCATATTAGCCAATATAATTGTAGGTTTTCCAAAGTTGAACACTTAAAAAGTTAAGCAGCGCTTTACTGATTGAGATGATTGTCGGTTTTCGGCTGTGAATTGTCTAAAATTCAGAGTTTTCGGTTTTAAATACTCAACGTAATTT
Organism: Pygocentrus nattereri; assembly: GCF_015220715.1. Lineage (NCBI taxonomy): Eukaryota > Metazoa > Chordata > Actinopteri > Characiformes > Serrasalmidae > Pygocentrus > Pygocentrus nattereri. Next base: position 30,047,878 of record NC_051230.1, read on the forward strand.
TACAGAAGCTCTCTTAGCGTAATTTTTTGTGTTATTTTCATGTTAAAAGTCTTTTAAAGGCATTTTATGTTGCCTTTATTTTGCAATGAAGGTCTTTTATGTTTACCAGTTAAGCTTGGAATAAAGCTTTCGGCAGGATGTCTGCCGGTATATCTGTGCAGTCCTTAACGCCAAACCCAGATAAGTTGGCTCTTCGCCCACTGGCTTGACTTTGGATGTAAGTTAGATTTGTTGGCTAATCCTCAGTTTTAGCACGTTATCCAGCTTTGCTGTAAAATCCTGAAACGCCGCCCATCCCAGGTTTTGATTTGCCTCAGTTAAACCAGTGACTTGTATCTGTTTAAGGCTCATAATTGACATTTTTAAGCTCACTAGGGCTTTGTTTATAGTAGCAAAGGCTCCTTCAGCAGTGGGTCGCGGTCACCCTGCCTCTCTTTGGGGTGTTGCCGTTGCAGATAGCAACATGAGCAGCTGGGAAATAGCTTCCATGGCATCCTGGGATGGATAAATTAAGCACTCGTATCTGTCTGGGAGAGCAACAGAAGGAGGGCCGTTGACCACTTTTTTTGGCAAGTCCATTATGCTGGTCCAGGATCAGTTTGTGAGGGGATTGTTTTGCAAGGAGTGCTGGTTCGTGAAGGAGTTCATCATTTGGGTACAGTTTGACCTGCAGTGAATGGTCAGTGAGATCCGAACAGATCTGGAACACCAAATGTCGCATGTTTATGGCTCATAGAGACTAAATAATGTAGGCCTTCATTGATAGGCCACTTTTATTCAATATTATCATATTAAAGTTCTAAATGGAGCCTTATAATAGTATTAAAATGAGTTTAATTAAATGAGCTTTGGGCTTCTGATCAGTATAATATCACACTGCTCCTTTGTAATGTTCAACATATTAGTTTGCTTTTAGTCTCTTGGCCTTCGCAGACATGTGCGCAGATAATGTGCAAGAGGGCTTAACAGAAACCCCGCTGTGGTAATCGACCTCATTGTCATGTGTTGAGGCCATTAATGTTGCCTGCACTGAGCTGTGGGTTTGGCCTCGTTTCAACATTCTCTGACTCATCAGGCGGCTTTGGGAACAACTCGGTTCTCAGAGTTGGCCAGGTCATGCATCGTGATGCCTTCCTTCATAGCTTCTCTGTTTAGGCTTTACAGAACTCAACCATATAAGAAACTCTAGGGCATGTGATCAATCACGCTGTTAGGAGAGACGAGGTGTAGTTCTGTGCGTTCATAATGAAAATACATAATATAGTGGTTGGTTAGTGTAGTGGTTAACACCTCTGCCTTCTACACTGTAGACTAGGGATCAATCCCCCACCAGGGCAAACACCCTACACTATACCAATAAGGGTCCTTGGGCAAGATTCCTAACACCACCTTCACCTACTTGTGTAAAATGATCAAATTGTAAGTCGCTCTGGATAAGAGCGTCAACCAAATGCCATAAATGTAAAATATAAAAATATAAAACGATAATTAAAACATAGCTAAAATAACAATGTGAGGGTTACTAAAATCAAATTAGACTAAAATAAGAGGAGAATAAGATCAAGAAGTAACCAAAAAAATAATAATCATAATAAAAATAAGTTATGAACAATAATCAATAAACTAACAAATATATAATAAAATAATGAAAATAAAAAAAGAAATAATGATTTTCATTTTAGAAGCTAGCCCAGAGGGTTATTGTGTTGCCATCAGGGAAATCGGAGGTGGGCGATATGGCGATGATGTATTATCACAATACATCTCGACGACCTTTTCTCGATACACGAGAGGTCACAATATTTATTTCGTCGGACGCCTGATCAGTTGGAACGGACACAAAAGAACCAGCAGTGCTACATTTAGAAACGGATCAGATCAAAAATTGACCACAGTAATTTTTATGCAATATTTGGCATGTTATTTTACACTAAATCCAGTTAAAGAGGACTAATTTTACTCTCTTTATAATCAAACAAGTACTGATCTCCACAATACGTTCAAAAGTATGTTGTGTTGTGACGCATTGCCCAGCCTTGAGGAAAGTTATTATATTATTGTTTATATTGTTTAATGCAGTCGTTCTGCAGACAACGGCTCGAGTAAGTTTACATGATCTTCCAAGCTTATACCATATCTACCCTGACAGTGTGGTATTTTATACAGATGGAAAATAATTAATGAGGCATTATAAATGTAGGTAATAAGCCCAGAATGTCTGAAATGAGACCCCCCCCATTTATCTACGAAGTTCCCAGTAGCTACAGAGGAACAATTTCATTGGCAGAACACAAATAGGTTTGTTAGTGCTAAGGAACAGAAACACCATTAAAGTCCAAAACCCTATGTAATGGAAAAAGCTCGCTGACTGTGGACTTTAGTCCCAGACTAAAGAATTTATCTGCACAGAGCTCAGACCCTTTAGTGCCTCCTCTTGGGCTTGGGTGTGACTGAGGAGGCCTTTTTTGTGGGGAGCCAGGAAAGTCTGGTAGCACTTTGAGGGCAGCAGAAATGCAAGAAATGTAGACGTAATATATTGTTGTGTACTTTGTATCAGAATGATGAGAGGAAATACAATATCTGTTAGAGCCTACATCCGTTCTAATAATGTTGTATTAGTAACGTTTCTCTTCATTTGCAGACCACAAGTCTGGCAGCAGTTCCTTGGACACTCTTCTCGCTCTGCTGCAAGCAGAAGGGGCCAAAATCGAGGAGGAAACTGAGGTAACCGCATTTCTGCTGCGTTCACCACAAGAGCCTGGCAGAGTTTCAGAAGCGCATGCTGGGGCTCGGCTTCCTCACCATTTAACATTTAAAGACGTGACAGACTTTAGACTGTTTAACCGTCCTGGCTAAGCTTGTTTTAGCTGTTAATTACCACGTTTCTGACACCTGGGTGGTTCAGTAGCTCGTACCACGTATGACCACCAAACATAAGCATCTAAAGCATGTGATGTTGAGCCGTGAGAAGTTGCTTGTCGTGAAAAGTTGCTTGTGATCGTCACCCACAGTCCGTATCTGTTGGATTTTCACTAAACATTTGATGGACAATCGCAGGACAAGGGGTATGTCCTAGGAAGATGTGTGCAGTTGAATGACTGAGTGAAACTGCCTGGCAGTTTACTCTTACATAAAATCCAAATTTTCATGAATAAAAGGGAATTTCACAGATTTTTTTCCCCCAAAAATAGCACATAGTTCTGTTGTTGAGATGTCAACAAAGTCATTTAGAGTGGTTTGACATAAAATGGTTCACTGTGGAGAACCTCACAGACTTGGATGCCTTTAAAGTGGTGCTGATGGGATCCATCGATCACAGTGAGCCGTTTTATGTGCTTTCCAGAAGGATCAGTGAACCTACACGGCTTGTGGGTTTTTATATTGTAATTTTGATGATGTTCAAATAGTGATAAACCCCAAAAGTGTCGTCTTTGGCCTCACAGAGTTCGGAATGCATTTTTCGGTCCCATTTTATTTGAAAACTATTAGATCAATTCAAGACTAAAGTCTCCTCAAAACTATTGAAAACAGTGAGTGCGCTTAATAATCCAGTAACTGCAGCAAATCAGATTTTGTCAGTAATCCGATCAACACATTTACATACACTTGAGTAATCAGATCATGGGGAAACTCCGGGTCTACATGAGTCAGTAATCAGATTTCTGCTTTGCAACCAGCCAATAAACTCACAGAAGGAGGCGTGACGTAAAACTCAAAGTTCATGCAGCGTCTTTAATTAATTAATTTATTTTTTTGCCCCGTTTTACCTGAAAATATGAAGATGCATCATCTAGAAGATGAAGAATATTTAAATCCTTTATTTCATGTTTGGTTTTAGTGTTGCTCCAAAAATGTTTTCCTGCGTCTCGCGGCGACGTCGCTTGCTTATTTTTGGTATCTCCGTCTGTTTTCGCACATGTGCCGACTGAGAAATGTGAAAGAAATCAGAGTAAGGCCGAGAAATCTGATTACTGAGCTGAAATCCAGCCTCTTTGTCAGATTTCTTAATCAGAGTTCTAGATCTAGTTTGGTGTTTACATGAGCATTAGAATAATCAGAAGACCGCAGATATCTGATTATGATTGGATTATTGAGTGCATGTAAACACACTCATTGTCTCAGACATCAAGCAGTGTATTCATAACTATTTAATGTAAAAACTTTCTTTGAGGGAGCTTTTAGAGGCATCAGACTCTTCAGACGTCTGGTTCCTATCACCACCACTCCAGAATGGCATGTTTTACATGATTTTGTGTACATCATAATGATTGAATTATCCCTTCAATAGGGTTAGTTTGCTAAAGCAAAGCTGGTCGTTGCACTGTATTAACTGAAAATAGCCTCTTAGCAAACCTTAAAGTAGCACTACACTTGCTGACCACATTAGCTTTTGTTCGTGAATGGCCAGCTTTTCTTATGGAAAGCTGGCCAGAAGTCCCTCAGGTTACCCTCATCCCTGTCTTTCTTTCTCAAAACAGAACATGGCTGAATCTTTCCTGGATGGCGACGTGAGTCTCGACACCTTCATCGATGAGTACCAGAGCAAGCGGAAGCTGGCCCACTTGCGCCGAGTGAAGATCGAGAAGCTTCAGGAGATTGTGCTGAAGTCCCCTCAGCTTCTCCAAGCTGTAGCCCAGCCATGCCGTCCTATGGCAGAACCAACTCCCAAACCCGTCCGTCTCCCAAGAGAGATCAACGACTCCCCAGCCCCCGTTCCCCAGCCAAGACGGGCCCCTCCGCTGCCACCAATCAAAAGCCCCCCTGCAGCACCTGCACCCCAGCCTCCTACTGCATTTTCCTACCCAGCTACCCCATACCCTCCTATCCCACCCAGAGTGGGTCAAACCCCACCAAATATCAATATTGGATACCCTTCCCTCTACATGCCCCAGTACACCCCACCAGTCCCTCAGAGACCAGCGCCACGTTTGGCCCCCCAGCCAGGCTTCATCTTGCAGTGACCTGGAAGGAACAGTATAAGCACTGGACAAATACCTGACCCTTCCTGGATGTTCTAAGCCGACACTTAGAAGAATCTTGTGCATTGAAATGCTGGAAATTGAATAAAACCGGGGGTCGTATGGTCATTTCTACAGTTAAAAACAGTAGCATCTGGAGTGGGACCCTTTTTTTTTTGTTTGTTTTCTCTTGCACTTTAGACTTTGTGCTTCTGTCTTTGGAGTTGAATCTGAGATGACTGGTTACACTCCAGACGTCTGGTAATTACATTAAATCTGTCCTCTTTTCAGCCATTTTTTGTGAATAATCCCACCTGAAGCCAGACTGTGGGGTCTTTTTTTTTAAACCAGTAATCCACTCCAATGCGTTGTTGGTACAACCTGACTTGGTGGGGTTTTCATTTCTTCCCTGTACACCGTTCGATCGCGCCAATCACGAAAATATCTTAGTCCACCGTTGTATCGTCATACATTTCATCTTTGACAAAGCTGCTTTGTCACTAATGGTGAGGATGATAAAGATGAAGCCTATGCAAACAACAGAGACCAAACTGTGTCACAAAAATTAGATTTTTTTTTTCTCATCCCAGGCTTATATGCACAGCCACACCTGCAGCCAAAGACATTTTTCCAGTCGACTAGATTCAGTTCTGTTCAAAGTGCTTGGGTAGATTAGTTGAAGATGTGGAAGCAGGACAAAGACTTGTAGCTTGATTAGGAAAGTGATTGTCATTGGGATACGTCAGTTGTAATGAGTCTGGCAAGGTGATGGTGACTTTCAGCTGAAAGCTTTAGTTGATGTTTAAGCTTAATCTAGGAAATCTGGGAAGTCATTGGCCGATCTTGACCAGCGGTGTCTTCCTATTAACATTTAAGCTGGAAGTAGAAATTCCACCAATTATTCAGTTGTTTTTGCATCATTAAGATGTAAAGAAAGCCATTCATAGTGGTTTGATGTGAAATGGTTCATTGTATAAATGCCTGACTGTTGAGGGTGTTGATTTCTTTACAGCGGTGGTGATGGGAATGGGAATGCCAACGTGAATAGCCGTTTTGTTTACTATCCAAGATGACCAGCGAACCTACACGTCATCCGAGTTGTTGAAGCGACGTTGAAGATTGTAAAATGGTGGTAAATCCAAAAATGTTTTCTATGGGGACTGTTTTGCCTTACAATATCGTCTTCCATGAATGGGTAAGAAAAATGGCGTTTTAGGAATAAATTTCTCTGAATTATCCTAATATGGTGTCTCAGCTTTATGTAATGGTTTTCTGTGTGGGAGCTTTTAGAGATTCACCACTTTGGACGTCTGGTTCCCATCACTCATCGATCATTTTGACTTCTCTCGAGTGATGCATTTCACATCAAACCACTTTGAACGAATGGAAAAACTTTTAAAAACCATGGAATTCCCTCTTAAGGGATGGTTTGGTTGGAAAGATCTCGCTAAGCCTAACCAGGCTTCCGATTCAGCCTGCATTTAAGAATAAAAGGCTGAGGGAACATGGACAAATTATGTGGATCGACAGAACGAATAGGAAAGCATTCAAATCGATCACTCCTTGATACATTTTGTGTTTGCTTGCACTTTCTTTTAATATTATAACTAACACTGAAAAGCGAATGAGAAAGGTATGTTTGTCATTTACCGATTAAATATACGCAGATGCAGGATGTTGCATTTGGTACAAAGAGGGTTCCCTAGTCTAAATAAAATATGATTTAACATATAGAAATATTAATATTGTTCAATTTAAAGCTTTTTTTCCAGTACAGCCATAATAGCATTGACTTTGTGAAAGGAATAATGTCACTGATTATATTTTTGTTCGTTTTTCTTATAAGGACATATTTAATAGATTTACTTCTTATGCCATGTACCACACACATCTGATTCTCCATGTACCAGTTTACTAACAAGTCACTCGTAATGAAGGTGCTGTCTCTCCATGCCTTACTCCGAGTACTGTGCTTCTTAAGCCATCATTTCGAACCACTTCTTAACCCTATTTCGAGTGGAAACCGAGCGAGCGGCTGAAGCTGGAACTGACATTTCAGGTTTTACGTCGGCGCTGTGAACTGTTAGCCGCCTTGTGCCTGCAGGTATGATCGCTATGCTCACCATGGCCACTTCACACCTGCTTTTCATTACCTTTAAAGGAATATTCCAGCCTGAGCTCCATCAGCCTGTTGGTTTCCACGCACACTTGGCTATGGAGAAGCTGCTTAATTCCACATGCAAAACATGGTTTGTGAATACCTCAGTCTTATATATAAAGTAGACTGTAAATCTGTATAATTGGTTCTTCCAGACATGGGAGAGATCTACAGTATCCAGCTAAGCGACATGGCTCAGTTTTCACAGGCTAAGCCTGACCGTCATGGCCATCAGAAAGCCCTGTCAAAAGTGAAAGTAACCAGGACTACTTTTTTTTTTTTTTTTTTTTTCCTGTGTTGCAGCATTAGAAAGTTGGATTAGGCCTCTTAAGAACATCTTTGGTAGAACGTTCTCTATTGTTCTGTGCCCCCGTAATGCAAGCGTTTATTCACGGAATTCAGCAGCTTGTACTGTAACTGAATTTTGAGGCTGAGATGGTGAACCATAAGATCTGGAAGCATTAGTTTAAAAAAAGGTGCTGGAATATTCCTTCAGCTATTCAAGATTCTATGGCTGTGAGCACTGCTCTTGTCACGAATGTGAATATAATCTCAAGTGACCTTACGTACCGTACCTTCGGGTCATTAGAAGAAGAAAAAAGACCTAAACCATATAATCGTGTCTTGTAGTTGTAACCACATGAACGTTGCTATGCGGAGTTGCTTTACTGTGAATAGGATCAGGTTTCTCCTTCATGTCCTAATGTAGGGAGAGTCCTCGACACCCACATTCATTTAAATGCTCCCACTTATTGCCCCATAAATATAACTGAAGTGCCTCTTGGTGTGATAGTTTGGCCAAATATTTGCACAGTTTTGCCCCTTCCATCCAAATGTAGTGGATCAGCCAAGACACATTTACATTTGAGATCTAAAGTTTGCTTCTTTAGTTTTGTGCTGGTGCTTCAAGACTAATGTAGCCAACAAGTAAGGGAAGCCTATGTATAGCAATTAGCATTGTGCAGCCTCAAACTGCGTCCAGTTGGACAGACGTTCTAGGGATGTACGGTGATACTGCATTCATGGTAGAAAAAGTCTGAATGGTGTTGACTGGTGTTTCAATCCAAAATTTGACGTATTTACTGTAGTCTGGAAGAGTGAGATGCTTAGCTGACGTTGGTTTGTTGCTCTAAAGTGTCTATTTTTACGTTTTTACTATAATAATTTTACATTTTATTATAAATGTTAGCGTTTCGGCAACCGCTGACAAATATGTATATCGGCTATTGGTGTCGGCCCACAGTTGGCATATCTGTGCATCCCTAGAGTGCATTGCGCAGCTTAGAGACTAGTAGCATCCATGGAACCTACATTTTGTTCACATATGTTTGATTTGATTGAACGATTTCTCATTTGGCTGCTGAAATCTAGCCATGTTAGGGTTGCATGGATTTATTGGTATCAGCAAAACGTGGCCAATAAAGTGCCAGGGTACTAGCAAGTAATGGAAGCTTCTACGGCACCAATATGCATCACGAAAACTGTGCGCCTGAATCCTCACACTTGCCCCAGAAACAACATTAGTGTGGTCGAGGTCACTGAACCAGTGAATACAGTTTGAGACGGGTCATTCTGCCAAGCACAGTAAAGCGTTTGTGCATGGCTGTATATGATGATCTGGAGATAAACTGCTGAAGTGTTAGCCAAGGCGCAGTTTGGACACCAGACTTGTTTGGGCTGATCAGCTGCGTTCTGAAGGGGAATAATGGGTAAATATTGGGACAGATCACCACTTTAAGCTCGTAACTGGCCCCTTCATGGTTCACTGGTGGGAGAAAGTCGAGTGAAAAGCATTGGCCTAGTCATCCGAGCTCCAGGCACTTCTCGGACTGAACGTACAGCCCACGTCTCGTCTTAATCGCGATGAAAGCCGTGACCCAACCGAAAGGCCTGCTAGCATCTCCAGGAGCCAGCGTTTCTTTTGGCCCTCGTGACTGTTTGTTTGTGTACATGTTTGTCTTTGTTCATGGTTCAGGACCCTCCCTGACTGTTGGCCGCACTCCTCATGTACAATGTGCTTTGTATCATTGCAGTTCATGCCTGTGGAAAGTAGGTGGAGGTGGTGAAATGGTCTAATTTTGAGCTTAATAAAGGAAATCAAAGGTTTCGAACGTGTCTGGCTGTCATGCTGTTTAAACACGTGCTAAAAATATTCATCATGCTGGCCTCGTTAGTGACCTCGAATCAGAAGTGGCTGCCCACTTGTGACTCAGCCTGTAACACCTGACGGAATCTGGCTCCCCCTAGTGGACACACTTACACACAAGTGGTTCTTCCAGGGTTCTTCAGTAAAGGCGGTTGCTCAGTATTGGATCATTTGCAGGCTTAAATGGCTCTTCACATGGATGGAGAATGTGTGGTATATGGTTCTGTGTAGACCCTTTTACGAAAATGGCTCTACAGAGCACCAGAAAGGGTTCACCTATGGTTGCGAGCTTGACAACAATAGCAGAACCCTATTTGCTGTTATGTAGAACCACTTCCCATCAGTCTGAAGAATGTTTACTATGCAAAGAACCATTTAAGCAGGGAGATGTTCTGGATAGAACTCATGGTTCTGAATAGAAACATTACCTTTACTAAAGAACCCTTGAATTGTTTTAAGGGTGTAGATTTGATTCGGAATGCTTAAATGGTTCTTTGCATGGCGAAGTGCTTCTCCAGGTTGATGGAGAATGGTTCCATATAGCACCAAAAAGGGTTCTTCTATGGTTGCAAGCTTGACATCATAAACAATAGCAGAACCCTTTGTGGTGATGTAAAGAACTGTTCTCCATCAATCTGAGGAAACTTTTAACCATGCAAAGAACATGCGGTTCTAAATAGAACCATTGTCTTTACTAAAGAACCCCTCAAATAACCACTTTAAGGGTGTACACCTAGTTCTAAATGCTTAAATGGCTCTTAGCATGGTGAAATGGCTCTGCAGATTGATGGAGAATGGTTCTGTATAGCACCAAAAAGGGTTCTTCTGTTGTTGCAAGCTTGCCATCATAAACAATAGCAGAACCCTTTTTGTTGCTATATAGAACCATTCTCCATCATTGTGAAGACGCTTTTCACCATGCAAAGAACCACTTAAGCATGCAAATGATTGCGTGTAGAACTTGTGGTTCTAAACAGAACCATCCCTGAACTGTAGCTACGCTGAGCGTGTGGCGCGCACATGTGCACCGCGTATCGCGTCATCGTGACGTCATGACGCTGGGAGCTGCGCCTCCGCCATGTTGTAGGGAATCTGTAGGTGGCTCCGGGCGCGTCCCAATTCGCGCGCTTGAGCCCTAACTTGAACCTTTGTCCACTGCACAGAATTCTGGACGCTCCAGAGGTTCAACACTCTGTTTATATGAGTCTAACCTAGTCAGCTGCTCCGTGTTGGCTGTATGGAAATGGGTCAAACTGTCAGTGTTGATATTCCAAACCGAAACGAAACGGCTAATTTAGGAAACGAAGAGGACCGCGAAAGCCGCCCCAGAGACCAGCATGGCTGGACACCAGCAAAACCAGCATATGTTGTGTTTTGGATGCTGGTATGGCATGGCCATGCTGGTTGGACAGCTAAACAAACACCAGACCAGCATGGACTTGTTTTTCCCCCCCCAGCTGTTTCTTTCAAGGATCTTTGGAAGTTCCTACCTACACGTACGGAGGTCATAAGTACAAAGTCATGTGTCTTCAGGTGGTTTTGGTCATGAACAGAATGGACTGTGTTGGGAAAAGGCCTTTTTTTGTCTTCTTTTGGGGTCAATGAGGGGACACAGTTGTGCTTTACATGAACAAAAGAGCAAAGAATGCATTTTCAGATTTCCCGTGGAGCTCCTAAGGCGACATGGTGATTATTTAAGAAGATGTGGCCATGCATTAAAGTATTGAGGCCACAAATTACTATAATTCCCAGATACCAAACATATATTGTTCCGCAGGCTCGATTAGGCCTACTAACTGTATGCCACTGTATGCCACTGTAGATTATTTTCCCTACCTAGCTTTTAATCTCGTCAAACAGATTTTAAATGCACATTAAACGCAATCATTTTGGAAAAAACAAACTTCTAAAATATTGCTGCTGACTCCGTACTAGATTGGTTGCAGCTGTAGAACCGGCTTTATTTATGGTATTACCGTTAAAATGACTTACTAAACTAATTTACACAGGATAACGAAAGACAGAAATGAAGGTACGGATAAGAAAATTGGACTGTGAGTGGAAAAAGAGCAATTAGACTTGGAATTTTATCTAATACTCTGCTTAACTACCAGTGGACCACCTGGAAAATGCAGAGGAAAAAGTCAGTGACCTGTAATCTTGCTATTGGGGTTGCCCTTAACAGCCACCTACAAAACCAAATAGATAGCAACCACTTCCAAGTCTGCTAACTAGTGTACTAGTCTGCAGGGGTGGGCGAAGTGCACAAGTCATGTACTTGAGTTAAAGTAGAGACCCCCAAGGTAAAATATCACTCCAGTGAAAGTAGAAGTTCCTCCCTTTAGACCTCCACTTGAGTAAAAGTACTAAAGTATTTGCCTTCAAATGTACTTAAGTATAAAGTAAAAGTACTAAAAGAGTAATTCTGGCTCTGATGTCCTGTTATCATTTTTATAACCAGACTGGCTTCATGAACTCATTTCAGGTGAAAGTCCTCCAGCGTCTCTCTTGGTAAACCAGTCTTTTAATAGAACGAGTGAACAGAGTGTGCTGCACTGGGTCGGTATGACCAACAGGTCAAAACCAGCTCTAAACAAAGTGACCACTGGGCCCTGATTGGTGCTCTGGCTTTGCGCTTCTTTCACCAAGACAAATTAAGCTTTTATACACACAGAAACCAAAAGGAACGACAGATTTCTCAAAATGCAGCGGATGAAAAAGTGAAATATTTGACTCTGAAATGTCGTGGAGTGAAAGGAAAAAGTCGCCTAGACTGGAAAAACTTCAGTAAAGTACAGATACACAAAAAAAGTACTTAAGTACAGAAACCAATTACATTTACTAAATTACTGTCCACCACTGCTAGTCAGTAACTAAAGAATCACAACCTTTAGCCTTAGTTACATTTCTACTACAGCTTCTCTGAGCCTTCACAGACTTGTAGCAAAAAAACCTCAAAAAAACAGAGTTCACCACACAGCCAGAGCACTCTAGTTAGGGAGCCAGCGCGTATTGGGACGTGGCCTTTGAGATTAGCGTTTAATCTGAGAGGGCTGGGAGGGACGGAGTGAGTGAGTGAGTGAGTGAGTGAGTGAGTGGAAGCCATATGGTTACAGATCACAGAAATCTCTCCCAGACGCAGGACATATGTCCGAGAAAAGCGAGCCGGGGACGAAGAAATGGTCATTTGTCGGGCTGAAGCGGCGAGTCTGGCTGGGCGGGCGGCGCAGAGTTTGAGAGAGTGACTCTGAAAAGTGGGAAACCGGATTAGCGCTGGAGAGAAAGGGCAGCGCGGCGGAGCCTAATCATCTTTTTTGCCCCGCATTTACTGCCCAGAGAAAGCTGAGGGGGGGCGAAAACGCAGCTTTCTGGCGAACTGCAAGCCCGTGGCAGCCTGGAGAGCGCGGGACCCCCTCGGTCTCCTAGTAACGCCGCAATTTTACCACGTTTTCTCGTGTTTTTACCTCACGTTCAGTGTCGACGAGCTAACGTTACTTCAGCAAGCAGGCGAGCTAGTCGGTGTTTGCTAGCTAATTAGATTTAGCGGTTATTAAGATGCTCCGGCTCCTGAATTCGGGACTTTGCCGCTTTGTTGACTGAATTAGCCGTTTTTATCTTCTAGTTTCGGACAGAAATCAGGACCGACGCTCTGAATTTGGGCGGTTTCGTCCAGACACGGCGGAGGAGCTGCGGCTACTCTCTGAAGACCAACGGCCAACGGTCACTTCGGACTTGGTGTTCTCAGCGGCGCGGAGAATAATTAGCCTCGTTTTGCTAAATCCTCCTCAAGCTGACACAATTTCGCGAAGATGTCGGCCAAAGAATCGAAAGAAAAGCAGTCGACCACTGAACGTATCGTTAAATGTAAGTTTTACTCGGGGAACTCTTCTTAAACGCGGTGCACCCTTAAAAAAGTGCTTCTTTAAGGGGTTCGTCATTGAGGGCAACTCCACGAGCACGTTTGGACGAGATGTTCATGGTTCCTTGCATGGTTTAGTGGTTTGGTGTGAGGAGAAACCTTCTGGAGACCATCAAAAAGAGTTCCAAGTCCCCCTTTTTGCTGAATTTTTACTAAAACTGTAGATGCTGGCTGTTAAATCGACGCCCTACTTTGGTTGGATACCTTGTTTCATTGATGAAGGCCAAACTGAAGCTAGATGAGCTTGTACTGCAGTTTTCACCTGAAGCTGTCCAAAATAACACAGTCCTAGTTGTTGTAAATTCCATGATGGTCAGCTGGTCATTAGCCAACTTCTTAGATTTGAGTTCCACTAATTGTTTCCCTCATAATTACTTGATAATGGTGTAAATAAAGTCATTTAGAGTGGCTTGATGTGAAATGGCTTATTGTAGAGAATTGCTCCCAGTGGTGGTGATAGGAACCAGACGTCTGAAGAGTTCAATGCTTCTCAAAGTTCCCTCACAGGCAGTTATTACATGGCGTGGTTATTAATATGTGGCCAGAATGTATATGTGTCTTATCAGTGCACGGGAAAGTAGTCCCTAAAGAAAGCTCAACGTTGTTTAATGCTAGGTTTGAGAAGGTTTTGGCCTGAGTTGTATGTTTTAAGACCTCTTCATGGCGGAGGGGCCACACAGGCGAAGTTAGTCTCCAAGAAAAGTGATTTTTTTTTTCCAGATTTTACCATCGTCAGCATTTCGTAAAATCTCAAGAGACGTGCGTAGGTCCGCTGGTGGTTTTGGTTAGTAAATAAAAGGGCTATTTTTGTGTGGTGGACATCGCTGGTTCTTATTACCACTGTCAAAAAATCTGAGTTAGTTTTGTGTCTTTACAGTGAAACATTTCACATTAAACCACCGTGAATGACTTTGTTTACAGCGGTCTCTGCTGTTTAGTTATGCAGATATTTTGAGAAATGAATGCTTCTGAAAAGTCTGCTCCACCCAAAGTACAGTGATGTTTATGAGGGTTCCTCAGCTTGTCTTTCTTCTAGTGTTTATTTCAGAATTAAATGTCGTCTCATTTTATGTCACAAACCTCTGTTACATTTATACCAATGAGTTCCTACGTATTGTTCCCTCTTTACTTCCACTGTTACATTGTCTGGTGTCGGTGCGTCGAGTGTTGTGTCTTGCAGTCTTGAGGAAGCGTACGCTGTGTCACAGTCACAGCATGTCATGCTTGCAGAAGTTGGCAGTAGCCTGAAATGTCCCTGGGTTTGTTTGGTCTGGGGCTCCGGTGTGAGTGGCTCTTGACTCAGAGTTAGCAGAGAGAAAATGGGGAGTGTTTACTGGTTCTGCTACCTCAGGAGCGATTGTGCTGAGGCGCTGTGCAGGGAAGGAGACCAACAGTGTTAACATAAACAGCCTAAACACCTTGTGTGTATTTTACCTGAACCTCAGCTGTCCTGCACCAGCCGTGCTGGCCTGTTTGATGTCTGACAGAATGCCTGTGACCGTTAAAGGCCAATTTTTCTAGAATGTCTGCATGATATAGCCTAATGGTTAAGATGTAGAGTCGTTCAGAGTGGTTTGATGCCAAGTATGCCATTCAAGAGAAACGTATAGAGTCAGAATTGTTCTCGGTGGTGGTGATAGGAACCAGACGTTTGAAGAGTCCCTCACAGAAAGTACATTATTACAGTGGCTGTGAATGCGCTGCCTGATTCCTGAGACACTGTTTTACGATAGCTGTGCTTTAGTTTTGTTTCAGCCTAGAGGATATTTTTTTAAAGTCTTTTTATTGTGGGGAGATGCATGCAGATGAAATTTGCGACCAAAGAAAAACTTCTTTTTCAACATTTAACACTATCTTATCATCATCAACGTTATTTATAAAAACTCAGCAGATACATGTAGGTTTAGTGCTAATATCTGGACATATTTACATTCTGTGCATCATGACTTCTGTTTTGCCTCCGTTTTACAGTTGGTAAGTTTCTCTAGAATAAGCTGTTTTCCACAAAACCACTCTGAATGGTGTGGTGTACATGGAGTGTGTGAAAATTTACTGAAATTTTTTTGTGTCTTAAATCAGCAAGGATGGCGAAGTTAATTAAACTTTTCTGAAGCGTGTAAACAGGCATGTTGCCTCTTTAAAACAGGCCTAATTTCTTTGTGTCAGGCCTTTTTTATTAGCCCCCAAACGAAGATCCACAAAACACTGACCAAAAACTACTTTGGTTGACAGCATTGAGAATAATTAGCCATTTCTTTTGGAGAGTTAGTCACTTAAAAAGGGCAAAGCAACGATTTTCAGGCTGTTGTCTAAAAGTCATCAATATAACAAAGTTTTTACCTTGACAGTTTGAGAAGAAAGGGTACAGGTACGTTTTTATTCAGAAAAGTACAGACAATAGAAATGTACCGTGTAAGGTGCACTGGTGGCCCAGTTGTGCACCTTAAGTGGGTTTTAAAGGTACACACATTCCCTGGAGAAAGGTGCGTATTTGTACCTTTTCACAATCTAATGGTTTACAATAGAAAAATGAAAGAAAAGCCTTGAGTCAAGGCAGACTGTCTGGAGTCAATGCAACTTTAATTGCAACAGAATATGAGATGATTATGCTCCTCTTTCTAAAGGTGTTAAAGAAGTATCTGAATAAGAGTGTTTTAAAGAGACCAGTATGTCTACCTGAGTGGGATTTAAGTGCCATATGCCATGCAAAGCTTTCTTTAAGGCAGAGCAGATAGTGGGGATGGGACTGGTTCACTCTCCCTGCCTGTAGTGGTCCCATGTGGTGGATACCAGCTCTGATTCACCAGGACAGTCAGACCTCATTAATGCTGCCAGCCTGCGATGCAGAACGGCTCGGATCCAGCCAGTAACCCATGAGACACATTCTCCAGGCTCCCCTGACTTTCTGGACGATTTCACCCCCATCTTTTTAAAGTGTTTATTTTCTGAGAATGAGGGGCGAGTAATTAAATGTGCCAGGGAGACAGAGAGAGAGGTAAGGACAGGGCGAATTGGGAGGGGAATCACGTCTCGTTCCTGATTTGGAAGAGCCAGGGATGACGGTGTATGCAAGAGGGAGCCATCAGCTCAGTTTGGAACAGTGGGTACCGCACATGGGAGAGACAGATTCAGATTTATTTAAGAACAGGAGAGAGGAATTTACTGCTGGTGCTGCCCATGCCAGGAATCCCCAGCCCTGTGAAGTTGAGGTTCAGCTCAAATGTAACATTCCTGACTCCTAAAAGTTGAAATATCCATGCAGGCAGTCGTGATTATCTGGATGGCTCAGTCAAGTTTCTAAACCGCCTCACAGAAAGTTACGTGAAATGGCGATACGCTGTCTGAGACTTTGATATCTGAGACTTTGTTGTATGATTTACATTGTTTATAACATTACTTATAGATGCTCATTAGATGTGTAGGTTCACTGGGAATTTCACTAGTTAGGCAGAAATTTTGACAAACTGGGGCAGTTCCTTTTTAATATCCAGCTGGATGCACATGGGCTGTACTTGCTGGATGGATCTTTAAGAAAGTTGTGATGTCTTATTACATTGTTCAGTTAGTTAAGTAATGACCCGTTGTCTGGTTAAATGATGGAATATATTTCTATGGTTGTTTGAAGCTGCACGTTTGGCCGAGATAGTCCACAATACAATCTTTACCAGTCTAGGAAAATGTTTCAGAGCAGGTCTAGTTTGAACACGGTCCACATTTTGCTAACAGGTTTTCAGTGAAGGCCGGAGGCCTCCTGAATGAGTTTACAGTCACCCAACCACAGGTATACGCGCTGATAATAGACCACAGTTAAATTTGCCTTTTAAATGACCATGGTTTAGGTTTCAGACTGGAAATGGACAACAGGATCTGTAGAGTTTACATAAATCTGTATGTAGACAAGGAAATCCACTGTTATTAATGCGTTACTAACTGGCTTTGACATGTTTTGAACTGAGATTGTGGTAATTATACAGTGCCACAGTGCTTTTGAGAACTTTTTAATGTGAAGATCTTTGTCAATTAGGGAGTTCCTGACCTGGATGTCCTCCTGCTGTGTGTTAGTCTGATAGCATGCCCTCAGTTTGACTTGAGCTGAAAAGTATTACCAGCTACTCCCACTTTTTTTTTTTAATTTTATTTTTATTCCACATTTGGGCAGAACCGTGCCCAACCGGATGTGGTGACAGCAGCAGCAACGTTTGCAAGGCATTTCTCCGTCTGCCTTGGCCAAGGGCTATTCTTGTGAAACTCAGGGTCGGGATCTTGCGAGGCCCTTAAATAAACAGTCTCTGGACCTGGAATCCCTGGCTAATAGAGGCTTTGCCTAATCTCTTCTTAGAGCTCGTACCCAGCTTACCGTCCCTTTTCCCAGCCTGCCTCTTGGACCCAGGAGTACTTACCGTTTATTTTTACCGTCACAGTTGTCGGAGCATGGTTGCTTGTCCTTATGGTAGGGTAATGAAGTTGAGGAGGTGTACAGTTTATGACCCCTTTTTATCCCAGTTTGGGGACAGTCTCCCATTCCCTTGTGAATAGACTGGCCGTAGATGTGCAGCTTCATTGGTTTCCATATATACGATGAAAATAGAGCTTCACACAGTGGCTTCATGAGGATCATCCCCATGCACCTGTGCCCTCAGAACTGTATTTGGATAACTTACTAAGCTGTTGTTTTGTGGGGACATCACGACTAAGCAAGTGGACATCCATACCTTCTGTTCAAGGATTAGGGTTGTTGTGACTGTGGGTCAGACGTTGATTTTGGGGTTTCGTCATCATTCTTGAGTTGCAAGTTCATCATCGTCACACTTGCTGAGTGTCTACAAGACTTGGGGCTTGTCTTCTTACTGTTCCCTTTGTACAATCATTATAAGCTATGATTAGTTCAAAAATGTACGCAGGAAAAATTGGCACCTGATTATAGGCCTTCCAAACAGAACATCAACTACACACATGCAAACTTTGAACGGCACTTGGAAAGATTACAACATAGATTTTGAGTCTGGCAAAGAATGCTCGGGAACTTGCAAAGGAAAAAAAGAAACTGGTACATGTGGTCTCTGATAGAGAATAAAATGGATGAGCTTGTCGAGAAGAAGGGTGCCAAATTGTTGATTTTGCCCGTCAGTCACTTCATTTGACCATGGACCACATGTTTAGCATACTGAACTAGATGATTCATAGAGATGTTCTTGCAAACTGACAGTATTAAAAACCTTGCTAAAAATCTGTTTTCTGCACAGATGGCATGTAACGCTGTCCAGTGGTTCGCCACATTTATTTGGTTCGAAACCAAAATACTGCCAAACTTGCATGTTGTAAATTATTCAGTAATATGAGGAGCTAGTATAGATGATAATTATATTGCAAAATGCAAAAGGCTCTGCCATCCAAACTTGGTGCCCACTGCACACTTTAGAAACTCAGAATGAGTAAATGAATCATTTTCTATCACACAGCTTCCCTGGGTGTAGACACATTTGTATTGTGGTGGATTTATAAAAATCTTGTTTTATGGAAGGAGCTGGGCAGGTTTCTCTTTGGGTTGTGGATATTTGCCATATCTTTGAAACAAAAAGACATATTAACTGTGCTGATTCAAGCTGACTTTTCCCGTTATGGGTTTGATCCTCTCCCAAACAGTCCCATGTTAGATAAGCGAATCTAGTCATAAACTGTTTTGAAACTTGCATTTTTTCCATAGTTAGTCACAGAAAGAATGCTTCATAACAGAACAGCTGTGCAGAATTAAGGTTTGGGCTGAACCAAAGGCCACAAATATCTGAATGCTGAATTTGATGATTAATTAGCTGGTAGTTGTGTATTAGGGATGTCCAATTGCTTTGAGATCAGGCATCACGTACCTACTGAGGCTGACCTAAGGACGCGCCCTTGTTTGCAGCTACTGGAACCAAATTTAGACTTTGGCCAGTTGAAGGCTGTATGGGAGAGATTCGGAGAGGAATGCTTTGGCAGTTGGCATTGTTTGGAATGCTGGGAATTTGTGGGATACCATTTAAAAACACAATTTTGCTGCTTTTGGGAAGTTCCTATTTGATATTTTAGGTTGAAGTGGCCAGTCCTGCTTCTGATGATTTGCTGCCATGAAAACTTCAGTTTAACCCACCTGACAGATATAATCCCGGAACAAAAATGGGCAGACCTGTTTTACACGGTTCAAAGAATTTCTCGTTGCGATCAGTAGAATCATATATCAAAATACATCACAGTGACATTTTTCACTTGAAATCTGAAAAATCAACACTGGTAATTCGCAGTAATCATATGCGATCTCTTGCAGATCAATTGTGGTGCGAGTCTTACTTGCATTTCAACTTGGGCTTGTGTTCATGCTTAATATTTACTGGTTTACCTGCGTAAAAACTTGTGCATGCCCTGGGCTTATGTCTAGATTTGGAGTTTAAATGTTGGTGCAGTTAGTGAGCTAGTTAACTCTCTTGCCATAAACAATAGCAACCCATCATTATATCAGAGACTTATATAGTCCTGGTATGGTCATGAATTTCAACCAAAAAAAAATCGTAGAGAAGTTGTATAGTTGGTGGGAGTGGGGTAACTTATGTGTAGCTAACATAGCAATTAGCAAGCTGGCTAGCTCACCTCCCGAAAAACAGCAAAAACACAAAAGTGAGCATAAATATGTCTGATAACTACAAACTCGCCACAGCACAGGGTTACACTGCTCTGTTGCAAGAAATTATTGATAACTGGCATGGATGGTTCAACTGGGGTGACTTGTGTGCAGCAGCAGTTGGCCATGCAGCTTACATTGCAGTTAGTAAGCAGGCAAGTTTCTGTAGTAAAACCAAAAAAGAGTAGATAAATGAAAAGATACAATAATACAGTCTCCTGAATGTGTATCGTAAAGGCTTTTTTTGTCTGGTTATTTACAGCCAGTGGGGAAGAAATTGTCAAAGGTTAGTGCTTTGTTAAATTAGTGTTCTCCATTTTGGAGGTTCCAAAGGTTTCAGAGGTCAGCATGTCAGTCTTCAAAGTTGAACTTGAGCTTGCAAAATTGATCTACCCCAGAAATCAGTGATGCGATGTAGTTCATGGTGTGCTATTCTGTTGAAATGGAATATCTTCTAGCTTTGAGTGTAAGTAGATATCCATGAAAAAAACAGCCGGTTTAATTGATCTCCAAACGAACAGGTTTGCACATCTCTGTTTCATTAGTTTAGTCTGCGTTGGTGTTTGACAGAGCCGGTTTGAAGACAGGTCCTGCACCCTCCGCACACATGGCTCATTGATTGTATGATTCAGTAGACTGATGTAGCTCGCCGTAGGTGGGTATGGTTGAGGAGACAGACAGCTCAGACTTGTTTCATGCTTTGCGGCGATTGCCTAGACATTCCGATCACGCTCGAGACAGCTGATGGATCTTGGGGAGAGCTGTCAAACGCCCGGCCCTTTGCGTCTCCCACCATCACGACGCAACACCCTCCAAACGCGAGCTGCTGCAGCAAATCTTTGAAAACAAGCTCCAAGTCCTTTGGGACTTGTTTTCAAAAGCTGCTGGCAATTGATATGTCCAGGGTGTTTGCTTGTCGTAATACATTAGCTATTGCACCTGAATTTTGAAGCCCACTCACCAAGTCTGGCATTCTTTAATCAGCCAAGACACATTTGGTATCTAAAGTGAGAGAAAATGCAACTTTTAGTGGTAGTAAGTGGTCTGAATTCAAAAAGTGGTAGGGGATCACCCCCGTATCTTGAAAACCCCTCTGTTGTTTCGGCCATGAATAATGCCACATGTGGATCAATCAGCAAAGAAATGCTTAGTGTCCTCTTTCTTAGTTTTGTATTGGAGCCATGAGGCGAATGTAAGTGGGAAGGTGGGAAGTAATGGAAGTTTATACCCCACCAACGAGCACTTCGTAAATCGCAGGCCTAAATCATCATACAGTTGCCTAAAACCTTATTGATTTGTTAAGTAATTTCTTATATACTTGTTTCTGGCACTTGGAATCAACAAAATTAGATAGATGATGTATTGTCCTTGCAGGACAACACTTCCTTGCAGAAGTCAAATGCACAAAATATTTTGTTCAACTTGTAAATAAAAAAATACATGATGTACAGGGACCAAACTTGGCACTTTTATGCAAAGTTTTAGCTCACAATTTCAATTTATCTTTAGATTTAATTAGTTTTCGCTTCAAAAAATCAAAACATCGTTTGACTTGGGTGCCCAAACATTTGCATAACTGCTTACATACTGAAACCACATAAGTCAATTTGTTTAACTTGACAGTTTAAAGTGTAAAAAAATTTAGTCATATAGTTAATAATGCCAAAAGAACCACTTTTCAAAGTACTCAAAGTACTGGGTCCGAAGCCCCATCACTTTCTGACTGAGTTTGCACCACTTATTTCAGAAAAAAGTTCTCTGTCTAACCCAGGGGTCACCAGTCTTATCCACAAAGGGCTGATGTGGCCGCAGATTTCGTCCTAATTAAGCAGATTTCGCTTGCTTAATTAGGTGGTCTCAAGTCTCCGGTCAGTTTTGAACAAATGCTTAGTTAATAAGATGTGCTCCTGCTTGGTAGGAATGAAAACCTGCTGCCACACCTGCCCTTTGTGGATATTGGTGACTCCTTTTCTACCTGCTTGGACCGTTGAACAGTCAGTCAAACTGAGCAGGAGAACCAGCTAAGAGGCCGGATAAATGAAACCAGCACCTGTGTTTGGCCACAGCTCTCTAACCCATAACCTGTCACTCATTGCCTGTGGGCGTTTCTTAACTGGACCTGTATGCTGGTTGCCATGGTTTTACTGACGGCAAGCACAAATCAGATGTGTTCCCGCTAAAAATTCAATTCCTGGAAAGAAATTTCTTGCCTGTAAATTTAATCCCTGCCTAGTGCATCACTGTCTGTGCAGTCAGAGGGCGAAGAAAACAGTATTTGGTCTTTGCGATCGTCGTCTCTTTGCAGCAAAAGCATCGTCGCCGTTCCTGTCTTGTAGGAACAGATGTCTAGGAACCAAAAGCTTTGGTGAACAGGGTTACAGTAAACAACACTCACTGACTTTTCATGGAAACAGTTGTTGGGGCATTTTATAACGTCATCACAGTGGTGAACCATGAATTTTGGAGATTTGGCCCAGAGATTAATTTTCTTCTAGCAATGCAATAAAGTTTGTAGTGGTAAAAGTTAATACTGGTGCACATGACCATTTATTTTAGATTGACCGTGGGGATTTGAAGCTTGCGGAACACATTTCACATATTTTTGTCAAACTTGTTTAAACGGTGACTCATTCAGTAAAGCACTCTCTTTTTAATAAAGATTGTTTTCCATTTGTAACAGTAACTGAAATCTGGTCCAATTACAACTTGTTATATTATTATTATAAACCAAGACGTGAGTGGGTGATTCTACTGTCATTTCATACGTATGTTGGTAGTTAATCTGAAGTCTAAGGCCTTCAGTCCAGCTCCTGAAGTCCTAACCAATGGGAGAGCCTGCTTGGCTGTATTTACCTTGATACCACAGAGGGAAAAAAGGATAATTTTCTGATGTGTTTTTTAGTTTGTAAAAATCATTGGGCCTGCTCTGAAGGCCTAGTAGGCCTTGAGGGTTCCCCGCTGCGTTCTGGCTTAACAAGATAAAATGCTATGCAACTTAAATTGCTTAAAAGTTACATGAAGCTAAATTGCGCTTGAGTTACACTGATACTCCACAGTTGCAAACATCTCAACCTCATGGAACAAGTTTCATGAAACAGTGACTCAAAGTGCTGATAATGCATGATGTGATCAGGTCAAGCAACATCCTTTCAAATGATGGATTTTACTGGCTCAATAGACCAATCAAAAAAAGGGTTTATTGGTTGGTTAAAAATTAGTTCCTTTTCAACGACTTGACAACAGACATGAGTTTCTCAGTGCTAACGTTTCTGTAACCTGCTGGCTTAACTAGCCGGCTAACGCCAACAGCTATTAAAACGGTTGCTCGTGCCATTATTTATTATGTTTTAGTATGATTAAGGTAGTTAGATTCATAGTAACGACTATTTAAATTGTCATTTTCAAAGGCTTAACATGCATAGAATAAATTAAAAAAGCTAAACATATAGTATAGAAACTTCGATAAAAGATGGGTATATAGTTACAGAAGCAAATGGAAGCTGGAAAAAAGAATGTTCTACAAAGACTCAAAAAAACAATGTGTTGCGTGCAACTTGAAGTTGCACAGAAATGTTGCATGCAACTCACAACATGCAGTTTCACTGCATAAAACCAAGTTTTAGTTTAGTGATTACTAAACACAGTGTCTCACTTTTTTCCCAACCCCAAAAAACGTTTATCCCACCATATTTGGAGACGTGGGGTAAATAAGGCTTTTTGCCAACCTGCTGCTTTAACACAAGACTCAATGAGACTCTGGTTGGCTCAAGTGGATATTTTGAGCAAGAGACAAAGAGGCCAACACACACGCCATGTCATGCGCATGCAAATGAGGTCAGGGTAGAAGGGACAATCTCAATGCTGGCCTTTGTGACGGATGCACCGAGAGCTAGTGTGCCAGCAGTCGACGTGGGGAGACCTTGACTTTTCACTGAACTTCTTGCTTTTGTTCATGCCTCTTGTGAATCTTGATCCTGGCACAGTCTCACCTCGAGTCATCCAGGGCAGTGCACTTCTCCAGGACGACGAATACAGTCTTTGAATATGCTTTACAAGCGCTAGTCTTTGTGAGTTATAATAGCATGTTGAGTGGACAGTCACAGAAAAAAACCAAATCATGGATAATATTCGTCATTTTTTGACACTTTTCCTTTTTTATTCAGGATTTCTCTCAGCTGACTCGTCTCAGAATTTTTTGAGATATCGACACCGTTCCAGCT
Source organism: Pygocentrus nattereri (assembly GCF_015220715.1). NCBI lineage: Eukaryota > Metazoa > Chordata > Actinopteri > Characiformes > Serrasalmidae > Pygocentrus > Pygocentrus nattereri. The sequence continues at coordinate 30,071,931 of NC_051230.1, forward strand.
CCAGAATGTCTGGCCTGATCAGGAACGGTGTGCTTGTGCACAGCTTTTTGACCGGACATATCAAATCACCGTTAAATGATGATTTGTACGCCCAGCTTATATCACGATGGTTGAAGACCATTGGCAAACCATTAGCAACTATCTAGCAACACTGTAGTTGGGATACCCTAGCAACCACCCGGGAAACCATAACAAATGGTTATCGACATGTTGGCAACCATTTAGAACCATAGTAACCATGTTGCAGCAACATAAGAACCATCTTTTAAGGATGTGTGATCATTCTGCATTTTTTTTAGGTAATGTACTTTTCTAGCCCTTTTTTATTTTTGTGTGACCACCTCTTATCATCCTTTAGAATTCAACAGGCTGTTTGCTACCACACCTTGAAGACTGATATATGTAAATGAGCTGACCTGTATTGTGTCTCATTTAGAAGGCAGTTCAAGCTGAATCACTCATTAATACTTAAGCGTGAGTAGCTGGTACTAAACTACTGTAGGATGAATATGCGGATATATGCAAATATGTTAGTATTTCTGACAAGCAACATTTTACATTTACATACTGCATCAAACTCTTATTTAAAAAGGTCAGACACTGATGTTGGGCGAGAGGGCCTGGCTTGCATTCTTTGCTCTAGTTCATCCCAAAGGTGTTTGATGGTGTTGCTATCAGGGCTCTGTGAGGGCCAGTCAGGCCTTCCTCACCAAACTGACCTAGTCAGGCCTTTATGGACCTTGCTTTGTGCTCTGGGGCTCAGTCATGCTGGAACAGAAAGAATTGGGAAGCGTACAGATGTCCAAAATTCTTGGTCTGCAAAAGTGTTAAGATTTCCCTTTACTGGAACTAAGGGTTCTAGGCTAATCCCTGGCAAACAACCCATATCATTATCCCTCCTCCGCCAAACTTTACAGTCAGCACAATGCAGTCAGGGAGGTTACGTTCTCCTGGCAATCGCCAAACCCAGACTCACGCATCAGACTGACAGATTGAGAAGTGCGATTCGTCACTCCACAGAATAAGTTTCCATTGCTCCAGAGTCCTGTGGTGGCGCTTTACACCGCTCCATCCGGCGCTTGGCATTGTGCTTGGCGACGTAATGGCTTGCATGCTGATCACAGAAACCCAAGCCATGAGGCTCCTGAAACAGTGCTGATGTTGATGGCAGAGGAGGTTTAGAGCTTTGCACTTATTGAGTCAGCAGAGCGTTGGCGATTTAATAGTTTTTAATAGATGTGATGTCACACCTGTATAAACTTCAGATATCTGGTTCGTGTCACCACACCATCTTTTTTTAGAATGAAGCATTTTACATCAGATCTCTCTGTAATTATGTAGAGATGTTAAAAATGATGGAATATTCCCCTTTAAAGTCAGTGGTTGTGATGTCACACCATTGACACGCATCGGTCTTGAAGGCACAGTAACCAAAACAGCCTGTCTACAGCTTAATAGACCAGATAAGTGCCACGTGAAAATGAATTATAGCTCATTTTGGTACAAACATACACAGACAGTTAAATATATGGGAATTTAAAAACACAGAAAAAGTGAAATACCTTGAAAAATGTGGGATATGGGCCCTTTAAGGTTCTCTGTCTAGAATGCCTAGCGTTATTGCACTCACGGGTATCTTCCTGACCTTATCGGAATAAGTGCTTGCTGGAACGTCCCATAGGTCTTAGATTATTTGATTTTCAGTGCAGCAATTCATTAATTAAATCATGTCGCAGGCCTTAGATCAAAACCTTCCATCAAAACCGCTCTTGTGATCACTCGGCTTAGCTCTGTTAGCCTCTATTGATTGGACGTCTTTTAAGCTCTGGAGTTCATCCTTTGAGACGTAATGTACCGCCTGAACATCCATTTTATAACAGATCTTGAGCCGTCTCTCTCTCTCTCTCTCTCTCTCTCTCTCTCTCTCTCTCTCTCTCTCTCTCTCTCTCCATGGCAACCTTTTGGACTTTCGCTAAGGGATTTTGACGAACTAGATTACCTGGCGGTTCAGCTCAGGTGAGGGATTAGGTGTGGAGTGTCTCAAAAAACCTCCTGTGGCCTGTGTAATTAAAAGCTCGATCAATATTGAGGTTATGAGAGATGAGCAAAAGTTACTGGAGATGTGCTTCTACTGGGAGGAATGCCGTCCAGATGTGCTGTGAAGGTCTCCAGTAGATACAACCTTCTGATGGTGTATTTTGAAGGTTTTAGGTGGTTGGTCAAACTTTGGGTCATTCTCCATTTGGTGGGGAGATTCAGGGGGATACGTTTTCTTACATCCAAACCCGAAATAATGTTAATACATCCGTTGCCATCTCATATTATCATATACGCCGAACGGAAAGCTTAATTCCACACGTATCTTACAGTCACTGATGTCATTTGAATATGGTGTAATTGACTGTGACTCCAGTGACATTCTGGTTAGAAGCGAGGATTTTGTAAATTGGCGGACTCTTTGGTGGTCCGGCGACCTTCTGCAACTATTTAAAATCAGTACTAAAAATGATATTTGGCATTATTTGAGAGAATTTTAATCCAAGCACATAACACTGGTGACACATAGAAGCTGCCTGATGAACAAAGTTATTAATAAAGTAGTGAAGTATAGTGAGCAGGTGTGGATTTGCCTTCTCATGCCTTGACACACTTCCTCTCTGATGAGCCTCCACTCAAAGAAGCAGTTTAATGGAGGTGAAAATACTGTGTTAAAATGTAGTATAAGAGTCCTGATAAGCGCAGTGACCAAAATCTCCATGACATGTATTTTTAAAAATAAAATACGTATTTTTTTAAGTGCAGTTTCACGTTAATGATATCAAAAGTAAACATGAATCTGTTTTCTGCGAATTCCTAAGTTAAACCTCTTAAAAATGTTGTTTTATATTAGAAATTGTTTCCCAAATGTCGAAAAATTGATTTTTGTGATGAGCTGTTTTATGGATGCAGGGCGATAAAAGCTGTGTAGCTGTGGTAACCGTCTTCAGATCATCACAAAATTGGAGAGAATGTGTTACTCAAACGACAGCAATACCTCAGAGGAAGAGGACAAGAAGCTTAAGTTAGCAAGGCAGCTAGTATGTAGATATCTAACCTCAGTTTGGCTTCATTTTCTGACTGAAAAGGTGAAAACTGCTGTCCATTTTGTGCTGAATAAAGACAGGATTGCTGTTTTCTTCATGACTGTGTTTGACGGCTGGCTTCAAGGAAACAAAACACTGCTCTGGTGTCCATTTTACAGAGCCCCTGAGGTGAAATGGTGATTATTTTTTGATAAATTGTGGCCACTAATTGCTATATTGAGGCATCAGGTTACTATATTAAGGTCACAATTTACTGTATTAATACCACAAATGAATTTATTGAGACCACAAAATACTATACTGGAGCCACAAGTTAATATATTGAGCCCACTAATTTATATTTTCAAGCGCCACATTACTATATTGAGGCCACAAATTAATATATTAAGGGCACGAATTGCTATATTGAGGCCACAAGTTACTGTATTAAGGCCACAAATCAGTATGTTGGGTCCACAGATCAGGCCACAAATTACTATGTTAAAGCCACAAATTAACATGTTCAGGCCACAAATTAATAATTTCAAGCTACAAATGACTATAGTGAGGCCACAGTTTACTGTATTGATGCCATAAATTACTGTATTGAAGCCAGAAATTAACATATTAAGTTCATGAGTTATGAGATACTTGTGCCCTGTAGTAATTTGCTGGATCTTGTGGTGAGAGAATACCGATGAATGAAAAGATGCAAATGGTCTAAAATTTTGTCTAAACCAATGAGGCCGAGGGCCGCAGCGCTGACAGAACACGGCGAAACACAACAAACAACGTATTCAACTCTGAACGGGAATGTCCCTGTAATAACTGATGGTTCTAGACTGAGATCTTTGCCTTTTTTAACTACATTCACACAAATTAGGAAAACTTTTGGGGCATGAGCTTGAAGGAAACACTAAAATAGTTTGGCAAATGTGGAATGGAAGCTATTTAGCACCGCCTGATTCACATAATACTGAAGCAAAAGTTTGAACACGGTTAAAATGACATGCTTTGTTGTGTTTCTCAGTAAATGAATGCGTCCTCTACAGGGAACACACTTAAATGTGACATTTATCTGCACTTTTTAGGACAAGGTTTGTGTTTATTTGCTGAGTTTAACAAATTTGTACTACACACACACACACACACACACACACACACTCACTGGCCACTTTATTCAGTTTATATATGTTTAGTTGCTTCTTAACACAAATAGCTAATCAGCCAATCACACGGCCACAACTCACTGCATTTAGGCATGTAGAGGTGGTCAAGACAACTTGCTGAAGTGCAGACCGAGCATCAGAACGGGGAAGAAAGGGGATTTAAGGGGCTTTGAACGTGGCGTGGTTGTTGGTGCCAGACGGGCTGGTCTGAGTATTTCAGAAACTGCTGATCTGCTGGGATTTTCACACACAACCATCTCTAGGGTTTACAGAGAACGGTCCGAGAAAGAGGAAATATCCAGTGAGCGGTCAGTTGTGTGGACGAAAACGCCTTGTTGATGTGAGAGGTCAGAGGAGAACGGGCAGACTGGTTCCAGATGATAGAAAGGCAGCAGGAACTCAAATAACCAACCAGAATCTCTGAGGAACGTTTCCAACACCTTGTTGAAAGTCTGCCATGAAGAATTAAGACAGTTCTGAAGGCAAAAGGGGGTCCAACCCTTTACTAGCAAGGTGTACCTAATAAAGTGGTGTGTGTGTGTATATATATATAATACAACTTTTGTACAGGCCATGTTTCATGTTTTATTATTTGCTTAATGTTTAATTTACAGTTCCCTGTAGCTTTGATGTTCCATTAGAACATCAACAGAACATGAAATTGAATCTGGGGAGTATTCCCATAGTTGCACTCTATATATACTATATGGAGGAAGTGCTAGTTTACAATGTCTATACAAACCAGATGGAACCCAACTTGTTGGATTTGTTTGCGTTTGGACATGATTTCAAATGTATTTGTGAAGCTTATATATAAATATTGGGTTTCAATGTTATGTTTGACTTTGTCATAGCCGGTGTCTGACGTTACGATATAGACCATTTTAACGCTGTATTGGTTGGAGCAGAAGTTGCGTGAAAAGTGTGAAAAGAGGCTGTTTGGCCTGCATTTTCCCCACTTATGGACACACTGGAGTCATGTCATGGCAGGAATGTCTACTGAGGTCAGCATAAAACCATTATGTAGTTTATTCAAGCTAAAACCTTTGGGATGATGTTAGAAGGCAGTGATTGATAGATATGCTTGTTAAAGTAGACTTTAGACCTCATTTTTGGACAGCTGAACTTTGTTTATCTAAGGACAGCTAGTTGTTAATCTCACTAAATCACTTGACATGGTCATCAAGATAACACAATAGGTCATTAAGAGTGTCCAGCTGTATATGGTCACCGGTTGGTGGAGGTTGGGTTTGGGTTGAGTTTGGACCGCATTTTGTTGGGTTGTAGGTTGGGGTGGATTGGACGATTGCTCGAATGTTTTCATGCTGTGTTTAAGTTTGGACAGAAATTTCTTACTGTTTGTGTTCCCTCCACAGCGGTGCCCCTGCCCCCTCACCAGCGGCTGACCATAAAGGACCTGTTCGTGGACGGCAAGCCCAACACAGAGCTGCTCAAGAGCCACCTGGTGAAAGAGGGCCGTGTGGAGGAGGACGTCGCTCTTCGTATCATCAACGAGGGTGCCAACATCCTGCGGCAGGAGAAATGCATGTTGGAAGTGGAGGCACCCATCACAGGTCTATTAAACTAAATTAATAGACGTTTGTTCAGTTTGTAACACTCTTATAAAGTATAATCCCCAGGCAGAGGCGCTTTAACCTGCTTGTGGGCCCTGGGGCTATACACGGTGTCCCTAAACTTTCAAGAGAGGTTTAAACAGAGCGTTCAAATGTTTTTTTGGGGTTTTTAAACGGTGATTCAGTGCAGACTCGGCTTAATATTACTACTCACCCCCTGAAAAAGCTGATATAGGCTTTCTGAATATCTTGTTCTTTTAGTCCTGGTTCAGCTATCTTACCTCAAGTTTTAATACAAGGCTGAAGTTGGTTTCCTATTCGCCAGCTTCTTGTTTGAATTTTCACGTTCCACCTGAAATGGTACAGCAGTTGCATTATGGCGCCTGAGGTGTTATAACAAGTGCTGCTCCATTGAATGGGAAAATTCGAATAGGAAGCTGGTGAAAAAGAAGCCGACTTCAGCTTCTTAGTTTTAATGCTGGTAAGCTTTTTTTTAAGCTGTTAAAATATCCTACCTAGAGAGTCCACTACACCTTTCAAAATTGAGGTTAGAAAAAGCTGAGATGTAGAGAAATGGGGGAAACAACACAGAAAGCTTCTAAAAAAACGAAACATCACAAAAAATCGAAACATCAAAACCAAAAACCTACTGTCATGGCAGGCATGAGACAAGTTCATGCCCATTTATGTCTCATCACTGAGTATATGGGTTTGGTGGATGCCAGGCAAACACTAGCATCTGGAATGTATAGTGCCAACAGTAAAATTTGGCTGAGGAGGGATAATAGGACAGCTCCAGTGGCTTGCACAGAACCCTGACCTACAGGGGGGCCCTAATATCCATAGTTTTGGGTTGGGATTTCTAGCAAGCTTATATCGGTGTGATTGGGTGGCCACATAATTTTGACCATATAGCATATCAGTTTGATGTATTTCTAATTGAGTTAAAGTTCAGAGGTCTTTATAAAGTAATGAAGAGATTCAAATGGTAGCAGACACAATATAGGAAAATATATATCTGGAAATGATCTCTAATAGTCGCGATGTTCAGTGCTTATGCATGTATTATGAAGTGCCACCTCAAATGAAGTGATATCAGACAGTCTTTCCTGGAAGTAGCTGATGTGTGGACCACAGGATCTTCACAAGGTCAGTTTGAATGACCCACAAAAGCACGATCTTCTAATCTGAGAAACTAGCTCAGACACTAATGATACACTGGCTCCTTTTTTGAAGAAATTTAAATTGGCTGTTACCTCGCAACAAGGATGTGGCCAAGTGAGTGGGCTAGAATCCCTGTGAGAAGTGTGGTGGGCTACGAGAAACAAATGCATTAGTTATGATGGAAGGAACGTTGGATTGACAGTTGGCAGACTTCGTAATTTCGAGAAGGTACTGCTGTAAGAGAGCTGTATGCTCAAATTATATGGTTTCATGTCATTTGATAAAGAACTGTTCTTCACTGAAGTTACTCGTTTAAGAAGAGATGGGGTAGTGTGTGGTGTGACACGTATAGGAGACTGTCCTCTTCAGAAGAACCGTAGAATAACAGCAATGCTTCAGATCTGAGAAACAAATATATACTTTGTACAACTGATCCATCAGTGCTTCGCCCACAAATGTAGGCTTTTGTAGAAACTGTTGCCAGGTTGGGCAAGCTTAACAGAATGTTGGCGAATATCAAATTCAACTTGAGAAAGTGTAGGAACATGGGTTTAAATTTGTGATGTAATGCTTTTTTACCCTGAAATGTGTGTGGGTGTGTGTGATGATTGGTCACACTTTATTTGATGATCACCTATGGATGATCTCTAGATACTTTAATCATTAACAAACTTTCTGGTGATTATCAAAAACATTGGTTAGGTTTAGGAGGAGATGTAGGTTTTGCCTTGAGGTTAGGGTTAGGTTTAGCATTAGAGATAGATTTAATAGAATCCCCCATGCTCAACTTCAAGTTCCATTTAATAGATATTTGGTTAAATGTTACTTAAAATATACTGAACATCTACAGTGGACCATCCAAAAAGTCTTACCAAATGTTTAATAGGTGTATGCAGAGTATAATAATATAAATGACTAAAAAAGTACCCAAAAAGATAATAAATATATACCTAAATGTACATACACACTCTCACACATATATAGTGGGTTCCGAATTTGTGAGGCCTCATTAAAAATCTGGATTTTTTAAAACATTTAATCTTGAAAATAAAAATATAGAGTAAGCGTGAGCTATCAAATTCAAACTGTAATTTTAAATATATATATATATGTAAGTTTTAACAATACATTTTGTTTCATTCACTGATGCCTTTACATTATTTTCAATTCAATGTAGAGTTAAAATGATTTGCACATCATCCCAACTTTTTTGGAAGACTATATACGTGTGTGTACTATGTCAGTAAGAACAGTGCCTACAAAGTAAACTACATGACATCAACCCACCAATTCACTAGACGTTTTCCATCGTTTCCATCAATTGGACAAACTCAGGTCGGACTAAGCGGATTCGTTTTAACACACTGAAAACACGGTCACCAAATACTCGAACATTTGTCTAGCAAAACCTTTTTTAAAGTGTCTGTGCATTTAACGTATCCAACGCTTAAATGCACGTGAAGCCTTTTCTTGCTCCCTGTCCATTCGTCTCTTGATACCGATGGACCTACACGTTTGACTGTGTCTGTCCTGCCTGGCCCTCTCCAGCAGTGCTCACCTCAGAGCTGGCCTGTGTGCAGCCTCTTACTGCCGTGCACCAGAATGTGAGAGGGTTCAGACTTAATGCATGTTCGCCTTCGCTACCTTTGTTGCTAAGTGACGGCTGCCTTGTCACTACAGCCCTGATGTAAGGCTGTGCGGAGGTGTAAGTCTTCAGCAAGCTCATGGCTGATGCTTTTCTATAGACACTTGTGGTTAATTCATACCTGTATGCTCTCCTTTTCACTGGCATCTCTCACTGTGGGCTTTTCTCTCCCTCCCACTGATAGGAGCTAAGAACAGCCATCAGCTCTGGTTGTACGTTGTGAAAATGACACGTTATCAAATGCCTTAAAACAGTAAAATGCGTTCGTTTTTCCCGAGAATAAACCCTTTACCTGGATTTTTGAATGATACGGATCGTGAATTTTGCTACTTTCTTCATTGTCATGGTTGTCAGTATTATCAGTGTTTTTATATTGCAATTTTATATTGAAATCCACAAATAAAAGCTGCATTATGCACTTTTTGTTTGTATAAAGAAGAAAATATGGCCTTATGTCAACATATGAAAAGCATATCACATGTGCATTAATATTCAAATGTTCTACCAAGTGGCCATGAGAGGTTCAAATGGAGCAAAAATGAGAGCGTTTAAATGTTTTATTGGGTTTTTAATGTTAATTCAGTGCAGGCTCAGTTTAATATTACTAGTAAACCGCTGCTAAATTCGCTGCTTTTTTACCCACTGATTCGCTGATTTAGGCTGTCAAAGTATCATATTCTTTTAGTCTTGGTTAAGATGTTAGCTTTCCTACGTCAAACTATCCTACCTGCAGTTGTAATACATGGCTGAAATTGGCTTTCTATTTGCCACCTTCTTGTTTGCGTCCCACCTTAAATAGTGCAGTAGTTACAGTAGTTTGAGGCATTATAGTAAGTGCAGCGCCGTTTAAGGTGGAAGGGGAAAATTTGAACAGGTAGCCGACTTCAGCTTCGTAGTGTTATTGCTGGTAGGCTTTTTTGAGTAAGGCGATTCAAGCTATTGAAATATCCTATCTGAAATTTTATGTACAGAGCTGCCTATGAATATGCGGTACGGCAGGACACCTCGACAAGGTAGCACAATCCATCACATTCTCTATAAAGTAGTGGAAGTAGTGGGATGAATCATGACATTTGAATTGTTGCTTTTATCGTGGTGTAACATGAAACCAGTTACCTTTTCATGGCTACATTGCTACCACATCAATTATGCCCCCATTTAGGTCATTTTTCCATTAAGTCTTATTTACATGTTCTTTATGATCCATCTAAAATCTATATTTTTACAATGGATGTCAGCATTTTGGTAATATTCAATTACTGATGATACACGTGATACACTCAGAAATACGTTTATCCCCATAGTGATAACGCATGTTGTGTAAAGGTACACGACTAACGAGTATGGTCGGGTATCATCGGGTCATTTCTTTTTAGAAAACGGTGGCGTTCTACTAGAACCAAATTATTTTGCGCATTCTGATTTAATTTTGCACGTGTTTAGCTTTAAACTGTATTTGGGGAAAAACAAACACAGGTCCATTGTTTAGATAGCTAGCTTAAAACATTTTGCTCACTACATAAATAGAATATCAAAACTGTATCTAATCATATGTGTAACCATAAGTATTTTGTTGAAGACTTCTTCAGCCAAGGCAAAGGAAGTCAGAACCAAGGAAAATATATGTAACTCTGCAATGTTTGGGGGATGCTTGCATGTACAACCAGTTTCATATTCCCTTTCAGCATTTCAGTGAGATTTATATCTGAGCTTTGACTAGGCTGTTTCACAACCCTCCGTTTCTTCCTTTTGAGCCATTCCTTGGGGATTCACCTCTATGTTTAGGATCATTATCTTGTTGAAAAGTTCACTTCTTCAGCTTAAACATCATGACAGATGACCTCAAGCACTCTCTGGTATGAAAGAGAATTCATAGCCAATTCTGTGAAGGCAAGTCGGCCAGGCCCTGAGGCAGCAAACCAGCCTCAAACCATAACATTTCCACCACTATGTTTTGCCATTGGTATGAGGCTCCTTATGCAGTCTTTGGTTTTCACTGAACATGGATTCTGGTGCTGTAGCAAAACAGCTCTGTCTTTGGCTCCTCTGTTCATAGCACATTGCTTCCTTCTGGTGCACCTTCTATGTTGGTCAACAATAATGGTAGATGCATGCACTTTATGGTCGGCTCTCATGTTAGATTTGCTGGGCTGGCCTGGCGGCGACACGTTAACAGTTTTAAATCCCCTCCACTTGTAGATGATCTCACAGATAGCAGAATGATTTACTTCCAATATTTTGGAAAGCTTCTAAAACCTCTTTCTAGACTCATAGGCATCTACAGCCTTCTTTCTGACGGAGTAAGAAACTCAGAGAGCTCTTTTGATCTAGGCCAGATATCTTAAGTTTAAATAAGGCAAGTTTCTCCAAGATATTCTGTAACTGTGCTCTGTTCACTAGCACCTAATTGGATGCACTTGATTTAGCAATTGATTGACACATTTGAAATAGTGACGTTTTATGTGTTTTGTTTATTATATATACTATGTGTCATTATAAAGTACGCATTTTTTTTTTCTTTTAATTTTCTTTTTTGGATATGTAGATTTTAAGAAATTGAGGAAGCAAAACTACATTTCAAATGATTCCGTTTTCTTTGTTCTGTTGTAGTGTGTGGTGATGTCCACGGGCAGTTCTTTGACCTCATGAAGCTTTTCGAGGTGGGAGGGTCACCTGATAATACGCGTTACCTGTTCCTGGGAGACTACGTAGACAGAGGTTACTTCAGTATTGAGGTGAGTCTCTTGTTTCAATGGAATAGTTTGATGTAAAATGCTAAAGTACCTAACAGTGAGACCTGGCATTTATTTCTTTGCATCCTGTTAATCAAGCTTGCTAAATTTCATTTATTTATTCATTTTAATATTTATCATTCCATCTTTATCCAGGTCAATACAAGGGAAGGATTAGCATTTCTCTGGAGTGCTCTTAGCAGTCATGTTGTGTTACTGTAATGTGTAAGGATATGTGCTCTTACATTTCGTGATACACTGAAGCCCTGAAGTTACCAACATACCAACAACACCTTGGCTACTAAATACTAAGCCAAAATTGTGTTTGGCTTTTTTTTCCTCAATCAAAGGAAGCAAATAAAACTCTATCAACCATATACTCAACCAGACATACCATGGATGGATGGATGGATGGATGGATGGATGGATAGATAGATAGATAGATAGATAGATAGATAGATAGATAGATAGATAGATAGATAGATAGATAGCACTTGATAAACTACTTCAAAAATAGTCAATGATGTTTTAACTAAAATTGGTTAGGATGTTTGTTGGGATGAAAACAGTAGAGTGTAGCTACACCAATGAGCCAAAACATTATAACCCCCTGCCTAATATGCTGATGGTCCTTCAAAACAAAACAGCTCTGACCTACTGAAGCATGGAGTCTACAAGACCTCTGAAGGTGTCCTGTAGGTATTTGGCACCAAGATGTTAGTAGGTCTTTTTAGTCTGCAAGTTGTGAATTGTGAGTTCTGGGCAGTTTTGAGGCCTGGGCCTGAGCAATGTGTGCAGTGTGGAAGGATGCATTATCCTGCTGATAAAGGCCACTGCCTTTAGGGCAGATCATCTCCGTGAAGAGGTGTACCTAGCCCGCTGCGATGTTTAGGTAGGTGGCATTGTAAAATTGACATCCACATGAATGCCCAGACCCAGAGTTTTCCAGCAGAACATTGCCCAGAGCATCACACTTCCTTCACTGGATTGTCTTCTTACGACATTGCGTCCTGGAGCCATCACTTCCCCAGGTAAATGCCACACAAGTATCCTGTCCACTTGATGTAAAAGAACAGGACTCTTCGGCAACCTTCTTCCATTGCCCCGAGGTCCAGTTCCGACACATGTGTGCCCATTGTTGTCGATTTCAATGGAGGACAAGGGTTAGCATGGGCACTCGGATGGTCTGTATCCTGTGATGGATGCTCCTGTAATCATCTTTAAAAGTTTCTGTGACTTTCTGTTGGTTCTGATTAGATAGGGCCTTTGTTGCCCTGTCACTGATTCATGGTTTGTCCCTCCTTGGACAGCTGTCGGTAGGTACTCACCACTGATGTTTGGGAGCAACCCACAAGCCTTGCTGTTTGGAGATGAGTCTGTCATCTATCCATAACAATTTGGCCCATGTCACAGTCATTCAGGTCTTCATGCCGGCTCATTTCACGCCCTGCATTGACTATAAGACTCGACTGTTTGTTTAACTGTTCATGAAATAATCAGATATTTGCTTCATCTGTATATTGTAATGTTTTGGCTCATATACATCATATGGCATATACAGACAACATTTACTCCAAGGTCGCCCCCAAACTAGTAGCTTACTCATTTATGCAGTTTGAGGGGTAGGCTGTCTTGCGGGACAAAATATGAAGGCAAAACTGAGGGGCGCAGATTATTCCAATACAGGGGCATTGCCCCTTCCGCTCCCCACCTGTGGCAATAAAACATAGCATGGTTAAAATCCAGTAAACTCTATTTAGGTCTATTTTCATGCTTATATATTTACTGTATGTGGAAAGCATTTTCAGTAAAACTTGCCTTAATCTGAAACTGAGCTGAATGGACAAATCAGGAAAGATGTTATAGAGGTGGGACAGTCTATTTGTAGTGTATTTAGCCACAACATCTTGAATGAAACCTACAGATTTTTGAGGACTGGTTACTGGTTACTAGACCAGGACTTGCTGTGGCAGTGTAGAGGCCTTTTCCCTCATCCCACCCCCACCCCCTCGTCTGGCTAACTGTAGAATCTGCCAGCAGGCCAGCTTCTCCCAACCATCTGTTAAAGCATAATCAGTAAAGACCAGCTGGGCTAGGCTGTATTAACTACCCTACACGCACACGCTCTTAGGCTCTCCGGGTCAACTGTCTCTGGACACGAGGGGGTCTGCTCTGAGGGGAGTCCCATAGTGAATATTAGCAGCCTGGCTGTTGCCTTTCTCACGACCCACCTTTCTACGCCTCTCTGGGAGCAGTTGCTTTCCAGGCTTTGCAGACACGCAGGCTAAAATGCGGCCAATACAATTCCAATATTTCTAAGGGACTTGTTTTATTTTATAATGTCAGTTGCTAACAAATCAGTAGACGCTTCCATATTAACAGTTAATACTGTGCTACCTGTAAATGCCTCAAATCATGTTACAAACTTTCCTCATCACATCAAGATTTCCTAACAGATCAACACGGTTTGAGGCAAGTTTCTTCTTTTGATAGTTCGGAGTAGATTAGCTTATGTGGTTTCTGATGCTGTATGACATACTGTTGTCGAAATTCAGGCTTCAGGATGGTTACTACTTTGGCATGTTTCGTTACATTTTGTACATTATAAATAATTGTATACCATACATTGTCAGGCACCAGATAAGCAAGTCTATTAGGGCAAACTGACACAAACTAATGATACTTACAGTTCTAGTTAATTTTCTGAATTTGATAGACAGTTGAACTCATCACAGTAACTGCGATCAATGGTTTGTCTTTTTTATCATAAGTACCAGTGTAAAGTGTCTATTTGGTTGTTTGACCATCTTGCTTACAGCTAGCTTAGTTAAACACTTACGGACATTAATGGACATTTCTGAAAAACTAAGCAAAACGTTCTGTGAATGTTAGCAAATTGTAGCAGATTAACCCCCAAACTTTGCTGGAATTTGTATGTGGACCTACACTTTGAGTGAGACACTCATAACTTCATAAGGGATAACAAAAGCATGTTGTAATTGGATATTAATTATTTACCGCTTGATGCTGCCATATTTGTGATTGTAAGTGAAGAAAAGCTGCAGCCTCCCCTGCATGGATCCATTGATCGCCTCTGTTTGCGGGTTTCTGGGGGGGCTTTTGATGGACACCATGAGAGTTTTCCAAATGTCATACATGAAAGAAGCTGAGGTAAAGAGCAGGGGCCGAAGGCACCCCGGTGGGACGCACACGCGCACCTTGGACCACGCCTGCTCTGGCTAGCATCTGTTTTTAGCTTAATGAGACGATCTGCAATTAAGATCTAAGATGCCTTAAGATCTAATTCAAGACATATGGCAACTGAGGTTTTGTATGTATTCAAAGTTATGAAAGTACAGAATATGAGACTTTAGAATAGCACAGTTCAGTTTACCTGGTTCATTTAGACTAGAACTACAGAGTGAGTCAAAAGTCACAGGACACCGTTTTATTTCAGAAACGAAAGGGAAAATGACAGATCTGAATACCCCAGCAAGTAATGGGTGAGGGTTCCTATTTTAGGCTATGTCCGGAACATGGCCACCATCTGCCGTATTGGATCAAGGGCAAGTTTTTTTCAATGGGAAGGTGGTTATGTAGCAGATCAAAGATAACCAGAATTGTCTCAGAAATCAATTGCCGCAATCAGATTTGCAGTATCTCTTGTGGTTCAAAAGTTATCAACACAAAGTTGCAACAACAGCTGGAAACGTTGCCTGTGATGCACAGCTATTTGATGTGTTCAGTGTGCTGTCCCTGGTGCTGAACACAGAGCTGAAGGCGCAGGATCCAATCGTTATGAACCCGCATGAGAATCTCTGGAGAAATTCTGTCATAAGCCTCCATGATGCAGTGCTGAAGGTGGTGTTTGTTCTGGATTTTCTCAGCATATACAGTTTGTTTGAGATAAAAGTCGATAATAAAATAAAAAATAAAACGGTTTCCTGTGACTTTTGACTCACCCTGTAGTTTTTATCAGCATAGAAACGCTAAAAAATAGAGATGCTTTATATTGTAACAAACTCTGAAATGCTAACCACAAGCTAATGCATTAGCAGAGCATTTCTAGTGAGGAGAACTGCTGCTCAGCAATATCTTCCAGGTGCGTTGGACCAATCATCAAACGTTGCAACACTGCTGTCACATTTTTGAGCACTATATAATCTCAGTTAGCATTAATAAAAATGCTAGCATCCTCTAGCGCAAAACGTGCTGGAAGATTTTTTTATTATAATTTTGTAATGGAGAACATCCTTCTACGTTCCAAAATTAAAGGACATTTTCACATAACTAGATACATACATTAAGGACTGGCCCTCTAGCACTTCACAGTCATGGGTTTGATATAATACGAGAAATAAGAAGCGGCCAGGCTCCCCCAAACTTTATTTGAGAGATGATATGTTTGCCACATTTTCAAACCACAGGCTATATTTGCTCCTTTCAGACTGTTGTATGCAAATGAGCTCTCTCCTGATTGGCTGCTGTGTATTGTGCCTCATTCAAGAAGCAGTGCAGACTGGAATACTACTTAGAACTTTAGGCTGAATGGGCAGAGCTTAGCTGCTGTAGGTTCAAATGGACTGGGGAGAGAAAGGGAAATGTTAACAATATTCATATTCTAATGTACTGATTTATGTACTGATCTTAATTCTTGAAAAAAGTGTTTGAATTCTTGCAGCCATGGTAGAGACGGTTTCCTTTCTACCTCCGAAGACGCAATTAGGATCGCACCTCCTAAACACCTCTTAAAGCCGTTCTCACACATTAGCTTCACACATTCGCTGACCTCGCTTTGACTCGGGATGGAACGACTGCAGTGTTGAAAAGAGGTGAACTGCCAGTTGCAATCAGGAAATATGAAAACTTTCTTTTGGCCTCATTCGCCTCAGCATACCAACAAATTCTGCAAGCAAGATGTTGTTGTTGTTGTGTAGTTCCAGACAATGCCATTCATTTTGTGGCAAATATTCAGCCTTTCAGGAGTTACAGGAAAGAAACAAGGACAAGGCCGTTTAGCAAGGCCTACATCTACAGTTTGGTACGCTGTTTGTTGTGTGATGTTGCACTCTGTAGTGTGGCATGGTAGTTATTCAGCGCTAGGATGTTTATTTGACCCTCTCAGACAGAGAAAAGACGCCAAACTGAGGTAAAATAGCTGCTTTACTAACTTCACCCTCATCTGTCGAGTCAGTTCTTTTGCTCGTTGAATCCTGATTCTCTTCATTGTATTGCTGATTTGAAGATGCTGCAGATGTACAGCTGTAATACTGGTCTTCCTAACCCTAGCTACGGCTGTTCAACGGCTAATGAGCGGCTGTAGTATTCAAAGGTTCCTCCCACCTACATCATCAGAAGGGGGCTTTTCTAGGCTTCAGACTGGAAATTCTCACTTTAGAGAACATTCTCCTCTTTTCTCCTCTCTGTCTCTTTCCGGGCTGGTTATCACTCCACTACTGAACGAGCAGTCCAGGTCGATTATCTATAGACTCCTCATCCTCCTCCTCTGTGTGGTGCTTGTCGTCTCTTTGATCCAGGAAAGCGTGATTATTCAGACTCTCTCTCTCTCTCTCTCTCTCTCTCTATCTCCTCTCTTTCTGTGCAGGTCCTGTAGTTCAGACTGGTCCACTTGTCTGACACAAAGGCTGCACTGGCCTTTTGTTTGCCCTCCTACGCTTAAGACAGGAGAAAGAGAGAGAGAGAGAGAGAGAGAGAGCGAGACGGAGAGAGAGAAGGCTGCTAATTTCTCCCACTTTGCTCCCTCTCTCTTTGTAACTTTCCCCTCTCTCTACCTCTGTCTCTCTCTCTCACCCACTTACTCACTCAGCCCTCTCACTCACTAAAGCTCTGTACCTCACTTTTTCTGTCTTAATTATCTTCTCTCTCTCTCTCTCTCTCTCTCTCTCTCTCATGGTCACTGTTACCTGTAATTTTCTGCTCATTCTCCGTCATGCGTAGGCTGAGATACAGCCCCCCCCCCACTCGTCTATTATTTCAGATGGCATTTGAATGTGCACCTGCTGTCCTCGGTTCCCTCGGTGGTCTGTTCTGGTGGCTCTGGCAGTGTGGGGTCCTGAATGTTAGTAGAAGGAAGAGAGGATGCTGAATGGAGGCTAATGAGAGTGTGTGTGTGTTTGTGTTTGTGTGCGAGCGTCTACTGTACTGTAGAACAGGCTCTTCCTCGAGTGCCGCCGCAGTTACTGCCAGCGTTTTGTGTTTGTCAGTCTGTGAATCTTAGATGTGTAAATTAACCAAAGTGCTCTCCTGGGATGAATCGTCATGTGGCTACTTTATCACTGCCGTTTCTCATGCGCACAGTGGCCATCTGGGCTATTTTAATGAAGGGAAGGAATCCGAGCGTTAAAGTGACAGACACTGCGCTTTTTTCCTGGGGTTGATGTGAAGATTGATTAGCTTGTTTGCTCTCTGTTCGCACTTTTGTCATTTCACACTTTTCTATCAGTTAGTGTATACCCCATCAGTTAACGTATACCCCATCAGTTAACGTATACCCCATCAGCTAACGTATACCCCATCAGTTAACGTATACCCCATCAGTTAACATATACCCCATCAGCTAACGTATACCCCATCAGCTAACGTGTACCCCATCAGTTAACGTATACCCCATCAGCTAACGTGTACCCCATCAGTTAACGTATACCCCATCAGCTAACGTGTACCCCATCAGTTAACGTATACCCCATCAGTTAGTGTATACACCATCAGTTAGTGTATACACCATCAGTTAACATATACCCCATCAGTTAACATATACCCCATCAGTTAGTGTATACACCATCAGTTAGTGTATACACCATCAGTTAACATATACCCCATCAGTTAACATATACCCCATCAGTTAACGTATACCCCATCAGTTAACGTATACCCCATCAGTTAGTGTATACACCATCAGTTAGTGTATACCCCATCAGCTAACGTGTACCCCATCAGTTAGTGTATACCCCATCAGTTAACATATACCCCATCAGTTAACGTATACCCCATCAGTTAGTGTATACCCCATCAGTTAACATATACCCCATCAGTTAACATATACCCCATCAGTTAACGTATACCCCATCAGTTAACATATACCCCATCACTTAACATATACCCCATCAGTTAGTGTATACCCCATCAGTTAACATATACCCCATCAGTTAGTGTATACCCCATCAGTTAACGTATACCCCATCAGCTAACGTATACCCCATCAGTTAACGTATACCCCATCAGTTAACGTATACCCCATCAGTTAACGTATACCCCATCAGTTAGTGTATACCCCATCAGTTAACGTATACCCCATCAGTTAACGTATACCCCATCAGCTAACGTATACCCCATCAGTTAACGTATACCCCATCAGTTAACGTATACCCCTTTAGCTAACGTATACCCCATCAGTTAACGTATACCCCATCAGTTAACGTATACCCCATCAGTTAGCGTATACCCCATCAGTTAACGTATACCCCATCAGTTAGCGTATACCCCATCAGTTAACGTATACCCCATCAGTTAGTGTATACGCCATCAGTTAACGTATACCCCATCAGTTAACGTATACCCCATCAGTTAGTGTATACCCCATCTGTTAACGTATGCCCCATCAGCTAACGTATGCCCCATCAGCTAACGTATGCCCCATCAGCTAACGTATACCCCATCAGCTAACGTATACCCCATAAGTTAACATATACCCCATCAGCTAACGTGTACCCCATCAGTTAACGTATGCCCCATCAGCTAACATGTACCCCATAAGTTAACGTATACCCCATCAGCTAACATGTACCCCATCAGCTAACGTATACCCCATCAGCTAACGCATACCCCATCAGCTAACGTATACCCCATCAGTTAACGTATACCCCATCAGTTAGTGTATACCCCATCAGTTAACATATACCCCATCAGTTAACGTATACCCCATCAGCTAACGTGTACCCCATCAATTAACATATACCCCATCAGTTAACATATACCCCATCAGTTAGTGTATACCCCATCAGTTAACATATACCCAATCAGTTAACGTATACCCCATCACTTAACATGTACCCCATCAGTTAGTGTATACCCCATCAGTTAACATATATCCCATCAGTTAGCGTGCACCCCATCAGTTAACATATACCCCATCAGTTAACGTATACCCCATCACTTAACATGTACCCCATCACTTAACATATACCCCATCAGTTAGTGTATACCCCATCAGTTAACATGTATCCTATCAGTTAGCGTGTACCCCATCAGTTAACGTATACCCCATCAGTTAACGTATACCCCATCAGTTAGTGTATACACCATCAGTTAGTGTATACCCCATCAGCTAACGTGTACCCCATCAGTTAGTGTATACCCCATCAGTTAACATATACCCCATCAGTTAACGTATACCCCATCAGCTAACGTGTACCCCATCAATTAACATATACCCCATCAGTTAACATATACCCCATCAGTTAGTGTATACCCCATCAGTTAACATATACCCAATCAGTTAACGTATACCCCATCACTTAACATGTACCCCATCAGTTAGTGTATACCCCATCAGTTAACATATATCCCATCAGTTAGCGTGCACCCCATCAGTTAACATATACCCCATCAGTTAACGTATACCCCATCACTTAACATGTACCCCATCACTTAACATATACCCCATCAGTTAGTGTATACCCCATCAGTTAACATGTATCCTATCAGTTAGCGTGTACCCCATCAGTTAACATATACCCTATCAGTTGACATATACCCCATCAGTTAGCGTGTACCCCATCAGTTAACATATACCCCATCAGTTAGTGTATACCCCGTCACTTAACATATACCCCATCAGTTAGCGTGTACCCCATCAGTTAACATATACCCTATCAGTTAGCGTGTACCCCGTCAGTTAACATATACCCTATCAGTTAGCCTGTACCCCATTTGCTGGTGTGTAGCTTGTACTATGTAGTGTGTAGCGTGTAGTGTGTAATGTGTAGTGTGTAGCGTGTAATATGTAGTGTGTAGCATGTAATGTGTAGTGTGTAGCGTGTAATGTGTAGCGTGTCGCATGTAATGTGTAGTGTGTAGCGTGTGGGGTGTAGTGTGTAGCATGTAGTGTGTAGCGTGTAATGTGTAGCGTGTAATGTGTAGCGTGTAGTGTGTAGCATGTAGCATGTAGTGTGTAGCGTGTAATGTGTAGCGTGTAGTGTGTAGCGTGTAGTGTGAGCGTGTAGTGTGTAGCGTGTAGCATGTAGTGTGTAGTGTGTAGCGTGTAGTGTGTAGCGTGTAGTGTGTAGCGTGTAATGTGTAGCGTGTAGTGTGTAGCGTGTAGTGTGTAGCGTGTAATGTGTAGCGTGTAGTGTGTAGTGTGTAGCGTGTAATGTGTAGCATGTACTGTGTAGTGTGTAGCGTGTAGTGTGTAGCGTGTAGTGTGTAGCGTGTAGTGTGTAGTGTGTAGCGTGTAGTGTGTAGCGTGTAGTGTGTAGTGTGTAGCGTGTAGTGTGTAGTATGTAACTATAGTAAGTACCTCTATCAGTAAACTTGTTCCCCATCAGTTTGCGTATACCTCTAGCATGTTCCTGTGTTACTTAGCATGTTCCCTATAAATTAGTGTGTATCTATCAGTACGGCTGTTCCCCATAAGATAGCATGTACCTCCATCAGTCAGTTTCTTTCTTATCATTTTCCAGTCACGCTGTTCTTGCTGTGCAGCCTGGAACCCTGGTGTCCCCCTGCATTGCACAGTTTTGAGTTTTCCTACGCCAACACAGCTGACTCACCTCATGAGCTAATTATCACGCTTCTACGAGCTGAATCAGTGCAGTTTGCGTGTATGTGTGTGTGTGTGTGCTTGGAAAGGAGTTTCCAGAACACATTGCTCTAAAATTTAGAATATCTCATTAAGGTGCATTTGTGTAAGAACGTTGTTTTTTTTTCCTTCTTCTTCGTAAAGTTTTTACAGTGACGAACAGGTTCCGGTCCTCGTTACTTACAGCTAAGGCTGCAGTGAATGAATATTTCTGTAGAGGATGAATGTATCAGCTGTTATTTGGCTAGTTGTGCATAAACCATCATGCCTTCACTATTTTCCTCTCATTTTGTAACGTCACATGCCGTAACCTAAGCGTTCAGCATTCTGTGCGTCATTAATCAACAGAATTCGGTGCTATTAATCAACAGAAGTCATGTGTGAAAGTAGAGAGGAATGCTATAGAGACTTCACTCTCTCTGTCTTTCTCTCTCTCTCTCTCTCTCTCTGCAGTGTGTGTTGTTCCTATGGTCCCTGAAGATCAACCATCCCACCACCCTCTTCCTCCTCAGAGGCAACCACGAGTGCCGGCACCTCACAGAGTACTTCACCTTCAAGCAGGAATGTGAGTTCCAAGTCTCTCTCTGTGCCACAGCAAGCTGTGGAGATGGGAACAGATAATATAAAGGCTGACCACTTGAGTAACTTTTCTTTTTTTGTCACAAATCACTTAAACATACTTCTTAGGGGCCACAATTTTAACAGTATTTGCCATGTCTGTAGAGCTCCACTTAGATATGTCCGTTTACTTCAAAAGGAATTCCGTCCATCTTATTTCAGCCATTCAGATGTCCTTCAGGGTGGTTTGATGTGAAATGGGTCATTGTAGGAAAACATTACAGTGGTGGTGGTGGTGGTAGGAACCAAGGCCATCAACACAAATATAGCCACTTTATTTGCTGTCCAAAGGCATGTTGATAAAATAACAGAAAAATAAAATCTTTTCTTTGGGGACTGTTTTACCTCACAGTTTCACGGTGCCCATCCACCATGAATGGATTGAAAGAGTGATGGAAGTTTTGGGCCAAAAACAGGCATTCAGGCATTAGCGGTGTATTCATAACTGTTTCATGAAGTAATTGTACGTGTGGGAGCTTTTAGAGGTGGACGTCTGGTTACTATCACCACCACTGTGAACAATCCCGACTCTAGAACGGAGCATTTCGCACCAAACCGCTCTGAATGACTCTGTTTACCTCGCTGTCACTGCCGTTTTGAGAAGTTCCCTTTAAATGCTGTAGGTTGACGCAATATTAGCTGCAATATCCCCTCACTGTTGTTATGCGTCACACGTTCGGTCAAAATGTATGAAAGGAGGTAAGTTATCGAACGCTAAGATGAGTTTGGATATCCATGTATTTGAATAACCACACCCATCCCTAGTTTTTATTGGCCACAGCTGTGCTTTGATGAGTCAAATGCTGTTTCTTAGGGTTGATTTCAGCTAATATTAAAATTCTTCAAACCATGCAAACCATGCTAACGTTGGCCTGTTTGTGGCTGAATTAGTCACGTTTCAAATGAAAATGAAAGCGCCGCAGACCCTCGATCGCCTCCCGCTGCCGAGTCCGCTACATCAATGTGGTTTCACAGCGGCAGACATAAAGGAATGGCCAGTCTTTTGGAGGTAGCCTTAGTCTAATGAGAACACCTGAAGGATTTCTGTGCTTCTGTTTCCTCTCCTACCATCCAAGGAGCCACCTGACCCAGTCAGATGATACACCATGGTTGGGTCCATGCATGCGAAACAAGCTGAAGCACGAAAGATTGTAATATTTTCCAAGTTTTCCTGGTTATAATGAAAGTTGTAGCTGGTCAGTGTTCTTTAAATACAGACAATGTCCACAGTATATTCAGAAGAGCAAATTGTTTATGATGATAACAAAAATTATTATGATTTCAATAACGTATCGTATTGCTCACCTCTACTATTATGTCCTTGTTGATTTGCTTGGCGTTTAAGCTTTTTAAGGCACACTGGTCAGTGATGGAAGTGTCCAGTGAGACACAAAGCTGGCTGGAGCTGTTCAAATTTTTAGCTATTTTAATTAAAGATGCTCCTTGTTCAGCATGTTCGAAGCATAGCTAATCATTTAATCATGTAATATAATTACAATAGATTGTTTGATTTGCTTAACCCAACCAATTTCAAATGCCATCAAGCAGCAAATTAATTTTGATGCAGGATCGATCTTGGAAGATTGATGCCGTTAACCAATTAATTTCACACATATATACTGTTTGACCTGAAGTGAACCCCTGTAACGAGTGACTTCAGCTGCTTAAAGGTGCAACCATCTCCATAAAAAAGCACCGAACAATAGAACAGGACATGCAGAAGCAGCCTAAGGTCACCATGCCCATAGCAAAGTGTGATGTGAAGGGATATAAAGCACCCACGCTTTGGGCTGTGGAGCAGTGGAGCTGCATTCTCTGGAGTGATGGAGCTCCATCCAGTGCATTTGGGATGAATTGGAGAGATCCAGAACTAACTGTCCAACATCAGTGCCTGACCTCACTAATGCTCTTGTGGTTGCAATCAGATCCTCACAACTGTCTTTCAACATCTAGTTTAAAACCTTTGCAGAAGAGTAGAGGCTGCAACTGCTTCAAAAGAGGAATGGAATCCCTATCAGGGACATATCTTTTCACAATTAACCGTTTTTCCATTTGGAAACAGCTTTCAGAATGAATGAAAGATACCTTATGTTGGGGGTGTCAGTCCTGGTCCTGAAGATCTACCAGTCTTGGTGCAGGAGATCTGCCAATCCTGGTCCTTGAGATCTACCAGTCCTGGTTCTGGAGATCTACCAATCCTGGTCCTGGAGATCTACCAGTCCTGGTTCTGGAGGTCTACCAGTCCTGGTTCTGGAGATCTACCACTCTGCAGACTTTACCTTTAACCCTAATCCAACACACCTAATCCAGGTAATGAAGGCCTTTCATGAAGGTCCAAATATTAGAACCGGTTGTGTCAGATCTGAACTTTCCAGGGTGGTGAAAGGTCTCCAGGGTCAAGATTAAACACCCCTGCCTTACATTATATAATAAGAAGGAATATTATTTACATTTAGCTCAGATTGGTTTTCTGCCACTCAAAATAAATGAGCAAAACCTCAAGTTACGCAAATCAGTGATGTAGGATAAAAAAGAAAAGGAGAATAAAGACAGCTCTTGCTTTAAACAAATCCAGTCCTTTTGTTTGTGAAGAGAATGATGAACCTATTGTCCACCCAGAGCAGTGATGTTTAGGCCAGAGCCTTTTGCATAACAAATAGCAGGGGCACATTCAGCAGTGGCCACATCTTCATTTAGAAGTGCTCTCATTGTGCGTTCAATGGGCATGTATAAATAAAGCTTGGTGAATGAATCGGAGGCCTATTGCGGGAGCTTCTAAAAGCGAGGCTGATAATGAGGAAGTTGATCAGACACTACAGCAATAATAAGCTTAATAAGCTCCTGAAAGAGTGTACACACAACCGATAATGAGCACTAATTAGGCTCGTCTGAACTGAACAGCGACCCTGCTCTTAGCGCCTGTGTCTTGTTCAAAGTTGCCGTTCCAGTTCATCCCAAAGGTTTTGGACTGTGTTGAGGCCAGGACTCTGTGCAGGCTGGTCAAGTGTGGCCAAAACACACGACAGACCATTTCCTTATGGACATCATTCTCTAAAATGTAACTGTATGTTTTAGAAATTTTACCCATCACTGGTAAACTAAGGGGCCCAAGCCTCATTATTCCTCCTCCACCAAACTTTATAGTTGTCACTATGTATTCAGGTTACATTCTCACATCATCTGTCAAACCCAGATTTACCTGACTGCCAGTGGGCAGTGCCATTCTTTCTACATGCTACAAAGTTATTCAGTAGGGTCACACAGATGTACCACCTGAGCTGTGGGGACAGGAGAGAGGTTGCTTTAGAATAGAGCTGTCACGATTACTCTTAGTACTTAAAATTGATTTCAATGCTTGGATGTCGGTGTGAAAAAAGTCATATCCTCTTCTGGTTCAGCCAGCCAAAAGCATGATGAGACATTTGAGATCCTTTACAGACATAGCAGCTAAGTGATGGGAGTCTTGCACATAGAAGAATGGAAGCTGTGAGACTTAGATGGTAAAAGTTGGAATGGCTAACCCGGTCTTTACCGGGGGCAAATGAGAACCTTCATCTCTGTCTGTATTATCCAGTATACCCTTCCCCACCGTGCAAGATTTTTGAATTTCAGAAGCTGCTTCTGCTCAAAGCAGGAAATCGTGGTCTCCACAGACACATTCTTCAGATCCACACTTAGAAAGGCTCATGTTTTCCTGTCAGCATCAATGCTGCACCTTGTCAACTTCATCATCAGAAAGTAGATCCTCTGGTTCACCCAGCGAGCTTCAGTGTCCTCCATAATTTACAGACCAGATATTGCCCTCAGCAGCGGGCCTGAACAGACATACGCTACATGGTCACAAGTATGTGGACACGCAAACATCACATCTACATCTGTAGACTTGACATGTGGCCGCCTTTCCAAAGTTCTGGATTGGGTTGAGGCCAGAGCTCTGTGTGGGCCAATCAGTTTCTGCTACACCAAACTTAGCAAGCCATTTCTTTATGGACCTAGTTCTTTGCAATGTTATTATATGCTTTACAGGATAACCATAAATTTCAACATCTACCTTACATTTAGAGAGATAGCATGCAGCACTTCATGACCTTGTTTTCTGCAACCTCTCAAGTCTCCCACTTTTCAAGCCTTTCAACCCCCTTCTGGCCTCTTGCTTTTGTTTTGACAGGTAAAATAAAGTACTCGGAGCGGGTGTATGACGCGTGTATGGAGGCGTTTGACTGTTTGCCTCTTGCTGCTCTCCTCAACCAACAGTTCCTCTGCGTCCACGGAGGCCTCTCGCCTGAAATCAATTGCTTAGATGACATTAGGAAAGTAAGTAGCAGTCTGACTGCCTTTGCCCTTGTTAAAGATGCACTCTCAAATGACAGTGCTAACCCTGACACTTTATTTACTGTAAATCTAAAGGAAGAGCCTTGAAAATGTGTTACTACCTTGGACCTCTAAAAGCAATTTGAAGTCTTCACCTTTGGTAGGTAGAGACAGAAGCCAACTGATGTAACTGCAATCAGATTCACTGTATATTCTAAAGAATGGTATGAAAGGTTGCCGTTGGTCAAAGAATTTGGTGCGTTTTCTGTCAGTATCCATTTATGAATTACATCAATTTTCAAATTGTCTGCATAATTGTTTCTGCAATTTCCCCCTGGGATCAATAAAGGGATCTGAATCTGAATCGGAATAATTCAGTGGTTGAGCTTGGAGTCATTCTGAGTGGTTTGGTATGAATTTCTTCTTTGTAGAGGAACAGAAACTAGGGATTTATTTACAGTGGTGTTGTCAGGAACCAAGGGCCATGATATCTGCAACACAGTCATTTTATTTACTATCCAAAACCACCATTGAACCTACACGTGTCTTCTGAGTTTTTATATGGAATGATGGTGGTCAAATAGTGGTAAATCAAGCAACTCAATTTTCTTCAGGGACTATTTGCCTTAAAATGCTCTGCATGTAATTATTTGCCATAAATGTGTTTTAAAAATTGTTTAACAGTATCTCAGGCATCAAACAACGTGCTTGTAATCATTTTATATAATACGAATCTGTGAGGTTCCTTTTTAGAGGCCCTCTGGTTCCTATCACCACTAATGTGAGCAGTTCTGACTTAGTGTTTTTGGAAAATTGGTGAGTCCTCTTGCAATGTTCAAAAGGCTGATTTGTTGCTGTTATGAAAACTAATATATTCAGGCTTGGACTGCACTCCAAGAGTCTGCATTCCATTTTACATGCCAAAATTGACAGGACTCTCTTCATCTCTCTGCCCATCGCTCTCTTTTCTGTGTCTGTCTTTAGTTAGACAGATTTAAAGAGCCTCCAGCTTTCGGCCCGATGTGCGACCTGATCTGGGCAGACCCGGGCGAGGACTATGGCAGCGAGAAGACGTCAGAGTTCTTTAACCACAACTCTGTCCGAGGCTGCTCCTACTTCTTCAGGTACCAACTTTCTCCTGCCGTGGCTTGTCCAGAGCCCCAGTCCTAAGAGAACCCTGCATTCCAGAGAATGTTTTGCTGCCTCTAGCCCACTTCATTCAACTCCAGTCAATCAACTGATCACCAAACCCTTCGTAAGTGTGGTAGAGCAAGGAACATGCTAAACCGTGCAGGATAATGGGTCCCTGCGGCCCAAAAATTGACCATTGACTTTTACAGAATATTGACTCTTCGCTGGGTCAGGGGCACGTGTAATTACTCCTGACTTCCATCCTGCTGACCATTTTAACTAGAGATGCACCTACAAAGCCTCTTGGCCAAAAATGGTTAAATGTGGTGGGGGGAATAAAAAAAGATTAAATAGGCCTACAATGAAGTGTCAAATTCTAACACTTACCAAATTATTTGAATGTTAATGAAAACACAGTGATTAAAAAATCAGTTTCTTTCAGTCTTGTTCAAACATTCGGAGCAGCAGCAGATCAACAGTGGTGGGAAAAGCCTGGAACTGTTTCATGGTTGAAATGTGGAATGAGGAACATTAGACGAGCCATTTATAATCTCTGTTTATGCCAAGTATTGAAAGAATACAGTACCAACAAGCTTATCCACTACAAGTTCGTTAACACTTAAACGCAAAATTGAAAGCAAAAATGAGTCCCCACTAGCCCAACACCATCTCTAGTCACAAGTTTTGACAAAAATAGTGTATGACATAATTAAAAACATAATGGAATATGTTGCCCTGGATGACCAACCATTCTCTTTTATTGGGGATGTTGAATTTTGTTTAGTACATTTATTCAATTAAGCATAAATGAAATGGCAAATTAAAAAAACAGACAGTATGTCTTTCGGTTTTGGCCAAGGGTTTTCATTTAATGTTAACTTAGGACTTTTCCTGTTGGAAAGTTTAGCATTTTATTTGCAGGCTGAGAAAGATGAGCTTAAAGGTGAGGTCAGCTTTGTCCAAGATGCGGTCAGATGTGTTTTACCGTAAGGGCTCAGTGTGTGTTCTCCAACTCTACAGCGTTATGATTGCGTACAGAGTCATTAAGTGTGGAAATGTCTGATTTGGGCTGCCTCCTGGAAACACAGACCTGTTTCGCACACAAAATGTGTGTGCGCGCGTGACTGGACTCTATGCTTGTCCAGATGGCCTTGGTTTGCCACGCTAACTGAATGCTAACTAAATGCAGGTGTTGTAATTGCCAGAGCGGTCTCTATGGAGAGGTGGGATGAGGTTCGAGCAAAAGCTCACAAAACCACTAGTGGCTACTTTAAGGGCCTTCTGTAGTGAGCATCTTAGCCTTGTGGCTGCGAGGAAAGGCTTATAAATGCCTTCTAGCTTTGCAGGTATTTGGTTCAACCCAACTTTGGAGAGGTCCAGAACTGTTTTAGACGAGTTTTAATTGTAGAAGTGACCACCTACTGTATGCAAACAGCTCCGTCTTTACTGCTGTATGGCAACATGTCTTTTTCCTTTTTTATCTTCCAGTTATCCTGCTGTCTGCGACTTTTTGACAAATAATAACCTACTGTCTGTAATAAGAGCTCACGAAGCCCAGGATGCTGGGTAAGCAGCTGTTCTCTGTGGATTATGGTGGATGGTCTTATTTTGCTTCTAGTGTGGCTTCTTCAGTCTTATGATGTACAATTTATTTTGGGAACACTGCATTCTAACTTCCCCATCCACAAGTTTACTCTTTATACAGTTCAGTGTAAGAGCGTGCAAGACCTAGTGTGACGCGTCAGCCCCTGATGTGGCTCTAAAATGGTCCGCTTGTTCCCTTTTTGCAGGTACAGGATGTACAGGAAAAGCCAGACGACGGGCTTCCCCTCGTTAATCACCATTTTCTCAGCCCCCAATTACCTAGACGTGTACAACAACAAAGGTAGGCAGCACTGAGTCCAGTGCTCACAACCACCACCTTGTCTATGGTGAGCTGGTAACCGGTGGAACGTTTAAGTTATCAGACGTCCATCTTCAGCCAGCTGCCATGGCCTCAGTGATTTTTTAGTTTTTTGTTGTATTCACCCATTTTAAAGGGGTACATTTGAGAAAAAGTCCAATTTAGACATTTTTCCCCACTACACTAAAACACCCAAGACATAGGGTGACCATGTGGTGGTGTTTGAAAAATTGCACTGGGGGGTAGGAGCATGGTACTGGGCAGAATGTAGAAAGCAAATGTAAACATGAAAGCAAAGCCAAATCCCTGACATTTTAGGCAGTTTAGAAATCCCGACTGGACGGCTTTTTTTAGGTCCTGAAAAGAGGACGTGTCCTGGAAAATGAGAACATATGGTCACCCTTCCAAGACCTGTTTTTTTTCCCCGCTTCTCCCCAATTTAGATGCGTCCAGTCTGCTCACTAGTTAGGACTCCCCCAGTCACACGACACCAGTAGTGCTAGGAGGGCGAAGGACAGTCTACCTCAGAGACCTGTGAAGTGCCACTGCAACTTTTTGAGCTGCTGCTAATGACAGACTAGCATAGCGCTAAGTGATGGGGGGCGGGGGGGGGGCATCCTACCTAAAACTAGCATTATATGCTATGTGTTGTGTTATGTAATATTCTGTAATGTAATTTGTTTTGACACAATTCATGATTTGTTGTGTCCTTTTTAGTGTTCTTTTACTACAGTACCCATTTCTTAAATATGTCATGCAGCCATTGAGAATCCCCCACCCACGATACATATGGGTGTGGTTTTAGGCTTCCTTGCAGCAATGTTAGCTATCTGGCTTTGGCATTAGCGCTACCTGAAATATCTAATTCTTGGGGGTATTCTGGCTTCACTCTAAAAGACAGGTAGGCATGTTTACAACAGATACAATCTGTTAAATTTAGGGGAAGCATCAAAACCATGAAATTGACGTGTTTCATTTCATCTGCTGTCTTTGCTTTTTCTCCACAGCCGCCGTGTTGAAGTATGAAAACAACGTCATGAACATCAGACAGTTCAACTGCTCTCCCCATCCGTACTGGCTACCCAACTTCATGGACGTGTTTACGTGGTCCTTGCCTTTTGTCGGAGAGAAAGGTATTCGTGCTAGCTCAGAGCAGAAGCATCTACCGCAGTCTTCAGGGGCGACAGAGAAAGAGGAAATGGGGGTCAGGCTTTTGGCCAGCCTTGGCGTCCACACTGACCTTGAACGAGGCAGTCTGCCATGTCTGTTGGACAGAATGGAGCTGCTTTCGGCCTGGTGTGACTGTGCTGAATAGCATGTGGTTTGACCATACAGGCTCCAAGCTTTTGGCTTTCAGACCAGTATTTATTAAGGCAACTAGGTCAGGTGCTCTTGCGCAAGTCAATACCGTAAGTCCTGCTCCTGGGGACCTGCTGCCCTACCACAGTTTCAGCTATTCCATGCCTCAGCACACCTGAGCCAGCTTCATCAGCTGATTACAAAGTCAAGTGGTCTTTCATCCTTGTATCCACTCATTGTTCTTCAGTGGTCAGAATCCCTCCAGGACCACCACACAACAGGTATTATGTGGGTGGTGGATTCTCAGCATTGCAGTGACACGTGTTTGGTGGTGGTGTGTTAGTGTGTGTTGTACTGGTTTGAGTGGATCAGACACAGCAGTGCTCCTGGATTTTTTCAACACCTTAGTGTCACTGCTGGACTGAGGACCGAAAATATCCAGGCAACAGTGTCCTGTGACCACTGATGAAGGACAAGGGGATGACCAACACAAACTGTGCAGCAGCAGATGAGCTACCGTCTCTAACATTACATCTACAAGGTGGCCCATAAAGTTAGGAGTGTCTAATAGCCACCCCCAGGCAACACCTGGACTGCCTGTCCGCAGCTTCGTGAAATGGGTTTCCATGGCCAGGCAGCTGCACACAAGCCTCACTGTGCGCAATGCCAAGTGTTGGCTGGAGGGGTGTAAAGCGCCGCCACTGAACTCTGGAGCAGTGGAAACATGTTCTCTGAATCACATTTCACTATCTAGCAGTCTGATAGATGAATATAGGTTATAACGCCACCTCCTGTAATGTGTAGTGCCAACAGTAATGTTTGGTTGAGGAGGGATAATGATATGGGGCTGTTTTCAGGATGTGGGCCCTTTAGTTCCGGTGAAGGATAATGTTAATGCTCTAGCACACAAAGAGACAATCATACAGTTAGATGTTTCCGACTTGGCGGCAACAGGTTGGGGAAGCAGCTTTTAAAGATTATAGAGTTTAGTATTGTTTAGTAATGGTAAAAAGGTGTGTGATCAGTCAGTGGTTTATGTTGGTAGATTAGTGCAGGTGGATGCTGGGCTCCATCTGCCTTGTGGAAGAAGCTGTTCCAGAGTATGTAAGTGGTGGAATGGATGCTCTGGTACCTTCTGCCAGATGGCAGGGGGTGAAGAGTTCATAAGAAGGGTGGAAGGGGTCGTCCGCAAGGCTGGTGGCATTGTGGGTGCAGCGTTTGTGGTAGGAGGCGTCAGTGGTGGGTAAATGATGTTCTCAGCTGTCTTCACAACCTGCTGTAGGGTCCTCCAGTGCAAGTCCCCATACCAGGCAGTGAGACTGCTGGTCAGGGGGCTAGAATGTAGTGAGGATAGAAGGTGGGCTGTTTGCCCTTCAAACCCTTCATGAGCTGGATCAGGTGTGTTGAGGCAGGACCTAGTTGAAACTGTGCTGTAAAGTGTGGAGATGTCCTTTAAAGTGTGCAGCAGTGATGAATCATTTGCCCAGTCACAGGCCAACAAGTTTTTAACATTATGTGGATATTTCATGATAGAAATGACCTTCCTGTCTGGGAATTGACTGTCTGGATGATCTGATTGCGTTCACAGTGACGGAGATGCTGGTAAACGTGCTCAACATCTGCTCTGATGACGAACTCATGTCCGAGGGAGATGACCTGTGTGAAGGTACCAGCGACACACAAACACACCTTTCGACGCCCGTATTTCCCTGTGAAACACTGAGCATTAAGAAGTTTGTGGCCTTCTTTTGAAACTTTCGGGGGATATTTATCAAAGAAGTAAGAATATCCGCAGTTTGGTCAGCGTCACGTCACGCTGCTAAGTTCTGTGTATATTTAGCTTCAACATTTAGCTTCATGCTCGTCAACGTGTCTTCCTGTAGGTGCTTTGTAAAAGGATTGCCTGAATCGTTAGTGTCGTAGCTGATCTTGGATTAGTATTTACTTATCATAAGAGGGGGTGGGACAGAATTGATCCTAGATCGGAGATAGTCTGATGTATAGGGCTGCATGGTGTATCGCTGGCTGATATATTGGTTGCTGCTAATTGAGAAAATTTAAATATTATTATTGTTGCGTATTTAGTGGTGGGCATTTCTGTTCTGCACATCTTAGTCAAATGGAGCATATTGGATAACAACAACATTTCTAAATGGCTTAATTGAATATTTACTGACATGGCAGATAACATTGGTTTAATAGAACCTGGGAATATTTCTACGGTTCGTTTTATAACATGGGATTAATATAATCTGGGTTATAGATAACAGTTTGTTATATAGCAAGAAATTGATATAACCTAGTGTTATTTTTACGGTTTGTTGAATTGCCTGGGATTAATATAATCTTAGGTTGATTTAACAACATGCAATTAATAGAATCTTTTTTTTTTTCTCTACAGTTGTTTGGATAGTTTGGGATTAGTGTAAACTGGGATTCTTTGTAATGGGGTAAACTGGGGTTATTTCCACCGTTTGTTTTAAAGCAGGGATTAAAATAGTCTGGAGTTTCTGCAACTTGTGTAGTAGCACGGCCTGAATATAATATGGGATTATTTCTACAGTATACAATATAGCAAGAGATTAATAAAACCTAGAGTTATTTTTATGGTTTGTTTTATTGCCTAGGATTAAAATAATCGTTGGTTCATTTAACAGCATGTGATTAATATGATGTTGGGTTATTTCCACAGTTCTTTTTATAGTTTGGGATTCATAAAATTTGAGGTCATTTGGACAGTTTAATAGCACAGAAATAATACAACCTTATTTCTACGGTTCGTTTTAGTGCAAGGGGTGAAAATAATCTGGGGTTGTTTTTACAGTTAGTTTTGAAACAAATGCTACAATTTGTTTTATATCATGGGATTAATGTAACCTGAGGTTGTTTCTACAGTTGTATAGTTCACATCAGGTAGCCATCAGGTAGGTCTTACCAATATCGGGCCCTACCAATGCGCACAGGCACGTATTTCTGCAGTCTGTGGACTCTCGGCATATGGGCTGGACGACTGGAGTGTTTCTCATTAAGAAAGAAGGCAGCTCATCAGTACAGATGCCACGGCCCGTCAGAAGCGTCAGACTGTCATTAAATCTGCTTCAGTTCCTTTTTCCCTGGAGACCTGCAACTCGTACTGCATCACCGGCTACTGAGCGCACACACATACACAGAGCGCCATGACAGCCATTTCTAAACAGCCCACTGCACACAGTGGAGTCAGATTATAGAGAGCTCCAGATTTGATATGTAAGGATGTAAATGTGTGCATAAAAAAAGAACACTGTAGGGCATTAAGTGCTGTTAATGCTAAGCTAAGAATCTTCTCATCTGTTTTTTTTTAATGCACTGTAATTATTAGTAGTTTTGGGAAATGTGGTCCAAAATTTATATCCTGGTATAATTAAGATTACTGGCAGTTTTGGCATATATCTCTTTTTTTGATGAAACCATTTAAAATGCATAAGTAATCCTGTTTTTGGGCATTAACAATAGCATGTTACTCTTGGATGTCCCTTCACTTTTAACAAGAGCTATATTTAACAACTGAAATGAATCTAGAATATTTTTATTCGTCATAATTGTGAAAACAGCAGTGAGCAATATATAGACAGATGTCAATATCGCCTTTTAACAACAGCTAGATAAAGGCGAATGCATGAAAGTGCACAGCAGCTTCTCTAAGCCTGGCAAAAATGGTGCTGAATGTTGTCATTTGTCTCTTACACTTCAGTTTCATCTACGACTTTCAGATGCTGCTGGAATTTGTAATATATTGCAGTCATTTATGATATCAGTATTACCTGAGAAGCTATGGAGCTGAGAGAGGGATGCCGCAGACGGTGCAAACAGAAAGCCAACAAGTCTCCATGCGGGGTTAACGGCTAACCCCAAGAGACTGGCTTTTCCTTACATTCTCTTTCTCCTCTTAAACTCATTTGACTCATTTCAGCCTGAATAACTCACTTACCTTAGACCACAGCTCACTACCTGAGAGAGGAGAGAATTAGCATGTTTTGTGCTGCATATACGTTGCATTTTGTGCATTTATATGTCGCACTCCAGTATTATGGTAATGATAAAGCTCCTTAACAGGAACGTCAATTGATATACCCAATTGGTACGCCTACTATTACTTCTTGGGGTTGTAATGGGGTCATAATTTCATAGTTAGTTACAGTGTACGATTGGATAGTGTAGGACTTTATCGAAATACACGTTAAAATGCATTTGTGTCTATTCACATCAATTCACCCTGAAACACTCATTTGGACATGCAGGGAATGATGAGCTCACATTGCTAGTCCACGATATCAAAGCTCATATGTTTCTAAATGAAGTGACATGCTAACCTTTTGTGCACCTGGTAGCGTAGTTAGCTAATAATTGCACAATATTGAAAATGCTCTTTTGAGTAAAATTAGCTGCTTGGCTAAGTGCTTGGTGCGTGCTCTCACTTTCACTATTGACTTATAATGACTTGTAAAGGATATCATTGCGAGATTTTATGGAAAAATCATTAAAAACAAATACATTTCTTGGTGAACGCCAGTTAAAGTAACCCCATGAGAGTCACTGCCCTAAACAGCAGTAGCCCACAAATATTTTAGAATAGTTTTAGAATATCCATAATTGAGGCCGCTGTTTATAGAAACAACAATAGGGGTCTAAACGTTTGTTTCTTGTTTATATTTTGCCCTTAAAGACATAACCTCACAAAAAATGAAGCAAATGTTCACTTGGAGGGGTAAAGAAACCTTTTCGATAATGCCAGTATAGTGTGTTAAATGACATGTTTGTGCAAGTGGCGATCTTCGTATTCCAAACTAAGTTTTCCTTTCATTTTCAATATTTTGTAAAAAAAAAAAAAAAAAAAAAAATTTTGTAGTGAAAACAGGTTTTTTTTTTATTATGTGAAACCATAATCCACTGTAGTACCTAAGTGGCCACTTTGGGTGACTGGATATGGTTCATGTCCTTACTGTATGATTCATTGAAAGACAGTCCGTATGGAGAGTGATGTCCTATATGTTGTTTGTGTGTCATGCAGGTGGAGCACCAGCAGCACGCAAAGAGGTGATCAGGAATAAGATTCGTGCCATTGGGAAGATGGCCAGAGTGTTCTCTGTGCTCAGGTTGGTCACTGTTTTCTGTTTTCTTAAGCAGAGCTATAGACAGATCAGACATCCTGTCCGTACAGACGTTCTGTCAAGCTCTGTGGCATGTATAAAAGTGCTGAGCTGGTCCACTTGACCTTAAATTTGGATGGCAAGAGGAAAAGATCTGACTTTGAGAAGGGTTCATTACTGGGACACTGGAAAAACTGGCTCGTGCTTCAGTTGGAACAGTGACTAATGTGATCTGTATTTAGGTCTATCTAGAAGAACATTAGTAAGTGGTTTGAAATTGATTGTTCATTGGTGTGATCTCTAAGAGAGCAACTGCTCCTTAGATAAATGAGAATGTCAATGCTGGACTTGATCAGACTCGCTAAGAACAGCCTGTTCACAACTAAATAGAAAGGGATATTAAAGTTGGGCTGCAGTGCATAAACCCCTTTATAGAAAGCGAATGACCATTTCAGAGTTCAGTCGCTGGTCAACAGAGATGTGGAAAACAGTGAGGTGCTCTGAGGAGTCACCCTTCCCCATGTTCTCTACAAGTGGGAGAGTGCATGTGCAGCATACACCAAGAGAACAGTACATGTCTGAATGCTTGACCCCACCAGTGAGGAGGTTCAGTGGCTCTGTTATGCTGGGCTGGCATGGCGTAGGTCCTCTTGCCGTAGTAACGGCCTTCGTAGTGACCGCATTTCGGGAGGTTTTGGGCCGACATGTTAGCCCGCATTCTCTCTACCACCATCATCAGAACACCAACTGAGGGAATATCCTTTGGAAAGGTGTTCTATCCCTCTGGTACAGTTTTAGGGACCAATCGCAAGTTGGACTGAGGCTGTTCTGGTGGCTTGATGTGGCCCAACTCCTTCCTAAGACAATTTATATGTTGGTTTTTCTTTTAATTTGCCACTCGGCTGTAGCTCGTTTTCGGTAACACAGCATTATTTTGTAGTACATTTTTGAAGTTCAGATTAAAGCCTTCCACCACATTTCAGGACCATTCAGTATTGCTAAATGAGAGCACCAAGCCCTCTCATCTGCCTCAGTATCACACTTAATTACCTTGCATGTTGCCTAGTGACACAAATGCATAAGGACTCTCCATGGCATGGGACAGCTGGGTTTTGAACCAGGATCCAGACTGAAGGGCTCATTTGCACTAATCAGAGCTTTCTGTGGGGCGGAATCCCGTCCCATAGGGTCGGGATTCCGGTCCCGTCCCTCCGAGGCGTCTGGAGATCATTCATTCTCACTCAGCTGCCCTGGAAGAGGGGCCTCATTACCAAAATGGGACACGGAGTTGAAAATAGATTTTACTGTTTATAAAAGCAGCGAGTAACTCCGTGCACAATGAAGTTTTGTTTGAAAATGTACACACGAGCACGCGCACACACGCTCCCGCTCCTCTATTAGGAATAATGAGCCTGCATCAGTGAGTCATGAGTGGAAATAGCTGTATAATTAATTGCATTAGACATTATTGTGGCTGAGAGAGCTTCAGTCTGTTGGACTCATTGTGAAATCTTTTGTCTCTGCTTTTTCGATAACGATATTCAGATTAGGTTGGCGGTGCTGCAAAAGTTTCAAATTACCATTTAAACCCCCCCCCCCCCCCCCGCCCCCCATGCTAATTGATTCTGTGTCCGTGTGCGACTCTTTGAACACACATTAATGAGGTGTGTGCTTGTGTGTGATCTCAGGGAGGAAAGCGAGAGCGTTCTGACCCTTAAAGGATTGACCCCGACTGGGACGCTACCTCTGGGAGTGTTGTCTGGCGGCAAGCAGACCTTACAGAACGGTAAGAGTGTGTTCCCTGTGTTCACTGGTAAGTATATCTGTGAGGGGGAAGTGTTTCTCATTTCCCTACACTGACACTGTTTACACTCGGTGACTTGTATCTGGACTGTAACCTGGAAAGCTTTGCCTTTACAGTTTATAATTAAAGTGTTTCCAGTTAGATTGATATCTGACTGCTGTGTACTGAGCAAGTCAACTCACCAACTGCAAAACCAAATGCAAAAGTGTTGATCCTCATTTTCCTATTCTATTCAAAATGTTTGCTATCTTGTCAAGTAAAATTTTGTAAGCTATTAATTTCTTTACATTGGCTCAATGCTGCACTGACATGAGCAGGCAGGATATTCCGTTATTTTCAAATGAGTCACGATGGAAATTCCCTCACCAAGATCGACAGTGTTCCATAGGCCAGAGCATTTAGTAGAACGTTCTGTCAAGAGTTCAATTTTTCCAAATTTTGCTGTCGACTAAGGGCAGTAAAATAAACCAGATGTTAATTTTTTTGGGAGTGATTGATGCCAAACGTCTCATTGTTGAATTCCAAACACATCCAGTATTATCCAACAAAAAAACAAAAGATTACAAAGGATCTTTCTGCCCTTTTCCATTTTAAATAAACAATCGACACTGCTGAAGCTCTTTTTACACTCGTAAATCACCTTTTACGCCAGTCACCATGGCAGTATTTGTCAGTATTTGCCAACTAACCTGATGTTTTAACACTACATGGACTGAAGAGGTTCAAAGTCTGAAAGCATTGTTCTCCGGTAGTAGATCAAACCTGGTCACTTACTGCTATGAGCCACAGAATGATGGTTTTTCAGCACCAGTGTTTTGCGATAATAAACTGACATGCCTCAGAAGTGGGTCACTACGTGGACGTGACTACATGACTATAACAATACAACCAATACACTCTAGTAAAACAGATCTGGGAAAACCGGGTGGTAATCGACTGTACATTGGAGATGCAGATTACACTCAAAAAGCTGGAGAACTGCTTTAAATCTTTAGAGCTGTTCCATCCGAAAGCTAGATGGCTGTGGCAGCTGTTGCTGAAGGATGTGGTGCCCTCTTAAGCATCCTGATACAGTCCTTTGGGTTCTACTAGGTTGACCTGGCTTACTCCAGATTCTCTCTCTGCGCTGCACTGACCTATATCTGCTTTAACGCTACAGCTCCAGCTTCTCTAAAGGGAGCCGGGGGGGGGTTCATATGCACTGGACTGATTGGAATGGCCACTGACATCTGTCGAAATTAAAAGGCTCAGACAAATTAGCATTTGAACACTTGAGCTTGAGTGAATGTGGAAATGTGGTCCTAAAGCTGGCTGATCTGTGGAATGTCGCAAAAATGTTAGCCCAACTAACCTGATGTTTTAACACTACATGGACTGAAGAGGTTCAAAGTCTGAAAGGATTGTTCTCCGGTAGTAGATCAAACCTGACTATTGTAAAATGCTAGCAGGAATAAAAATAACTGGATTGGTCACATGGAAGATGTCCTCCAAAGATCTTGGAGATTGGCAACTCTGGCAACCACCCAGAAGTCATAGAACTGCAGTTACATTCACTTGATGTTCATATTTCAGATGGTTAGAATCCGATAAGCCATGTTATGAGGGAATTGGCTCATTATGAATGAAAAAAAAACGTAAAAATAAAGCCTGCGAACTTTCCCGCTGTTTCTTCCAATGTATTGTGCTTATCATTAAATTAATGCTAATCATTAAATTAACGGTTACACTGTTGATGTAACCGACTTTATGGGTAATGGTCAATAATTAGAGACCACTGTTGATTTATTGAATTTCTAGTCAAAATGGCCATTAAGTACCAGTTATTCCCTTTTCAGCATCAGGCAAAAAGCAGAAAACATATATTTAATAGAAAATCGCACAACAATAAATATACATTTTTCAGTGTTTATTGTGTCCATTTCTTATTCCAGCTTCCACTCTTTTCAGGAGACTCACTTTCAGGTGCTCAAGAAAATCTGCAGACACACCTCCAAAGTTCAGTCTTATAAATTGGTAGCACTTTCAGCTAATCCCAAACACATTCAGTGATGTTTAGATCTGGACTCTAGGGAGGTCAGTCCTTTGTTTAGCTTCTTTGTTTGAGTGTCCGTCTCCTTTTCTCAGTGATCAGAGTTCTTCTTGATCAGCTCCACGTCCTTTCAGACCCATAGCACTGAGTCGTCTTCTCACAGTGGAAGGATGGACAGAAACACCGGTGGATGTTTTCCAGGTGGTTGTTAGGGAATCACAATGTCTCTGTAGCTTTTAATTGTTTTTTGAACTCCAGTTTTGGGAACTCCTGTTTATGCAAGTGGATTACCTTTTATCTAATCTCCCCAGAAACATCTGCTGAGAAGTGAATATGTGGTACTTAACGCCCATTTTCACTGGCGATTTAGCCAATCAAAGGTGGTCTCTGACTTTTGCACAGTGCACTCTGAAGGCATGTTAAAACTGAAATAGGCTGCCACAGTATGCCCGTATCTTGGGTAACTCGTCTGTTTGGTGGCCGATGGCGTATCGAGGTGAGGTCGGCACAGCTGGGCCAGTGCACGTCCTTTGTTTACAAACAGAGAAGGAGTCCGTAGAATAATCTTCTGTTGCAATAACATCTCCTGCTGTATGTGTGTACATGTGTGCATATAAACATTCTCCTTTCTGTCTAGGAGGATTCTGCGAGTCTTCCCTCTCATCCTTCTGAAATGTTTGCTGTAAAGATTTCTGTTTGGTTGTGATGCAAACACTGTGAGCAATGTTTTTATTTTTTTTTTTTCGCCCCATGCAACAAAAGAAAAGAGGAGAGTATTTATAGGCCTGCCTGTCTTCCTCTTGGCATCCAAAATGGCAGCTTGCTGCCTGCCCACTGACTCTCTGGCTATGCAGTACCTGTCAAAAGTTTGAACGCACCTACTCATAAAAGTGTTTTCCTCGTTTTTACTGTTTTCCACATTTTCCACAGTTGGAAGACATAAAGTCATAGGCCAAAGTTTGAACACCCGATTATTGATGTTATCATCTGTTTTTGCCATTTTAGTAAACAACTTCTGTTTTTTTTGCTTGGGAAAAACTTTTGCTTGGGGAAAAATTAGCTGTGTGTTGAAACCTGTGCAGAGGCCGCATCTTATGTTATTCCCCCCCGCCCCCGGATATGTTAAATTCAGTAAATAAACAATAATTGTGTACTGAAATGTGCGGAAGTGTGTTCTCTGTAGAGGATGTGCCCAAACCGTCGTGTGTGACTATAAAATGACGTGTGTTATTCGCTTAAAAAAAACTTGAGCAGTGACCAAAATACATATTGAACAAATTCAAAATGTCCAGACTCTTGGTAATCTCTCACGTGCCTTTATGAGATACCATCTGGGAGTAGAGCTTGAAACTATGGTCCGTACCCAAATACAGCCCGAGAACTTTCGTCTGACCTGTTCCAAACAACAGCACTAAGTTTTGAGTCCAAACCCGACCCAAGTCTTGGAGAATTGTGTCTGAAAATGAACCGAATTTAGGTCCAAATGTTTGACTGGTGCTATAGCAGTTAAAGCAGTTCATTTGTGCACATGTAATGCTGAGGCTTATGAATTACCCTACCAAACGAGCTGGCTGGTCGCATGGTCCTCTCTACCCGAAGAGCCAATCAATGGATGCCTGGCGTGAGAGGTGCATTATGGGACTCATTGATCCATGCACTCTGAGTGGGCAGAGCGGTCACTGAGGTGTCAGGGACCAAAAGAAAGGTCACTGAAGGTCAGAAACAGGAAGAGAGTGAGTGAGAGTCCAAAAAAGATGGTTGCGGTTGAAGAGACATAAGAGCAAAACTGACCAAACTGCATAGGGGAGGAAGAGATGCCGTCGGGTCATCAAATAGATTTGACCTGTGGCCAATTTCTTGCAAAAAGGGCATAGCCAAGTCACCCCTGCATAGCTACTCACGGAGCTGATTAACCATGAAGTACTTTCAAAATTCATGTTACACATAAGCTGGTAAAAAAGAGCTAGCTAGAAAAAATTTCTTTCAAAATGTCTTAAAAGGAAAACCGATGACGATACCACCAGCAGCAGTGTTGTTCTGCTAATTTCTTTGAAAATGGTCAATGTACCTATTTATTTAATATAC
Organism: Pygocentrus nattereri; assembly: GCF_015220715.1. NCBI lineage: Eukaryota > Metazoa > Chordata > Actinopteri > Characiformes > Serrasalmidae > Pygocentrus > Pygocentrus nattereri. Next base: position 30,113,400 of record NC_051230.1, read on the forward strand.
CCTTAGACGCGGCATGCGATAGTAGCTGAACAATCTTTAGGCTAGAAAAATCTTTAGGCCACTAATTTTGTTGCTTAAAAAAGATGCTGAAACCTTGTTTTCATGAGAAGAACAACTTTAAGTGAATGTCATTATAGTACCATTTTTTAAAGGAATGTGAGAGTAAAGAAGTTCTTTTGAAGTTAAAAGCACTTTCAGGTAATATAAAGATTTTGTACCAATCAAGAGATTGTCCTAGAACCATATATCCAAGCAAAGAGCCCTTTAGGACCAATATATCAGTTGGCTGATCATTTCAATTTGCAGTTTTATCAGTTCAGAAAAAAAACACCAGTAACACGCTGATAGGGACAATTTTGGGTTGCGCGATCACTGGGATTTGAACATGCAACCTCCCGACCTGTTTGTGCCACTGGGGTACCCAATATGAGTTATTCCCTGTTTAACTATATAACAGCAATTCAGACTAAACTTGTCATTTTGAAAGTCTAAAATGTCTATATATATATATATATATATATAGGTATTGGTATTGGCTGTTTTAATATTGTTTGGGCCCTATTTAGAAACCTTTACTTTTAGTAGCGTACTGATGCAACTTGAGACAGAATAAGATTAGAGGTGGAGGTCTTGTCTGGTAGAAGGAGGCGCAGGGTTGGCAGTAGTGATTCTCTGAAGAAACAGCAGTAGACGGCAGTCCCTCACTGTGATCTTTTTATGTTTCTTCCCTGCGTGGAGGCTGTTGGGCTTCACAGACCCCGCTGATGTGGTATTTAAAAGTGCTGCATGCAAGAATAAACCAGTAATTGGGTCCTGATTCTTGCCTGCTTCTCTGCTCTCTAGCAGAAAAATGTGCAAATGCACACGTTGGCTGTTTGGAAAGAGCTGTCCATTTTCTGACAGGCTATTCAGGATGCCAGACGTTGAATGTTTGCAGGGATCATCTTTAACAAACTGTAGCCCTTTGCTAACAGCTTTAGTCTGTTAAATATAGGTGTACCCCCTTTAAATTGATTGTTACTATTAGAATACCCTTATTTTAATGTCTGTGAAGAGTATTATCTTGATTAGCCAGTCTTTGGCCAAATCTTTTATATAAGGAATGAAGTAAGAACCTAAACTGATAACTAGCGCTAATCACTTACGCCTCTGCCTCATCTGTGTACTTGCTCCAGATTTGACTAATTCCTTTTCCTTTTTTCTGCCAGTTTTGTGCTATGCATATTTGCTGAAATGAATTTCTACTATTTGATCTGTCATGCTGTGGTTTGCTTGTGGCAGTTGCCGGTAAATGCTGAATTAATATCATTGACCACTTGCTTTTTTCCCCTCTTCATTTTGGGCTTCTCGTTAATGCAGCCACACTCTTAGCAAAGGAAGGCAAAGGTATGCTAGCTGCCTGTGGTTTCTGCAGTGTTGGTGTTGAGTTAACCCCACCCCACCCCTCTGCCACCACCCCAAACTGTCTTCTTCATTTGCCATTATCTCGTTCCTTTCCCTTTTTCTCTGCTGTCTTGTCCTCTTTCATGTGTTGACATTGTACCCTTGTTTCAGTAAGTGGCTATTCTTGCACATTCAAATTAACTGAGTGGCGAATCCACAGTTTTATAGCAAATCTGTTTGATTCTCATATGAACCATCATTCGTTTATTATAACAGAAGACCCTTACGCAGATCAAACCAAAAAATGCTGAATCCAGACCCTTGAACCTCCTAAGTAGCAGGTAAGGAAAGGAAGCGGGCCTTCCGATGGTTTCCGTCACCTATTGCACTGTACAGCCAACTCTACCTGCCAGTCCCAGGCCCTCTGCTAGAGCCGGCTAATTCCCAGGCCTTGCTCTCGATTGGTCGAGGAGTCAGGTCCTCCCAGCGCGGAGTATTTTCAGATTCTAATCTCGTTATGTTTGGCGCACCTCCGGAGATGGCCTTCTTTCCAACCCTTCAACCAAATACCGCTCTCTCGCTCTCTTTCTCTCTCTCTAACGTAATGTGCTGAGGTGCAAACAAACACTTACTTAGCACACACCCACACAGTCTCAGGGTGTTAAGTGTGCCACAGCAAGACGCTCCCGAGTCACTGACCCGGTTTCCGCGCCGATGAAGAACAGAGGGCTGCTTTTCCTGCCTTTTCCCTTCCACTGGGAATGAATGGACCGGTTGTGTTTGCTCTCTGAACTGCGACTAATTCTCCTTGGCAATAGTCCAGGGTGTTTTTAGAATTACGAGAGGGCATAAAAAAACTGCTGGTTGTGCAAGAATGTCCTTTTCTGTCTGAGCATGTTTTGCAGTTTTGTGGGTGGAAACGTCAGTGTTATTAGTGTGTGTGTCCTGTGTTGCATGTGTGTTGTGTTATTCTTCTACCCTGCCTCCTCAATCACAATTAGGCCGAGTAGTTGTTTGTTTTTTGGATGATGTGCCAGATCTGGCTAAAGTACAAAGCAAGCAACCTTTAGAAGCAATGAACTGAGTGCTTTGCAAAGATTATTTTTGTAATCATCACAAACTCTAGATGATTCCAGTGACGTAAGCCTTTTTGTGATGAAATGTATAGTTTTGTTAACACATCAGGGGGCACATGGTACATTTACGGCATTTGGCTGACGCTCTTATCCAGAGCGACTTACAATTTGATCATTTTACACAGGTAGGCCAAGGTGGTGTTAGGAGTCTTGCCCAAGGACTCTTATTGGTATAGTGCAGGGTGTTTGCCCAGGTGTTAACCACTACACTAACCAACCACTTCTATTATGGAACTTACATTAGAGTCATGTCCTTTGTTCATATGGGCCCAAATTGGGCCCTAAATGGTTTATTCACTGTGCTTTATTCATTATGGTATATATTTATACAACTGGTGGTCTGTATGTGAAAACCAATTATAGTATACTTATAATTTCATTAATAGCTGTTATAATACATAATCTACTCTTTGTTAAGACCCGCTTATGCAAATTATTTAGCATGGATTATGGTCTGTAGTCATGTTGCATTAGTGTATAATTGGCAGCATTAGATTCCGATGTCTTGAGTTTATTTAGTAATGGGCGATGAGGTTATTAGTGCTTATTGCCTTGAAAAGTTAGTAAAAGATTGTGATGTGTAATACACAATAAATGCTTAATTCACATTAGTTACTGCTTAGCAATGTAGTAATGAGCAGCCAATTAAGTTCCATCACTGGCTTGATAAGACTTAGTAAGAGCGTTCATACAAGTGCTCTGGAAAATTTGCTCTAGTTATTGCTTAATAATGTAGTAATAAGTGGCCAAGTTATTACCACCTACTGGCTTATTAAGTCCATTACAAGACCATTATGATGTCCCCCTGTATTGTGTTACCACCGATTCTCGTATCTTGTGTGCACCTGTGCACATCTGCAGTATATCATTATTGAATGTTTATTGTTGTTACTATTGCTATGCACTATTAATTCTGATGTTCTATCTTTCTGCGGCATTCTTTCCGGTAAGCTAATTTCTGAAGCAAATTAAGTCAGCTGGTTGGTGTTTTGTGTTTGTTTTGTTTTAATTTGCTCCTGAAGAATATATGTTGTGCATGCCTTTTAAGGGTGTTCTGTAACTAAATGAAAAGTCAGTCCAACCTTTTCTGTTACGTCAAATGCATTCTATGAATCCTGTCAGTCAAAGACCATAATGTGTTTTTGTTTGTCTGCTTGTCTGTCCTTTTATCGGTTTTTTGCTACTGCCGTGAAAGCCATGCTTTCGTTGTGCTACTCTTGAGCAAGTCTTTAATCTCACTTGAGTAAAAGAGAAAAAACTGGCTTTGTCCTTGTGGAGCCAGTTGTTGGGAAACAACTTTTATCGCATACGTCCTCTAGGGGGAGCTACTTTACTAAATCCTGATGTTCCTCCTGCCCTTCTAATCACTCCTCTTGTCTCTCCCTCTGGGTCCATCCCTTCCTCCCTTTCCCTCGTCTTGTCCGGCAGCCATCCAAGGCTTCTCCCCCACGAGGAAGATCCGTAACTTTGAGGAGGCACGGGGCCTGGACCGGATAAATGAGAGGATGCCCCCAAGGAAGGATGGCCAACAGCCTCCGGGCACGACAGTCAACGAAAAGAACGGCACGGAGACTGGGAAGGCGTAACGGGGACCACTCCTTGCCCCACCCTCCCTCAATCGCAGTATTCTCACTCTTTCTCTCTCTCTCTCTCTCTCTCTCTCTCTCTCTCTCTCTCTCTCTCCTCTCCCTACCCACGCTCTCCTCTAGAGACAGAACCCTCTCCTGCCCCCTACAGCAGGGGAGGGCCCAGGACATGCGGAGAGACCCTACGCCACAAGCCCAGAGAGAGAGAAATACAAGTACAACCATGAGAGTTTTATTTATTAAAACGTATTAGTTGTATGTGCTAGCAGTGTTTTCAAACATGAACGAACTTTTAAAAACATGCCCCCACTCCAGAAGCGAAAATTCATGGTGTGTCAACCTTCAAACTTCAAGAGGCCTGATGGCCCAGAAGTAATGTCATACGTCTCGCGGTGCTTGGAAAGGGATCACGTGACTCCAAATACTGATGTGTCTGATCATTTATGTACATTTGTAAGGCATTTGCTGAGTGGAACATAAAGGGAAATAAGTCAAGGGACACCACCAAGAAGGAGTCTATATGTTCAGATCTGTAGTGACGAAAATGAAATAGTTTTTTTCTGTTTTTTTTATTTTCCGAGTAAGAATGGAAAGGCATAACTCCAGCTGTTTTTGGTTTGGCTAGTTGGCATTCGCAGTAAGAAACAGCGCTCGCATGTGTAGTCTTCGTAATCTGCTGCTTGGAAGTGACCTGTCAAAGAAGGCATAACAAGAAGTGGCATTTACGGCTTAGGTTAGATTATGACTTGTGAAACTTGCCTGAGGTTTGTATTTGCAGTCATAAACTGACAAGAACTATCGCAAGAAGTTACGACCTTTTACAGCAAGTCCGTTTGTAACGTTGTATTCGTTTATCGCCTAGATTTCTTAACCTCCACCTTCATATTGCTATCCATTAAAGAAGGGATGGAAGGCATTCGAGTTTGTGCGGTACTCCTGGATCCTGCTGGATCTCTCCAGCACTTTAGTCAGTAACAGTGTAAATATACACATCTAACTTAAACTCTTGGACAGTTGGTGGCAGCTGGGAGACTTGCCTCAGAAAACCAAAGGAAGGTATGAATTTTGTTTTGTACTGTGAAGACTGGGCTACAACAACTGTGGGTGCGTTCTTAATCCTGCATCCACTCGAGTGAATTCATACAATCCTTGTTGTAGTTTATATAATCATATAGTGAAAGGACTGTACCAAATGTTGAAGGGGGGGGGCCTGAAATATTTTCCATTTAAACATCCTCTTGAGATCCTGTGATTTATTGTGCACAGTATATACTGAGCTTGAAACATTAACGTAACAAGTTGAACCTTGTTATAAGTGTCACAAAGTGTATTTTACCTACTGGGTCTGCAACACTACACCACATATTTGTTGGAGCTTAGGTGAGGTTGTGGCTCCCTCTGCTGGAGAGCTGAACAATCAAAGTCCTGTTTCACATTTGATTGAGACTACAAAAGGAAACAGCATTAAGACTGATGTTCTAGGTGTTTTGGAGAGTTACTTTTGTTTCAGACTGATATAAAAGTTCATTGGTGGTGGTTTATGATAATGAAGATGATGATGATGATGATGTGAAAGTAGCACAAGAAGATGCTGATATGCACAAGAGATACTACCATTAGTGGCTCAAATTTTGGGGTATTAAAGGTAAAAAAAGGAAAAAAAGACACCATTGAGTAAAAAAGGATTTTTTTAGAATATTTTAAATGCTATTGTTGAATAACAATGTTGATGGTACTGTTTCTTACTCACTTTGTGATGCCTACTGTTGTGCTCTACATGAAATACGTACGAATGTTTCACAGTTTGAACTGAATTACTGGACCAGTCCTTAAAGCGGGAAAACGGTTGACCAGTTTGTTTATCTTCTCATTCTAATGAACGACCTGTTCAAGGGTGCTGATTTGAAGTCCTAAGTTGTTAGCTTCTTTAGTCAAAGTATTGTTTTTTAAAGAAGAAAGGGAATGATTGTGTCCATTGCTTTGCTACAGCTCAGAATTGGTGTGTCAGTCTGTGGCTACTTGGTCAAGGCCAGTAGGTAGAGGACAGTAGAGGGGCCCGTCTTACGAAGCACAGCTAAATTTCGGGCCCACAAAATCTAACAAAAGCAACTGCAGTGAACTCAGTTGTCTCTTTTAGCTACGCTTAGTCCTTGTATATGTGCACATAAAAATGTGATGAATAACTAGTGATGGGAAGAGGGATCGTGAGATCGGCCGCAGGCTGGGACAGGTGGCAGCAGTAATGCGGTCACTGTATCGGACTGTAGTGGTGAAGTGGGAGCTGAGCCATAAGGTGAAGCTCTCTGTTTACCGGTTAGTCTACACTGCCCTCACCTATGGTCATGAGCTGTGGGTAATGACCGAAAGAATGAGATCACGAATACAAGCGGCGGAAATGAGCCTCTTCGCTGGGTGGTGGGCTACATCCTATTTGATAGAGTGAGGAGCTCGGTCATTCGTGAGGATCTCAGAGTAGAGCCGCTACTCCTCCGCATTGAGAGGAGCCAGCTGAGGTGGTTTGGGCATCTGATCTGGATGCCCCCTGGACGCCTCCCGGTGGAAGTATAACAGGCACGGCCTACTGGGACAAGACCCTGGGGTCGTCCTAGGACCCGCTGGAGGGATTATATCTCCAAGTTGGCCTGGGAGCAGCTTGGGGTCCCCGGGAATGAGCTGGAGGAATTTGCGGGGGACAGGGTCATCTGGGATTCTTCTGGTTCTTCCAGCTGCTGCCGGGACCCCATCTGGACTAAGCAGCTAACGTTGATGATGATGATGAATAACTAGTTGAGCTGCTTATTTTTCAAAAAGGGAAAAAGAAATTATGCTGAGTAAATATGTAAAAATGTTTCTAACTGTAAAAAGCAGCGCTGTGGTCAATGTAGCCATTTGTGTTCTCAATGTCTGCTAAGATTTGTTCATATGATTGATGCCACATCAATCCATCTCTATCAGAAAGCTGTCCTCGATTGGTGAGAATCTTGGCCTGATTGGTCCTTGAGCTTCATGCTCCAAAGTCCCAAAGTTACCCTGTTCTGGAGCAGAAGATGTCATGGTGATGTATCCTAGTTAAAGTGGTCCCCCATATTTAAACATCCAGTGTTCAGTCAAACCGAGCCTAAGCTTGAAGCCACGCTTCGTGAGACAGGCCCCTGGTCCTCGAACAGGAAGCATTATATAACGTCCCTGCTTTGTTTAACCTGGTTCTAACCCCACACATCTCACTTCATGGACAGTCTTTTCTTAGCAAAGAATGAAAGCTAATTGGTGGAATCAGGTGTTGTGCTGCAGGGTCAGAACAAACACCTGACACTATGGCCCTTGATGAATTTGTATGGGTGTACTTTGTAAGCTGGGATTGCTCAGATCTAGTCCTCGCTGGCTGCTGCACTGAACAGTTCAGAGGTTTGCTGTGTCGTGCTCTAACCCCCGAGGACTGGACTGCACTAGAACTGATGGGGCTAAAGGCTTGTAGCGTCCTTGATTTTTGTGCTTGATTTGCAGGAGTCTATTTGAATGACTGTATTGAATCTGTTCTGCTCTGTAACACGGGTTCATTCCTCACTATATGTGCAATGGAGAAGCTTTAGCAATGTTTTAAGGGGTAAGTAAGATGATGCAGTGGCTGGATGGATCCCACACTATGACCAGAAATACGCTTTATGAATAGTCTTACACACTCCGATTAAAGTTTTAACAGATGGATGAAACCTTCTGTCGAGTACCTGTGACCGCAAGGCCACCATTTAATTCTTGGTTTTATGTAGATGTATCACTTGAGAAAAAAAAGAATTAAAAGAATTCCAGAAGACATAAGTGGTCATGTTTGGTTTGTTGGGCTTTGTAGTTTGTGTGGACTTCATATTTTTATTGGCTACAGAAGAAATTCTCCCATCTCCAAAATGATACATTTACAGGAAAAGGATAAAACATTGTTCACTTGGATTGCAAGGTAATGCAACATATCGTTTTGGGCTATTTCTACTGCCTCGTTCATGATGAAATTTTAACACATTTGTAAAGGTGTTAAATTTTCACATTCTGTTAAAAAAATAGAGTTGGAAGGATCGTTTGGTTGGGATGTTTTTCAGCCCAAATGTGTGATTGGTGATCGGCTGATATTGCTATAACTTAGCTGATCCTGAGAGCTGGTCAGAGTTGTAAAACATACGAGTCATATTTTGTGAGTTAAGGATTGCTGCAGTGCTCCGTGAGACCCCTTGGCTGCAGGAGCCTGCGGCTTTTCGCTCAAATGCTAAATGGAAATACAGACCTTTTGACTTTTAACTACTAAAACTTCGTCTTGTGCAAGGCTGCAGAAGCTTCGTACTGGATTGTATTCACAGCCCCAGCCTTGATCGGTATTGGCTGATACCGATACCTGTCAGCCCCAACAATACTGTTCCAACAGTGAGACAGTACAGTTATTATGGTGATGCTAAAACAGAAGGCAAATGTAAGGCATTCCTTTGTAATTTGACATATTTTATTAAGAAAAGCCAGCGTGCAAATCATTTTTTAAAGTTGTCAGGCAGCTACAAATTAAACTTATATACAAATTTTAAAGTTTATTTTTATAAGGTAAAGGTGTTATATATTTTTCTCAGTTTAAAAAAAAGACTTTAGGCTTGTTTGAGACACAAACATGCCCACATGCATTCTCTCACATTGCACTTAACTGAGAAAATTAATAATTCTTTAACTCTAAAAGTATGTGCAAAGAAGGTAGGTACTGCACCATAGAGCATGGCTTTGCTTGCCCTGAGACCAGAGTACAAGTTTGGATCTGAGGTTTTACAACCCATGGTGGCGCTACTTAAATCCAGTGGAGCGCTACATCACAATTTACATTGTGGTTTCTGTTCCAACACTCTGGAGTCACCATTTCAATTCTTCTGTGAGTGGAAGCAGGTATTGCAGAGTCTTCCAGGCCTTCCAGCACTTGGTTTGCAAATGCAGCTTAATGTAAAAAACAAGCTGTGTTGGCCTCTAGAGGGATCCATGTGAAACCTTAAGCTGCAGTTTTGCAAAACATTGGTCCTTTTGAAGTGCTTGTAGGTCCGGTTAGCAAGAGACTGAAGAGAATCTTTTCTTTCGGGCAGTTCCACAGAGCTTAGAGTTCAAACCCTCGGTGGAGGAGGTGGTCTAAGTGCCTGGAAAGAGTCAAGACAGTGAGTTACTGTGAAGTCACTGACTTACAGCACTGGCCAAAGTGCAGTATGTTGCTAAATGTTTATGCATGTATTTATGATTTTTTTCAGCTGGTATGTGGATGACCAAATATAGATGGAAAGCAATAAAACAAATAAATAATTACATATAATAGATGTCAAAATGAGATTAAATGTTCAAATCCCTTTATTACCTTGTGTGCTGCCCGGAAATCTGTGTGCAGGGTTTTAGGTGGGATGTTGCTCTTAGGAGGAGGAGGTGGCGGAGGGCCTTTGGGACGTATTGGCTAGAAATAAAAATAAATTTGCTACTTTAGTTCATTGATAGAGGGCACCAACAAAAGTATGACAGGTAGTGAATGTGATGTTAATGATGTTAATGGTTACCGAGTTCTGCTGAGGAGGATTTACTCTTTGGCCACTGAAATAAGAATTGTTGACTGGTGTAGGTTCTTTCTTCGGTATCTGACTGCTGGTGGATGAAATGGACGAGAATGTCATTGAGATGGTTGCATAGCTGTATATGTATGGGTAAGTGCGAGGAGGATTTGTGTATGCATGCTTGTTTGCATGTGTCCCTGCTCACCTAATTTGACGTGGGCTGCTCTTCCTGCGTTTCATAAGATAGATGGCAACCCCAATGAGAACGGCGCCCAGCAGGATGCAGATCACTACGACAATGGCTATCACTCCATCTACAATAGGCACAAAGCGTGGAAGGTACAGTTTTATTCACCTAAACATTTTGCCAAGATCAGCGTTCCTGACATCTCTTGAAAACAAAAGTTGTGCTAGTTTAACCTCTAAACCAAACAGTAGTTGATACATTGCAGTGTGGTGTACAGCAGACATCCCCAATCAAGTTGCAAAACTAGCTAGCTAGCTCCCAAGACCAAAAGTCAAGGGGGTTGGAATGTTGGAATACAAGACATGTCCACCTGCACAAGTACAAGATTACAATGACTAGGAGTTATGAGCACAAGGCTTCTTTTTGGAACTAGAGCCAGATATTGTATACAGGGGACTAGGAAATACAGGTATGATGATTCTGCTGCTACTAGGAAATACAAATTGGGCCTGAAACAAGGATCTGCAGGAGTGATGTAAATGGGACTAGGAATACTAGGTATGGTGTGACCAGGCTTAGGAACCTTGGGTATAGCCGGGACTGGTAACTACACATAAGGCGTATCTGGGGCTACATAAAAGTTGCTGTGTATCTGAAACTGGGAACTCCAGATGTGTTATTAATGGGACTGGAAAATACAGGGATGATGATTCTGATGCAAGAAAATACTGGTACTAGGAATTGCATGGCATCTGGAACTAGGAACTATATATGTGGTGTTTCTGGGACTATTATACACAGGAGAGACTTGATCAGGTCTAGGAACTTCAGTTGTGAGGTGACCGGGACTAGGATCCTTGGGAATGTATTAGGTATACTGATACTGCTAACTACACGCAAGGTATATCTGGGACTAGATGAGGTATAGTTGCAGGTGTGGTGTATCCGGGACTGATAATGATAAAGAAGTGGTGTAAGGTAGAACCTACTTTTAGACAAGCCACTGCCAGCTTGCCTGTTGCAGTCAGGTGGTAGCCAACCAGGTTCACAGGTGCACTCCAGCTTGTGATTACACACCTGTAGGGCATACACATTTGCCATGTTTACCAGACTGTGTTGTTTTCCTGGGTCACAGGTTTAAGTTTTCTGTTAGCTCTGTGAATAAATCTGGAATGGTGTGAATGTCTTTTTGCAGCTCCGATACATCACAGTGGTTCCCAATCCTACTTGTGGGAAAATCATGGTCTGCCTACTTTCTCTGTTTTCCCTTGCTTCCCTTGAGTTAGCAGAGAAAGCGTGAGCATGACTTCCTCTGGACTAGGGCTGAGAACCAGTGTCGTGTGGTGTAAAACAGGCAAATATTGGAAATGCGGTTAGCTTACCCCATGTCCTTTGCATTTGGCTGAGCAGTTGGTTGCCTTGTAAGCAACTTCTAAGCTCACACACTGGTTCTGACTGCACACCTGGAAGACAGACAGGGAGAGTTCCCTCCATTAATAGCTTTAGGAATAGGCATCACACAGGTTTAGGAACACTTTGACAGCCTTGTGACAAGATTGTACTGCTGTATGGCAAATGTACCTTCTCTTCACCGCATTTGGTACCCGTATCAACTTGACCAAAGTCATTGTCACGGTCACTGTAGAAGGTGGCTTTGCACTTGTTAATCATGACAAAGCGGCCATAGTTTGGATCGTCATTGCCATTTTCACAGAAAAGCTTTCCACACATTATATCCCTAAAGGCACAAAAGTTGAAAGACAAGTTTACAAGAGAGGTTTATTAAACTGGTAAATAGTTGGGTAGGACAGGATATTTCTGGAAGGGCATCTCTGGAGTGTTCTGGGCCACATCAGCTTGTTTTTTACCTTAAAAAGAAATTCTACTGATTTCTCTTTAAATTGGTATTTTTTAAATCATAAGTTGACACCAGCAAAGCTAAAAAAAAAACACTTCCGGACAAATAGTGCAAATATGTACTAAGAAATGTTCTCTTGAAGTGGTAGTGTATATCTGGATGGATCTTGCACTCACTCGGTCTGGCACCCTATGTACTGGTCGTTGGTAGGTCGTTTGCAGTAGGCATAGGATAACCCTCTTTTGTTCTGGCTGTAACACCAGTCACTTGCCACCACAGCATCTGAGGCACAGTAAAAGATCTCGTAAATAACTGCAAAAGGTCACATTTACACTAAAAGACAGAATAGTTAGTTTCCATGAGATTACAGAACGTCCACTCACTTGCACCCCACATTTTGATGCACTGGTCTTCTCTCCGTGGGCACTGGCCGTTGTAGCAGTAGCTGTTTCCATTTTTGCAGGGCAGCCCGTTCACGACAAAGACATCCTCGGGGCAAACGTTTGAGTCTCCAGTGCAGTACTCTGGCAAATCACACTCATCATGCTTGGGACGGCACATATAGGAAGCATCGGTGACCTGTATGCCGTGGCCCAGGAGAAAGTGAGAGATGGACTTTAGTATCAGTGATGTGATTCAGATTCGTGCTCATGTGAGCTGCTTCTGAATCACTTTTATTTCTTGGGATCTTAATTGAGACTACGCAGAGACTGATTTTTTCTGCTGTTTTTAATATTAATTTCAGGAAATATTAAGGTTAAATGGTTTGGCAAAAAGTCTTACCATGTTTCATGTCTCTGTATGATTTGCATTTCATAATGTTGAATTGGAAGTCTAAATAGTATTCTGAACCCTAAAAGTAGCAAAAGGATTTTTCCTGATCTTCCCGTCTTAAACAGTTGCGCTGCAGTAGTTCAATCCTTTACTACTGGTTGAGGAACCATTTTATCAAAAGAATTTTTGGATAATTGCTGTTAGTGTTTTACAGTCTTGACCTATTACTTTTAGCACTTCTAAATGTCCAGAGTTTTCATTCAAGTTTTTACTGGTTCTTACCTTGCAATGTTGACAGCACTCTCCATCAGCACACTCAGAGCCCTTCGTCATCCTGCAGGTGGTGGCGTTGCAGCATGGGTTAGTACACTCCTGTCCAAACACACATCAGCAAAAAGTCAGGCATGTTTTTTGGGTGATGCAAGATAACATGCAGTTCGACTTCAATTGTATTTACACTCACTGGCCACTTTATTAGGTACAGTTGCTAGTAAAAGGCTGGACCCCCTTTTGCCTTCAGAACTGCGTTAATTCTTCGTGTCATACTTTCAACAAGGTGCTGGAAACGTTCCTCAGAGATTCTGGTTGGTTATTTGAGTTCCTGTTGTCTTTCTATCATCTGGAACCAGTCTGCCTTGTTCTCCTCTGACCTCTCACATCAACAAGGCATTTTCGTCCACACAACTGACCGCTCACTGGATATTCCCTCTTTTTTGGACCGTTCTCTGTAAACCCTAGAGATGGTTGTGCGTGAAAATCCCAGTAGATCAGCAGTTTCTGAAATACTCAGACCAGCCCGTCTGGCACCAACAACCACGCCACGTTCAAAGTCCCTTAAATCCCCTTTCTTCCCCGTTCTGATGCTCGGTCTTCTTTGCACTTCAGCAAGTTGTCTTGACCACCTCTACATGCCGAGTTGCGGCCGTGTGATTGGCTGATTAGCTATTTGTGTTAACAAGCAATTTAACATTACCTAATAAAGTGGCCGGTGAATGTATATTCATTCATTTTAAAATCAACATTTCTCCAAAAATGTGGGTGCAGCCCCAATAAGCACCACCAAAGGTAAAGGCAAGACACAGAAGGGGAACCTGTCCTCCACTGGGCCACATCAGATTGCAATAATTGGATCTGAATGCTTGTGATAAAAGACCGTTTAGGTTAGCTAGGTTAGCACTGCCACCATTAAAGTTAGCTTGGTAGCTTAGTTAGCTGCCTCATTTTTACTTTGTTTGGAGGCATTTTTTCAAGAAGATGGGTTTGCCTACTTAAATATGGAGAACATGTAAGTGTCACTTAAGGCTTTGTAGGCTAGCTAGATTAGCTCTACCACCATTAATGTTAGCTAGGTAGCATAGTTGCCTTGTTTCTGCTTTCTTTGGGTGCATTTTTTACAAATGCATTTGTCTAAATGAACGTAGAAAAGAAATATAAGTGACACTCAAGGGAGACCAAAGTGGGCACAATAAGCCACATGTTTCAGTGGTCTTGTAGGTGTGAAGTGTCTAAAATTTTGACAAGTCTATAAATGTTCTACTAAAATTCTGTGGCATTTACATTTGTAGACCACACCAGTGCAGCTACTTCTTCAAGTTCTGGCTAGAGCAGAGATGAAACAATTCCAAGATGAGTTTGAGCAGGTTGGGATAGATTGGAATGTCTGTTTGTTGCCACACATTTCAACATCACGTTCTTTAAACCCCAACATCTGTGAATTCCACCAGTGAGTCAATGTGGTGGTAATGCCTTTCGCATCACATCTATAGTTTAGCACCTCTACATGATTTCTGCTATATTAGACACTATGGGTGTACATCACACACTCCACTGATAAGAAAACCATGCTGATTTATCTGTTTTCTGAGGTATTCAGTGCTTGAATGTATGCTGAGGGCATGTGTCTGGTCTTGTGGAGGTATTTTTCGAGGATGAAAGGAGTTTTTTCCCTGTACTTGGGGAGTCAGGTGTAAGTTTAAACTGTTCTTCATGTTACAGGCTTGACTAGATGTCTGGCTTGTTCTTCTGTATCTGTATAAAGGGTTTTCTCAGGTTTCATGACAAATGAAAAATGGTTTTTGAAGGGTACCTACATAGAGAATTCATGACATACAAAATTAGTGAAAATCTCATTTAAAAACAGAGCTTTAGTTTAGATTCTCAAGATGACACGAAATATGAAGTAAATAACACTATATTGCCATAAATGCCCTTAAACTGAAGTAATGGACATTTGTTCCATTTGTAACACTGTAATCAAGAACTTATAGGGCAGAGGCCATCAGAATCTTTATAATACTGATATATTCTGTACCATTATTTGGGAACTATGCTTCATAAGAGTCTTATAAATGCCTTGGTTTAAGGGATATGCCAATACAATGTAATGTATCTCATATATGATCAAATGCAATATCATTTCTCAAGTGTTCCTTTTAAAATGTTAGTCAATGCATGTGTTGTGAAGTTTGTATGTAGGTAGCCTTCAAACAAAGTGCTACCAAAAGTCTTGAGGTACCAAATTCAGTACTCATAATATCTAGTTGGTAGAAGGTGTGCTAAATGCTGTATACGCCTTATTGTAATCACAAATCTGGCTGTTGAATTGTTTTCTTTTTCTTAGGAATGCTTTCCCAGGAAATTGCTGCAAACTACAGTGGTCAGTGTGGGTCAAGTACCGATCCTGGGCAACTGTTCTGACGGTTTCACAGCTTTGAAATTCCAGGTGAACTTATTACAAATGCAGTCTGCTTTAATAGGAAACTCTAAACATGGGCTGAATTACCGTCACGGATCCACAGTCACACTCTTCTCCGGTCTCAAGGAAGCCGTTTCCGCAGACCGCTGGCTGGATGAGCTCTATTCGCTGGGGTTTGTTTAGCAGGCATTCAGGGTTGCGGGAGTTTAGGTACTGTTCCAGGCTGCCAACACTGCAGCTGCTGAATTGCCGAGGGATGTTGTAGCTGTAATGACAGTGGAACCATCAAGTTACAAAAGGCTGTGAAAGGTGTAAGAGCCTGTTTAATCTCTTGGTCTTTGAGGGCCAGAAAGCCCCTTTTTGCTCAACCCCTAGAGGCCACCTCGCAAATTGACTGGAAAAGTGGAAAAAGTGAATGCTATGTCATTATTGTTCATTGGGTAAGTTGGTTAATCATCAATATCTGCTAAACACAGCTAAAACTGTACTTAACCCTCTGTTGCACTGTGTTGCCATTTGGCAACAATTACTTTATCTCAATTTGACCAAAAGGCATCAATATAAAATCTGTGTTTTGGTATTTAATTGTGGAAAAGGGGTCTTTTACTTTGAAAGGACAAATACTTTGACATCACATGACCAGGAAAGCTAAACATGATGTTATTATTTGTCACGCCTGTGAGGGAAATATTCTCAATATATGTTGTTCTAAACGGTCTAGGTCTAAAGGTCTAAACCATGTTCATTCTAGAGTTTAAGCAGATGGCAGAAAGGTGAAACTGGTCGCACTCTCACCTTGCCTGATCACTTTTATTTATATTGAAATGACCCTTTGTCTCAACGAGCTTAAGGTGATAACGGTGGGGGGGGGGGGCGACTTATCTCTACCCCCTACATCTCTACTCATATTCTCCTTCTACAACCCCTCCTTATCCCTCCTCAAACGTCTTTTCCTCCTCCTTCCTCCCCCTTTGTTTTCAATGTATATAAGGTCCTTCCAAAATATTCTTGTTAGACTGGACTGCTGACCAGACTAGACTGGTGACACACTGATGACCAAGCAGATCGTCTGCCTGCATGTGAATAAGACTAGACTCCTGATCCCGCTGATTGACTGTTGATCGACCAAGCCGTACCCATACTCTGTATGTGGAAATAAACTCCAGTCAACGCCGAAGCTCCAGTCTTCTGACTCTTCTTGTCGAATTTCTAACACCTACAACCAGTTCACATCCGGACTCGAACTCCATTTCCCAGGCTCCTCAGTAAAGTCACATGACTCCGGACCTCTCCTCATCATCCTATCAGAGATCTCGATCGCCTGAATACTAACTGTCCACAGCTGTGTTGTTTGTCACATGACACTCATAGTTAGTATATAAGCCCGGGTTTTAGAATAGTTTACTTGCAAAGTAATGTTTTCGCCTGTGAAACTACTGAGCGTTATTCCTGTTCTTGATTGTGTTTTGACTTCCTGCCTGTTTTTTCTCCTGACTCAGATTTTTGGACTGTTGCCTTGTTTTTGGATTCATGGTTTTGACTCATCGTTTGTTTTGTTGACTCTGCCTTGCCTTGCCCTTGTTTGTTATGATCACCTTTCTTGTTCCGCTGTTTATCCTGGACTTGACCCCTGCCTGTCTCCTGGCTACTCTCTGCATCTACGATTCCCCAAGTAAATCTTTAATCGTGAGCGTCTGCTTTCTGATCACACGTCGCGTTATTACCATACATTCCAAATACCAATTTCCAATATTTGTCAATTTTGGGTCACACATTTTACTAAGTATAAGTTGGATTAGTTTAGTCTTTAACAAAAGGGTGCCTTTAGAGAAAATAAATAAACAATTTACCAAATACCTCAATTATCATGTTTAAGAAGAAATTCATTCATTATCTTAACTGTAATAAATAATGGATTCACATTGAGGATAAATGAAGTAGCGTAGCCACCTGTTTTACAATTGAAGTGTGGAGCTATTTGCTGATGTTTTGACATTTCCAGAGTAGATATTCTAAAGGCTTGGTGCTAAACTTCATTTGAATGTTTGATTGATTTTAGGTCAGAGTGTAAGGCGTTAGATGAGACACTGTAGGCTTAGATGAGTCATGCCAAAGAATGTTTTGCTTGGAACAGCTTGTACCCAACACACTCCTTCATAAAGCTCAGATCTAAGCAGCAGCTGTCTGTCTGCTTTTGCTGCTTTTGTTGTTTTCAGTGTTTTTATTACTGAATTTGGAGCATTACTTTGGGTTGAGACTGTAGATCGGATCTCCACCTTGATGTACTAGTACACTATGTGGGCATCAATTCATCACACCTTTATGAGCGAGCTGGACATCCCATTCCAAAACCATGGGAGTTATGGATTTGCCACCCTTTGCAGCTGTAACAGCCTCTACTCTTCTGTGAAGGCTTTCCACAAGGTCTTGGAGGGTGTCTGTTGGAATTTGCACCCATTCAGTCAAAAGAGCATTTGTAGGAGAAGGCCTGGGTCGCAGTTGACATTCCAGTTTATTCCAGAGGTGTTTAGTGCAGTTGAGGTCAGGGCTCTATGCAGGCCACTGTAGTTCATCAACATCAAACTCTTCAAACCTGTCTTTTTAGAGCTCGCTTGGTGCAAAGGGTCACAGTCATGTTGGAACAGGAAAAGCTCTTCCTCAAACTGCTGCCTCAAAGTTGGAAGCATAGCGTCTGTTATCTAGAATTTTTTTATATATTCTGTAGCATTGACTTTTCATTTCACTGGAAAAAAACAACCCTAGCCCGTTATCCCTCCTCAGCCAAACTTTACTGTTGGACACTATGCAGTCCAGTAGGTCGTGTTCTCCTGGTGTCTCTCAAACCCAGATTTGTCCATCAGACTGCCACATAGTGAAGGATGATTAATCACTCCAGAGAACATGTTTCCACTGCTCTAAGTCCAGTGGTAGTGTGCTTTGCACCACTCCAGCTTAGCATTGAGCATAGTGAACTTAGACTTGTGTGCAGCTGTTCAGCCATGGAAACCCATTTCACAACTAAAGTAATTTCTCGGACTGTTGGGATCGAGTAAGTAATGCACGGTAACATTTTACCTGAGAGCAGCAGCCATGATACACGTGGAGTCGGTGCAGATGCAAGAGCTGGAGTCATGGTTCATGCCCAGGTTGTGGCCCATCTCGTGGGACAGGGTCGCCCCCACTGCTATAGCAAGTGGATTATGGTCCTGAAAGGTGTAAGATAGTGATCACTTAAATTGAAAAGAATAAAATGTAAAATGAGCTAAATTTATTTTTACAGATTTTTAAAAAGTAATTGAAGTAAACCTGCTTTAGCACTAGAATTGTGTGGACAGTTATTAGTTATAATTATTATCATCACTGTTATTTTCTAGTGTTATTGTTATTACTGATTGTGGGGTTGCTAGGGAAAGTGACACGATTTCCCTTTTCAGGCAAGCCAAAGACACACAACCCTTGATGTGCTTGTGCCAGTCTGCTCTTTGCAGTTTTTGTGCTTCTCTTGCAAAATCAGACCACATAGACACGATTCGCTTGGGCTTCACTAACTGAGTTTCCCTATCCGTGTTTGCAATGACAGTGATGGTCAGGCTGAGCTACTGTACCTGGATGACCCCGGTAGAGTGGCCTGAACACAGCGTGCCGATGAAAGCCAGCCCCACCGTTGCACCATCGAAGTCAATGCCACTGGAACGGCAACAGAAATGACACTGTTCACCTTCTAAACCCAATATGATCAGCACAGTTCTACAAATAATACTCAATCAGCCACTTTATTGGAAACCCCGATATCTCCACCTTGCTGGTAGCTCATCTGTTGATGCCCAGTTTGTGTTAGCCATCCTCTAGTCCTTCATCAAAGATCATTTTCTGGTCAATAGTATACTGTGGTCAGTCACTGATCAATAATGAATGGAATAGGCAACAGATGAGCTCCAGGCATGAGGTACAAGGTGTTTCTATTAAAGTGGCCTGTGAGAGGAAGTACATGGTTGGTGCACTTTGTAGTTCTATACTACCTGCATACCCTGTTTTTCAGTGGTCAGGACCCTCACAGAGCAGGTTTTATTTGGGTGGTGGATCATTCTCAGCACTGACGTGGTGGTGGTGTGTTGCACTGGTCTAAGTGGATCAGACACAGCAGTGCTGCTGGAGTTTTTAAACAACTCAGTGTCACTGCTGGACTGAGAACCAAAAACACCCAGCCAACAGCGTCCTGTGAAGCAGCATCTAGTGACCACTGATGAAGGACTGGAGGATGACCAGCACAAACTGTGCAGCAGCTGATGAGCTGTCGTCTCTGACTTTACATCTACAAGTTGGACCACCAAGGTAGGAGTGTCTAATAGAGTGGTCAGTGAGTGGACACAGTGTTTAAAACCTCCAGCAGCACTGCTGTATCTGATCCACACGTACCAGTGCAGCACACACTACCACATCACCACCATGCCAGTGTTACTGCAGTGCTGAGAATGATCCACCACCCAAATAATACCTGCTCTGTGGGGGTCCTGTAGAGGTCCTGACCCCTGAAGAACAGGATAACAAAGTACGCAGAGAAACAGATGGACTACAGTCTGTAACTGTAGAACTACAAAGTGCTCCTATATGGTCAGCTGATAAAATGGACAATGAGTGTTGACACAAGGAGGTGGAATTAATAAAGCAGCCAATCAGTGAATAAATGCTGTAAAGTGAACACAGAGGCATTTATTTCACAGTATCAACTGACGTGATTAGATGCGCGTTGTCATGGCGCTGTCTCTTCATCAGGACGTCATTCCTCCAGGATGTAAATTTGTCCAGGGTCTCACCAGCGGGGGCCGTCACTACAATCTTATCAGAGTCCGTCCATATTTCCAGACCAGTCAGAGCGATGAAGGTGTTCAATGGTTTATACACCTGCCAAAAAACAAGCCATTAGCATTATAACAAGAGTGTAGTATAACAGTATATTCAAAGTCCAAGCTTGCTTGCTTTACAGTTGAACTACAGTCTTTATTTACATATGCAAAACAAATGTAGGCCAAGTTCTGCCTCTTTGCCTGACTTGAATGGGCACCTGGACCGGATCTGTGCACATCTTCATTGACAGTTTAGCAAACTGGACGGGCAAGTAGATCAACATTGCTTTTATTTGGATTAATACACTACTATGCAAATGAAAGATGAAAGCTTTAAGTGCTATTGATCTAATGGGGACAGTTTTGGTGTCTACCAGGTGTTTCAGGTGCTTGTTAGGAGCCTCATTTTCTCCGCGGCTTTCTTTTTATGAACTCCACTTTTGGAAACTCCTGTTTTTTTCCACTTATTTTTTTTTGGACTTTCTCCTTCCCCATGCAAGCAAATGGTCTTACATCTAATCTCCTCACAGATATCTGGACACTTTTTATCATTTTGTCTGGAAATCAAATAAATTAATTAAATGAATAAATGAATCAAATTTTGTGTCCTGTCATCACTTGTTACAGCCTGAATGGGTGGGAATGGGGCTTGAATACAATGGAATGTTTCTCGATCAGGAATTGTGCCTACTGAGTTTGGTTACTGCAGTGGTAGTTTTTGAATAGCAGCAAAGTACCCATTACAAAGAACAATATGCACATTTCCCTTCAGCCACGCTAGGCAACTGTGGTCAGATTGGGGCTTGGAGATTATTACACTGGATTATCCCACTGATACTGGCAATCGGAAGCTAAATGGTGTGCATTGTCTCACTGAATCAGACCATAAGCATTAATCAAATATTTTGGAGTTGCAATTTACTGGACACTAACCAGAACTCAATTGCTTTATTTTGCCAGCAGCATAACTCTCCACATGTACTGACATGTAGAGCCTACTTTGCTGTTTTGACACTAGTCAGACTCGTTGCTAGGTTGAGATGTATCCCAAATATATCTAGCCAAGAGCGAAGATCAGAAGGTGACCACTGGTAAAGGGATAAAGGATGACTAACAAACTGTGCATCAACAGATTTATATGTTTTAACATTTGCGTTAGGTAAATGTATTGCTGCTGTATGTATTTTTGATTACTCTGGAGGCTCTTTCAGCCATTGCTAGTGGTCTGTAGATATATTCTTTTCATTTTGCTATCTTATGTTTTTGCACCATACTTCGCCACTGGGACGATGTATTCATGTTAGTACCCAGTGCCCATTTTGCGGCATACATAGTGCTGTATGTCGTTCCTGGACAATTCAACCCTAGTCTCATTGGTCCACCAAATCTTTTCCCAGCAGTGTTTTGGATGGTCAAGTTTCTCTTTGGAAAACTTCATGCATGCAGCAGTGTTCCTGCCATGGATACTGTATTTGTTCAATGTTTTTGGCGGGGTACACTCATGAACAGAGAGGTTAACCAGTTCCAATGATTCTGCAAAGCTGTTAGCTGATACTCTGGAGTTCTTTTTTTACTTGTCAAGCCTTCTGTGTTGTGCCTTTGGGGTGATTGTGGCCGAGTGCTTTTTTCTAGAGGGAGTAGACACAGTACTAAATCACCTCTATTTATAGACAGTTATACGTTCTAACTATAGACTGGTCAACGCCTCAACTCTTTGAGCTCACTTTTGTAACCCTTTCTAACATCATGCAAATCAGTAATTATTGATTGTAGGCCTTCTGGGGCTTCTTGTGAATGGCAAACTCAAAATGTTGGAGTGATTTTATAAGTCAAAGTAGCTTTAATCCAAAGTTTCCAAGTTTTCTAACTCCTAACTCCAATTAGATTTTGTTGTCATTAGCCTGAGGCTTCACATACTTTTTACAAACCAACACTGTGAGTAAAGCTTTGTTGGTGCAAATAATGGCCCATATTTATCAAACCTCTCACAGTAAGAATGCTGGTCTGGCGTCAGCTCAGAGCTTTTTGCATAACACTGAATAGAATTACATGAACGGATGAAACCTGATGTCAGATCAGTGTTCTTACATTCAGATTCTTGACAAATATGGGTTAATATGAGCTGCTCAGCTGGTTTTCCATGCATTTGCATTGTGCACACCTCATGCACCTGCCTTGTGAGTCACGCTTACAGTTTAGCAGGCTGATTTTTATCATAAGGAAGGAAAACTAGCACTAAAGTAGCTGTAGTGTGCGTCACTAGAATAGAGTAACTTGCATAAATAACAGTTATCAGAGCAGATATGGTTACAATATGAGGAACATTTGTTTCATCAGTTAGCTTGTGGATGACCAGCAGCAGAGTCCGGTTTGAAGGACATATGGATTCCCTCCATTGTTTCTCTTGGTTTCTTAGTTGAAACTACCGCCGTCATGTGGAGGAAATACCTTAGCCTGGCTTGCTCTCACTGTGAGTTGTTCATGTGCTTCCAAACAATACTACAATCTTTCAAAAGGACGATTAAAATAATCAAGGTGTAAGTTCTGTGATTCATACACACATCCCGGTAATTGAAAGCAAGTTCAATCTTGAGGGTGAATCTTGCGAAATGTCAGCCAGATTGTGAACAAAACTATAGGAGACAGGGGATAGAAGCAAACTCTACACTCTACTATAAAAAAGCTGTGTTACATTTCACCCCACATTCAGTTGTGTGTCTTCCTTAACAGGGCTCTCTATATATCTCACTCTGGGACCGTGCAAGTTTTCTTCGTAGGTTTCCACTGTCCAGTTCCTGACGAAGCAGGCCTATGTTCTTTCACACGTGATGTAGCCATCTATTTTGGTCGCTAGATATAAAGGGTGACTTACAGCATTGACAAAGTTGATGATTTCATATACCCTCTGTCTCACTTTGTTCACGTCGCTGTCCGCCTTCTTATACTGTGGGCATACAAAGGAAAGTCAGCTGTAGGCAAATTTAGGCGGACACAACAATCATATAGGAATATGCTTGTCTAGGCACAATTTCCAAGTTCCTTTTTCTTGATTAACTTGTGATCATGTATAGACATTTGTTTCAGGTTCATGTAAGAACAGGGAAATAGGGCTGACACAAACAATTCTGTCTACACACTCAATTGTGGTTTGAACTTTTCTAAAAAGCCACAAGGCCAGTTTTTTGCATACAAATGAAAACTAGTACTGGTTTAAAAGGATTATGAAGGAGGAAGTGAAATTCGATTCCTTATTAGGCTTAAACTGTTTGCATAAATCAGGCTTCATGTTTCTGCTGGTCACATACCATTCTGTTGTCTGCCACCAAGAAGAGTTCATTGTATTTTTGTTGCTGGAACATTGTTGGCCCCTACCCAAGAGGGAAAAAAAGACAAGGAAGCAGTATTAGGCTGTTTGGAAATAATGGTTAAAGTTTAACAGTAAAACATCAATTATTAGGTCAAGTCATGCCCCCCACTAAAACATGTAAGGCCAGATTTCTAGATGCAGATTAAGCCTAACATGGACATTGTTTAAACCAAGTGATGGACCAACATTAAAAATTCATGAACAAAAGAACTAAACATCACTGAACACACTGTTTTAAATATACTTAAAAAGAACTCTACATCTTTTCACTTAGCCCTGGCAGGTTTCTGACAAGGTGATGTGGACCAGTCGCAGTCGAAAGGGGGTCAGAACAAACCACACCAGTAATTAGGGTCAATCATAGCCAGGGGGAGGTCTTAGAACAAACCAGACTAGTTACTGGGGTCAATCATGGTCAGGGGGAGGTCTCAGAACAAACCACACCAGTGATCTGGGTCAGTCATAGTAAGGGGGAGGTCTCAGAACAAACCACACCGGTGATTTGGGTCAGTCATAGTAAGGGGGAGGTCTCAGAACAAACCACACCGGTGATTTGGGTCAGTCATAGTCAGGGGGAGGTCTCAGAACAAACCACACCAGTGATCTGGGTCAGTCATAGTAAGGGGGAGGTCTCAGAACAAACCACACCGATGATTTGGGTCAGTCATAGTCAGGGGGAGGTCTCAGAACAAACCACACCAGTGATTTGGGTCAGTCATAGTAAGGGGGAGGTCTCAGAACAAACCACACCAGTGATCTGGGTCAGTCATAGTAAGGGGGAGGTCTCAGAACAAACCACACCGGTGATTTGGGTCAGTCATAGTCAGGGGGAGGTCTCAGAACAAACCACACCAGTGATCTGGGTCAGTCATAGTAAGGGGGAGGTCTCAGAACAAACCACACCGGTGATTTGGGTCAGTCATAGTCAGGGGGAGGTCTCAGAACAAACCACACCAGTGATCTGGGTCAGTCATAGTAAGGGGGAGGTCTCAGAACAAACCACACCAGTGATCTGGGTCAGTCATAGTAAGGGGGAGGTCTCAGAACAAACCACACCAGTGATCTGGGTCAGTCATAGTAAGGGGGAGGTCTCAGAACAAACCACACCGATGATTTGGGTCAGTCATAGTCAGGGGGAGGTCTCAGAACAAACCACACCAGTGATTTGGGTCAGTCATAGTAAGGGGGAGGTCTCAGAACAAACCACACCAGTGATCTGGGTCAGTCATAGTAAGGGGGAGGTCTCAGAACAAACCACACCGGTGATTTGGGTCAGTCATAGTCAGGGGGAGGTCTCAGAACAAACCACACCAGTGATCTGGGTCAGTCATAGTAAGGGGGAGGTCTCAGAACAAACCACACCGGTGATTTGGGTCAGTCATAGTCAGGGGGAGGTCTCAGAACAAACCACACCAGTGATCTGGGTCAGTCATAGTAAGGGGGAGGTCTCAGAACAAACCACACCAGTGATCTGGGTCAGTCATAGTAAGGGGGAGGTCTCAGAACAAACCACACCAGTGATCTGGGTCAGTCATAGTAAGGGGGAGGTCTCAGAACAAACCACACCGATGATTTGGGTCAGTCATAGTCAGGGGGAGGTCTCAGAACAAACCACACCAGTGATTTGGGTCAGTCATAGTAAGGGGGAGGTCTCAGAACAAACCACACCAGTGATCTGGGTCAGTCATAGTAAGGGGGAGGTCTCAGAACAAACCACACCGGTGATTTGGGTCAGTCATAGTCAGGGGGAGGTCTCAGAACAAACCACACCAGTGATCTGGGTCAGTCATAGTAAGGGGGAGGTCTCAGAACAAACCACACCGGTGATTTGGGTCAGTCATAGTCAGGGGGAGGTCTCAGAACAAACCACACCAGTGATCTGGGTCAGTCATAGTAAGGGGGAGGTCTCAGAACAAACCACACTAGTTATTGGGGTCAATCAAAGTGAGGTGGAGGTTTCAGAATGAAGGGCCCAGTGGTCATCACAGTCAGGGGCGTCTCATCTCAGAACTAAGGACACCAAGATTATTACCTATCGCAGTTGACGAGGTCTCAGAACAAACAATGTGGTGATAAAGACCAATCACAGTCAAGGACAAACAGACTGGTGATCGGGACCAATCACAGTCTGACGAAGAATGAACAGTTCGGTGATTAAGACCAATCAGAGCCAAGGAGAGGTCTCAGAACCAATGAAGTGGTCAGTGTTTTACTGCCTGCTTTAGTCAAGGTTTAGGCTTTATTTGGCTCTGGAAACATGATCCTTAAAGTAGGTTTTTGCATTTAAGCCCAAGATTAGTCTTAATCCATGCCAGAGAAACTGGCCCATTGTGTTTTTACTCTCCTGCCTGCTACTCTTGAGGTTGCCATAGTGAAATATATTTTCAACTCTTGACCAGATATTTTTAGATACTTAGGAATCCAGGCCTTGTTTTAGTCAGAGTTAAAAAGAACACGTGTAATGAGGAACTTCACTTATAAATGTCACTCTTACAGACAAGCGAGATCGAGATTTGCTGAGGCGAGGGGGAAAGTCGCCAGTGTTTTCATCCCAGCTGGTGTTGGTGACTCCACACACTGACGGGGTGTTGGTCACATTCTCGTACTTCAGTACAGCGTGGTCGCCATCTCCATCCCCAGACAATGGCTCAATGAGAAACCTCTGCTCTGCTGTCTGGAAATAACCTCTGCAATGCAACATTTTGGAAATTAGTACAATCTCAGAGAAATGAGGCATGTGTGGATAGTCCAGGGATGTGTACTCAGAAATTATACCCAGTTTGGAAGTGCATACTCTCCTAACAACAGTCTTAAAAATAGAGATTCCTAAATGGTTTGGATGTACAGTTCTAGTAGCTTCAAGGAATGTCTGCATAATTAAAAAGTTGAAGAAGCTACAAAAAAATGTTTCACAGTAAAACAAAATGTCAGTTCACATTTCATACCGAAATCTTGAAAAATCTTTCCATTGCGTGGAAGTGGTTTTCTTTTGGCACTGCCCCAAAGAACTCTCTAAATGTGTCCCACTAACCAAATATGGCAGTATGTTTGTTGTAATTTTTATTAAAAACATGAACACATCGCGAGTGCTTTGTATTTGTTAATTCAAGACTCATACATACAAGTGACAAGGCCTCTTGAAACTCATTGAGAAATTTCTAATACCAAATAATACTCTTCAAAAAGCATTTTGTCCTAGAAGGTAGACTGCAAAATTAAAGAATGAAAGTCAGATGACATACCGTAACCCTTCACAAGTGCTCACGCTGACCATTGAGTCGCTGTCATTCACAATCTTCCCCTGATAGTAGCAGAGATCCTGGGAATTGAGAGGGAACAAAAGGACAAATAATTAGTCTTAGTCTTAGTCTTGGATATATAGGTTTTAACTGCTTAAGCTGATTTCACACCAAGAGCGACGGTGTGCCGTAACCCCATCAAACACACATCATGAGAGCTGTTTACATCACATTTAATGTTACAAGCAAATGCCTTTATTGTTTGTTTATTGCTTTAAAAACTTTTGAGCGTAGATGTTTAAAACCCCTTACATGGCCTGGACCTACTGTTGGGCCCAAGGTTTCAATACAGTTCCATAACCTAAGTATAGCGTAACCAGTTTGCATTGAAGTCCCTGTAGTTTCTGAATAATAAGCCTTAGTATGTAATAAGCCTGGGAATTTAAGGGGTTAACAAGCTATTTGCTACTGTTTCAAAGAGATGACTTGCTGCAGTGACTGATGCTAGTATTCCCACCATGTTATACATAGATCCACAATCATTTTACTAGTTTTATAGTGATTAACCACATAAATGACCAGCACCCATTGGCAGGCCTACGGTTTTAATGCATTTCTATATCCTAGGAATAGCACAAGCAGTTGGCATTGAAGGCCCTGTAGTTACTGAATAATAAGCCCTGGTAAATTAATAAACTTGGGATTTTAATTATTTAAAGATTGATAGAAAGTTGCTGCTCTTTATCTCTTGCCAAGGAGGGGAGGAGGAGATGCATGGGCGTTCACCACATTAACCTACTAGACTTGAAACTAGCTATGTTGATTGTATATTACAGCAAGAACATGGCATGCTGTACTATTTCTAGAAACTGCTAGCATGCTGCACACATAAAAATAGACCTAAAACATATTTTTGTGCCATAGTGAGCAGTGTAATGCAATGTTCTTACCACATTTAGTGTAAAATGGGCTTCAGACATGGCCCTGACAACTCCTCAGTTGATATTGTATGAGGCAAATGTTGTAAGAATGGCTTGGTATAACTGGTGTGGTAAAATTATGGTACAATGTGTAAGGAGTTGAAGACCAGTACAGGGGTTCACCTACCAATTTGTTAGGTGTGGTTGTGACCGGTGTCCCATCGTCCATGTAATGCGTCTCAGTATAGTCCTGGGTTAATAAATCTCTGTGGACGCCAACACAGATACAAGATGAACTTAAAACAGACCATAAAAGTGACCCTTATTAGTCCCACAGCAGTGAAATTTCACCTCCGCATTTAACCCATCCATGCAGTGAAACACCACATACGCACTAGTGAGCACACTTGCCCAGACCAGTGGGCAGCCCTATCCACGGCACCCAGGGAGCAGTTGGGGGTTAGGTACCTTGCTCAAGGGCACTTCAGTTATGTACTGTTGGCTCAGGGGATCAAACCAGAGACCTCCCAAACATGTGGCTGGTTCCCTAACCTCCAGCCCACAACTGGGATACTACGAAGCTGGAAACATTCATCAGCAAGCTTGTTCATTCATTTGAAGGTAGCCTTGAGCACAGAGGTGAGTAGTTTACTCAGATTCATTTACTTCAGTAATGTTTTCAATAAACTGTAGAGGTCGTTTTAATAGAAGACACTTGAGTCCATTTAAAAGGGAAACTTTTACGATTGTCTACATTCTTCCTGTAACATCATTACATTTTAATTCAGTTCTTGTTTAGTGCAATTTGTACTCCAGGAAATTCTTCACCCTTATTGGTGCCTTTGTTGGCCATTACTCACACCCCCACATATCAGGATAATATTGATACCAATAGCAGAAACAGAGGACAGTTCTGTAGAGGGATATCATCCCCATCTCATTTGCAAGACATGTTTTTCATATGGTTGACCAAAACCGGCGGTCATTATGAGAGCAGGGTTATAATGTCAGCTCTACGTAAGATCTATATAAGATAACATTGTGATCAGAAGTTTGAGGGGTCATGGACGGAGGAAACAAACCTTGTGGTTATGGTAATCTATTTCTGCTCTGTCTCTGCTGGAGGAAAACCTTGAATCTCTGTTTTTGACATTTTTCAGTTTTGACAATTTGAAAGTGCCTGTCCTTTACACTGTATGTAAATTTTATGATGAACGGACTACAAGAAATGACCCAAAAAGTCTGGTTCCATTGCTTTACATTAAAAGTAAAGTATGTTTTTTCCTTCTTCTGTAAAGTTACCATCTTGGAGACACAAGGTTTTCATCAGATAACAGTTTTATCATTGAACATATATAATGAGATGCTTGCTATTGATCGTTTGTGGTCACCAGTGGCCCTCTCCTGGAGATATGTTTTCCTGCAGACCAGCATCCAACCTTCATCTAACAGGCTGCCACCCTCCTTATCTACTTTCAATCTGATCCAGCCAATCAAGAATGTAGCAGGAACAGGTATGGAAGATTGTGTTTGACTATACAGGAACATAGATCTTCATGACCAGGGTTGGTGACCGCTACTCTGTCCACCTCTTCTTGCGCAGACCTCAGGGAAGCTTACTTAGCTTTTTTCAACTTAGACCACAAGTCTACCTGATTCAGTTTGTTCAAGTTAGAACCAGCAAATCCAGTGTTACATGCACTAGGGACTTTGGATGACGCTTAGCGGAGAGCTCATGATTGCAAAAGCAGGAACTACAACAGACGCACATACAAGCTTTGTCCAGAGACTCAAGACCACAGGATGTGTCTGTGTCCTATTAACCAATGTATTTGATGACGCAATGAAAATAGATGGTTGGTCTTACTCGTTTTTCTCTAGATGCATCTCGATCTCTTTTCCACCGAGAGTCATGGCATATTTCACCACATCTGGGCGGGAGGACTGAAGACAAGATTTGATTAAGTTCAGATTTAATCATCACTCATCCCTCAAAGGCATTCTTAGCTACTGCTGCTTAGCTAATATTGAGATACATCATTCAACAAAAAGAGAAATTCTAACAGTCTTTGTTTAGAACTGCTGCATAATGTTGCCAAGCTGAACTATGTTTGGTATGGAAATACCAAAAAAAAACATGCTAACATGAATGGGGGCTGTGATTAACAACAAATACACATGTAGCTGTTAGAGCAATTACCTACTATAACTTATCTACTACCCTGTAACAATACTACAGACATGATTCATAGTTCCAGAGTTGCAATAATGCCTAGTGTTACAACAAACATGCATCACCATAAGGAACTTTTTTCTAAGTTTCTGAGTTCTAAAACATTTTTGTTGAGCCATTTAGAAATAGATGTAAATTAATTAATTAATGTTGTCAGCATATATGTTCAGAAAAAGACTGTCCATAACCCTTCTCCATGACAAAAAAGCTCACGTCTGAATGGGATTTTTGTCGATGTTCTGAAAGCTTGGCCTAAGGTATACCATTTATGATGTGTAGAGTATGGATATTTGAATTGATTCAGTGAAACATATACTGTAAATACATTGTTTTCTGTAGAAGTGTTATATTAGTAATGATTGACCTTTAGTTTTCTGGAGCTCTTACCTCTAAATCTCTCTTATGAAGATCATGTACTCTGACTGGTCGAACCACCTCATACACCTCGACTCCATGAAGTGTGTAGCTACCTGTGACAGAAAGTAGCAGAGAAAAGAAGTGTATTAGTGTACCAAAAGTTCTGGCAATTCTGCATCTTCAAGATTGTCGTCAATCACCATTTGCCTGCTTCAAAGTAGCAGCTCATTTCTATTGCGTGGAACTGCATTGCTCTTTCTGTTTGGTTTAATTTAGTGTTGCAGGTGTCTTATGTCTTTGTTAACACTTTAAGCAGTGTATGGCAACAGTGCAAGCCCTTTGGCTTTGTTTGTCCATCCATTGTTGGACTTGGGTGTATCATTAATCTGCCATGTAAGAAGCACCTGTATAATTCGTTGGTGCCAGAAGTGATGTAACTACACCACAGATATAGTTTGCTCCTGTGATTTAACTTTGTGTAGATTAATGAAACAGATTAAATTTACAAAAGGCACAATGGAGTCTTGTGGATACAGAAAACTGACCTGTTAAATAAGGCACCGAAAAGCCAAATTACATATGTAAATCACTTTTTTCTGCAAATTTCAGAAATGTATTATGCACCACAACTTCACTTTTCAGGACAATTTTTCACTTTTCCATTATTTGAGGCTCTAATAAACTGTTGGAATCTTTCAGGATGCATGAGTCTTGCAGGCCATCCTCTGACAATCGGCAGTGAGTTTTGTGTGTTTCCTGTGCACTGGCATAACAGTGGTTTTCCTGTCCAGATGGGCATTGAACCCTGCATGTGGGGTGGTGCCATTAAGTTCTAAAGAAGGGAATTCACTTCACCAATGGCTACATGTGTACAACGTAAAACAAGATACTAAATTCTGTATCGCGAACATTGGCAGTAATTCCAAATTCAAAATGTTTGCCACCAATATATTATGCATCCCTACTTTACTTGCCACCATCCTAGGACCCCAGATATTTCTGCTTTGAGGCACCAATATTAAGATAATTTAGTAGAAAATGCTTTAGTTTTTGAGAAACATGCCCTGATAGTTGGTAACTGAAGATTGACAAAACAAGATAACATTGAGCATAATGGCTCTTATGTAAAAATCACAGCTGGTGTATTATGTCCCAATCCATATTCATTAATCTAGAAGACACATAGAAAGATTTCTGCTTTCCCAAACGATTGATGGAGTTCTGTAGCTCGTGGCCTCCACTTTTATTTCTGTAAAATGTGTTTCTTCTTCCTCTTGGTCTTGTGAAAGATTAAAGATGTCTGTTTAACTTTTTGTTTCTGCAGTGAAGAAAACAAGCCCTGGTATAGCATTATGTAGTTAATAATTACAAATGATTAACAGTAGCTGCTACTGTTCTTGCTCTTTATCAGATGTGCCATGAAAATGCCTCTGGATAGGCAAACAAGTTTCTACAGAATCTTTTTTTGTTTGTCAGAAATCAGCCTCTGTTGAATGTTGTTTTGTTTCCACACTTGAGATAATGGTGCCAAGAAGAGTTCTTTGGAGAGACACAGTGGTTCTCGAACAATTTGAATACTTGAGTAATCATTTGTGATGTTAGTATTCAGAAGGTTCGTCTTTTGCTAAAGCTTTGGACCCCAACAGAATTTCAGACACACTCTTGTTGATAGTACGTGGTAGCACTTTTTCCTGAACCCTGCTACATAACATTAACGTAAGTATGTCATAAACATAGCATGATGTCATGCCAGAATATGTTTAGTGTAAATGTGTACAAATGATTATGTAAAATGTGAATATTATTGTTTGTAAGTGTGGTATCAAGAACAAATTTTCGAGTACTCAATTGGAAAGGCAAGTATTTGAGACCGGTAAAGTGGTATTTGGTCAAAACCTAGTGTCTTTTAATGGATGGTTTGTTTTTATATATAAGATGTGCAAGTGTTAAGGATTTTACTGTGAAGGTTCTACATCTATTAAAGGCTTTCCTAGAACCGTACTTTCAAATCAAGAACCATTGAGGAATTGATTTATTTTTAAGAAGTCCTTGTCGATATAACTCATCAAGCAAGTGGTCGCTAACTGAGACAGTGTTCTAGAGAGGTGGAAGAGAGGCCAGTCAAACCTGGTTGGCTTATATGAAATCGTAACAGTTTCCCACCATAGCCTGATTTGATCAAGTCATCAAGCAAAGCCGAAGTACAAACGATTGTGACATTTGGTGCCTCAAACCCAGAAGGGGACTGGTTTGAACCCCACGGGTCCAAGGAAGGTATAAAAACTGGATGGCTTTGGGTTCAAATTTCTGCCCATGTGGAGTTGTTAAGTGATTTCAAATATACTTGCTTAACTGGTTTATGACACTGTGACATCCTGTTATGTTTAAACATGGACCAAAGTAGGAGGCAAAACTAGAAACAATGTTATGATGCATCATGAAACCTGAATGTCACCCATTTTTACTTCTACTTTTAGGCAAGTGTGAAGATTGAGGCAAAATGCTAATTACGACCGTAAGCTTTGTGTACTTCTTAGCTACATTTGCCTCGTACCTCCAGTGCAAAACAAAAGAAGCAAAGTGCCCAGCCCTGAGCTGCAACTCGACCTCATTGCCAAGAACTGCTGCTGTATCTCTACCTCTGTCAATCTTTTAAGGCCCATGCAGAATTGTTGCTGTTTCTGGCCTTTCATCAGCTTTAATCAAGTGATTTTTCAACAAAATCACTGCACTGATTTGATTTGTAAAGAACTTGAGGTAGCAAAGCTGAAAATATGTACATTTCTATACAATCTGTGTCACAAACTAGCATTTTAAACAAGAATATGCAGGAATAGAAATATACACCTGTACACATGATGACAGTTCATGTTGTCATTTTTCTAAGTGAAAATAAGCTTTTTTGCAATTTCTAGTACACAGCTTCATTTTCCCTGCTGAGTTTGACGTAATAAGAAAGGCATACTTTACAAAATGAGCCGTAACCTTTGTAACATGCACTTTTAGTCATTTTTATTTCACTTTTAGTCATTTTTGTCCTTTTAGTCATTTTTATTTTATTTTTCGGTTTCATTTTTATTTTGCCAAATAAACAGCAATTGTGCATTAAAACGATATTTGTAGAAAACATGTACGACATAAAACATGGAATATGACAGGGACGCCAAAACTTTTTGCACACAGCTTCATATGAAACATTGGTCGATGTTTATCATTAGTGTGATGAAATACAGCGTATCAATGAGTGCTCACTGAGGGGAACTGTGCTCTGAACGGGTTCATCAACAAAGAAAGCTTAGTGCATCTTATTAACACATGAAAAAGTAGCAAACAGAAAGCTCCGGCTCTACGAGCGGATATATTTTGCAAGCAGGTGGCCGAGGTAAGTGGGTTGCTGGCATGGCCCTTGGTCAGATTGGAGTAAACAAAAGTTGAATACACAGTGAAGTACGCAGTGGAAAGCTTCCTTGTTGAAAGTGGTGGTGATTGGAGCCAGACGTCCACCTCTAAAAGCTCCTTCACATAAAGTTATTGCATGAAATACACTGCCTGATGTCTGAGTCACTGTTTTTGGATCGTTTTTAAGGTTTTGGCTAAAGACGTTTCTCTGAAACATGTTTGTGGTGGAGGGGTACATGCAGGGCGTTATAAGGCAAAGTAGTCCCCAAAGAAAACATATTTTTTCAGATTTTACACAAATTTATCAACATTATAGATATAAACTCAGAAGGCATGTGTGGGTTCACTGGTGGTTGTGGATAGTAAATTAAATGTCTATATTTGTGTTGTAGACATTGTGACCCCTGGTTCCCATCACCACCTCTGTAAAGACATCGGAGCCCCTATGATTCACCATTTCACACTAAACCACTCTGAACGACTCTGTTTACATCTCAACCACTGAATTATGTAGAAATGCTGAAATAAAACCCTGCTTTAAGCATGAGATACAGTCAGAGCAGTTACAGCAGTTTTAATGCAACACACTAAAGTTTTGTAAACCAGTCTCAATAGCTGACAAGTAAATCTTTGTGGTTGGAAGAAAACCTCGTATCTCCAAGATGGTAACTTTACAGGAGAAGGAAAAAACCTACTTCACTTTTACTGGAAGTCGATGGAACCAGACTTTTTGCTAAGTCATTTTGATCCATTTCTTTTGGTCCGTTCTTAATGAAATTCACACACAATGTGAAGGGCAACAGGCCTTTTCAAATTATGTCAAAAACTGGAAAACGTCAAAAATGGAGGTACAAGGTTTTCTTCCGGCTGCAGCGAAATGTAAGAATCATTTTATGTTGGTCTGCAAATTTGAAACATGACCGTATCAAGAAATCAAGTGTTCTGCACAGTTCCGATTAGCTATTACTCTTAGGATTGCATGTTGTTGAAAAGGGTGCTGTATAGAACAATGAACACTCAACCAACCCTTTGCATGTCTAAATAGTTCTTTACATGGTGAAATTGTTCTTCTGACTGATGGAAACTACTGTACTGTAGATGGTTCTGTATGGAACCTTTTTGAATAGGGCTCTGTATAGGGCTTTTCTACTGTTAGGATGTCAAGCTTGTTACAGTTTACCACTATTTTAGCATCATCATCATTCCATATAATTCCATACATGTTGTGTTGATTTTCTAAGTGACAATAAGTCGCTGTTTAAGTTTGTTAACTTATTTTCACTTAGAAAATCTACATAACATGTCATTTGAACTGGGACGGATTGCAAATGTCTGTATTTTTTGTGCAGAGCAACAGTGTGAAGTGAAACCCTCACACCTTCACACCTTCTATTAACAGCTTTGCAAGATAAGGCTACTTGATGTTCTGCGAATGTTGAAAACATTCATTAAAAAACTTCTCCATTTTTCAGCATTGCTAAATAAGTGAGCTTGAGGTGAGGAACTATTTTTTTAAGAGTGTGGAGAACATGTTGTAGATGGTTCTGTTTATAACCTTTTTTGTTTTCTACACAGCACCAAACAGGGTTCTTCTATTACTACAAGCTTGACATCATAACAATGCAGGAACCCTTTTTGGTGCTATACAGAACCATCAGCAGCACAATCGGAACTCTTTCCAGATGCAATGAACCCTTTAATTATGCAAAAGGCTTTGACTGTTCTTGGTTCTATATAGAACCACTTCTTTTACTAGAACCCTTGAAGAACCATCTTTTTTTAAGAATGTAAAGAATGTGCTGTAGATGGTTCTACATAGAACGTTTTTGGAAAAGGGTTCTATATAGCATCAAACAGGGTTCTTCTGTTCTTGCCAGCTTGGCATCATAATGTAGGTTAAGAACCGTTTTTGATACTATACAGAACCCTTTTTTTAAATTATTAATCAATCTGAAGAACAACTCTGTGACCATTAATGGCACTAGGTAGAACCATTTCCTTTTACGAGAACCCTTGACGAGCCATCTTTTTTAAGATTGTAGAGAATGTGTTATAGATCTGCATAGAACCTTTTTGAAAAGGGTTCTAAATAGCACCAAACCAGGTTCTTCCATTGTTACAAACTTGACATGAATAGAAGAACCCTTTTGGGTCCCATACAGAACCATCTACAGCACAGTCTGAAGAACCTTTTCCAGATGCAGAGAACCCTTTACTCATGTAAAGGGGTCTTTGAGTGTTCAACGTTCTATATAGAGCCGTCTCCTCTGCTAGAACCCATGGAGAACCTTGAAAAATTCACATTTATCCAGTATTTACATGACACGCAGTAACAGGCTCCTGGTTTGTTTCTATCACAGGTGAAGCTTAAATGGCCTGTTATGAAATCCGAAGCACGATCTCGTCTAATTGCCGTAGAATTACAGGTCAAAGTCTTCAGTAAGTAATCAGGTACATCTACAGGTAGTCCAGCTTACAGTGATAGGCTCCACCCCGGCTGATAAACCCAATAAGAGAAGCCCAGCCAGATCGGTGTATATGAGTCCATATACTCGAATACGTTCTGAGTGTAGTGAACACGGGTAGACAGGTAGATCTATGGGTTAGTATTAATCAGTGAGGCCGTCTGAGCGTCCAGGTAAACCAATCGGTCATTGTGTGCGAAGGTGCAGGCGTATCCAGTGTCTTACCTGAGGGAGCGAGTGACCCA
The DNA here is from genome assembly GCF_015220715.1 of Pygocentrus nattereri. Classification (NCBI taxonomy): domain Eukaryota; kingdom Metazoa; phylum Chordata; class Actinopteri; order Characiformes; family Serrasalmidae; genus Pygocentrus; species Pygocentrus nattereri. The sequence goes on from NC_051230.1 coordinate 30,149,640, forward strand.
CAGAGGGCGAGGATCCATAATAGGAGACCAACTGCCATTGTGGGCGTGCGGACAGCTACTGAAACAGAAGAGCTGAGAGAGGGAGCTCTTTATGGGTCACCTGCGCTCGCCCCGCCCACCCAAACCCAGCCGTAACTTTGAGGAAGTGAGGAAAGATGTGTTCAAACAGGCTCCAGCGAGACAGCAGAGGAAGTGCCGATGTGCTGTGACGCAACCGAGCTCACGGGAGTCATTACTGCAGTTTCAGTCTAGTGTCAACACAGCGGCACTCCTTACTGCTCTGACTGTGCCACTGAGAGGGAGGACACACAAGGACACAGGAGACCCCACACAGCTTTAGGCTGTGTACACTTTGAGTAAATGTAAAACATGCTAAATGCTGTAAATGAAAATATTATTAATATTATTATTATTATTTATAGTTATGACTATTTGATTAAAATCTATACATACAAAATGATATAAATTGAAACACACACAAATGTATTAAAAGGAAAAGAAATGTGGCACATGCAATAATAATATGATTGACAACAGTAATAACAATATTAATAATACAATGAAATGTATTAAATGTGAAATATGAATCACAAATATGAAATAATGGAATTTAGAATATATACAGAGGAAAATGATATATACATTACTGCTATGATGGTTGTTGCTATTACTATTGTTATTATTATTAAAATAACAAACAACAACAACAACAATAAAAGCGACAATATTAATAAAAATAACAATAGTAATTATTATTATTATAACAACAATAATATACATATTAAATATTTAACATGTTTAATGAGGAGTTATATATAAATAACTCTATATCCCTCACAAATTCCATCACGGAAAATGTCTTTTCATATAATATTACTTTTATTTTGTTATTATTTTATTTCAGTTTCACTTTATTTCTTATTTTGTAGTGCTGTTATTATTATAGCTTGTATTTATTTTCTTTGGAAGATGTTTTAATTTTCACTATTTTATATTTATACATTTTTAATTGAAATATAACAAAAGTAATCTGTAATAAAACAAAGTTATTTATATTTAAATATTCATAAAACATTTGAGATATTTTGTATGTATATATATATATATATATATATATATATATATATATATATGTACACAGACAAAACTGACAAAAATATGTAAATATCATAAAATAAACAAAAATATTAATCAAAATATAAAGACAACATTTAAAATATTAATATCTAAAATAAAATGTCACACCGTCATGAAAATAAATAAAACAACAAATTGAAAATAAAAACATAAAACATAAAATAAATGGAATGTATATAAAAAACTTACCTTTGTGTTGAATTCCAGTTCCTGCGTGTCACGTTTCGGCCCTCGGGCAACCGACTGGGCAGTTTTACGGTTTCCATGTAATCTTGATTCATTCATGAAGTCACTTCCTTCCTCCTCAGTTACTCATACATGCTCCCCACATAGATCAATAAAGCTTAATGGTTTGGATTGGTTGGTGAAGGCCAGCAGAACTAACTGAAGACTCCACCACCGCACTGCATTCTTTAGTCCTCCAGGCACAAAGTCAATGGCCAAGCACAATAAAGAGGTCAGTATTCTGACGATTCCTGTGTCCTCAAACAAAGCCATTGTCCACTGTAAAATGGAGAAAGCATGCACTGTCTTTCTCGGGTGGAGTGTCTGTTACTGGCCCATCTCTTTCTCTCTCTCTCTCTTTTGACCTTTTCTGGACTCCTTGTTACTTTTCCCACTGAACTTGGTGTCATTCCTTCTTTTCTTTCTGCAGATTTACTTTTTTCTGCCCACTATTCTAGATAGGTAGACAGTATTTGCCCCTATCTTAGGGGGCTTGTTGTATTTCCAGGCCTTTTTGAAGGTATAAAAGGTTCTAGACATCAAGCTGGACAGCCTTTTTGAGCCTGTGGTGGGGGACGTTAACAGGTAAAGACATATGACATGGTTCCAAAACCTCCTGATGTTTTAACAGTTTAATACATATATAGACATTAACATGGAGTTGATCCTCCTTCTTTACGTTTGTAACAGCCTCCACTCTTCTGGGAAGGTCTTCCACAAGAGTGTCTCTGTGGGAATTTGTGCCCATTCACTCAAAAGAGCATTTGTGAGGTCAGACACTGATGTTGGACAAGAGGGCCTTGCTTGTTTCAGTTCATCCCAGAGGTGTTCAGGAGGGTTGAGGTCAAGGCTCTGTGCAGGCCACCGGAGTTCCTCCACACCAAACTTGTCAAACCATGTCTTTATGGAGCTCGCTTTGTGCACAGGGGTCCAGTCATGCTGGAACAGGAAAGGGTCTTCTCCAAACTGCTTCCACAAAGTTGGAAGCATATTATTCTCTAAAATGTCCTTATATGCACTAATATTACCGTTTCCTTTGAACTGATGAACCCAAACCCTGAAAAACAGCAGAAAAACAACAACTTTACTATGCAGTCCGGTAGGTAATGTTCTTCTGGCATCCACCAAACCCAGATTCATCCATCAGACCGCCAGATAGTGAAGCATGGTTCATCACTCCAGAGTCCAGTGGTGGTGTGCTTTACACCCCTCCAGCCGACACTTGGCATTATGCACTGTGATCTTATGCTTGTGTGGAGCTGCTCGGCCATGGAAACCCATTTCATGAAGCTCCAGATGTGCGGATCTCTTGCTTGAGTTGCTTTCAGAGGAAGTTTGGAACAGAATGGTGAGACAGAGGATAGGTGACGCTGACTTGTGGCAATGGTGACAACCTTTTAGAGTCACTGAGCTCATCAGTGCAACCCATTCCACTGCCAGCGTTTCTCTATGGAGACTGCAAGGCTATGTGCTTGATTGTACACACCTGTTAGAAGTGAGTCTGGCTGAAACATCAATCATTAGGAGGCGTGTCCACATGCGTTTTGGTCATATAGTGTGTAAGTATACAGAAACTGAGTCAGATTCTGCAGGAGTTTTTCAGTTTCAAGATTGTAACCGCCATGGTCACGTTTTTATTTTGGGTGAAGAAGGTGGCATTTTTCGGCATGGCATTACATCATGTCTTGTTGCTGTAGAATGTGTTAATGTTATTTCTGACTATTATCTGTCTGGTTTCTCCATAGGCTAGTAGGTGCAGGTTACCCTCTATTTATATATATATATAAAGTATTCTTTTGTTGTTGTTTTTTTTATGTGTAGCCCCTAATAGTTAGACGGTTAATCAAGATTATACTGATGACTATATGATGCCAACGGTTGATGCTCAGAAAACACGTCCTTCACCAAGTTCTCTTTGACATTCACTTGAAATCATCAGATCTACTTGGGAAAGGAACGTGAACCACAACTCACATCACACAATGTTCTTCTGCATTCTGCAATTAGACATTTCGACCAGATCCCCAAATCAACAACGCGGCAAAAAATGAACTTAAGCAAAAGTCTTGAATGCCCATTACTCCCAGGACTTTTACACAAAGTGTGTTGAGCTGTCCAATGATTTTGTCTTAGCAACAATTTGAAACGATTCTGTGGTGCCTCATGTGCATTGGAGGATTCTTGTGCTAGCCTCCACCCTTCCAGCTTGATGGCATCTGTCTAAGTAAGCTAATGCTGTCAATAGGCCAGGGTTTATTTAAGTTGGTGTAACAGATCATTGTACTCAAACCTCGAGACTACAAATGCACCCGCTCACTGGACCAAATTTATGTAGATTAAGTGTTCTTTGCAACATGAAAAATAAAATGTTAAAAACATGAACAGAATGGCTAGTGATGTACTATTAGACGTCCAAGACATGGTCAACAAATGCCAGTTTCATGCCATTTTAGGCTTTCTGCAAAGTGTAAATTGGTGGGCAACCAGATAAAACATTGTTTTAGTCTTTCAGGTAAAGGGAACTTCCTGTTCTGAAAACATGAACCAAATATCGACATCTACTATTGGAAACATACTGCAATGACAAAGATGGATATTGACATGGTGGTCTTGTAAAAGTGGCAAAAACCAGTTGAGTGAAAAACATTCAGACAAATCAGGACATAATTCAGCCTAAATTTGTTGGAAATAGTTCTGCATAAACAGCAGATTCCTTTCCTCATCGTTCCTTTCATCATGCTATGCTAACATGGTATATGTAGTTGTTTGGTAACTACTGGTAGAAGGACGGCTTTGTGTGACAGTTAAAAGCAGAAGCCTGTGGCTTTAACCACAGACTTGCTCCTCCTCACCACCAGGACTGTTTTGAAACCATTTCTTCAGGTCAGTTTCTGTATGTTTCACAACTGATGTTGTTCTTGACAGCTGGTGCTACTTTCTACACTGTTCTTTTCTTCCATGCAAACATATATTTACATATATTCCAAAAGGATTCCATTACATATATTCACATGTATGTAGCTTCAATATATTTTAATGTTCACATATATTTAAATGCTATAAAACATCACAAGGTCAAGTCTGAAAAGGTGGCTTGAACTGTGGCCTCCACATGAGGCCTATAAATGCCACTACATCTTCCCAGTAAACACACAACATTGTCCAACATTGTCTACTTTCTTCCAACGTTGTCAAAAGCCGGTGCTGATTATGTTGTCTGGGTAAGGTCGTCACAAGGTTGTCACAACCTCATTATTCATATAGTTGTTGTGTGGCGTCAGAGTAAACAGCAGATTAGTTAGCAACTTAGCAAAGTTCCATGCGCGAGATATCGAGATACTGACAACGTTGTCACAGCGGAACTGTGTTTGCTGGGTAGCAACTGAGTAAAATAAGGGTTGATTGTTCTAGTCTGGCTTCCCACATAGAAAGGAATGTGTTTATAGTATGCATTTCAACATGCATGAAAATTGAATGTATTGTTGCTTATTGTTTGTAGCATTTAAAATGGATCCTGTAATGAGACAATACATTCGAAATGTAGCTCACATGTAAAGAAGTACATTCTCATGTATTTCTTAACCAGTTTTTGGAAACGTTTACTTGATAGCTTCAAGAAAGCTTAAGCTACAAAACCCATCATTTTTGGTGGAAGTTTGCATATATTGGAATATGGTGCACATATATTTAAGATATGTACATCTATGTTCTGGGTGAACAGAAAACGTGGCCTATGCAAATGTTATGGCACATTTTCTGTCTTGTTTATTTGCAATATGTTAAACAAAGAAAGAGAAATTATTCACTAAGGTTTGCAGTAAAGTGTCATAGTTTGGTGCGTCACCTCTAGAGAATGTCTTTTCACTATTAACATCCGTTGAACATCATTTTACCGGGTTTTTAAAACAATTTTGCATATGGATTAAGTGTGATTTTAGTTTAATAACACGATTGAGGTTGAGTTTCTTTTGTGGTTTTATGTCTCAAAGTGAAGAGAATGCAGACGGTTATTCATGATTCCTGCTGATAAGCCTTGCTAATGACTGTAAATAACGACAGGTGAATAAATCTAGAGGAGTGATAGGAGGAGCGGCTGTCTTTGGAGACTTTGGTGAGCAAATAATCACGATGGTAGTCACAGTGACACTCATATTCAGTCATAACCCTAAACTGCAGGGAATGTTTGCTGTGTCAACATTTCGCTTAGTCTGCAGCACTGCGGCCAGACGCGCGGCATGGGGAAGACTGTGGACAGCAAATGTCAAAATAAAGGCAAAGCCAAATCCTGGAGATTTTAGGCAACGGACTCTTTTCACACTTGAGGCAGTTGTCAAAGTAGAGAAAAACTTTACAGTAGTGGTGGTGTTTGTGAATGAGAATGCCCACAAAGTCCTCCTTTGTATGAATAACTAAGAATAGTTAAGAATACCTCAGCTAGTTTGTATTGAAGTCCCTGTAGTCACTGAATAATAAGCCTTAGTATGTAAAAACGTTGGGATTTTAAGGGGTTAAATTGAAGAATTCAAGTAATCAACAATCAATTAATCAATCAATCCTGTTGTTTTGTACAGTTATAAATGAGCAGATCAGTATTCCTATGCAAGCTAACAAACATAATGTTCAGTTACTCTAGTGTTTAAGCAGTACTATCACTATTGTTAATGTTTACCAAGAGGCATAAGCAGCGTAAATATACTGTAGACCTTGTCAAGCTGGCTTCACTTTGAAATGAAACCTGCTTCACCAAACAAACAACAGCTTTTGTAGGAAAAGTAGAAAAAAAAAACATCAGCATTCTCATTCAGAAACACTGCCACTACTGCAATGTTTTCCCTACTATAGAAACTTCCACTGTGTCGAATATGGAAGTGTGAAAAAGGTCTGGCTAGACAGGTTTTTAGGTCCAAAAAAGGACGTATGGTCACCCTACACTAGCTATCATTTGCACGACGGTGTTTGCAACAGAAAGAGAACATGAGCTCTAATGAATTAGTTTATAAATGACCAGGTAAATAAATGTAGGTTCTCTTGCTTGATGTCTTATTTCTTTAGGACTTCCGAAATTCCACAGTGGCTCTAAAGCAAAAACTCATTCCAGATTCTAAATAAAGCTCTTGGCTTGAAATGTAAATGTTAGTTCTAGATTGACTCTCGACCAAAAGTGACACACATCAGTTCGGGCTGATCTTTGATTTATTTTGTTGAGTCAGATTTATATGACGGCGTATGGAAGTTCCTCAGTTTCAGAGGACTGATTTGTGAGTCACATGCCTGATATCAGCATCATCTCATGAACAGCTCTCAGGAAAAGCACTAGGCTCTGCTTGTTCCTCAAGATGCTACTGTTTAGCTGTGAAACCTGTGAGAAACAATTTGCTATCAAATCAAAGGATGTCCTGAACATGATTTATAAGCCATCTTGCACAATCATATACATAGCTGAACTTCATGGCTAAAAACCTTTTCTTTCATTGCAGCTGTTGCAAGGCTGTTCAGACACTTTATAGATGGATTTTGTCAAAATGCGCATTCAGTGTAATGAGATACATTCTTGACATAGTGTTTAAATTAAAAATGTATTGCTTGACATCCTGTTTAAAATGCTACTGTGCCAAATCTGAACTGTTCGGTTGTAGCTAATGAAGATTAGGCCGGTTGGAAATATCAATGATGAATCTGCTATCATGCTAATGTTAGCTCAATTATATCCAGTCTATCCTAATAATGTGACCTTTCACATACATACAAACAAATATAAATAGAAGGAAATAGCTCAAATTCACCATTTGGTTGCCTGCTGCAATTTCTTTTTGAGTTGAAAGGGATTGGCTCCAAAGATGCACAACACATACCTACAGTAGAGATCGGCCCTTATTATATAGCACTTGCAGTTGACCAGGGCAGATCTAACATGGTGTTCCTTGCTAGGTGTTCCATGCTCTTTCTTTTTCAGGAGATGCTTCTGAGGAGAGTACATCCACTTGCATAAGAAAGGAGAAAATAAGGGAAAAAGTAGAGCTTCCATAAAATGGGCCCATTGGACTGGCCAGCCCAGAGTCCAGACCTCAGCATCACAGATTGTGTTTGGGATTATTTGGATTGTTAGAAGCAGAAAACCCAACCAACTTCTCAGACTGAACTTAAGATGTAGAATTGAAGGTAAATGGGGTTTTTACTTTGTTAATATCACCCAACCTCACAGCAGTTGCTAAAAAAAGATCGCCTTTGGCCATTTGGGCATTTGTGGGCAGGCTTGGGTCAATCCATGTCAACAGTCAGTATTGCACACTGGTAATGTTTTGTGTACAATGTAAACCATAATTGCATATTTGGTGTAACATGGCTCTGTAATATCCGTGACTGCTTACAACACCACTAAGAAAAGTATTTAAGTACAGTGTATAATTTGTGTATTTGCTTGAATACTTTGGTGAGAAACTCGCAGCATAAAGTCAATATACTCTCTCATGTAGCAGAAAGTGTGCTAATTATGTGCTTTAACCAACGTCCCTTACCCCAAGAGTTACCGCACCGCATACCAAGCCTTCTCGATTCCATTAAAAGCACAAGTGATGACCTTTTGTCTAAGTGCCAGTCCTGGACGTGCTGAAATGTTTAATAGCTGAGCTGTACAATAATAACAGTCAGCTGGGGCAGATCTAGCAGGGCAGAAATTTCACAAACTGACTTGTGGCAGAGGTGGCGTTTTCTGACACTGCCATGTTTAAAGTCACTGAGCTCTTCAGTCTAACCCATTCTACTGCCAGTGTTTGTCTATGGAAACTGCAAGGCCATGTGCTTGGTTTTGTACACCTGATGACAATGACTGTCCACATACTTTTGGCCACATTGTGTTTAGTTTTTATTTTACCAGACTTTGACAAGTGGACGCTCCACATGTGGATGCTCAGAACAGTAATTAGTTCAGGAAGAAGAGGACCACGATCCTGTCACCATCATGGGTCAGAACATTGAGCTGGTAGACACCGAATATCTGGATGTCCTGCTTGACAACAATCTGGACTGGAGGGCCAATTCAGAGGCAGGAAGGGGATGAGCAGACTCTACTTTCTGGGAAGGCTCAGGTTCTTTAATGTGTGCAGCAAGATGTTGGCTTCTACCAGTCTGTCCTCTTTGCAGCAGTCTGCTGGGGAGGCAGCATCAGAGGGGGAGCTGCAAATAAGCTCAACAAACCACGTAGGCTGGCTCAGTCTTGGGCGGCTCACTGGATGGTTTGTATGGTGGTGGTTTAAAGGAGGTCAGTTAATGAACTGCTATCCTAAACAACACATCACACCCCCTTCATGACCTACTGGTCAGACAGCGGAGCACCTTCAGCAACTCGTTCAGCTCCGCTGTAGTAAGGAGTACAGGAGGTCGTACAAAACCTCGTCATTCTTCCGGGATATTATTGTACACTGAGCTACTGACAGGACAAGCTCACTGGGCACCAGATGGACATCACATCTCTGTTCTTTACTATGCATTGCCATTTTGTTTATAAATCATATTCCTAAAAAAATTTGGATGGTGAGATTTTATTTCCTTAGGAAAAACCCACAAACAAAGTACTAAAATAAACGTACAACATAATAAAGTTTTCGAGTATACACTCCAGTATATGTAGTTACAAAAGACAGGTAGGTTTAAGAGTCCTTCAATAGGTTAAGAATTAAGGTGGACAGACCTGTTCAGTGGCTGGAGCTTGAGGAGAAGAGGAACCAACCCCAAATTCTTCTAACTTGCTACATCTTTTATTTTCACAAACAGTGGGTCTAAGAGTCCTCTTAGTTCCTGGCTGTCATAGTCTTCTGCTGAATATGGTCACACAATAAAAATGCTTGAATCATCAGTTGTATTTGTGGCAGTTGCTGAGTCGCATGAGAGTATCCATATAAGGCCATGGCAGCATGACGTTTGTCTGTGGCACCCTCTAGTGGATCCCTGCTATGCTTACAGCTCTACTTAGAAGACCATTCCCTGATAGGTTGGCAGTTAAAGGTACATGTTTATACGTTAACCCATGACGTAAGGTGCAGATGGTGCATACTGATAATTATATGAGGTTCATGAAGTGAGTACCCCATGTGCTATTCTATCAGTATACTTCTTCTTAACTAAAAATAAGTGAGTATGCTTTCAGTTTACTTTTTTATGTACTTATCAGAATTTAACAAAATTACACTCAAGTATACTTGGCTTATACTATACTAAGTGTAAGTATATTCAGTCTATACTTATAATTAATCTTTTGATCAAGATATGCTAATTAAGAAAGTAAGTATTCTTGCCTTATATATAAAGTTTATGTATACTTGGCTTCTATTTTGGGGTGGAATAGCTCACAGTTATGGAAATGATCTTTTATAATTAATTGTAGAAACATATATCCACGGTGGCGTGGTGGGTGGCGCTGTCGCCTCACAGCAAAAAGGGCCTGGGTTCGATTCCCCGGCCGGTTGACCAGGATCCTTTCTGTGTGGAGTTTGCTTGTTCTCACTGTGTCTACATGGGATTCCTGCCACAGTCCAGACATGCAATCATGGTAAATGCAGACATGCAGGACTTGGTAAATTGCCCCTAGGTGTAAGTGAATGTGTATGTCTCTCTGTCTGTCCTGTGATTGACTGGCGACCTGCCAGGGTTTATTCTGCCCAATGAAGCTGGGATAGGTTCCAGCACCCCCTGTGACCCAGAAGGAGAAGTGGCTAGGTGTGTATGAGTGCAACCTCCAGCCAGGGACTGATCAAACTTCCCTAGAAACACACTGCGTTACTTTTATAAATTAAAAAGTGGGCCAATTTAATCCTAAGAAGTACTGAAATAGTACACTACCAGTACATTGATACTAGTATACTTACTATATAAGATAAGATAAGATAAGGCTTTATTGTCATTTACATCACATGTGGTACATGAAGTGGAACGAAACATTGTACTCATGGTCCAGTTAACTCCCAAAGTAATAAACAATAAACAATAAAGTATAATATATATATATATATATATATATATATATATTATACTTGAACTTTACTTAATAAAACAAACTTTATACTTGCATACTTTTTTCTAAGAGTATTCGTAACAATATTAAATCTTTTCTCATTGGGAATTCAAGTGTTTGTTTTAGTTTCTTTTGTTTCTCTCCATGTTCCACAGGCTCTGATTCTCAGCTGTCTTGCATGGCCATCCACCAACTACTGGCAGTGATCAGTCATTAATGCTCATTGATGTTCTGATAGTTGGCTTGGTGTGTCTGGGCTTCTAGGTGCCAAGTGGAGAAGTGTTTTTGGATTACCTTAAGAACTTAGTTTTTTTGTAAAGAAGATGGGTGAGTGTGAAGAACCTTTTCTAACGTACCTTTTCAAAGAACTTCACATATTCTAAAGGTTCTTTACCAATTCCAAACCCAGAACCCTTTAGCTACTGTTAGCTTTAACAGTGCAGATCTTTCATGAGCTGATTCAAGTGTGTTAGTGCAGGAAATTACATTGCAAAACTTCATAATCATAGCAAATATATAATAAATAAAGTATACAGAATAATGGCAAGTAAGATCACATACAAATACACAGTGTCTGTATAGATAGTAATAGCAGGTTATATTAAACCTGCAGATCACATCTATGAAAGGAGATTGCCGTCCCCGCCTGCAGAGGTCACTCTTGCCACAGTAATAATCACTTTCCACACCTGTAGCTCATGTCTGTTGATCTAAAAGCTTTATTTAGTCTGACTGCGCTGTTTGTCTGCAAATTCTACATAGTGTTCCACTGTAGTTCTGAGGTTACTAGCAACAGCTGTTGTAATAGCCCCATGATCTTCTTGACCTTGGACTGCCTGTGACCGGCTAGCAACCTGTCTCATTCTCAAAAGGACAGGACATCCTAAGTTGGCTGTGGTGTAACCCCCTGGGGTTAACCTTAAACGGAAGGTGGCACATCAGCTGTTTTGCTGTCTACTAATGAGAGAAATTGCTTCAATATGCACTCAGCCAATAAAAGGTGAGTGAGGAAGCCCTCAAGGTACATCATCGCCCTTAAGCTTTGACTGAGTTACAGGTTCACATCAATCTTCCCACCAAATGCTAAGTGTACCAGATACTGCAGTTTCTTTTATTGAAATGTAGCAGCTAAGCTCACCAGGCTATATCAACATTAACGCTTTGTCACACCAGAAACATATCAAGCTGCAAAGTCTTTTTGGTTTGAGTTGTTTGGTTATGCTACTGCCCAGTCAAAAGGAAAAAAAGAAGAGCAGTCTAGGTGGCAGCTGACCCCAGCAATGTATGTACGTTTGTCAGTTGTTATGAAGGTCTATGTAGCCCCCTGAACATCTATTAGTACAGTGTAACCCAAAGCTACTAACAATTGTTTACCACTGTGTGATGTAGTAATACATTTGGCCACAAGAGGAGTCTCTACTCTGATAATTCACTTCTAAAGGTTTGGACTAGAGGTTCACATTCATGTCTAGTTGTAGAGAACACTGCTGAACGTGCAGCACGATGCCAATATTGAGATATAATTTTAATGGCAATATGATGCTGCAGGTCCAGTTGAATTGACTAGACATTTAAATGATATAGAGCACAGGTTCTTAACAACTGCCTGTATTTGTTTTGCATGTTTTTCTAATTTCCTGCTCTAACCCAATCCACTAAAGCTCAGCAAGGGCTTATTCATTATCTGATAAGTTGAATTAGTTGTGTTGGGAGCAAAAACACTGCATTGCAGGGGGTTCTTTAGGACCAGGGTTGGGAACCACTGATTTAGAGAAATGAAAGCCTTCATAGACATTTACATGGAAGCTTGGCATCAAAGGTTGCATGTCTGCCTTTTTGTTCCTCTTTTATTTTATAAATAATAGTCTCTCACTCTCTCCTGCTGAATTCATGTGACCAGATTGATTGCCAATAGTTCAGCTACATCAACCCGTTCGCCTGTGGCTGAGTTCACAACAGAGGCATTAAATGGCTTTGATAAAAGTTCATGTGCCTGACATTGACATTGACTTCCATCAGCCAGGCATGTAAGGCCTTAACACTGCTGTTTTGACGCATCCAGGGTCAAAAAATATCCAGACAGCTCATCTCATTAATGAATTCTGCTGCACCCATTGGTGACACATTCTCTTGTACACCTACCTTTTTATTTTACACTGAAAAGTACTGATCAATGGAATAGGACACTCTGGAGCTGCTGGTCATGAACCTAAGTTCATCATGCCTAATGCCAAGTGTGGGTATAAAGCCTTCTGCATTCCCTAGACTGATGGAGCTCCATCCACCTTTGGGATTAGTTGGAGTGATCAGAACTGGTCATTCAACATCTGCACTTGACCTCACTAATGCTCTTGTGGCTGAATGCAATCAAATCCTCACAGGAGTGTTCCAATTTTTGGTGGAAAGGCTTCTCAAAAGTGTAGAAGTTGTAAACTCTAAATGAATACCCTTGATTTCAGAAAATGCTGGATGATCAGGTGCCTACCAATCTGTAATTTGAAATTCCGTGGATAGTGCAGATTTTAAACCTAAAAGCCATACCATGTTTCTGTAACCTATTGTTTTACAATGAAATCAAACTTCGCTTCTAAGGATGAAGTTCATTTATGTACGCAAGATGAAGTAAGCTGGTGGCAACTGAGTCTGAAATTTCACTCCAGATTCCAGACGCTAGCAGGACTTGGCCTTTGATGTTGGCCATTTAATTCCCTTTCATTTATTTTATTTAGCCTCTTCACTGCCGATTGCATCTTTTATTGCGCCACATCTATGAAACCTGACGTAATCGCTGTTGGTGTTGATTGAGAAGCTGTGGGTTGGACTGGCTAAGCTATCTTGCTCTATCTCCAGGCTAGCAACATTGGTTCTAGGTAGGCCTGTGATGGCAAACACAGTGGTTGCCATCCAAATAAATGGACTCGAACCACAAATGAGATTTTGCAGCCTGCAGGAAAAGTAGGGCATCTGCAGCACTTGCCTCCATGCTGAGCTCTTTGACTGCCTGTGAACTGTGGAATCCAGCCACAGGATTAGCAGAATTATGAGTGTGCAAGTAACTTAATGCCAGTGTGTTTGAAAATCTGCAGTATGAGGCGTGGATTTCTCTGGCCTAGTCATTAGCTTGGGTGTAGTGGTGAGAGTGTGTGCAGGTATTTGGCTCTTTGTGGGAACCAAATGTGCCAAGACTAGGACATGTTTGGTGTCTAAAGTTCACTTGTTTTGCATTGGAGCTATGAGGCTGATGTAGTTAACAGATAACGAAAACTTGTAAGCATTGTGCAGATCTAATGTAGGAGGCCTTGTAAGGTTTTTAGAGAAGCAAGCTCAAAAAGGCGCATTATAAGAGTTTGAACATCCATCCATCCATTTTCTAAGCCTCTTCTCCCTCAGGATCGTGGGTAGTATGAACATTTATGTTTAAAAAAACAAAAAAAAAAAAAAAAAACTAAATGCCCATGACCAATGATCCTTCAGGTGGCAATGAACTAATACTGGCGTGGTTCTCTGATGGCTATCACTACATGTGCTCAAGAATTCTTTAAAAAATGTCAGTAAGAACATTTGTTGCAGAAACAAATGGTTCCGACTTCTTTGGGTGCAAGCTAATCTGAAATTGGATGATGCAAAGTGGAAATGTGTACTGCGGTCTGATGAGTCAACTTTGTTGAATTGGAAATAATTAATGGATGTTGTTCTCTGGGCCAAAGAAAAGTACTATGTTACCAGTGTAAAGTTCAAAATCCAGAGTCTGTCATGGTATAGGGGCATATAAGTGTATGTGTGAGATACACACTGACAGTATTGCCAATAGTATTCAGTCACCCATCCAAATCATTGAATTCAGGTGTTCCAATCACTTCCATGGCCACAGTGGTATGAAACCAAGCACCTAGGCTCAGAACTGGGTCCATTGGTGTCTTCAGTCCCCAAATGTTTATCAAGTATTGTTAAAAGGAAAGTTGATGTAACAGTGTTATGCTATTCACAATTTGAAATTGTTTATTTACAAAGAAAACAGTATTTCATAAGGTAAAACTGCTACCTATTTTTATTAGCACTTCACATACTTCCTCAACATTTTGGGGACAGAGGTTTGCATATACATTCTTACAGAAAGACATTGAAAGCCCTACAGCGACAGGAATACATACTGTGTGTGTGTGTCAGTGTCAGTGTGTGGTCTTTAATCAGTTTGAGAGGCTGCAAAAGCATTAACTGTCAAGCTGGTGTGTATGTCTCACAATGTAGTGCTGAGTTTGCTCTCTGACCTGTTTTTCCCCCATTGTCTGAGCACTCTGATGAATATCCAAGGCCTTTGCGGTCAGTTAAGTCATCCGCTAGATCAGGCTCTTTTCTCTGTGTGGCTGGTTTAAACCAGTCTTGAAGCTAAGCAGACTCACGCTTCCAGTTTTCGCATGCGACTCCCTGCCAGCAACCGCTTTAAATGTGTGCGTACACACACACACACACACAGACAGCAGAATGCTGCCTATTCTAGGCCTGCGACTCAGGGGGCCACTTGGAATCAGGCTTCTGGACACAAGCTAAGGGCAGACTCAAGCTGTTTTCAAGTTGTCCGGTTGTTTTGGAGTCCGGCAGCGGTCCATGGTTCTCTTGATCATAGTGGTTCCTTTTCAGCAAACCCTGGTGTAGTTTGCAATGGCCTGTGCAGTGTCGAGTAACATCATTGACTAACTTTGTCTCTTTACTTACTGTTTCAGGCTTTTCAGGTGAGAAAGTAAGCAAAGTATTGAGGGTGTTTGCATTGAGGGTTTCATGAAAAATGCACATTTTCTTGTCATCCAACAAGGCTAAAAATCTTCCAGCGTGCAAATGGCTCTTTGCGTGCAGACCTTATCTGAAATGGATTAATGCACAGTGGAAACGTGTATTGTGGACTGATAAGTCAGATAGTTGTGGAACTAATGAGTGTTGTGCTCTTCAGGGCAAAGAATAGGACCATCCAGCTTGTTACCAGCCTCAAGTTCAAAAGCCAGGGACTGTCATGGTATTGGGATGTATTAAAGGCCTTGGCATAACAATTACAAAGATGTTAGCCTGTTATCAAAAAGCAAAATGATTAAACTATTATCTACTGCTTTGCAAAAACATCCATTCAAAAGTATATGGAACGGAATAGTTTATGTACATATGGAACAGTGTACTTGACCAATGGTTCAAAATAAAATTGTCTTATGTAAGACTAACCGGAGATAACGAGCCTCTCCCTCAAACAAGCCTCAAAACATTCCTGGGTGCCGACTCAAGTATTCTGAACGAGTATGAAAACACTCAAACACAATCAGATTTAAAAAGAATCCCTATGGATGGGGTAGTGTAGTTACGAGACACATGAGTCCACTGATCAGGATTTCCTATTATTTCTGTTGTTCGATTAGCTCTGGCTAATCTGGGTCCACTGTCTCTTTGCTGATGTTTTGTTTGGTGTTGCTGGATGGACGTTTAGGTTGCTAGGGTGTAGCACATCCTACAACTGCTTTGCTCATCAATTGTTCATTTTTGATTCATGTTGATGGTCATCAGCTACATTTAAGTCAGAAAATGTGAATTGTTGGTGGCGAGCCTGAGGTGTCCTTTCTAATCGTGAATGGCTTGAATGTGGCATGACAGCAGATGAGCTGCAGTCTGCAATTGCATATTCATACAGCGAACCTAATAAGGTGGGTTTTTCTAATGAGGTGGCCAGTGAGGAGTAGAAGTACAAGGTGGGTGTTTCTAATAAAGTGGCCAGTGAGTGGTTTTAGGGTGGGGTAGAGCTATAGATGAAATGCTGTAATTGTAAATATGAAAAGTGCACCTGTATGGTAGCTATTTCTGGTAAAATTGCCAAATGTGTAGATACAAGGTAGGTGTATCTAATATATATATTTAATTATATATAATATAATCAATGTCTTCTTTTGCCCTTTTTAAATGATTTCCCAGGATCTGCAGAGTGCGTGATGCCAGGCAAATGATACCTTCCAGTTCAAAAGTTGCCATTTTGGCATTATCCTTTGGCACTGGGCCCTACAGAGCAGTCGATTAAATAGTGCCTTGGCAATGGCCCACACACTTTGAGCGAGAGACTCTGTGTTAGACAGAGTGAGTGTGTTGTCTTTAGCGAAGGCTGTTGGCAGGCAATAGCAGCACTGACCTTGTTCCCCAGCCCGGGCGAACAATAGCATTGTTCAATTCTCTCTCTCTCTCTCTCTCTCTCTCTCTCTCTCTCTCTCTCTCTCTCTCTCTCTCTCTCTCTCTCTCTCTCTCTCTCTCTCTCTCTCTCTCTCTCTCTCTCTCTCTCTCTCTCTCTCTCTCTCTCTCTCTCTCTCTCTCTCTCTCTCTCTCTCTCTCTCTCTCTCTCTCTCTTCCCATGTCTTTCCTTTAGGACTATCTAGCAAATGGACATGTTAAATAACTAAGCTATCCGGTAATCTAACATGGCCTGTGCTCGTCACAGTCAGGCCAAGAGGGACTAAAGGGTGGTGGGGTGGGGGGAAATGGACAGACACAATAGCTCCGACTGCGAGGCCTTGGGTTGTCACCACCAACAGGGTGGAATAAACTGTTAGCATGGAAGTATCCACCTTCACGGCCATCCTGTCATTTTTCATACAATGAATATACACTTACTTGTGTGTAAGATGAAAGTACAGCGGACCCCAGTAGTCATGTGACATGTTTTGTTGATTGTTTAAATGAGTTAAAGCGGTCTCTACAGGGAACTTAAGGCATTTTTCTGCACGTTATATATTTCTTTACTAACAAAAATAACCTAATTTTTGCATAGGCCACATCTTTATGGCCATTTTTACTCACCAATATGTTAAATTTGGCATATAAAAAGTAATACTGCATAAAAAATGATCAGAAGTTTGTTCTCTATAAAGAATGTATACTTACTCGCATTTATAAAAATATGAACTTTGAACGGGGTCCAAAAGAGTTGTATGCAAAAGTTACCTATCCTGTTTTGTTCCTCTTCGGTATTGGCAGCAAAATGTTGAACTTCAGTAAGCTAGTTGGTGATATATGCCTGTTACTCTGTAGGAAGAAGTCTAGCTGTTCTCTCGCAACACCTCAGGATTTGGAATGCAGTGATTTAGGAATGGATCCGTATCAACAGATAATTGCTAAAAAAAAAAGATGCTTGGTGCACAGGGGCACAAGGTTTCCACTGCTCCATTGCCCAGTGGTAGTGTTACAGCACTCCAGCCTGATGCTTTGTATTGCGCATAGTGATCTTAGGCTTGCATGCAGAGCTCAGCCACATTTGAAGTCATTGACCTCTTCAGTTTGGCCCATTCTCATTCAGTTTAGTAAATAAAATGTCTTGTTTATTTATTTAAATGGACCATTTAGAAAATGCACATACAACTTAGTCTCTTTAGAAATAATACATTGTAAAATACACTCACCTGCCACTTTATTAGGTACTTGCTAGTAAATGGTTGGACCCCTTTTGCCTTCTGAACTGCCTTAATTCTTTGTGGCAGACTTTCAAGGTGTTGGAAACGTTCCTCAGAGATTTTGGTTGGTTATTGGAGTTACTGCTGCCTTTTTATCATCTGGAACCAGTCTGCCCATTCTCCTCTGACCTCTCACATCAACAAGGCATTTTCGTCCACACAACTGACCGCTCACTGGATATTTCCTCTTTGTCGGACCGTTCTCTGTAAACCCTAGAGATGGTTGTGTGTGAAAATCCCAGTAGATCAGCAGTTTCTGAAATACTCAGACCAGCCCATCAGGCATCAACAACCACGCCACGTTCAAAGTCACTTAAATCCCCTTTCTTCCCCGTTCTGATGCTCGTTCTGCACTTCAGCAAGTTGTCTTGACCACCTATACATGCCTAAATGCATTGAGTTGTGGCCGTGCGATTGGCTGATTAGCTATTTGTGTTAACGAGTAACTGAATGGTGTACCTAATAAAGTGGCAGGTGAGTGTATACCGTGATACTATTTCAGGCCATATTACCCAACTACCCAGGTTATGTGTGCACTTGCCTCCTAAGCAAACAAAGCCATGCCTCCACACCGGACTCCAACCTTCTCACAGCGTACACAATCCCCCATTTTAGCCAGCAGGTTGAAGTCACTGACCCACAGCTTCAGTCTTTTCTCCCCACCCTTGGCCTTTGGCTAGGATGGAAACATTGTGCTAGTCTTCTCAGCGTGCAAAAGCGCCAGCTGATATAGCAGCCTGTAGCTGACGTGGCTGGCCAAATTAGTATCAACCGCTTACTCATGAGTGTTACTCAGCCTTTTGTTTGCTCCTGAAGCTTTCCCTGAAAAGCAGGACATTCTGAAAGACTTTACATTTGTGTTTACATTTGTTGTGACCTTCTGGGCAGGTCCGAAAGGCTCAGAGTCCGAAAAAGATGTAGCAAAACTGACTGGTGTAGGGGCGGTTTCTGCAAGCACAAGGTCACTGTGTGGGAAGTCTGAGTGGCCAGAGATTCCAGCCTCAACTCTCGTGTGGTCATGGTGACCATGGGACGCAGTGATCTGATGCCAAAGCGACGCAGTCGTGTACTGGTCAAGTGTAAGCACAGCAGAGATGAGTGGTAAACACAATGTCTCCTTTGGCCATGACGCATGCTTACACGCTTATTGCCACAACAGTGGGTGTTGAAGTTCAACATAGTGAAATCCCCATCATCATTCCTTCTACATCACCATGATGTCACTACTTGTGCTCAGCCTACGAACACTTCTTTCTGGTTCATGAGAAAATAGGGTGGGCCGAAATCTTGTGTATTTGAGAGAGTCCTCTATAGGTGGATATGTACGTAAGAGTTTTTCTTTTTTCAGGACAGAGATCCTTGACTGGGAAGGAAACAGATGTCAAATATGTATGTATGTGTGGTGGCACTATTATTCAGAGACTGATTCAGAGGGTTGGTACCATGTAAGCAAATGGAGATGGAGGGCAGTGACACTGGACTCTGGACCACCAGGAAATATGTGAAAGTGTGCGAGAGCAATAGAGACAGACATAGAGAGGGTGCCTACTGCAGTGGCTGGTTCAATCTGGTTTATCCGTAACTGAGCCTGGGTGCCCTGAGTGGGTGTGTAATAATGCGTCACTTAATCTGCACACATGGACCTTTCTAGTGTGTGTCCAGGGCGTGGGGGGGAGGGGGGTAGTGTTCTGGTAATACAACCTCTTGTTCCTGTTCAAGAGCCAGCAGTGGTTCTAGTGACCATGAGGCACTGTTGTTGCCTGTCCAGCCATCTGTCTTACACTTATGCAAACTCCGAGAAAGAGGATTAGTTTTGTTATTCCCCCCTCAACATTTGTCACAGTGACCAAAAAATTAGAGAATCGTATCCCCTTTCTATGACGTCAGAGACGACTCTATTTACCCTCATCAGCAGATTCTATTTTTGCCATTTCACGGCTCATGGTTGACAAAAAAACATCCCTAATTGCAAGCTTGTAAACAGCTTATTCAGTGCTCCAGTAAACTGTGAGGCATCCTTACTCAAGATGAGTTCTACTAAACATTAAACCTGAGCAAAAACAAATGCGTGGCCCTCCTGCAGAGTTCAGCTAATGGATGTACAACAGGCCCCCCAAGGCGTTTCTGTTTCCCAGAACAGATTTGCTCTTACCGGATGCTTGTCCACAACCAGCTGGATTTAAACCAAGCCAGACACTGCAGTGGAATGCGAATGGTATTTGGAGCTGGGTGAGACTGACTAACTGACTCGCTACATAATTTGGCTAGATGCCTTTCGGAGGTCATACTAGGCCAATGTATCCTTTTACCCTTGATCTGAGGACCAAGGTTGAAGAAGCTGGGTGGTGCTGAATAGCCAGTGAGTAGGTTGCCTCACTGAAAGAATACCTATGTCTGTAAAGTTGCCTCAGGACAATGTAAAAAAAAATGCTATGCAAATGAAAAACAGCATACTGCTTTCCAGTTGTGTAACCAAACTATGTCTCCCGGAACAAGTCAGTCATTAAGACATCTAACCAGCCTCATATTTTCCTGCGAAAGGGCGGGCAGCGTCACAGGTGGGACTTGCTAACATGTAGCAGCTAGCTCCGGGCATATTCTTTTGTCTTGGATTGCTGGGCTGTGTTTCCAGTCAGCAATTTTCAGGCTTTCTTGTAAAGGCTTGTTTTGTGCACCATGTCGCTATCCTGGACCCTGGTTGAATGTTAACAGATAACTCAAGAAAGAGCTCCTGGAGAGACCCCCCCCCTGCTGAACAGAGTTTTGAGTCCATTCCAACACACCTGTTTTGGCTAATTGGGGTCCTCAAGGGCATCGGAATGGTACAGCAAGGTTTCTGGAATTAGGGTTAGGACTGAACTCTGCAGGATGCTAGTTTTGTGGGAGTAGGTTGGAAGACACAGTGAATGCCCAAGCTGCCGAAGTGACCTGATCATCTGGCTTCAAATACAGCACCGTGCTAAGGTCAGACAGCATGTTTTATTCATTTGATGTCTAGTTAAAGTGGCCAGGTTATTCCTTTTTCAGCATCAGGAAATTACACAGAAGCCTCAACAACTAAATAGAGGGATTTTTTATTTTATTGCTTTTATTGCTTATAACCTTTCAAAGAAATCAGCTGGGATATTTTTCCACACCTCTAAAGTTCAGTTGTAGACATTGGTTGCATTTTTTGCTTCTCATGATCAAGTAATATTAACTACATGCAGTGATGCTAAGGTCTGGACTCTGGATGGTCAGTCCATTGTTCTCTGAACATCAGTAGATTTTAATTTGCACATTTTCTTCCTTTTTTGTCTATTTTGGCTTCTTGACAGCTACACATTCTTTCAGACGCATAGCATTGAGTTGTCTTCTCACAGTGGAAGATGGACAGAAGCACCTATGGATGTTTCCAGATCTGAAGCAAAGGTGGAGCTCCAGTTTTAGAAACTTCCTGTTTCTAAAACTTTACTGTTTTGCACTTTTTGATGGTCCCTTTCTTTATCCAACTGGATTATTTTATGTAAATATCATATGAACAAATGAAACTCGTATTTCATGGTCATTTTGAATGGAAACTATAATTACTTTTGTACAGTACCGTAGATCTGATTCAAAAACATTTCTTAATCTTCATTAGTGGAGCCACATACGAAAACGCCTTTTATGATAAAAGTTTAGTACCTTTACAGGTACTAGCAAATCCTTGAATTGTTTAATCAATCTCAAGTAAATGACACTAGAAACCCCCTCTGAGGTGTGTCCCACATTGTTTATCTACACATACTTGACAGTCTTAATGAGTCTACTGTATACTAAAGTTCAAATTCCAGTTAACTGGCGGGTGGAAATCTGCTCGTGCAGTGGTTCTTCTACTGTTGACATCAAGTGCGGAGCTTTGGATTGCTGTGTTTCAGTGAGTTTAAGCAACAACAGAGATAGCAGAATAGTGCTCAGCACTGATTGCTCTGTCCAAAGGTTTTTTGTACTGCTGAGGTTGCATAGTACAAGGCAGAGATGGGGACTTGACTCGGACTCATCCTTAACTGACTTGAGAATTGACTCAGATTTAGGCCTGGCACCAGGGTGATATTAGGCCTTGTTTAGACTGCCAGCTCAAATCTGTTTTTTGGCATAGACCGATTGAATTTTGATAGTCTGGACAAAAAAACCCCAAAAAACTAGCAAACAGGATCTAAACCACATTCAGAGGTGGTCCGAAATGCAACTCTTTTACAGATGAATCTTGGTCTGGATGCGTAGACCAATCAAATCTGATTTCAAAGTGTCGTTTGCATCATTTGCCACATGAACAATGGGGATGTAGAATCCAGAGTGACAGAAGTGCTGGGATTCAAGGAGAGAACCAAAGATTCATGCTTATGCCAGAGAAATTTGAAGAGTTTGGAAGGCGAGACAACGCACCTCCATCTGTCCTGCACCACGTTTGAAATTTGCATCACTAGTGTAGGCTAGGTAGTTGATGTCCACATCGATTATATTGATTAATAGAGTAGGGTTTGAATGCATCACTCTGCATGTTGTGGATGATGTTTGAATTTCCAAGTCAGCTAGCTTGTGCAATAGCTAATTTTCCAAAGTGAGGTAATCTAGCTGAAGGTTTAGCACATTACAGATCACATTCCTTTAAAACTTAGTAAAACTTCAGCTAGCTAGCATGCTTGCTATACAAACTAGTTGACGATTTGCTGTTAATCATATTTACTGCATGTAGAGCCCCGGATTTGTTCTTCAGACTGAATGTTTTTCTGCAGTAAGACTTTATTTATTTGAAGTTGTGCACCCCAGAGACTTAACTCAGACTCATACTTTACAAACTCGAGGCTCAGCTCAGACTCGCACCCAAGAGACTCGACTCACGAAGACTTGCCCCTCAGTGGCTCGACTTAAGACTCTACTCAGAATCGCACCTCAAAGACTCAAGGCTCAACCTGAACTTACAACATAGAGATTTGAGACTTGACTCAGAGGCACCTCAGCAACTCTAGACTCGACTTGGATTCACACTCCATTCAGAAGAATCTAAGAGGCTCAAGAGTTGAGCTAGCACCTCAGAGACTTGACTCAACTTGCTCACATCCCAGAGGCTCCGGAGACTCTACTATTCTTTTAGTACATGTAATGACCAGCACAGCACACAGTGTTCATCTTATGTCACAGATTTTGACCTGATTTACCAACAAGCGGCTTTTTAAAAGTGTGAAACCCTAGAATCACCATGATTCTCCCTCTGCATGTGGTGTGTCAACAGAAGGAATTCTTGCTAAATGATGTCAAAGACAATTTACGAGTAAATTAGGGCAGTCTAACTTGATTAAGAGTGTTATTAGAGCCTGTGATTTGAAGTAGGATTAGTGATTATGAATGTGATTGCAGAACAGACTGCCTATCACCCATCTCCACTTGCTGATTAGATTTAGTCGGCAAACAGATTGATACAGATGGCTCTTTTACATAATTTTCCACAGAGCCCCAAGACGTCCTTTCGTAAACTAAATGGGTCCAATGTTTGCAGCATTACAGTATCGCATCAATAATTTATCCTCCTGGATGGTGTAACATCATGTCCTAAATGGGTCTGCTACAACAGATCATGTCATCTGCTCCAGGGATGAAGTGTTGTCACATCCGACAACAGCGAGACCAGGGAAGTCGTGCATATAAAGGAAGAAACCAGAACAATAACAAGAGAACACTTTTTAGCTCATTCTGTGGAGACTGCTGAGGTAAATACTATTCTGAGAACATTACCATCCTAACATGTGCAGTAGCCTTGCATGCACTTTGAAGTGGAGAATCTTAACCTCATTTTCTTATGCCATCAAAAAGCGAACTGAAGAGAAGGACAGAGGTTGTGTGAATCTGTTTAATGCGTGGCCAAGTATGCTCCAATCTGTGGTAATGTCTAAGAATACCAACAAAAACAGAAGTTAGTCGTAGACCTTATAATAGCACACTACCTTGTAGCTCCACCTTAGTGGTGTGTAGTTTAACTGTAGCCCATCTGTTGATGCACAGTTCTTGTTGGCCATCTCCTAGCCACTAATCAATGGTCAGCTTTTTATCACAGAGCTGCTCTTGGCTGGATATCTAGCAGTATTAGATCAGCGCCAATGATGAATGGGAGGTAGGCTAATAAATTGTAATGTAATAGCAATGGTCATTAAGGGTAGGTATTTTTAATAAAGTAGCCAGTAAAAAATACAAGATGGATGTTTCTAATAAAGTGGCCAGTGAGAGGAAGTACAAGGCAGGTGTTTCTAGTAAAGTTGCCAGAGAGTCGAAGTACTAGGCGGGTGTTTCCAGTGAAACGGCCAGTGGGGGGGGGGACTCGAAGGCAGGTGTTTCTAGTAAAACAGACAGTGAGTGTACCAGATTTGTTGTATTGTCTCAGCTCTTCCTTTTATGGTGTTTTTATGCTGCTTACTGCTTTCCACACTTACGGGCAGTGGATGAAGTTGATATTTATGCTTATACAAAAGTTTGAGTTATGGTCATTCTTAAATACACAACTTTGTCCTCTTTTCGTCAGTTCTTGTCTGCCCTGTGCCCCCTCCCCTGTGTTCATCACTGTTATTTTATGGTTAGACAAATCTTTGCTGGCTCCTGTTAGGACTATGGGAGGGAATTGCTTTCTCCGGCCTGATGTGACCCTTGACCCCGGTTAAATTTAGTGTTCGCCTTGTTATGATTAATAAGGGACAGCTTGGCTGGGCTTTGCAAGGGCAGCACCGAGCGATGCTTCCTTTCCCCTGATGGGGAGGCCATGCTGAGGCTCGTGTCTCTGCAAATCTAAGACAAGGAACGGACAATTTATGACATGTTCCTCCTGTCCATTTCACAGAGAGGCTTCCTGTTACAAAACACAGTGCGGCCAGACGGAGTGAGAGGAAAGTAGAACAATGTGATTGAGAACAGACAGAATGGTCTGACAATGGGTGCCAAGTACCATGCATTCCTTGACTTCGATGCAACAATGGCACATTTTTTTGGGGTCTCCAGGGGCTGAGCCGAGTGCCACTGGTTACCTTGTACCTTCGAGTGGAAATTCCAAGCATCTAACGCCATTTTTTCCATCAGATGTTTGGACTGTAGTCGCTGTTATGGGGGAAAGAGGGTAAAACCAAAAGCAAAACAGAAACGGCTCAGCCTGTAAATAGGAAATCGGAGGAGGAAAATGGCGAGCTTTGTTTGCATTGGGGCCCTTTCTACAGACCACTTCCATATCTACAGACATCAGGACCGGCAGGATCTGAGCAATCCCTCTATAATAAACAGCTCTTTTTCTGAGCCAGGAAAAACAGTCGGTGACACTTATAGCACCCTGTCTTACGGGAATAGCTTTTTGCTACTAGGTTTCACCAACTTAAGGGGGAACTCCATCCACCCATAATTCAGTAATTTAAGATGTAGTTTGATATCCTCTATTCTGATTTCAGAATTCTTCACAGTGGTGGTGAGCAGACCAGGAACCAGAGGTCTGAAGTCTCAAAAAGCTCCCTCATGGACTGTTATTACATGTAACGGTTACAAATACACCTTGATCCCACTGAAGACACTGTTTTACAATAATTCAATAAGTCAAAATGTATTTTATATAAACACTCATGTATGTAGGCTCACTGGTGGCTTTGGGTTGCAAATATAATGGCTGTATTTGTGTTTCTGACTCGGTTCCTATCACCACCGCTGTGAAGAGTTGGTAAGTTTCTCAACAATGAAACGTTTCACAACAAACCACTCTGAATAACTGTGGCTAATTAATTAGAGTTGCAGAACTGATGAATAACTGGTTGAATTTAATATGTAAGTATGATGGAACAATATAAAACCATCAGGCTTCATTCTTCATAATCTGCTCGGTCAGGTTTAGATACAAATGCATTCTTAATTCAAGAGATCAACCTGTATTATTTATTTATTTCTTTTTTTATTGATCATTTTCAATGTTACAGTAACAAACATTCTTTAACCCCTACTTCCCAAGCCATCTAACCCCCCTCCCTAAGCCACCACCTCCCTCCTATAAATGTATAAGTGAACATTTAGATCAGTAGTAGATTAGTGTAAAAAAAAAAAACAAGCATTAATAATGATACTGACAGTATTGCTGACTAACAAGAAGATATAAAATACAGTGTCAAAAAATAAAGTAAATAAGTAAATATTTAATTAAATAAATAAAACAAACAAAAAAAATACATAAGTAAAAAAGAAAAAAACCTGTTTTAAAAGAAAAAGGCAATGTGAAAACATGGTAATGCATTACAGTTAGAAGGTTAATGTAGATGTTAAGACAAAATATTTAGTCTTCCTCTAGATCTTCTAAGCTGGTTACACCCTGGACAGGTTGCCAGGCCATCACAGGGCAGACAGACAGACACATTAACTCACATCTAGGGGCAATGTAGCATGTCCACTTGGCCTGACTGCATGTCTTTGGAATGTGGTGGGAGAAACCGGAGAACCCGGAGGAAACGCACACAGACACGGGGAGAACATACACACAGACAGGACCCTGGTCACCCGGCCGGGTAATTGAGCCCAGGTCCTACTTGTATAGACAGTGTATGAATAGTATGTATTATCAGTGATGATGCTACTATTACTATACTACTTATTATTATTATTATTATTATTATTATTATTATTATTATTATTATTATTATTATTATTATTACTATTATTATTGGGTAGCGCTGTCGCCTCACAGTGAGGAGGGCCTGGGTTCAATTCCCCAGCCGGGTGACCGGGTCCTCTCTGTGTGGGGTTTGCATGTTCTCCCCGTGTCTGTGTGGGTTTCTTCCAGGTTCTCCGGTTTCCTCCCACAGTCCAAAGACATGCAGTAAGGCCAGTTGGACATGCTGAATTGCCCCTGGGTGTGAGTGACTGTCTGTGTCTGTCTGTCTGCCCTGTGATGGACTGGCGACCTGTCCAGGGTGTATCCTGCCTTCCGCCCGATGACCGCTGGGATAGGCCCCAGCACCCCCCTGCGGCCCTGACGGAGAAGCGGCTTAGAAAATGGATGGATGGACACTCAGTTGTTGAGAGTGATTTGAAGTGAAATAGTGCATTGCAGCAACTCGGTTATTTATTTATTTATTTATTTATTTGTTTATTTATTACAGCGGCTGTAATAGAAACCAGGGCTCACTGATGCATTTATCTCCATTTTGTTTACCATCTAAACAACCCGTGACCCTGCATGATGGTGAAATAGTGGTAAATGACTCTGGGGACTATTTTGCCTCACCTTGCATGCACGTTAGTCGGAAACCACCTCAATGCTGTTGTAAAACAGTATCACTGACACAAGGCAGCGCCTTCATAACCGCTCGCTGTGAGGAGCTTTTAGAGGTGGACGTCTGGTTCCCATCACCACCACTGAACAGCGCTGACAGCGTTTCACACCAAGCCGCTCTGATCATTGGATTATCTGCACGGTGGCGTTTCCCTTTAAACATTAAACCGCCAGTGGGGCTGGATTAACCGGAGTAAGGCCTGGTGTGAAAAACACTGGCTGCATGTTTCCCAGTCTGATGGATATCGGAGTTCATGGAGCTCCAGATTTATTAGTAATTAATAACTTACATTCTCTCTGCACTTCACGCGCCGCTTTCCCGTTACTGGCTCCTCTCTGCTGCTCTCCCATTGGCTGAGCCCATGAGTGGGCGTTCCCGGTGGCGCCGGTGACGCCATCCACCAGCCCTTTAAATCGCGCGCATCGCCCCAGAGCTGCTCACCATCGGCCGCGCGCGACTCGCACCCGGTAAACTCTCTAAAACAAGAGAAGAGGCGCGAGCCACAGACAAACACAACAAACGAGAACCACGACGGCTCGCGAGACAAAACCCAGACGAGACCAAGACGATGTCGACGTACTTGAGCTCCGAGAGTCGCCGCGTGAGCCCCCGCGTGCACGGCAGCGGCTTCGACACGGCGCGGAGAAAGCGCGCGTCGCCGCACATCTTCGAGCACGTGCGCGAGGACGCGCTCGTGCGGCTCTTCCGCAAAGCGGGCGACGCCAAGGCAGAGGAGCGCGCGAGGAGCGTGTTCGCCGCGGCGGCGTCGCACGAACCCGGAGAGACGGCGCGCGCGCTCATGGCGCTGCGGCAGCGCAAGAAGGACAAGCTGCTGCGCATCGCCGGCGCCGTGCGCCGCTTCCTCGGCGTGCGCTGAGCGAGCCGGACCGAGAGGAACCGACTTGAAGTCCTCAAAACACGAACTTTCAACGGAAACACAGCCCGGCTGTGCGCACGCGCTCTGAGCGAGCGGGGGCCGTTACGGCTAACAGACCGCGGACGAGTGACGGACTGAAAAGCGGGAGAAAACGTAACCGCGAGGGTCAGAAACGGACCGCGAAACGCTGGAGCAGAGCCAAAGGACCCGCGGTGACCCCCCCCCCCCCCAACGCCCACCCGCCCACCGGGACCTCTACTGAAGGAGAACCGGGAGAAACGGGAGACTCGAGTTAGCCCGAGCTAACGAGGCTAACGAAGCCAGCGCGGTTACCAGGGCGACGCGTCTCTCCTCTCGCGCACGGGAGATGAAGACCCCTGTGTGGAACGCTGCACCTTTCCCGCGCTTTCTGGAGCAAATCAGACTGCGAGAAAGACGCTCACGTGAACTGTTTGGTTTTTTTGTTGTTTAATTATTATTAATATTATTATTATTTTTTATTTTTATAATATTTTTTTATGTGTAAATGCACGTTTAAGTGCATGAGGTGCCTCGTGACGACGAGAAGATGAAGGAAAAAACAATCGCCTGTGTTGACCACGCCTCATATTTCTATTTAAAAAAAAAACAAAAAAAAACAGCCTGTTAATATTGTCTCACCTTTTGCCTCAGTTTCAGTTTTCCTGTGTTATAACACAGTATCAAGTGGCCACTAATTTATTTGTACACTCAATGCTCACAATAAATTATGAACGTCTACGTCAGTGTCTTGTGTCCTTAATATGTGCAGTTCATGTGGAGTGAATGCAGTTGGTGCTGTTATATTGCTGCCTATAGGAATCACAAAACCTGTGAAGGTCCATTCAGTCCCACCAGGGCTGTTTCGGGACATCTGGGGGTCCTAAACAACATAATTTTGCCACTTGCCCCCTGCATAACCTTTTGTATGTAAATACATAATTTATATATGAATTGATTAACGTTAATGTGGCCTGTGCAAAAGTTAGGGCACCCTCTGGTAGACCGGATTAGGTGATGTGTACACTCAATGGTCATAACCTGAGAAATGAGAGGAACAAGTCCCTTAAGGGTCTCTTAATCTTAATATAAGAAGCGAATGACTACCAGGATGCGCTGAATGGGGAACCCACTCTTTGGCCGTATTGTAAACCGTGGTCATATCAGTGGTAGACCTCAGCATCCTTTCTGGAGTGAGCTAACACACCTGCTTCACACCTGTTGGTAAATGTTGCTGAGGAGGTTGGAGAACAGTGCTAGACATTGGAGCCGAAAACCCACGCTGACGTCTACCGGTTACGTCGCGCAGAGG
Source organism: Pygocentrus nattereri (assembly GCF_015220715.1). Classification (NCBI taxonomy): domain Eukaryota; kingdom Metazoa; phylum Chordata; class Actinopteri; order Characiformes; family Serrasalmidae; genus Pygocentrus; species Pygocentrus nattereri. Next base: position 30,178,990 of record NC_051230.1, read on the forward strand.
CCCATCGTAATGGCACAAAAGACTTGCTCAGCATTGTCTTGGCAACCGCCGTACACATGTGTAGCAAAGCCGTCTGATCTCAGCGAGTCTGACATACTGACGCTTCCTCTTGCCAGCTGACCTCATCCTTCTTTCACAGCTGTCAAATTCTCTTTTAGTGTTGGGTAAGACTTCGGCTACTTCACCATGAGAGCCGTTTGAAGGCTAGAGGTCAACACCGCTGCTGCTGTAGACTAAGTATATCTGCGTTAGTAACTTCAAATCAAAGTACACCAGGTGTAGTTTTGCATAGCTCCAATGTCACTTCTACTTGAGCGTATTCGTGAGGAAGTCCGTTCCATCCTCAGTTCCTTGTTCGTTCTTCTCCTTTAGCACTTTCAAGCAATGGCATTTTATTTTGCTTCCAGACAGAGTGGCCTACAGGAGAGTTTGACTGTCCTTTCAACATCATTGCATAACTAAGAGGTTAAGATGTGAAATTTGTCCATTTCAGAGAAACAGTGGTGGTGAGGGGAACCGAACATCTGAAGAGATTAATACTTCTAAAAGCTCTCAGTTATTACATGAAATGGTTATGAACACGCTGCCTGGTGTCAGTCATTTTTTAATGATAGTTTTGAGAAGGTATTTGGCCTAAAAACACTCTTTTTATGATCCATTCAGGGCAGAGAGGTGCATGCTAGGCAAAAAAAGCCCCTAAAGAACGCTTATTTTCAGATTTACCTTTGTAGTCATGTTCAAACTTTTGCATGAGACATTTTGTTGATTTTCTTAGTGAAAATAAGGTAAAACACCCTTTACGTCCTTTACGTGGAGCAAGCTTGTGAGAAAATGTTTGACCAGGGTGCCCAAACCTTTATGCACACAGCGGTATTTTACTATTATCAGCTCAGAAGACACATAGATTCACTGGTGGCTTTAGATAGTAAATTAAGTGGCTATATATTTGCGTTGTAGATGTCACAACCTCTGGTGCCCATCGCCACCACTGTGGAGAAAATCTGTCGATAGGTGTTTTTAGCCCTGAACGACTGTTTACATCTGAGTAGTTGAATTATGTGGAAAGTTCAGTGGAAATGTCTCCTAACAAACTCCAAACCTACTAAGATGTTCCACTACAGTTCTATAGGGAACTCGGTACTGGAGATGTTAGACCTGCTAGTGTTTCTTAAACCCATGCTAGTTTTTGCTAGGCTACTCTTACTTCCTCCAGGGTTATTTCAGTGACACAACTGTGTTTTTAATTCCTATAACATCTTAGCTCAGAGTACCGCTCTGATGTAGATTGAGATATATATATATATATATATATATATATATACTCAAAATTAAGTTGGTTTTCAGTATCATGCGTCTATAGAAACTGAGGGAAGCTGATGGATGAAGATTAGCTACACAGCTAATAGAAGGCTAGTTATGTGTTTACTTCCAGTTGAGTCACCGGTGTTGGTTTGTGTCCACTCCTGCTGTATCTTCTGTTGAGATAAGACTATCTGAAGGGGAATTTGGTTTCTCTTCACCTGCTGGGGTTACCCTTCACTGAACCTTCCTCGCTACGCAGCTAGCCAGACCGGCACGAACCAGTTCGGATGGGGGGGGTGGCCTTGGCCGCGGCCGCTCAGGCTGTGTTTGTGTAAGGTGGATTCCACCACCCTGCTCTCCAGATAAGCGCTCAATTAAGCAGCATTACCAGGCTTTTGCTTAGCGTCTCATCTCTTTAGGACTTAGCGCGACCATTAGCCTAAAGCTAGTCACACCCATGGTTAGCCCATACTCTGGCTAGCTGGGTGAGAATCTTTCTTTTTTTCCTTTCTTTCTGTGCCTCTTTCTCTGAAGTGGCTTCGTCAGCAGGGTTGAGAGGAGCGAAGCCAGGCTTCGGGTACAGTTTGGGATTAGAAGCCAGCAGCACGGGGAGGATCAGAGGATGGCCGTATAAGCTTGGGCAGCTCAAACCGGTTCCATGCAGTTGGGAGTGCGTCATTTGACATCTGACTAGCAGGCTGCCGCATGTGGCAACGACCTGAGGGGGCAGGGGCAGGGGGAGGGCTTTACCTGGCTGCTGAGGGTTGGGCAGAGTAGTGAGTGTTTTCAGGTAAATATTCAGCTGCGGCAACCACACCAACCCCCCCACCCCCGGCCCCATCCCTCTCTACCTTTCTCTTCCTCGTTTTCTCCTCTCACTCTCTCTTTCACTGCCGCTCACTTTCTTGCTGCCTGCCTCCTACCTCGTTCTCTCACGTGTTAAAACTGAGAATTGCATAGTATGGACTTTACATACAGTACTGTGCAAAATTACAGTCTCACCGACTAAATATAATCATTTCAGGTGACTCCTTTTCGGTTTTTCCAAGAAATTTGCAAGGATGTTTTTCCACACTTCCCAAGTTCAGTCTTAGAAGTTGGTTGAACTTTGTTTCTCACAAGTAATCCTAATTGCACATTTTGACTCATCTCAGATGTCCAGTTTCAGTGTGATGGGGACAGTTTTGGGGTCGAACAGGTCTTGCACAGTTTGGCGTCCCCTTTTCGCCACATATTTTAAACCACAGCGTGCTGAAATAAATGTGTCCTGAAAAAAGAATAACTCGAGTGTTTTGACTACAAATTAAGCAACTAATGCACTTCAAACTTTAACTGGCCTGTAAGGAGCTTATAATTGAATGCATGTCATGTAGTGGCCCAACAGAAATGGTTCAAAATGGACTTCACAAAGCAAATTTTAAGTTAACAAAGTCAAGAATGTACAGCAGGCATCTGTTAATGGCTTCCATCTGAAGGTCAGACCTCTTTAGGTTGTGACTTCAGGCCTGGAGATGCCACGGCCATCAGTGTTTAGGGGTCCGAGAGAGCCTTGCTCTCTCTGGGTGGGCAGGATAGTTCTCCTTCTCCTGTGATGGCTAGTGTGGTGCTAGCCCACCTGGGAGTCAATTAGCTGTGGAAAACTGCAGTTATTTAAACAAAATACTTTACATGGTTAAAATTCATACTTTCAAAAAGGCCCTTTTGTTCCCTGCATTTCTTTCGACCAGCCTCCCTTGGGGAAGACCACCTGCCGGGCTGCCCCAGGTGAACTGGGTTTGAGAGCTCTGTCCTGGAGTATCCTTTTCTCTCTTTTATCACACACATCCAGACACTCCTGACCGTTGGAAATGTGAGCTCCGTTTTAGCGCTGCTGGCCGATCACATGAAACGTGCTTTTGTCCAAACACAGTGTGTGTGTGTGTGTGTGTGTGTGTGTGTGTGTGTGTGTGTGTGTGTGTGTGTGTGTGTGTTATTGTGTGTGAATATGTAACTGTAGTGCTACACATGTGAGGACCAACCATCCTCACAAGTTCACCGAACTGGGGAATCTTTTAGCCGCCCCTCACAGCTCTGCTTGCGTTTCTGTTGAAGTACGTTAGGCTGAAGTCCTATTTGGATTAGATCATGAGAAGGTTTGTAATGACACTTTACGTGTCTTCACAAGGATTGTAGTAAAAGTAGTGCAGGATGAGTGAGTTTCTAGTGGGTTGTATTTTCTATGTGCCCAGATTTGTTTCACCCCACATGTGACCATATGATGACTGCAAATGAAATGTTAACGTTATTGTGAATATAAAGTAATACCTGTAGCTCGCAGTATAATCAGCCCCTATAATAATCCCAGTGTACAGAGGATGGAGATGATCCATACCAAGTAAATGGTTGAGAGGCTCTTCCAGAGCATCTATATCTTATTCATTTGGAAAGTTTTTCAAATGGATAAATGAGTTATGGCAATAGAAGCTGGAAAAGAAAACTTTTTTCCCCTAACGTGAGGTGGCATTTGCCTGGAAATGAATGAAGATTTGTATCTGGGTGGGACTAAAATCACTAATAATGATGCTGAGTTTGGTGATTATTCATTATTATTGATCGTTTTTCAGTCTGCAAGCTTCTCAGTGCAATTGTTGCTACTCCTGTCCTTTGTGGCGTGGTACCACTTTACTACAAGACTACCCAACCCTTTTGCCATTTTATTATGTGTTATAACTGCTTGTAATCCTCTAGTGCACGTATTATGTGAGCAATGTTTAAATAAAAAGATTTTCTTGCGTAACTTGTACCTGATTATTAGAATCCGAAACATTTTTAAAAATAATGTGTGCGGTTGTTCTTTTGGGGTATGTTGCCTTGAGGCAACAAATGATACAAAGCATCATATAAGGGCCATGTTTTTTTTTAAATCAAAATATTTGTGTAACAACAGAATTTGTTGATCTTTAAACACTAAAATGCTAAAGAAAATGTTTAAAAGCAAGCAAAAACATAGTTTTCATTTCTAAACTAATTACACTAGGGAAATATTGGGTATGTTGACTGCAACTTGACAGTATTGACAGGAATGGGCTTCTACCAATAGACTAATACTGTATAGACGTGAATATTAAATCAGAGTTCCTAAATAAACAAAAACACAAAAAATACTCAATAAAAAAAATCATTTTTAAAAATCATCAAAAAAAATCATGCATGAAAAACTAAACAATTACTGCAGTGTTCTCAGAAGTGAGTGAAGAGGTGCCTCTCTGGTAAGGACTTTCTAAACATAGTCCACTGCCAAACGTATTTAGCAGTTTCTCATAGCATAAATAATTTATACAACGCTTAAAAAAACCAAACTTAACAGTGCACTTCATGCTCCAACTGAGGTGAATTCTATTTTTGAAGGGATGAAAAGTGATAACATCATTTTTCTGAGGAAGTAGTCCAGTGCAATGTGATTCACCCACGGAAAAGCCAATAACAGGCTTAAAAATGTCCACCGAGAAATAATGGGACCAAATACTAACTTTTGTAGTAGCTGCTTTTCCCATCATTATTATCCTCTCATTGCTACATAACGTGCAATGTAAGGGTAAAGTGAGGAAAATGGGCCTGTTGCCCTGAGGCAACATTGTGCAACAGAGAGTGAATTTGTTTATGACCAAATTAATAGATGTTACAACAATAAGCATTTCAAACCATTCATAAGCACCTTGTAAGGGCAGTTTTATTGTAGAGTGGTCCTGAAATGACTTTGAACAAGATTAGGATGAAGCCTAACTTCTTTTGCTAAAGCAGCGTTGGAGTTGGTGTCCTGCTACGTAACAATACATGTACATGTAGTATGTGTGCAGATGGTTGGGGATCCACTTTTAGCATTAGGGCCTTGCATTGTACTTTGTTTTATCCTCTTTTATTGCCTACTTTCCTTTTAAGGCGATCCAATTGTTTAGCAGTGGAAGGGCTAAATCTTGCAGCTTGGACTTTACGCCAGTGGCGGGGTCGTCCGATCTTGCCCACCCTTTTCCTGGCTTTCAGCAAGCTCAAGTCTTTGAAGTTGGCAGACAACGCGGCTGCGGTGTGTGTGTGTGTGTGTGTGTGTGTGTGTGTATGTATATATGTGTATGTTACTATGGCTGAAGAGAGCTGACGGTGTGCCCCGTCGAGAGGAACTCGCCCTTGGTTCCAGCCTGAACCGGTTGCGAAGAGGACGGGCCGTAGAGGAACTGAGAGAAGGCGATTAGCTTGGAAAACGTTGAGTAAGGGAGGCGAGAAAGTCTTGTTGCGTGTGACTTGTGGCCCATTGTGTTGATACAACAGTCTCTTTTGCCTAGATACCGTTTTATATAAAGCCACATCTGTATAGACAAAGTCTTCCAGACTGCTTGGCTCGGTTAGAGTTGAGAGGAAGCAAAGGTTCAAGAGAGGTTATTAGTGGCAGATAAATGGCAAAGCTGCTTGCATTCTTCCGCCGCTACCCAAGCTCGATAAGACGGAGACAGAGCTGGGGTTCGTCTCCGTAAACGATGAAACATATCCGCCTTGGAAACAGAAGCACAAAGATAATAACATGTAATATGTATAATTTAAAGGGTGCTTTACAGTCCCAAACAACAGGCAACAACAGTTTTAAAAGGTATTTTCCGCCAAACTTTTATATCACTAAGATGTAAACAAAGTCATTCAGAGTGGTTAGATGTGAATTCTCGGTTCTTAGGAATTGCTCTGAGTGGTGGTGATAAGAACCAGGCATCTGAAGCGAAGGTTATGCCTTTAGCGTGCTTGGAAACTCCATAATTGTGGTGGAGGGGTGCCTGCAGGGCGTTGGGAGGCAACGTAGTGGCTGAAGACAACAACTCAAAGGACAAGTAGGCTCACTGGTGGTTTTATGTCGTGAATATAATAGCAGTATCTGTGTTGTAGCCATCATGAGCCCTGGTGACCATCACCACCACTGTACAGAAGGCTGGGTCAGCAGGTTTACGGTGGCGGTGATAACAGCCAGACGTCTGAAGGGCTCAATGACTGTAAAAGCTATTAGTTATTACCCAAAGTTGTTATGAATTCGCTGCTCGATGCCAATTCAGTTCTCCTGCAGTTTTGAGAAGATTTTGGCCTTAAGTGTTCTTTCAAACTCCACATTTGTGCTGGAGGGGTACATCCAGGGTGTTGTAAGGCAAAATAGCCCCCCCAAAATCTTTTTTCACTGTTTTACCATCATTAACTTCACATATAAAATCTCAGAAGGCACCTGTAGGCTGACTGGTGGTTTTTGATAGTAAGTAAAATGGCTATATTTGGTTGTAGACACGAACCTCCTGGTTCCTGTCACCACCGCTGTGAAAAAAGTCTAAGTTTCACTACAGTAAACCATTCGAGATCAGGAAGCTGAAGTGCTGCCTCAGTACAAGCTGACGCAGGAATCTGGCTCTCAAAAATGAGGTCTGCGTTTGATGGTTCAGCTCAAGGCCTGGGGGTCTGGTTTCTAAGCCTTGGCCTCCTTAGCCTCTCTTCATCTCATTCATGTGTCTGAAGCAGCTGCTGAGCTACAGTGGCTCCTACGTCAGCACAGAACCATTTCCAACTGCTCTAGGACCAGCTACGCTGTTGTGCCCAACTTTCACTAAATCAGTTAAATAAAGTAAAAGACATAAAATGAAGTTTAAAATCATTTCATCATTTTATTTTATAGTATTTATGTGAAAAAGAACCAGAAGAAAACATTGTGCATGCAGGGAAATGCTCTTTTATTGAACAGGCAGCAAGAGAGAATTGCTGATCAGTGTTGCTCAAGCAGATGGAATGCAGGCAGGTCACAGGACACAAACTAGCCCAACACAGAATAGCTCAAACAACGTTGTTGCTGAGCAAACTTATTGGGAGTGTGACTCCACCCAAAGGCCTGTTTGCATGGCCACTGGCAGCTGGTGGTGGATACCACAGAATGATGGATTGCACTTGATATGACCAGAGACAAAGGTTGGTAACACAGTAGTAGTTCTACAGTTACAGACTGTAGTCCATCTGTTTCTCTGAGTACTTTAACCCCCTTTTTACCCTGTTCCTCAGTGGCGTGTGTTGCTGGAGTTTTTCAACACCTCAGTGTCACTGCTGGACTAAGAATAGTCCACCAACCAAATATATCCAGCTAACAGCGTCCTGTGACCGCAGATGAAGGACTGGAGGATGACCAACACAAACTGTGCAGCAGCAGATGAGCTGTCGTCTCTGACTTTACATCTACAAGGTGGACCGACAGGGTAGGAGTGTCTAATAGAGTGGACAGTGTTTAAAAACTCCTGTCTGATCCACTCACACCAGTGCAACATACAGTTAACACATCACCACCACCACGTCAGTGTTACTGCAGTGCTGAGAATGATCCACCACCCAAATAGTACCTGCTCTGTGAGGCTCCATGGGGGTCCTGACCACTGAAGAACAGGGTAACAAAGTATCAGAGAAACAGATGGACTACAGTCTGTAACTGTAGAACTACAAAGTCCATCTATACAGTAAGTGGAGGTGATAAAATGGGCAATGAGTGTAGGAACAAAGATAATAATGTTATTCCTGATTGGTGTCTGCCGCATGCTCAATTTTGCTTTGTGTACTCTAGTTAGCCAGTAATGACACTGTTGGATTATGTCCAGTATGCGTTGACAGCATGTGACCTCCATGAGATGTTTATGGCATGGTGTTATGTAGCTGGGTTCACCTAAAGGGCCATGCTTGGTTCCGGCTTGATTTTAAGGACTGAACAACAAGGCTGCAGTTAAAAAGGTTAAGTAACTGAATATCCCAATGAATTTGGCTCCAATAGCCATGATTCTCTCTTATAGGGGAGACAAGGGAGTAAAACGCTGTCCTCTGCACCACAGAGGTCACTGCGGAAGAGAAGGTTGGCTCCATTCAGGAAAGGAGGCAACGTCAGAAGGACAGGCACAGAGTGGTATGTTCCGAAATGCGGACGGGCATAGAGTGGCATGTTCCAAGGGTTTCCTTGATTTGCGTTGGTTTGACATGGACTGTTCCCCAAAGGGCCAACTTCCTGACAGCTTTTTCAGCACTGGCTTTGAAAAACAGCTGTCTGGACCCCCCCCCCCCCTCCCCCCTCCCCCCCTTACTACATACAGTTTGGCCAAAGCAAAGAATCTGGAATGTCATGCAAATTCTTGTTTCCTTAGTCACCTGCCTAGTGCCACCAATGGAAGGGCCCTGTTACAATGGAGAGGCCCACTATTTGCTTAGCATGAATCAGTCCATTGTCCATGTATGTATGCCTCAATGGCGTCAGTGCCGTGCGTCGGAGTTGACCTCTGTCCCCATGGTGATACCCACAGTTCTGCACTGACGTGTAAATCGGCATGCCAAGCAAAATATTTGTGACATTTCAGCAGGGGATGCTGCGCTAATTCCTTTTCCTGTCCCCCCAAAAGCTTCACTGGGGGTGTTGATGTGATAAATGCACTCCACTCTGGACTCCCAGGCTGAAAGAAACAGCGATATGGAAAAAGTGACCAAACTGGAGTATAATGCAAAACACGGACAGTGTTCCTAGAAAGAATGTGTTTATTGTTGATCCATTTATCATAACTTTGATAAAGCTTGCACCGCTTGGCTGTGAAGAAACCCCCCCCAAAATTTTCCACTCAACGGCCACTTTATTGGAAACGCGCACCTTGTGCTTCTACTCACTGGCTACTTTATTAGAAACATTTACCGTGTGCTTCTACTTGCTGGTCACTTTATTAGAAACACCCACCTGATACTTTCACTGGCCACTTTATTAGAAACACCTGCCTTATACTTCCACTCACTGGCCACTTTATTAGAAACACCTGCCTTATACTTCCACTCACTGGCCACTTTATTAGAAACACCTGCCTTATACTTCCACTCACTGGCCACTTTATTGGAAACACCTGCCTTATACTTCCACTCACTGGCCACTTTATTGGAAACGCCCACCGTGTACTTCCACTCACTGGCCACTTTATTAGAAACACCCACCTGATACTTCCACTCACTGGCCACTTTATTAGAAACACCCACCTGATACTTCCACTCACTGGCCACTTTATTAGAAACACCTGCCTTATACTTCCACTCACTGGCCACTTTATTGGAAACGCCCACCTTGTCCTTCCCCTACTGGCCACTTTATTAGAAACAGCCACCTTATGCTGCTATAAATACAACAATCCACTCATTAGTGGTATTTATTTAGCTGGTGATCATATTTAGCATCGTCTCCTTTGACTTTCTCAGCTGCTCTGTACGGATGTATAAATCATGGCTCGGTGTCACTGATGTGTTCCGTATAGAGCTTTGGCCTGCACCTGTTATGTACATCTCTATCCTAAAACCTAATAAAAAGTAATTAACAAAGCCTTCCTCCATCTTCCCCCGAGGGAACCTCTTGTAATGTCTGGCGCCTCGTAACCTGCAGCCCTGTCCTGTATGTGCGTATGAGCAAAATAAGGACTGTCTGTTCTTTGGGCAGAGCACCGAGGCATCTAACCCCAGTGGAAGTGTCCTGCCCGGGCCTTTCTGTCAGCAGTGTCCTCTGTCCATTGTTTGGCCTCTGTCCTGTCTATTCTGTCCGGCCAAGAGAAGCCTCTTCCTGTGCGGCCCTGGACGCCTCCCTCCCCAGGGGTGCATGAGGGGCCTGCTGGCAGACTCGCTGTCTCGCGGCAGTTCCAGCAGCCGGCCTTGCCATTGTTCTCCTGCTCTTCTCCGCAGGTGCTGGGGTGGCTCAAGCCAGAGGAGGAAACCCTCCCTGCCGCTGCACAATAGGCCAACTTGCCTCCTATTTATATATCCATTTCTCTCCTTGTTTATTTACTCCCCTGGGTGTTTCTGCAGTGCAGCCCGATTGTGTGCAGAAAAGGTAATTTTGTAATAATGGCAAATATTTGCCTCTTTGTAATAAACAGTGATTTGCAGTGATTGTTCTAAGGATACTGCCTTGGGCATGTGATTGTATTAGAAACCTCTACAGATTGCTGCATCTTTTGCGACCTCTAGACATTCATCAGAGGTCAGTTTCTGACCACACAGCTACTTCTCTTGGCTGGATATTTTTGAGGGGTGTTCCACTCTTGGCTTAGACATGTGACCATGCTAGTGCATGATTCCTTGTATGTGTACAATGTGTATATCGCTGCTGTCGGATCAAAACCTCTTATCTCCAAAATAGTGACTTTACAGGAGAAAGAAAAAATATTCTTCACTTTTAATGTAAGTCGATGTCACCAGACATTTTTCACGTCATCTTGGGCCGTTTCTTTTGGTCCATTTATCGTTAAATTTACACGATGTAAAAGGCAACAGGCAGTTTCAGATTGTCAAAAACTGAAAATGGCAAAAATGGAGATACAAGGTTTTGTTCCGTTGTACAGCACTGTGCAGAAGTTTTAGGCATGTAAGCAATTTTTTAAACAAATGACCATTGAGAGTTTATAACAATATACATTAGAATAAAGTCGTATTCATAATTCAAATAAACAGAAAAACAATAAAAAATAACAAGAACTTCTTTGGTCCATATTTTTCCTTCACACCTTCACAGCCGCCACAGAGACTCGTTAATATCATCAATTACATCACGAGCTCAATTTACTGAGGACTGATTGATCAAACCAGGAGCTGCTTTCTAACTACATATAATACTGGGCTTCCTCAAGGAGAGGCTTGGAGATGGGTAAACAAACACGCCAACACACTCACATCCAGAAAATCACTATATATATATATATATATATATATATATATATATATATATATATATATATATATATATATATATATATATATATATATATATAGTGTATATATAAGTTATTCTATAATTTTTTTTTGTTTATTCAAATAACGCTTTTCTCAGCAAATAAACACAAACTACACAAATAGATTTTGAAAATGTGTCTTGGGTGCCTAAGACTTTCGCACAGTACTCTCTGTGTGTGTGTGTGTGTGTGTGTGTGTGTGTGTGTGTGTTTATGCATGAATTCAAGTACGTTCTCTTAATGGCTCATTGAAGTGAATTATTTGACAATTATTTGTGAACTATTTCTGCACAAACTGAACATTTACCGGTCATCTCTTCACAGGTTAAATTCTAGGGTTTATGGTAGTTGTTGTCCATCAGGCAATACATAAAGCCAGCGATGATTTACAGTTTTATCATTTGACCGCCCAAACACATTTCTGTATTCATAACCTGAGGCCCAGAAGCAGATATTTTTGCCCAGAAGCAGATATTTTTGAAAATGTGGTTTTATCTCTGAATTTTGGACTTCTGTTTGCATGAAAATGGTGTTTTTCTCTCTTACTGAGCTTTGTGAACATGCTTTTCATTGTGTAGATTTCTGAAATATATTTTCATGAAGGTGGGCAAAACGCAGCTGAAAACGCTGACATCACAGCACTTGCACATGCAAAACTTTGTCTGACATATGGCTGGCGACTGGGTTTCTGTGTTTGACAATTTGGGGTGATAATCAAGCTTATTATGAATTTAAAAACTTTTTCATCAAAATGTAGTGCAGTGGTGTCAGAATGGACTGGACTCTGTTTGTGTAAACTCGTTGACAGTCATATAACCACGATGGCAAATATTAAATACTTTAATGATTTTAAAGATATAACTTGAAATGGTCATTAACTAATAAAAAAAATCTAATCTTAAAAAAGCTCAGCTTTTCTTTCGATTTTTAAGCTTTTATTTTCTGGCAGTAATCAGACTTTGAATCTGTGTGAAATATAAAATTTTGGAGGTCTGATGGCCTGCGGATCAAAGTCTAAACTGCTGTCATATTGGTAGAAACATTGCTGTAGCTTTGCGCCTTGCTCTATTCGTTGCGCAGTGCACTCACAATAATAACACAATTTATTTGATTTATTATTGCCCTTTACTGTGTTGGCATTTGAGTGTTTTCAAACTACTTTTGTGCCATCGTGAGGACACTTTTTTCTTAAGATTTTGAGATTTTCGAAATTGCTGCTGGTGTGAACTAAGATTTTTTTTTTAAAATAGATAGAATTTTTTTTTATTTAAAATTTATTTTTCATTTTATTTTTTTTTAATTAAAAGTCCAGATATATGTGGACGAAACCCGAAGGCCATCACCTGGCACCATGTCACATAGCAAAGCTCTGCTGTAGAAGGCTAGCAGGAAGAGCCCAAGAACGCCAGTTACAAGTTCATGTTTACACTCTACACATATAAATTGAATGAAATAAAATGTTCAGCATCACTTATCATGCCTGATATGTTACCTACCTCTTCACAGCCTGGCTTTTCTTGAGCTGAAAGATATGAGCTAAGGACGGCTAGGCTTGCGAAGTTAGCAGAGGTAATATAGCATCTGTCTGTGTACATGTACATAAAGAGTGCCTTCCTCTGTAAATTTCAAGTCACATGTGATCCACTTTGGCTTTGTGATCTCAATATGGCTTTACAATTGAAATGGCAAAATTCTGTGTGGCACCCTGAGGTACTGAGAAATTGAACAGCGCTTGGAGTCCTGGCGTGCCGACGCATAACATACTATGTCGGCGCTGTTGTGCATGCCTCCATTAAAAGAAATGGTTTCGAACTTTTAGACGTTGCATCCCGTGTTCAACGGCAAGGGCTTGTGGGCTTCTAGGGAAGGTGAATTGTTGTGAACATGAACATAAAACCTTTTATGCCTTCACAGTAAAATTGGTAAATTGTTTTTGTGCAATCAACATTTTACACACATTATTATCTCAATATTTTACTGCTGTTTCTGTGTCAGTCTTACCTGCTTTAAAGGTTTTACGTCCAGCTTTGCTAACAGTGACACTGCCACGCGTCGTGATAGTAGCAGACATTGTGCATGACAGCAGAAGGACTACAGCCTGTAATTACACACCTACATAGTGGACCAATAAGGCCCTTCATGAAGTGACCAAATGGAAAAATAAGGGATGTGGATGGTGCATATATGTGTATACCACTGTATGTACTACTTTCTGATGACTAACAGATTAGTTGTTTAAACTGCCTTTCCACCCCTCCCTGCTGATGAATCATTCACGACTCCTGGAAGGCTGGAATAGTGTCATGTCTCTGATGTAATAGCGCTTGATCAAACTACTCATTGGTAGAGCTTGTACTCTGTGTTCTGTTCTAAGATTACTCCACCGCAGAGTCCAATGTTTAAACGCACATTAGATAACATCAAATACGGGCTCTGTAAAACTAATAATGCTCTCATTATAATGTCAGAAATAAGGCCAATTCAAATGAGTGGGCCACATGTAAACCCTACAAATGTCAACTGGTCAAAGACCGAAGGTATTTGGGTCAATAGGCTGTCTTTCTGACAACTGGTATTAGGTCAGGTTGGGTAAGTTGTGCTGTGTGCTGGCTAGAAACACTTTCCTTCCATGCTTGTTGGACCATTTTATCTCTTATGAACAATTTAGTCTTCATTTTGTGATAGCAAGAAGCTGTAGGTTGGCGTGGCACTTCTTGGCCATTCTGGGAATGGTATCTCCTGTCTGTCGGCCTTGATGTCACTTTAGGACCTGTTGTCTTAATTGTTTGAAAGCTAGCCAAGGGAGTGTTCTTCATATGTGCTAGTGGATGTGAACATGGCAGTTTCTTAATCTTGGGTATTGTTCTTCTCTTCCAGAGAAACTCCAAGCCTTTGATTCACGCAAGCTTTTGACACGTGTTCCTTCAGGTGGTGGCCTTGTAAGGAAATGCAACAATAATGCAAGCAAACGTTAGCAGTCGGGCCTCTCCAACTGCCGCCCATCCATCAGCCATTTGGCAAGAACTTGATAAAGGAAAGGGAAGCCTGTATTGCTCCATGCTGTTAGATCCATATCAGCCAAGGTGGCGGGCCAAGCAGGGAACCAACGTTGTCACTTCTACCATACAGTTGCATGGCTTCCTCTGATGCAAGATGTTATCTTCATCATTGTTGAGTCATTATTGCACAAAGGCCCAAGCTTTGACAAGCAATACTATTCCATGAGGTGTGGAGGGACATGGATTTTGTGATTCTGCAGACTAGGCTGTCTTATGCAATAAGTTGCTTATTCATAGGTTTACTGGAGAAATGTTAGTTCTGTTAGTTACTGGCTTGTAGTCACACTGACTCTCGGCTCTTTCCAGAACGCTTCAGTGTTCCGGGAGCCCTTGAGTAACGTGTGAAATTTAAACGCTGGAAAATGTGGAGGAGGAACTGTTGGGTCTGTTTTGTTGTCTGTTCTACTTTGTCCTCCATCTACTCTCCTTAACTTTCTCTCTTTATCTCTTGAATGCTTTCATAGTCATGCCTTTAAATCAAACTCGGTCTCAGTCTCCATTACCATCAAAGGAACAAATCTGAGAGACTGGTATAAGGATCACCAAGCAAAGAAAGAAAGCAAAAATGAATAAAATTGGGGGAAAAGAGGGGGGAGCAAGGCATTTGGGGTGAAGAGGGTGAGGTCTTTGGCAGCGTATGAGGGTCTTATGATGGGACTCTGGCCTGTATAGTGAGGTGGGATTACGTTAGGCATATGACTGCTACAGTTAGAAAGGATTACAGTGGGTAACCAATGGGAGCTAGGCCAAGTCCAATCAGAGGCCAGAGACATGTATCATTTGTGTCTCCTCTTCCCAAAAGCTTTGTGTTCATTCTTCCCGAAAGCTTACCTTAAAGCCAAAGCCAATGTACCGAGAAGAGTTGACACATGAAGGCCAATGTATCGCTGTGAAAAAACTATGTACACAGTGTTCATGCAATCAGTCTCGCATAAAAATGACCTGCCAATGATATGACCAAATGTTGTCTTTAGATACAATTTTAACAAATGATTGTCAACCTTGCATTCAGCTGCCTAGTCAGAATAACAGGTGACATCATACTGCAGTAGGTAGGTCTGTCTTTAACAGCACTAGGTGTAGATCCGCCATCCAAATTGGAGGGCCTAGGCCCCCCTAGCCCCTCCCCCCATAATTACACCCTTGAGCTGGAGAGGAGGAGGATGCCCTGTAGAATTAACTAGCTGTCATGGAACCAAAAAACAAGCTAAAGTTGATTAACTTGGACACTGTTTACATTCTGAATGACAACCGTTGACGATCACTTTTTTTGCGACACACAGAGGAGTGCATTCATGAACATGACTTTAAATTTAAAGACTTAATTTACTGCCTCGCTCCTTTAGTAGTTGAAGGAAAATCATTTTGCCACTGTGGAAAAATACAGTGCACATCAGTAGATGAGTTAATGCTAGAGCTAACAGGTGAGTGCATTTACATGCACTTAATTAGCCTGATCATTATCGGATTTCTGCAGTTATCTGATTAGTTAAATGGTCATGTAAACAGCGATTTCTTAGATCGGAGTAAAGTCTAGAAATCTGATTAAGAAATCCGATAAAGAGGCTAGATTTTAGCTCAGTAATCAGATGTCTTACTGCATGGAGACTCTTACTCTGATTTCTTTCGCTCTATTTCTCAGTCTGTGCATGTGTGAAAACAGGCCGCGGTACCGGAAATGAGCAAACAGGGTTTGCTGTGAGCCGGCAAGCAAAACACTTTTGGTGCGACACTGAAACCAAATATTTGCTTCACAACATGAACGATTTAAATATTCTTCACTTCTAGATGACGTTTGTTCATATTTTCAGGTAAAGTGCCGCAATGTTTTTTTAAAAAAAGCTGTGGCATGAAGTTTGAGCTTTACATTACGTTTACATCACGTCATACTCTGTGAGTTTATTAGCTGGTTGCAAAGCATAAATCTGGTTACTGTTTGACTCATGTAGACCTGGAGTTTCCCCATTATCTGATTACTCAAGTGCACGTAAATGTGCTCATCGGATTACTGACAACTTGATTTTCTGCAGTTTTTGGATTATTAATTGCATGTAAACACAGTCAGTGTAACATTAGATGTGTTGTTGTTGTTGTTGTTGTTGTTGTTGTTGTTGTTGTTGTTGTTGTTGTTGTTGTTGTCGTCGTTGTCGTCGTCGTTGTCGTCGTTGTTGTGAAATGAATTTACCTCCTCAGTGGATGATGTGCAAACTTGATGACATGTCAAAAAAATTTAAGAGAGAAATATCTTTTCTAACTAATTAATATATAGAAGGAATACACTACTCTGATTGGCTAATTATGTATCTTCATTCATTGACCATTGTATGCCTACTAATCATAACCAACCAAACCAAAATAACCAGCAAGTTGCTAGGCTAAATGCTGATTTGTACATGTACTAAGGTGCAGTAAACTTTTCTACAGTATCAACTTTTCTGCTTCCGCTTTTGATGTTTACACATGAGAAATTCACCCTGTTCCCTAGTGATCACCTGGAAGTAGAACTAATTTGAACTGAGAGTTTTCTAAATTGTGTTTGCATAAGATGGATTCTTCATAACTTTAGCTGGAGCTACACATTTTACCACAGCTGAAGATGGACTGATCAGATAAACAAATTTTCCTCATTGCTACATTGTGAACACATTATTGCACCTGTTAGAAATTCCCTCTTTGGATGACGCCCCTGTCTAAAGCACTAATTTCCATTCAGGAGCTCATGCATTGGTTTGCTACAGTGCATAGTGAATATCTAGCTCACAGTTGAAATATGTGAATTAGTGCACTGAACTATGCAGTTCTGGAGGACCCTTGGACTGGAATTTGGAAACATTGCTTTAAATGTTTGGTAGATTTATGACCGTGTTTTTCCCTACCCTGGAATGCTGTTGTCCACATCAGATGTAGATCGGAGCTTCGTCAAGCAAATTTCTGAAAGAGCAGATGCTACAATGACTGATAACCTAGTATTGAAACCTCTCAAATATTTGAACCATTTGAAACCATCTTCTATCTGCTCTGTTGGATGGTACAAATGCTGGAGAATCGTCCAAAGAAGGTGGTAAAGAACCTGGTCTCTCTTACGCTCTCCATCCTTCCTATCCTTCCTCCATCCTTGTTCTTTATTTTGAGTAAGGCATAAGGCCTTTGGGCCTTCTTTGGTCTGATTAGCTCTTTCCCCATTATTTCTGTCTGTAAACATTGGTGTTGAATTCTCTTGCACGTGGCAGTAGAGTACTAATGTTAACATCGTAGCATGAGTGTCTGTTTCAAAAATCTGATTTTCAAGTGGCTCTATAAATAATATCTCATAAAACATCTAAACGTTGTCAGCTGTGCTATTTTGGTCTTGGCTGTTGCTTTTCCCTAATGCAGTAACTGCTGTCCTTCATAAAACGTCATCCTAACAAAGCTTGATTATGTAACAGATGAGGCTTTTAAATGAAAAAAAGAAAGTGCAGCCTTTCTTTGAACAGAAGGTTGGGCCTTGCAAGGAGGTCCAGCATAAAATAAGCCCAGTGTAAACTTCTATTAGAGCAGATAACATGACACCATGCAGAGTGCCAGACCATCAGTTTTCCATGTCCTACTGCACTTATTTGAGTGGTAAATGATGACAAAACATGGTCCTTAAAAGCCTGTTTAGGCAACTTCAGGTTGTTTAGAAAACCAAAATAATATGTAAAAATGTACATATTTACCTGTTACAATTGTGTATGTGTTTTTGTTCCTTGCACAACTTCGTCCTCACTTTAGTTGTGTCCATTTCAGGCCAGTGTAAGGGCAATGCCCCATCAAGCCCCACTAAACTCGCTGTTTTGTACATGCTTCTGATAGTGGCAAGTGGGAAAACAGCACCTTGAACCTATTTAAGCCTGTTTTTAATCTAGAAGCCTGTATTCAATCTCAAACATTTAGCAAACCCTAGATTTGAAAACCCAAATGATATGTAAGGGATTCACGTATTTAGCTGTACTTAGATGTGGATGTTGGTTTCTTACCCAATTTTCTCCTCAATTTAGTTGTGCCCAATTCAGGCCTGCATCAGGGGAACATTTAGTGGGTCAATGCCCCACCCACCAATCATTATGCCCTGCTAAACCTACCATTTAGTTCATGCTTCTACAGTGTGGCAAAATAATCAAAGTGAAACTATCAAATAAAACTAAACTAAGCTTGCCACATTTAGGTAATTTACTTAAATGCTTGCACATTAGCTATCTTGTTGGCTTAGTAAGTCCAACATGGAACCCACTTTCTTTCCAAAAGGTTCCAGTTAATCAGTCAAATGTCAGTTCTGTCTTAGTCACAATACACCCACCATTTCAAACTAGACTACCTCACTGGACAGAACCGGTTCTGAAGCTGCTGGGCTTAAAGGGTGGGAAACCCTGCAGAGCTTAGCCTTGCCGCCTGGCAGCTAAAGCCCATAAGAGGATCAGCCATCCGAGCCATGAACCATCAACCCTACCTCACACCCAACCTGGCCTACTAATGCTCATGTTATTCACTCACTCTCTCACTCTCTCACTCTCTCACTCTCTCACTCACTCGTTTGGAATGCTCCATCATCGCTCATAGGGTCAGTCAGTCTTACCACTTCACTGGACCTCATAGCGACAATGAGCATGTAAAGGTTATAGTGATGTCACTCACTGGCTACTTTATTGGAAACACCTACCTTTTACATCCACTCACAGGCCACTTTATCAGAAACACTTACTTTGGATTACCACTTTATTGGAAACACCTACCTTTTACATCCACTCACAGGCCACTTTATCAGAAACACTTACTTTGGATTACCACTTTATTGGAAACACCTACCTTTTACATCCACTCACTGGCCACTTTATCAGAAACACTTACTTTGGGCTACCACTCACAGGCCACTTTATTGGAAACACCTACCTTTTACTTCCATTCCTTGTTTGTGTTTTTGGTAATGCAAATTTTGTCCTTCCACTGACTGGCCACTTTATCAGAAACACCTATTTTGGTCTTCCACTGACTGGCCACTTTATCACAAACATGTACTTTGGTCTTCCACTCATAGGCCACTTTATTAGAAACACCTACCTTTGGCTGCCACTAACTGGCCACTTCATGAGCTCCAACTACTTTATAGCTCCACTCTATAGGGTTACAATTACAGAATGTAGCTTATTTGTTGCTGCACAGTCATCAGTCTCCCTCAACCCCCCTCATCATTAGTCTATTTCTGGACCCAGGGCCAGATATTATTTGGGTGGTCAGTGTCATACTAGATTGAAAGTTGTCCAAAAATATCAAGGCAAGATGGGCTCTGTGGTCAGAAACAGGAGGAACTTGGTATGGGCCCAGCTTGCTCTACCTTTTTCAGAAACTGACCATTTAGGAAGGGCTAGAGAAGGGCTAACACAAATCGTGCATCAGCAGATGGTCTTCAGCCTTCAGTCTCTACCTGCACACCAGCAAAGCAAACCTTGAAGGGAGGAGTTTCTATTAAAGTGGATATTTACTTGGCGTATTTGTCCTAAGGGCAATAGAACATTATGGTTAAAGCTTTGATTCACTGTAACTCATGAAGAGCTTAGCCAGTGAGTTCATGTGGTTTACACATCCATCCCACTTAATGCCACTTGTAGTGATGAAACAAATTAGTCTCCTCATGAACACCAGCTTCACACCACAATGCATGCATCTGTATTGTCTGAAATAGACGCCAGATGACTCAGCTGGTATTTGAGCCTTAATCCTGGTCATTAACTTAAACGCCGCTTGTGTAAATGAATGACGTTTGGAGATGGCAAATGATCTCAAGCAATGGTTTCCATACAGCTTTTGACCAAGGCTTAATAAACTGAAGAAAAATGAAAATTCTATTGTACACAACATTCCGTTTTTACAATCTAGTCAACATTTCCCAGTTTTTCCCACACTCTTTTAGTTGTAGCTACATTCATCTTGCTAGCTAGGTCTCTTTCTGGAAGGGTAAAGACTAATACATGGTTCCTCTGAGTCAAGTACCACTGCATCTTTTCCAAATGGTGCTAATACATCATTGGGCAGCTCAACACGCTTGGAGGAGAACACTAATCCCTAATTCATCTAACCAATCACTACTGGAAGATGCCTAGCTGGCTTTGCCGAGAGGGAGGGCATCACCAGGCATCGAATTTTTACATTTACGGCATTTGGCTGACGCTCTTATCCAGAGCGACTTACAATTTGATCATTTTACACAGGTAGACAAAGGTGGTGTTAGGAGTCTTGCCCAAGGACTCTTATTGGTATAGTGTAGGGTGTTTACCCAGGCAGGGATTGAACCCCAGTCTACAGCGTAGAAGGCAGCGGTGTTACCCACTACACTAACCAACCACTTCCATCTTCAATCTTCTAATGATCGCTTGTGCCACTTGAGAGTGAACTTGTTGCTTGTTTACTTTTGCACTGGAGCTACAAGGCTAATGTAGCTAATAATGGAAGCTTAAATCACACCTATTAACAATTAACAATACTCCAGCGTGCTACCTGCCTAGGTTACCACACAGTGGGTCAACAGACCAAATATACAGCTATAAATAAAAGCTTCAAATGGGCTTCTAATGTTTTTAGCTATGCTAACCAACTTTTGTCCATTGTTATAGATAAGTCATACAGTGTCAGAAACTACATAAATATGCCTTAATAATCTCAAGCTTCCCTCAAACCATGTTGCGTTGATAAGTGAGATTTGCCTATGTGGTTTCTGACACTGTATGACTATAAAAATGGGCAAAAGTAGGTTAGCATTACTAAAAACAGCCTCATTTTATCTGTATTTTTGTCAGTTTTCCCAAATGTGTGATACTCAGACATGCAGTTTGCTGGATCTGTTCTTATAGCTGGAATATGAGCTTCCATCTGTAGCCTTTCAGTGCGAAACTACAACAGCAAACTTCAGATACCAAACATGTCTTTGCTGATTGATTGTATTTTGCTTGCATCAATAACAACGGCAGAAGCGGCAAACACTTGGTCTGTTTAATCTGGCACTGACTTGATCTCCATAAAACAAACAGCAGAGGGACGAAGGAGGATTTATTGATGAAGATTTGTGTGACTCTGGGGTGAAAGCAGCTAAATTTAGCGTTCTTTGGAAGCCCTTTATCTTTCCCTCTGTTTTGGTGGGGGACGAAGCAGCAGGCCAACAGACGAGGGCCACTTCCTTTTGGAGACGGCTGCCTGCTACATCCAGCCAAGTGGACACGTGGACTATGTTTGCAGCGTTTGTCTTTTCTTGTCTGAGCGAGTATAATTGTGTGTACTGGTTATACTTGTGTGCTTTGCAGGCTGTGTTTGCGTGTCTAACACTTGTTATTTGAGTGCCTTGTGTTTACTATAGTGGTGTGTAGATTGTCACAATTACTCAATTAAAACTACATATATATGATATAGAACACAGATCTTTTGCCATTCTTCAGCTGTGTAACCATATGGGGCCTTCATTGCTCCATTTTGCACTTCATTATGTGTCTTCACTAGAAGATAGGTCGGGACTGTTGGCAGGGCAACCTAGCACCTGCACTTTGATTATGCATTATGTTCCTGCATATGATGCCCCAGAAGTCTGTATATATCTTTCAGCACATTGTTAACTGTACTTTCACAATGGGGCAGTTTACCCACTAATACCCTCACACCATGACAGATGCTGGCTTTTAGATTTTACACTGGTAACAGTTTTGATGGTCCTTTTCTTCTTTGGCCTGGAGAACACACTGTCAATTATTTCCATAAACAAACTGAAAGGTGGACGTGTCTGACCATAATATACATTTCCACTATGCATCAGTCCATATCAGATGAGCTCAAGCCCAGAGAAGTTGGCAGCGTTTCTTGAAGTCATCGACATATGGCTTCTGTTGTGCATGTGCTTTAACTCACATTTGTGGATTCAGTGACCGTTTATTAACAGCAGATTGATGAAGTATTCCTGAGTCCATGTGGTAATATCAGCTACAGAAGCATGCAGGTTTAGTGACGTGGCCTCGCTGTGGGGCCGAAGGTGGTGGGTTTCAGGATTCCTGCTGTCCACCATTCCCTCACGGTTCTTTTCCCACCGTCTTTACCAGGTTTTATCCTCTCCCAGGGTTCAGGCCCTGCCGTCCTGCCAGCTCTCACGGCTGTCACTGGTGTTCGAGCAATGAGGGCATGGCACAATTATCCACTGTAGAGGGTGAAATACCTAAAATCCTTGGAATCACTTGCTGTGGAACGGGATTCTTAGACTCTTGGATCATTATTAACCATTTGACAAACAATGACAAAGAACTAGGCCTTGGAACGTTACATATCTTGTCGTTGTACTGTTTTCATTTAAATACAAGTCAAAGTAGATTTACAAATCACTTCATTTGGTTTGGGTTTTAATTGAATTTGACATACTTATTCCATGTTTTACACATCTAAATGTGTAGTGATTAGTGATTTTCACATAATAGGTCTCCAGTTATGCACTAATGCAGGTCACAGTGAATAAAGTTTAATGCACAGCGAATAAACTATCTCAAAAAGTCTAATCTGGGCCAAAAGGAGCTTAAATTTAATAAAAGCCTCCAATGAAATGCTACTTTTTTTTTTTTTTTTTTTACTTCTAGTGTTTTAAGGATGTCTTTTAAAGGCTTCTTTGTTATTCCTTCTCCAGTAAAGCACTTGGAAACTTTGAAAGACGTTGTTATTCTTAAGTGTATTCTTAAGTAATTTTCACCCAAGTTCTAAATAATCTGTAAAATTTATGATCGTGAAATAAAATTGATGAGCACCTCCGTCAAATTTTGAAGTGAAATATCCATATATTGTACAATATGTTGATTTCAGCAAGTAGACAGTAATTGTGCATAACATTGTGCACAACATTTTCCAGTGTTCTGTATAATATCATAGCAGCAGGACGCTGCAGCTGGTCTGAAGCCTGTGCTACTGTGGATGGTTGAAGAGTCAAGACGTTAATAATATATATGTGTGTATTTGTGTTTGATGTCTATCTGATGGGCCGTAATTCAGAGTAAATCAGACACTGTAAAAGAGTAAATGTTCCAAAACGGTTGACCAAGCTGCATTTTTCACAAATTCACATGCAATAATATGAGGTCATAACTATAATACTAGAAATTACATGGACTAAGAAGACTTGCCAGAGGCTTTTATGAGAAGAGTGATTAGATGGCAGCAGTAGTTTGCATGAGAACCAGTGTGTTTAATGAGCTCAGGTGTGGCCTTTTTTCTGAACATCACACACATCACATATTACATAACTGTTTTCCAAACCACAGACAGCCAAAACATTCATTTAGTTTGAGGTGGTTGAGGTTAGGATTAGACCTCTTTTGTTACAGTGTCATTTGATTCGGGTGAAGTCCTCACTAGTGTAGTAATGCAGGTGTGTATGTTTCTGGACATTTTTAGGATAAAAGAAGCTTTTTCATGACTTTTAAAGCCCCCTGTAGGGATTTCCATATATAACACAATACATATTAATTAAAAATAAAGGTGCATACATGTATACAGTACATATGGAGCATACTAGCACTATGTACACTGATCAGATCTTTGTCTCTACACTCATTGTCCACTTTATCAGCTCCACTTACTGTATAGCTGCACTTTGTAGTTCTACAGTTACAGACTGTAGTCCATCTGTTTCTCTGATACTCTGTTACCCTGTTCTTCAGTGGTCTGGACCCCCATGGACCCTCAGAGAGCAGGTACTATTTGGGTGGTGGATCACACACACACACATCCATTCATCCATCCATCCATCCATCTATCTGTGTATATGTATAGATTATAACATAAGACAAACACTGCACTAAAGCACTCCTGCTTTATTTACCCACTGACTCATTGGTGACCTGTTTAATGTCATCTCCTCTCCACAGACACCTATTTAATATGTACTCCTCTAGCTGCTTACACAAACGGCCTACTGCAGCCCAGCGTTCTCTCTTCGGGGCTTTTCCCCGTCGTGGTGCTGTTATTGTAAGATGACATCACCCTGGGTTCTTCCCATTATTACTGTAGGTGAAAGAAATGGCAGTATTTCCCTGAAAATGTTGGTTTCGTTTTCTCTTCAACAGCCTTTCCCTAGCTTAGCACACTCAGCTGCTGACGTTATGACGTCTAACTCGCTTCTCCTTTGTTAATGCAAGATATTAATACAAGATCATGCAAAGTTTTGAAGACCCAGTCCAAGTCTCTTTGGTGCCACCTGGTGGCCGTATGACTTATTTTTAAAGCAAAAACTGGTTGTGTGGCAGCGTGGACAGTGCAGTACATTTCACTCTGTATCCACTAGATGGCACTGCGTGTTTATAATTCATTACAACTGTCATCTGGTGTTTATATGTGGCTTGTTTTCAACAGAGACCTGCTTCTGTACACAGTGATGCTGGATCAGGTCGTAAACAGGCCAAGATTTACTATACCACTGAGGCACGTAACTCTTCTGGAAAACACCTATAACGTTAGGTACACTGAGCTTTGATAGCACAGCAATAAGCTAATTGATTAGCTAAGTGGAGGGGCCATGTGCTGTGTTCCCAAGGTCCCATTAAACATCCATTTCATCCATCATTTAATTCACTTTGCTGGGTTGGGCTTCATGTAGTTCACTACATTCTTTAAACAGACAGTTCATCAAGAGTTGAGGATGGTTCTATACAGCCCCCGAAAAGGTACTTCTGTTGTTACAAGCAGCAACAGGATCCCTTTCGGTGGACCCGTCTCAAAAAGTGCCCATATAGAACTATTTACAACACATTCCATCAGTTTGAAGAAGTTTCACTAGCTACGAATGTACACGGTTCTTTTGAGTGTTTCATGGTTCTTTAGCAAAGACAATGGTTCTATAAAGAACCCTTATATAACAATCTTTTAGAGTGCACGGCTTTACTTTAGCATGTTAGCAAGCTAAGAGCTGCACAGCTAGCCACAAGAAAAACAAGGAACAGCCATGCATGTTGGTTCTCTTTGTAAAGGTTCAGCAAAGGAATGTTTCTGAAAGTTTATGAATGCCATACTCTGACTTTTCTCTGACTTTTCTCTCAGAGTTTTCACTACAAAGTTCGTTTAGCAAGCGGTTGAGCTAGCTCATTAGCTCACTGCGGCTAGCCTAGCCGAGGTCAAGTGCATTTCTTTTGAAAAACTGGCTGTTTGTTACCACGTTTATGACCTTGGGTGGTCTGTAAGCTTAACCACATCTTGGGTAACGTTTTATTGCACATTTGCTCAGTGGTGTGACGCGTTCTATACAGAGCTGAGAGAATATATTGCTGTGGGAACAAAAGTACGCTACGCTAAGCGATTAGCAAACACAAGACAAATGGGCTCATTACAAATTTCCCACCAAAAAATGACATTTTAAAACAGTAAAATTAGGTGGTTTTGTTGTTGTGGTTTGGTTTGCATTGCATTCCTCGATAGATTAAAATGATAAGGGTGCTCAATCCTCCACTATATTCTAAGATGTGCTGTGTAGCACAAACAAGTGAGGCTATTTTGTTATGACTTTGGCGTTGGGGGCATGTTGAGAGACCTCACTCATCGAAAAATTATTGCGTAATAAATTAGGAATTAAAAAAACTAATGTTTTTGGTTGATGGCACAAAGATGGCACAAACAAACAAGACTATTTTGGACATTGATCTGGTTCAAAGTGACATCATGGATCATAAAATGTAATGTGTAATCTCCTAAAAAAGTGGTAAAATTGATGTATAACACCTGTTTCATATAGTTCAACATAAATTTTTGTACTATACTGAGCAAAAGTTAGAGGCCACTTTTTTATTATCCAGTCAAGTACAAGTTGTTCAATGTTCAATCCACTTTGCATAAGAAAGTGATGAGTTAAAAGAAGTTCAAAGACCTTAACACTGTTGAACGTGGGGGTCTGGGTTCGATTCCCTGGGCGGGAAACCAGGTGCTTTCTGTATGGAAATTGCATGTTCTTCCCGTGTTTGTGTGGGTTTCCTCCAGGTACTCCGGTTCAACCCAGAGTCCAAAGACATGCAGTCAGATGAACTGGAGATGCTAAATTGTCCTTAGGTGTGACTGTGTGTATCTGCTCTGTGATTTGCTGATGATCTTTCTAGTGTGTTTCCTGCTTTCCGCCCTATAAAAGCTGGGATGGGCTCCAGCACCCCCTGTGACTCAGAAGGATAAGTGGCTTAGAAGATGGATGGATGGATGTTGAATGTGTTGGAGTTGCATTATGAGAGGCAAAAAAAGCAACCAACTTCTAAGACTGAACTTTAGAGGTGTGGAAAAATATCTGCAGATTTTGGAAGAAGTACAAATAGAGGGTGTGTTAGCAGCAGGGAAATAAACTTACAAATATCAAAGGTGCTTTATGGAGTGGGGTTGGAAAACTTCAGAAAAAGTTCTCATCAAGCTACAAATGATGGGTGCTCTGCACGGAGTTATATATGAAAACCAATGTTTGTGTCTCTCTGTTGGTTTGCCTCTGCAATAGTTTATCTGTATGACTGCCTCCTTGTCTGAGGGTCTGTCTGTTGCGCAACTGTTGTTGGGGTGGATGGGGGATTACCTAGGTTTGTTTATCCTTTTTTTGTTGATTCGAGTGTAGGGTTTTTTTGAAGGATGTAGGGTAAAGTTTCAAGTATCTATGTCCGTGGTATAGTATAAGGCCTATTTATTGGTTGTAAGCTGTTTCAAGGCAACCTAACCATGAAGCTTCCATTTTACTACTAATTTTAGTCACGCATCATTTGAACCACGAACTTTTATGCTCTCCTTTTGGGTTTGTTTGATATAATGAAATTTCTCAAAGTAGTACACTTAGTCATTTATAGGTAGTTAACAAAGTCAGAAACTATTATCCTTGCCATATGAAACCTTCTTCTTCTCTGTTATTTGCAATGCAAACTGCTGGCGTACAATAAAACGATAATAGCCTTTATATCTTTGCCCCTTTTCCCATTACTGTGAAAGGAATCATTATCAGAAAGCCAGCACTTAAGAAACCCTTATGCTGCAGAAGTACGCCATAAAAATGCGAAGTTGTTCCAGCTTAAAAAGTTAAAGGCGACCAGCTCTGTGGTGTCTCAGGTCTGACAGTGTGACTTCATATGTCAGCTGAAGTTTCAATCTTCGCTTCTGTTTTTTCACCTGACGTCTAACATTGAGCTCAAGGGATTGCTCCTGAAATGAAACGATGACCGTAAGGTTAAAATGGAGAATGATGGCTTTCGTTTTAAAGTACTTGGTGAGCCTTATAGAAGTTGTGTTATTTTAACATAAACTGTACTGGAACCAAAATAACCACAGTTGTCTCAATGTCCAGTTCTAAACAATTTCTTTTCTCAAGTACTGCATCATCTCTGACCACAAAAACGCACTTACAACGTGATCAGTTTTCTTTAAGAGGGCATTTTGTTTCTTGAAAAGAATCTGTTCCACTGACCAGACCAGAATTGCCAGTGTTAAACTAACTAGACCAGATTCTACAATGAACCTGCACTGTTCCACTAACCTGACCAGAATGTCCAGTGTTTCACAAACTGGACCCAAGTCTGGGATGTTCTGCTAACTGGACCGGAATCACCAGTGTTCTAGCAACTGGACAGGAATTTCTAATGTTCCACTAACTGGACCAAAAACTTCAATGCTCCAGTAAATGAACCAGAATTTCCAATGTTCCACTAACTGGACCAGAATTTCCAATGTTTTACTAACTGGACCAGAATTTCCAGTATTTCCCTTACTTGACAAGAATCTTCAATGTTCCACAAACTGGACCAGAATCTCAGATGTTCTGCTAACTGGACCAGAATCAGCAGTGTTCCAACAGCTGGACCAGAATATCTAATGGTCCAGTAAAAAGACAAGATCATAACTCTTAACTGCAGTGTCAGATCTGACTCATAGTTGAAATGAGATGTTAGTGGTGACATAGTTAAACAGACATAAACATTTCAAAAACCTTAGACCTTCTGACTCAAAAGTGGGCTTCCCAAAAAGCCTGCTGATGTTGTTATTTTTGGACGCGAGGGATCAACCAAGATGTTCATTGAATTTATGTAGAAGTATTGTGAACAATTTCGTTGAGAGAACTCGCTCATGGATTTTCAGCTTCCACCAGAGGACTTTGCTTAAATCCAGTAACCCAACTTTAATGTAAAGGACTACAATGGCAGTGAGAAAGAAGCTGATTCCTCACAAATAGACTTGAATAGATGTAAAAGAATCATTTGAAAATACTTGAAAATACAGATCTGTTAAAATGTTATGTTACTTCCCATCCCTGGAATTGTGTGTGAGACAAGAACTTCCTGTTGTTGTTTTTGTGTTTACCACGGTCCCAGTACATCAGAACCATGAATAAGCATGATGTCATTCTGTAGGAGTGAGCGGAGGACAGTGCATGTTTCTCTGTTGTAACAGCTCCCCCTGGTGGTGAAGGTTCTTCAGTGGAAACTACTGACCAAAATGCTCTTATTTATTTCTACTAGGCTTGGAAGTGTTAAAGGCTATTATTAGCAAAATGAAGGGTTTCATTTCATCAGAGGTTGGAACTGTGTGGTTTGTTTTGCATGTCATCTCTAATAAATCAGTTATAAAGGACAATTAGGTTAAAACTAAGCTGTACACATTTAATAAAGCTCCACAAAACATTCTACATGTTATTGATTACTATTCACATAAAAATATAAATATTATTGTTGGTAAAATTGCAGCAATGACAGCATAACAAAGTCTGGCCTGAGCAAAAGTTATGGCCCATTTTGTATTTCATCTTGTATTTTCCCAACATTTTAAAAGCAGCAAATAATTAGAAATTTTGCACTAAATCTTGCAGAAAAATGTCATACTTAAGTCTGGAGAGGCCATGAGTTCATTAATATTTTCCAGATTGTTGAGATAACGAGTCAGCTGCGTTATCTTGAAATAAGTTGTCTTGTCATCATTAGATAACAAAGTTGTTGTCCTGCGACAATGAGTTGATTATCTTGCAATCTCAAGATAACAAAGTCGCTATCTTGAGATCACAAGATAATTAACTTGTTATCTCAAGATAAACATCCAGAAAGTTACAGCAACAGCTCATGGCCTCTCGGGACTTCTGTAGTTCTCCTTTTCACTTAGAAAATCTAAACACACTATTTGACCGGGGGTGCCATAACTTTTCCACAGGCCTTTTGTTAAATTCAGCATATAAACAGCGATTGTGCATAAAAACGTGCAGAAGTGTGTTCTCTGTAAGAGATGTGTTTACTTAGTTTCACTTAGTAAATCAACAAAACACACAATTTAACCAGAGGTGCTGAAATGTTACATACGACTGTGAGAAACCGTGATCTGGAGAATTGAAGCTGCTGTCTGACCATTGCTGGGGAGTCCTTTCCTTCATATTGCTTATAAAGTGAGCCAGTCCAACCTCAGGCTTTTTTTCCCCCTTCTTTTTTTCTGGGGTCCAGGACCATAACATGGTTGGATGGGTACAGATTAGGTCATTGTAGTGGTGCTATGCTCCGGGGCATGGTGCTCCAAAATCTGCAGTGAAATGCCATCTGTTTGCGAAGGGCCCAGAGTGCGTGCGGTCAGCAGCGCAATGGGGAGCGCGAATCACGGCTAAATATAACACGCCAAGAAGCTTCGCGGGTCGTCCGCAGATGAATTCCACAGACGTCCACAGGACAAATGAGAAGCTGATCTTGAGTGAGCTACTGATGATAATTAAATGATGAGCTTTAATCATATTGTTATTTGTATATAGCTTGGTATGTATGGTGAGTCTAAATCTGGCTAAACTTGCATAATAGAAATTGAAAGAAATACCTGAATAAAGAAGTGAAGAAAGTGCTTCTATGCAGTTGTACTGCATGATACAGCTCTACCATGCTTGGCTTGTATAAAATAATTTTGGACCAAGAGGGAAAAACCTGGGTGACCTTAAATGTTCATTGGGGCATGAATGGCTCAACTGGCTAGTGTCTCCATAACAACAGTGATTAAACTGACATCTGCATTTGGATCAAATTTGCGGGACAGGATTAGAATCAGCCCAAACAATCCATCCATAAGTACACAGAGTGATGATGTAGTACAGCTGCAGAGCAAAAGCCTCTCATTACAAAGACAAATGACAACTTAAGAGTTCAGTGGTGGAGAAACCATCAGGACAGGTCTACAGAGACGTTGAAAACGGTGATATGGTCAGAGGAGTCGTCTTTCAGCATGTTCGCAATATGAGGAAGAGTGCATGTGCAGCGTACACCACGAGAAAGACGAGCCCTGAACGGTTACCCTTACAGTGAAGCAGGCTTTGGTGGGGGCCCATCATCTTATCAAGACACTTTAACTTCTTTAACATGTTTTATTGGACCTACAGAAGTAATTGGTCATTTTGGCGCTGTAGGAAAAGCACAGCGTGGGCAGCTGGGACACTTGCTGGATTAAGTGCCTCAAAGGCACAAACAGGATTATCGCGTCCCCCTTTTTTACTGCTTTTATATGACATTGATAAGCATGATGATAAACAAATACAAAACACTGTAGCATTTTCTGCCACCAAGAAAGAGGAAGCTCAGCTTTTTACTTGGGTGGTTTATTGATCTGTATCAGCCACAGCTTTGCTGTTCACACATTGCTGGGATGCTAACATGGCTCTCCAAGTTAGCTGTCGATATAGGGCCCCCTCCAGCCAGGGGATGGGAAAGAGTCTGTGGAACATCTGAACCACTCGAGTGCTCAACCCCGACTCTTGTTGCGTTCAAGATGGTGGCTCCTATTGCTGCTCCTACATTAAGTTGAAGCAAAAACAAGCCCAAATTTCTCAAACACGTTAACATGTGTTAGCACGTTCCCAAACATGCTGCACTACCCCTCCATCACAAAAGTACATGACCCTGAGTGTCATGATTGGCCCCTTCCAGTCGTCCATGCGCTTCCTTGTTTTGTTTCTTCCCAGTCCTGCCCCCTTGTTTCCAGACCCTGCCCTTGATTGTAACCACCTGTGTTTATCACCCGTGTCTTGTTAACCCTCTGTGTCTCTGATTTAAGCCCTGTGTTTTTTCCCTAGTAGTTTTGCTGGTCTTTGTATTGTTTGTAGTGGATTGTGTGTTTTGGTGTCCTATCTTCTGGCTGCCTAGTCTCTGTTTTTGTGTTTAGTCTGTGTTCCTTTTTGTCATGTCTGTACATCGTTCTTTACGCGTTGGCTCTTTGACCCTGGACTGTCTAGACCCTGATTATGGATTTGCCCCTAATAAATCTCAGCATATGTATCCGCCTCATCATCGCTCCCCAGTGTTACTCTGAGGACAACACAGTCTCATGGATTCTATTCCTAGGGCACGTTGAGTGAAGTGCTGAAGCAGGAAGCGCAACTGCTGCGACGGACCTTTTTTTTTAACCCACTCACTGATCATAGCAATGCACAACTTGGCTCTGCTTCCTCCCCCTGGTGCAGCTGAGCCTCTTATGGCTCACGGCATCAAGTCTCACGCCCTTGGTGCTGGCAGCAGCAGAGGTGCTCCTCATGACTGCCCCACACGTTATCAGACGTTCTCTGCATCGCCTGTCGGAGATGCTGCTTGTCGGCGACACCATCTTTTCCACCCTTCACAACCAGGTCGCCCTCTGAAATTGCGAGTGCTGTCCTGTGTGAGTAGTCAGCGTATGCGGTCATGGACGCTGCTTCAGCTCTCTCACGGCTCTGCCGGCTGGCATGACTCGCCCCCACACTGTGGCTCTCCTGAAGACACGAACTCAGTCCACTTCCTCTCAGAGTGCCCCATCTCTCTTAGAACCATGCAGCTTAACTTGGTTGCTAGCAAGAACAGTCCTAGTCTCTCCGGTCAAGGTGAACCTTTTACTTTCTGATCCTTTTGTAACGTCCGAGTTACGAAGGAAGCAGAGGAACACAACTACACAGGTCTGGTGCTTTACAGAGCTGTATCAGCCACAGCTTCACTGTACACACATGGTCAGAATGCTAACATATGTACTCTGTTAGCTGTTGACCCAGGCCTTCCCTCCCAGCCTGGCATGTGGCATGTCTGCACCACTTGAGCGCTCAACCCTGACTCTTCAGTTCTTCCTATGGAGTTCAAGATGCTGGCTCCCAGTGACCCTACCATAAATGTCTTCCAGCGAACAAACCCCAAATAACCCCAAACACAGTCCATGAACACAGTGGTTAAACACAAACCAATGATAGTCACGAAACCTCAGATTCGGTCCATATTTTAGAGCTGGAGAACCTTGCTTAAACCTTGTACTCTTGCTCGAATTGCAGTGCTTCTTTTTTTTTTTTTTAAAAAAGCTGCCCTGGACCTCATGGGTCACTGAAGAAACGTAGCAGTTATTACACAGACCAAAGCGGATGATGGGATAATTCTGCTCAAACATAACGCTCTAACTGTAGCCTAGAGAAGAACAATGCAATATATCCTCAAGCGAAAGGCGGCCTCTATGCTGAAATTGGTTTCAGAAGCGTCCGCGCTCGCTGTATTTTGCCGCACTAACATTCACTCACGCCTTTTCCATTTTCTGCCTTGACCTCCGCTCACTCCAGCCACGGAGGTAATTACACTCCCCCAACTTTGACCCCTCAGAGCTGCAGTTATTGCCAATGATATCAAAAGAACGGTGTAATTTTACAATGATTTCTCACTTGTGGAATATTGACACTAGTGGGACATTGGGTGGAAAAAGGGGGGTTCAATACTATATTTGTGTTTATCAGTAGAAGAGGAGATATTTTACTAGGATTTGAATTCAATGAAAAGTTGTTGTTTTGTATGGTCTTGCTTTCTAGAAAGAAAAACATCCTGGCATATTTTTTTACCCATTCTTGACGTACAACAAACAGAATGCTGAAAATAAACATTGTTACTGTCAGTACATAATAAATTATGCAAAGGCATGCGTAATTTATTTATTGTGGATTTGTATCTAGTTTTCTCCTCGATTTCGTCATGTTCAGATCTCCTTTTCTCACAAGGCCAGACTTGATCTCATAAGGACACCTGGGGACAACCACGAGACATTTCGAGATAAATGTGGGTGGGGTTTTAGACTTACTAGGGTGGGAAGAAACCGATTCAGTGCTCCATGAAGGTGGAGCTCAAAGTAGATGGTGCGCTTGCCAACACTGTCTGATGGACAACACGCCTGTTGTTGGCACATGGATGTCACCTTATGTTAGCATGGCCTCCAAACTAGACCTCCAAAAATTCCAGTTAGGCATGTAGATGTGTGTCACGTGAGGAGAACACAAACATTATATAGTAAACATTGTTCTGTTAGCTAACAGTATCATTTTGTTTGCTAGTTTAATTTGCTTGTGTTGGAGCATGGACTAGAGGACATTTGTGGTGGGTTTTAGGAGACATAACCTTGTGTTTGGACGATTTTGTCACAATCCAGAAAGTTCATTATAAAGTCCATCTTGCCCC
Source organism: Pygocentrus nattereri (assembly GCF_015220715.1). Taxonomy (NCBI): domain Eukaryota; kingdom Metazoa; phylum Chordata; class Actinopteri; order Characiformes; family Serrasalmidae; genus Pygocentrus; species Pygocentrus nattereri. Next base: position 30,212,566 of record NC_051230.1, read on the forward strand.
ACAAGACTAGGCCTGCCCAGTCACACAGTTCTACCAAGCTGGGACGTTGAAGGTTAGCAAGTCACATGAAGCTCCACCACATTTTTTTTTTAATTGATGTAGCAACATTCAGTGGCTCAACACTACCTGACAGCTCTGATACATTAGCTAGCATCGGTTGGTTAACATCATGAATCATGAGTGATGGGGGAGAGGGAGATCCATCCTACCCACCCAGGATGAGCCCATTTATGCTTGCTTGGTCTCCCAGCCAGTGATGGCTGTGGCAATTGTTAGGAAGGAGTCTTGGTATGCACTTCACAAGATGATAGTTGGTGAGGTTGAAACCTGTTGTGGTTGTTGGCCACATTAGACTGATATCTCCCTAAAAAATGAGAGAAATTCACCAAACGTGTCTTGGCAAATGGACTATGTCTAGGAAAAGTGGTTCATTTTCACATTTAATGAAGCTGGTTCAATTAAGCCACTGCACAGATTACGAAAATGATGTGTGGCATGTGTCAGGTTGGACAAACAGATCCATGAAGCATGCAGATGTCTGGATAATGCAACATAGCCATTTTCTTAACTATGCTTTGAGGACAAGTTATAATATTAAGCGCAATACCCAGCAATCAATAGTAAAAACACAGTCAGAAGCTACAAATGGTTTGCTTATTTTTATATTGTGTCTAGACAGTGGAATAAATTGCAGCACGGTTTGTTTCACAATATGGTCGAATGATTTAAGATAAGATAATCCTTTTGTGACTATGGGGAGCGATGATGCGGATGCACACACTGAGATAAGAGAGTTTTATTTTGGGCAAATCCAGTCCAGGTTCAAACAGCCGATACGGAGAGCAGGAGGGACAGACACGACGAAATGAACACACAAGAACCAAACACCATGAGAATACAATACAATAAAACACGATCAAACCGTACAAAGACCAATGAAAACAAAGGGCAAACACAGGGCTTATAAAACACAGGGATAAGGAGGGACAGGCAGAAAACAGATGGTGGCAATCAGGGGCGGAGTCACGAAACAAGGGGCTGGACTAAGAGCCAAAACAAAGCAGCACGTGGGTGAAATAATAATATATGAATAAACAAAATGTATAGAATATTAATTAATGATATATAGTATGTGTGTGTGTGTGTGTGTGTGTGTGTGTGTGTGTGTGTGTGTGTGTGGTGTGCGCATATAGATATAGATATAAAGATATAGATATAGTGATTTTCTGGATGTTGGTCTGTTTGTTTACCCATCTCCAGGCCTCTCCTCGAGGAAGCCCAGTATTATATGTAGTTAAAAAGCAGCTCCTGGTTTGACCAATCAGTGCTCAGTAAATTGAGCTCGTGATGTAATTGATGATATTAACGAGTCTCTGTGGCGGCTGTGAAGGTGTGAAGGAAAAATATGGACCCAAGAAATTCTTACTTTTTATTGTTTTTCTGTTGATTTGAATTATGAATACGACTTTATTCTAATGTATATTGTGATAAACTCACTGCTGAGGTCAATTGTTTAAAAATTTGCTTTGCTTAGATGCCTACAACTTTCTCACAGTACTGTATATAATACAAAGCATAAAAAATAAGATTTGAACTCTGTCCTTCACAAAAAAAACCCCCCAACAAAATAAAGAATTATAAAAAAAAAGCTAAAATATTTACATTGTAAGGATAGTTTGCCTGAAATTCACATGGAGTTTTGCACTTGAGGTACTGGTTTATATCACACATGGGATGGTAAGGACTTAACATTATAAACAATTCTAAATAGAAAGCTCAGTATTTACACTACAGGTATTTAAAAATATATTGCACATGGAGTGTTGATTACATTGCACACAGGAAAAGGTGATAAAATCACAGTATGTCCTGTAGGGGTGTGAGGTCCAGTGGGGGGTGGAGGGGGTTCTACTGGGAGCAGTGCTGGTTGTACAGTCTAACAGCAGCAGGAGGGAAGAACCTGTGAAAGATCAGATTAAATGTGACACTATTGGCGCTTTTAGAAGTGCTGACCTGCTTGCTCCCCAATTTGGTTGAGTTTTTTTCATTGTTTGTTCTGTTGATGCACAATTTCTTGAACCCGTTCTCCAGCCCTTCATCATGGCTCAGTTTCTGACCACTGGACCAATCTTGCCAGCATAATTCTACACTTATACCGTGGACCTGTAAAGTAGGCTGAATCTGTGAAGTGGTCAGTAAGTGGAAGTGCAAAGTTTCTAATAAAAAAAATCCAAAGTGAATGTATAATCACGACGGCCTTCACCATCACCACATTTGTGTCTATGCCTGCGTTCGGTGGGAACACTTACAAGTTCACTTATCCAAGAACATCTAAAAGATGGACAGAAATGTCAAAGATCTGAGCTTGGAGTGGAGTGTCCTGCTGCCTTTTGCCCTTTCCTATGGCAGAGCCCAGTGCCGTAGTGCTGATTAACATATGAAATCCTGCTCAGCTTTAATTGAGTTTCTGAATATTAGTATTTTATTAGAGTTTTTAAGTATGTCTCTATACCACAGAGCCCTACAGAGGACAAATGGATGCTATATCTTTTAATCTAGTAATCATCTCGTCGCTGCTTTCCCCGTTTCTGTTTCAGATAATAATCTAGTCCCCCTGATGACTAATTATGAACGGAGGTGAATTTTTCATTCCGAAATGGGAAAAAAGGGGGGGTTTATGAGATCAAATGAGAGGCCTTCCACTCTCTCTGTGTAACGTTAGCGATGGGTACTTGTCCTCACAGACCCTCGAGTCTTAGCTAAGCTCTTAGTTATCATTCATGGATCAGCCCTACACAGCATTCTGATTGGGTCTGTGGATAAAAACGAGTGTTTGATTACACTGAAGGAAATGTTTTTGATAATCCCTTTCTCTGCTCAGAGATTAGGGATAGAACATTTCATGGCTGAGGTCAGTCCAGGGGCTTAGAATCCATCAGAGATGGTAAATTCAGGTCCATAAAATTCCTCTCTTGGATGCTGTGCAAACTGTCTGGCTTCTGTAGATAGCTCAGTTCATTAGTAGAGGTATCCAGGCAGTGGGAACAAAATTGGAGGGAGTATTTTTACTTTCTGGATATGGACGCTTTAGTGGAAATTCAGCCAGGAAGACTCTAATGCTACATCATTCATTCATTCGTTTCTCCTGACCAACCACAGGCCTAGATCTGTCTTTAAATTGATGCGACTTACATACCTATTCAGCTGCTTTCTTCTTCCTTCCCATCTCCACCAGTTGGGCACTGTGTGGTTGTCCAGGGAAGGCTCTACCCCTGCCATCTCTATCTGGCAGGATCACCGAGGGTCTTGATGCTCCAAGACCTGGACAAGGACGTGGCCTAAGCCAAAGACACTTTCATTTCTACTGAATTGTTATCTTTCAACTTTTAAAATTCCAGTGAGGATATAAAAAATGTTCTCCTCTGAAATCCATGAGGTGACCCACAGGCTTGCAAATATTCTTCATTAGATTGTCCATATTGTGTGCTGGTAAAACCAGTAGTTGTTCAGATCCACCTACCTTGTTCTTCCTCTCGCTGGTCTGTTTCAAGTCCACCTACATTACAGGTACTATGTATCTATCTAATCATTGGTCCGTTTATAACCACAGGACCACTGTTGACCAGATACTATTTAGGTGATGGACTGTTCTCAGCATAACAGTGACAATTCTAGGAGATACCCTGAAATTGGTCTAGAAACCAGTGGTGGACGAGTGGTAATGAAGTAAATGTAACAATGTAAACAATATTTTGACCTATTGGATATACCAACCCAGTGCAGCACGCGGTTCAACGTCAGCGCAGCAGCGTAAAACTTTGGGAGAGTCTGTTCAACATAAATGATGAACTAACCTAACTTTGTGTAAATAGAGCACAATATAGAAATATGTCCACATATGCAGTCGAGACTGACGCGGCTTTTTTCTGAATTTCTACAAACACCATTTCATTTTATAGTAAATGAGTTTGGGCTGGTTTATGTTTATGAACAGACGCCTACAGATCAACATAGTAAAGGAGCTCATCTGTGATCCTGAGTTTAAAGCCAGTTTTTATTCAACTTAAACTTGGAACTAAGTTGTAAATAAATCTGAAACTGAAACTTTGCTTGTGTGTAAAAAGTGATTTCAGAGCCACTCGGTTCTCCCTGATGGAAACTGTTTACCTTCAGTGTTTTGTGCTTCTGATCATTTTAATAGACGTCAGCGTCTCTAATTAATGACGTTCTATTAAAAGACTGGTTTACCAAGAGAGACGCTGGAGGACTTTCACCTGAAATTAGTTCATGAAGCCAGTCTGGTTATAAAAAATAGAATTCGGACCATGCCTTCAACATGTGATGGTAGTATGAGGGAGAATTGATTGAAGGAAGGAGAAGAGAACTCTGAGAACTTGGTCTGGAGTTCTGGACACCTTCTGTAGTAGGACTGATGCAGGACTGAAGAACGAAGAGGGGATGTAGTGGCGGTGGATTTTGAGAACACTTCGTCACGGGAATGGAAAGTGAGGATGTGAATTTGTAGGGTGTCGGATTATAAGAACGAGGGGTTTCAGCCTTGCTGCTCCCCCCAAACTTCAGTTATAACATACCTGCATTTTTACTTCAGATTTGAAAAATCCACAGCTATCCTTCCACTGTGAGGAGACAATTCATTGCTATGGGTCTGAAAGAATGTGTAGCCCTCACTGAGAAAATAACGTAGACAAGAAAGGAAAAAATGATGGGGTTCTCAGAACAATGGACTGGACTCCAGACCTCAACATCATTGGGATTGTTTGGATGGTGAGAAGCAGAAATTGCAACCAACTTCTAAGACTGAACTTTTGGAGGTCATTTTCATGGTTCGAGACAAAGGAACCAAACTACAAATATAAACACACCCAGGAAATGTAGGTTTGGAGCCAAAAAATATCCTGTGGTTAGAAACTGACCACTGATGACTGCATACCAGCAAGATAATTAAGTGGCTAGTATTTATGAGTACATAATAAATTGGTATATTTTCTTTCTCTCCAACATTTTGTGCCCAGCAAACACCCTCCCTTCTCTGTCTGTCTCTTTAGTGCCCTTGGACACCTCACAAAACCTCAGATCTACCACTGAAGTACACTTTTTATTCATCATTTGCATCATTTTGGATGCATTCATTAGAGATTTGCTTTGACGCAGCCCTCAAGCTATGTGACGAACAAATAAACTCAGTGTAGGAGAGAGTCGTCACTTTCAAACGGCCAAAATCATCAACTTCATCCTCTACACCACCTCTGTGGAGTGTGTGATATGATGATAAATGGCTCCCTGCGGCAGTCTTCCATCTCCTCACTCATTTTATCACTCATGTTTCCATCCATCTAAAAGGACAACAGCCTAATAGGGCCATTTTCTGTGATGGATCCCACATCATGTCCTGCACCATACATAACTTGCATCTTGGTGAGAAAGCATCCCGGGGGGGCTTCTCAATTAATTTCTGGGAAACCAAATTATGGCCATGCTCCCTGTCTTTAAGAATTAGCTGGTATTGTGACCGATGGCAGCTGTGCTGTTGGGAATGATTTGTTGCAGTGCAGTGGATGTGGTTTGCAATCCCAATCGTGCTGGAAACCACATATCACTGCACTGCGCTGTTTGTTTTCCCTTCTGTAACACAACGTTATTCAAACCTTTTTGACAGAACCAGAAAACGATTGTCCCAACACTTTTGGTTAATTCAGTCAAGAGTCTTACAGAGAAAAACATGGCTGTAGAAAATAGTTGGCTTTCAAATAAAAGCCAGTTTCTTGTAGTCTTGAGGCACATTTACCTTTTACCAGCATTTGTTCTTAGTGGTACTTGGTAGGGTAAATGTACATTCTTTTTCCAGGACATTTCCACTTTTGGGGACTTACAAGATGCATCTGCCAGGCATTTCTACAGGGAGATTCACTCAAAAGAGGCCCCAAATATTTTGAACGAAACAACGTGCGAAATGCTCCTCAGTATATGGAGCTTCGAACAAGCCAGGATGCCCCTGCGTTGGAGCTATAATGTAGGCGCTGGACAGCCGTCGTGAAACCTCCATTTGCAACATTCGGGGGCATACCCCCGTACCCCTTTGTGTGTCTGGCAGAAAACGGAGATCACTTCAGGTATGTAGCATTTTTTGGTTCAGATTGATTCATCCTAACTGGAGTTACAACAGAATATTTGGGGTCACTTTCGAGTGAATCTCCCTGTATTTTGCTGAAAATGTCCAGAATTTGGCTTTGCTTTCACGTTGCCCTTTGCTTTCTACTGTCTGTCCAGTGTTGTCCTCCTGCCCCCAGTATCCTCTTTTTGAGTAGCGAAATATGGTGACCAAAGTACCTGGTTGTCTATACATACAAATCCATACATGGCAGCAGAACTTAAAGACTATGTTAATGTTAAACCTGAATACAACCCTCAGGACTATCCCATGCATCTCCAAGCACCATAGTTTGGGGTTGAATGATGTGTGGACAAGCAGCCATTGCAACAACAAGATTGGTCAACAGCATCATTATGAACCCTGCTGGTTTTGATCTAAGCACACATGGTCATTCAGATGGGTCAAATGCATTGGACCTTATTGACCCACCAATAATTAATACTCAGAATTTATAAGAATATCCAGTTCCTCCAGTAAGCCCAGATAGAATGCAATTGCTTTTTTATAGTTTTATAGCGCATTAGACTCCATGGCATCTTCTAGCCTACGTTTGACTCAATGGCACCTTCTAATCCATCTTATTGATCTTCACTCCAGACATACGCTCCACCTCTTAATGGGGTCCCTTCACAAAGGAAATGAACTGCCATATTTCATTTGCTTCTTTAAGCATCTTGTTCCAATAGTGGGATTGACTTTGAGAGCTCAGTAGATATCCCCACTTTTAAAGACTTTTACTTGGTTACGCATTATATGCAGATTATGCTTAATAGCGTACCATTAAAATCTGCTTTCATTATCGTGTATCATATGAACTGATTAAAATTTTACATTGGGTCATTTCATGACTTGAGGATAATTAGATGTACATGGGGGAGCTCGTCCGGGATCAGCACCAAACCACAGACTTCATCAGTGAATTTCACCGTGGATGTTGGAAGCTGTTTGCTGAGCAAACACCTCAGCGAGAGGAGCAAAGAGACGCCCTGGAGCTTTCACTACTGGCCATTCATCACAGGCAGCATGCAATACATGCTTTATTTATGAGCGATTACACCTGTGCATCTGCTCTCGCCATCTCTCACAGTCTCTTATTCTCCTAGACACTTTATCATGTCTTTTTTTTTTTTTTTTTTTTGTCCTTCTTCCATTCCTGAAAGTTCATCAATCACAGCTGACGGCATCGTACAAAGGACCTATTCCTGCCAATGCGCTTTCACTACTAAACGTTCCATTCCAGCGCTGGTTAGATGCCCATTTCAACCAGTGCCAGGAAATGAATGATGCTGTGTGAGTGAGTGATTTCAAATATCTCTGATGATTAAAAAGAAAGATCTTTTGAAATGTTTAAGCATTAGTTCTGCAGAAAGTGTACACAAATTCCCCTCACCCCAGATGTAGTCAATCACCCAAGGCTCTTTGGGTTCCTGAAGTATTTTAAAAGTTTTTAAACTTTTTAAAGTTTTGCCCAGAATGCGAAGATGGCTAACAAGTAATAGCAGCTTAAACCCACCACTTAGCATTATGCAAAAAAAGGATTGTATAAACTAATAAACTGATATCAATGACACTGTGGGCAGCTTTTGATTAGTCAAGGACAGTGCATGTGTGTTGTGGTGATGTACAGGAGTAGTAGCAGGAGGAGGGTCCAGAAAGTGCCCCCCCCCCCCCACTTGTGTACTATTTAAATGACCTCAAGCTAAATTCTTGAATAACTTACATGATATGAAATTTATTTCAGTTCATTGAGTATGTCTTGCACCGAAAGGCTATTTTGTCACACTGTGCAGAGATGACCGTTGTTTGCTACGGGTGGCTAGCAAGCATTTACCTTAAGAAATAATTGTTTGTTTCCCATTGGACTTATAGATGCAGATAGACATGAGAGGCAAGATTGAGAGATCTGTGGTCATTTTAGAGTGCAGTGTACATCAGACAGTCCATGTACACTTGTTTTGCAGCTCCTCTACCTGAGATTTACTGAGATGTAATACATGCTAGTCTTGTGGGGACAATAGTGTCTCGAGAACACACGTCTATGGACAACTTGTTCAACATTAAGTGCTGGATTGTGGTGACATTTGCCATAAATAAGGGTTTCATCCCCCTAAATCTCACCCTTAAGTTTCTCTTTTGAAATCTGTAGTACAATCAACATGTCACAATTGGCCCCTTCCAATCATCTATGTGCTTTTGTTTTGCTTCCTTCCCGGTCCTGCCCCCTTGTTTCCAGACCCTGCCCTTGATTGTATTCACCTGTTACCCTCTTGTTAACCACCTGTGTCTGGTTACCTGTCCCTGGGTTTAAGCCCTGTGTTTTCCCTCGTCTTTCGCTGGTCTACAGTGCATCCGGAAAGTATTCACAGCGCTTCACTTTTTCCACATTTTGTTATGTTACAGCCTTATTCCAAATTGAATTAAATTAATCTTTTTCCTCTAAATTCTACACAAAATACCCCATTGTGACCATGTGAAAAACGTTTTCTCGAGAGTTTTGAAAATTTATTAAAATTAAAAAACAAAGAAATCATATTTACATAAGTATTCACAGCCTTTGCTTAATACTTTGTAGAACCACCTTTGGCAGCAACTACAGCCTCAAGTCTTTTTGAATATGATGCCACAAGCTTGGCACACCTATCTTTAGGCAGTTTTGCCCATTCTTCTTTGCAGTACCTCTGAAGCTCCATCAGGTTGGATGGGAGACGTCTGTGCACAGCCATTTTCAGATCTCTCCAGAGATGTTCAATCGGATTCAAGTCTGGGCTCTGGCTGGGCCACTCCAGGACATTCACAGAGTGGTCCTGAAGCCACTGCTTTGAGATCTTGGCTGTGTGCTTCGGATCGTTGTCCTGCTGAAAAATGAACCGTCGCCCCAGTCTGAGGTCAAGAGCGCTCTGGAGCAGGTTTTTATCCAGGATGTCTCTGTACATTGCGGCATTCATCTTTCCCTCTATCCTGACTAGTCTGCCAGTTCCTGCTGCTGAGAAACATCCCCATAGCATGATGCTGCCACCACCATGCTTGACTGTAGGGATGGTATTGGCCTCGTGATGAGCAGTGCCTGGTTTCCTCCAAACATGACGCCTGGCATTCACACCAAAGAGTTCAATCTTTGTCTCATCAGACCAGAGAATTTTGTTTCTCATGGTCTGAGAGTCCTTCAGGTGCCTTTTTGCAAATTCCAGACGGGCTGCCTTGTGCCTTTTACTAAGGAGTGGCTTTCGCCTGGCCACTCTGCCATACAGGCCTGATTGGTGGATTGCTGCAGAGATGGTTGTCCTTCTGCAAGGTTCTCCTCTCTCCACGGAGGAACGCTGGAGCTCTGACAGAGTGATCATTGGGTTCTTGGTCACCTCCCTGACCAAGGCCCTTCTCCCCCGATCGCTCAATTTAGACGGCCGGCCAGCTCTAGGAAGAGTCCTGGTGGTTCCGAACTTCTTCCATTTACGAATGATGGAGGCCACTGTGCTCATTGGGACCTTCAACGCAGCAGTAATTTTTCTGTATCCTTCCCCAGATTTGTGCCTCGAGACAATTTTGTCTCGGAGGTCTACAGACAATTCCTTTGACTTCATGCTTGGTGTTTGCGCTCTGACATGCAGTCAACTGTGGGACCTTATATAGACAGGTGTGTGCCTTTCCAAATCATGTCCAATCAACCACAGGTGGACTCCATTTAAGCTGTAGAAACATCTCAAGGATGATCAGTGGAAACAGGATGCACCTGAGCTCAATTTTGAGCTTCATGGCAAAGGCTGTGAATACTTATGTAAATATGATTTCTTTGTTTTTTAATTTTAATACATTTTCAAAACTCTCGAGAAAACTTTTTTCACATGGTCACAATGGGGTATTTTGTGTAGAATTTTGAGGAAAAAGATTAATATAATTAAATTTGGAATAAGGCTGTAACAAAACAAAATGTGGAAAAAGTGAAGCGCTGTGAATACTTTCCGGATGCACTGTATGTTTGATTTGTTTGGTGTTTGTTTATACAGGCCTCTGTTGTTTGTTGATCCTGTGTTCCTTTGCATTATGTCTGTCCCTCCTTTTCTCCATGTTGGCTCTATGACCCTGGACTGTCTTGACCCTGAGAATGGATTTGCCCCTAATAAATCTTGCTTATCTTAGCACATGCATCTGCCTCATCATCGCTACACAGCGTTACACAGTAACACAAGCGAAACTAGCTAGCTAGCTAGCTAGCAAAATACTGTTAATAGCTAACAGAACTGAGACAATTAGTAGGTGCAACTAATGACAGAACTCTGAGCAAATAGACTTTTAGCAAATGATCACTTTTCAAGTAAAAGAAACTCTTACTCTACGCCCTTAAATAAAACTGCTTTTACCTCCACTGAATGCTTTGCATAAATCAAGAAGATAAAGTGTTACAATCTCTGTTATCAAAGCCTGTGCTAATGTTTTTAGAGTCCTCATACAACAGCGTGTTCATCGAATTTTGTGAAGAGTAATGTGCAGAAGAGCCAGATGGGCCACCCGGTTGCATAAATCAAGATTAATGGCTGCACTCTATTGACTGCCACATACATCCATTATTCAAATTCAGAAAAGCCACAAATCAACTGTGTCTGTATGAAGAGTGAAGAAGCTGAGAAGTCAGACAGACACTATGTTTCAGCAGAGAGATGCGCAGTGAAATTAAATGTTCAAATGTGTCTTTTCCTGGTTTTAGCATTCTTCTTGAAATATAATGGATAATGTAGGGATAATTGGTTTAATAGTGAGAATAGTAGTTGAGATACATAAGGTTGACCATATATGACACAGATTAGTCTTGGTTAAAGATGCCTTAAATTCAGCTTGGATGTCTGGTGACAAGACATTTTAACTTTGCAATTCAGCAAGTGCCTGGAAGAGTATTGGATTATCCCGTTTGGAATTCCCACTTTGTTTTTTCTTCTACTAACTGGCCACTTTATTAGAAACGCCCACCTTGTTCTTCCACTATCTGGCCACTTTAAAAGAAACCTTTAAAATCCACCTTGTATTTAAACTCACTGGCCACAAAGGTGCTGTCCAAAGGAAAACAAATCCAAAATGGCAATTTTACAGGACAGGACAAAAACGTTCTTTACTTTAAATGTAAGTCAATGTAAAGAGATTTTATTTGAAGCAACTTTGGAGCATTTCTGTGGGTCCAATCATCATGTAATTTTACAGAATGTAAACGGCAGCTGCTGAGCTCAAATTACACAGAAAACTTAATATCAAAAATAAAATCACACTCACCTCTTTTCATTAATTCCGTGTGTGTGTGTGTGTGTGTGTGTGTGTGTATGTATATGTATATGTATATGTGTGTATGTATATATATATATATATATATATATATATATATATATATATATATATATATATATATATATATATATATATATATATATATATATACACACACACACACAATCTGTTTCATTCACTTATTGGGAAGTATAGACATTAGCCCTGCCTTTTGCATACTAAGCATTTTTCCTGTGTATACCTCCTATGTTGTTTGACCCTCTTTGGCCCACGTTTGCTTTGGCGGATTTCCTTTGGACTTTGATTTTGGTATTTGCTTCTCTGGATTTTGACCCTTGCTTGTTCATGGACTCTGCTCTCAGTTTCCTGATGTAGCTGTTTGTTGCTTTCTTTGTTTTTGACCTGGCCTGGATTACTGACTACTTCCTTGTTCTGCCCTAATTTAAATAAAGCTCACTCATTTTACTTCTGTGAGTATCTGGTTTGTCTACTCTGCCTAATGTGCATCCACAAATGCAAGCTAAAACTCTAAAACGCAAAGAAGAAATCATATATGAACAGAATTCAAAAATGCTGCCACCTTCTCTGGGCCCGAGCTCATTTAAAATCTACTGAACAGAGGTGGAAAAGTGTCCTGTGGCCTGACCCATAGATCTGAGTTGTCCTCTCACAGTGGACGGATGGCTGTGGATTGTTTCACATCCAAAGAACTTGATTTTCTCCTCTCTTTCAAAGATGAAAGTGCTGTTTATCTGTTGGGGGCAGTTTTGGTGCCTATCAGGTGTTTTAGGTGGTTGTTAGGAGTCCCATTTTCTTCACAGCTTGTCATTATCATTTTCTAAACTCAAATTTTGGAAACTTCTGTTTTTTTTCACTTATTCCATGTGATTTTCCTCATCCTTATCCAAGGTTATCATCTTATATCTAATCTCCTTACAAATATCTCCTCGAAACTAAATAAATTGTACTTGTACTGGAAATTAAACAAGGTCTTGGACCATTTTAGCTTCTCAAATATTGCCTTAAACATCTATTTGCCCCTCTGTTCTTTTAACTCATGGCTACCGTTCAACAGCTGTGTCCCTCAGTCCCTCCAGAGTACTACCTACAATTTTTAGTTTGTTTTAGTCCGTTACTAGATGGATGGTGCCAGGACTTCCCGTGAATCTCCATTTGTTCAATGAATAATAGATTAGGGCTGGAAGTGCAGAGTCACTTACGGAGGCCAACAGCATTGACACTGTAGATGCATCAGTTGCAAACCTGTCTACAACTGGAGGCTACTGCGTATCTCAGGTACAGGAAACGTATTCTGCCACATTGATTTTCGCTTTCCTTCCCAGAGACCGCTCAAACTCTGTATTTTGTATCAGAGGGGAAAAAAAAAACCAAAGTAAAAAACAAGCACCGTTATCCCTGCAGTCGTTGTCAAGGCCAGCAGAGTTACTTTCAAAGAACAAAGAAAACACGAAAGAGGAAAGCATCAAAGGTAGACAGAAAGAACCTGTCAAGACTTCACAGTTCCTTGCCTGGCGTTCCATCACGAAGATCCCCTGATCCCATTTGTGGGCTACTGTTCCCTCTCAGATGCACAAGCTGAAAGAGGTAGGAGTTTAATTTGGTAACCAGGAAAAGCATAAGTCATTTGATCAGTCTCGTTTCAAAGGCTGATATGACCTTGCATTGTGAAGGTCAAGTGAAAAATATATATCATCACTGTCCAAAGAAAAACTCCAATAGATGAACCAATAGAAATGCACCAAACTGACTTGGAATGAAATCTCTTTACATTAAACCAATGTTAAAAAGCTAGTGGTCAGTTCCTTATTGTGCAGTTAATTCATTAGCATGTGGTTATTGCATTAGCTTGGAGCTAGAATGTTTGGTCATGTTTTATTATTATCTTGTCTTATGATGCTAGCTTAGGGCTGGGTTGTTAGTAATTGGTGCATTGGCTTGTGCTTAACACATCAAAATTAATAGTTTAGGGTCACTTTAGTTCATGACCAGCACATTAGCTTGAGCTTGGGAGTTAGCTCATGGTTAACTTGTAAGCTCCAGGCTAAAGGCTTAGATAATGATTAGCAAGTTAGCTCAGAGCTAGAATGCTGGCTCACCGTTAGTGTGTTAGTGAAGGGCTAGGGTGTTGACTCATTGTTGGTACATTAGCTTAAGGCTAGTGCATTTGTTCATGGTTAACATGTCAGTGTGCAGTTAGCAAATTAGGTTGCCGTTATTGCTTTAGCTGGAGGCTTGGATGTTAGCTCATGATTAGCATGTTAGCTCAGAACGAGAGTGTTAAGTTTACAGTATTATAGAAATATATACACTATATTTCCACAATTGTCACCCATCCAAATCATTGAATTCAGGTGTTCCAATCACTTCCACAGCCACAGGTGTATAAATCCAAGCCCCTAGGCCTGCAGACTGCTTCTACAGACATTAGTGAAAGAATGGGTTGCTCTCAGGAGCTCAGTGAATTCCAGCATGGTACCGTGATCGGACTCTCGTGAAAGTCTCTCGTGAAATTTCCTCACTACTAAATATTCCAGTCAACTGTCAGTGGTATTATAACAAAGTGGATGCGATGGTCAGCGGATGTTGAGGGGCATAGTGCACAGAGGTCGCAGACTTTCTGGAGAGTCAATTGCTACAGACCTCCAAACTTCATGTGGCCTTCAGATTAGCTCAAGAACAGTGTAGAGAGCTTCATGGAATGGGTTTCCATGGCCGAGCAGCTGCATCTAAGCCTTACATCACCAAGCGTAATGCAAAGCGGGGAATGCAGTGGCGTAAAGTGAAAGGATCTCTTAATGTTTCAGCACCAAGAGATTTTGGACAATTTCATGCTCCCAACTTTGTGGGAACAGTTTGGGGACGGCCCCTTCCTGTTCCATCATGACTGTGCACCAGTGCACAAAACAAGGATCATAAAGACATGGATGAGTGAGTTTGGTGTGGAAGAACTTGACTGGCCTGAGTCCTGACCTCAACCCAACAGAACACCTTTGAGATGAATTAGAGCGGAGACTGCAAGCCAGGCTTTCTCGTCCAACATCAGTGCCTGACCTCAAATTTCCTAACACTAATGCATCTGATCCAGCCAATCAAGGGACTTCTGAAGAAGCTAATTAGTTAGAAAAGGTGCAACAGATTATGGCTGGAACTAGACTTTGCAGGAAGGCAGATCTCCAGGCCCAGGGTTGGTGACCACTGTTACCACTGTTAATGGTTACCCTTGTATTGACAAAGGATACATTTTTAGACAGTCCTTTTTTTTTATTTGCGAGATCGATAATTGTTTCAAATTGAGACGCCAGCATATGGTATTGAATTGAACCATGAATTCTGTGAATCGTTACACCCCTTGAATTTAGACAGCTCTAATGTAGCATGCAAATGTAATATCTGGCTTCATGTACCATGCATCCTGGAGGCTCGTTTGATTGGTTGGTGACATACAGATTTGGGTGGGAATTGGTGGCTACTAATACTGGAAAGATAACTGGGCAAAAATCCAAGGGAAAAAAAAAAAAAGTCCATTGGAGTGGTGTAAATAAGCATGAAGGGGCCTGAGGGAATGTCAGCGCTTGTGTTTATTTATGCACTTTCCAGCTCATTAAGTAACCACCCTATAGCTAAAACGCAAGTCTTCAAAGCTCGATTAGCAAACAATTTCCATGGGTTTGACCTTCTTTTATACACTCTCTCGCTCTCTCTGTCTTTGATTTTGACAAAACTTAACATGTTTTATTGCTTTATTACTTGTTTATATCAGCCCATGCCATTAATTTAGTCTATTTTGATAGCACTCTTCCAAAATGCTGACGTTGTTGTTGCCCTAAAAAAATAAATTCTATCCTCTTTCTTGATGCAAGAGTTGATTCATGTCCTATATAGTCACAATATCTAGGCTCTCTGAGAGCAAATCATAGAAGAATGGCTTAAATTGCCCAACCAAGCCTGTGAAATACACATTTATTCCCATTGATGTGTCCATGAGTTTTATCTGCGAAGACAATCTTTCACGACAGAATGTGCCAGCCAGCTGCTTAGGTCTTCTCAGGTAACACCCCACCATTTCAAAGGGGCATAGTTACTTCTGAGTACATGGAATTAGACACAGATATTGAAAAAGAGCATATAGGTATTTCCTATAATGTGGCCAGTTAGTGGAAGTACAAGGTGGGTGTTTCTGATAAACTGGCCAGTTTGTGAACATACAAAGTAAGGCCTTCTAATAAAGTGGCCAGTGAGTGGAAGTACAAGATGGGTGTTTCTAATAAAGTGGCCAGTCAGTGGAAGTACAAGATGGGTGTTTCTAATAAAGTGGCCAGTCAGTGGAAGTACAAGGTGGGTGTTTCTAATAAAGTGGCCAGTGAGTGGAAGTATGAGGTTGGTGTTTCTAATAAAGTGGCCAATTAGTATAAGCACAAGGTGGGTGTTTCTAATAAAGTGGCCGGTGAGTGGAAGTGCAAGGCAGGTGTTTCTAATAAAGTGGCCAGTGAGTAGAAGACCAGAGTAACTAACTAGGTCAATGTAAATGTTACATATGTCTTCCTTGCATATATGACTCAGCCTCCAGCCTGACATTTGAATAATGTTTCACGTGATCCATACATAGTGACCTTTAGCTCATGTATCTGATCTGTAGAACAAGCTTTTCATCGGTTTATCCAGATCAAAGACAGTGATGATATGGGTATTTGTGTGAACAGCCGGCTGTAAATAAACCTTGAGAACGTGTAGTTTTCATCTCCCTTTCCTCAGAGTTTACAAGACAAGACTTTACAAACACCGCTATTATTTTTTTGCCGTCTCATTCTGGGAGTGAGTTCAAAAGCATTTTTTTTCTTTAATTCATTTCCCCTCGAGCGTTCATCATTGTATTTCAATAATGGAGAGGCTGAAATCAATGGAGAGGTGTTCTAAATAGCAGCCTTTGAAGTAGGGCTAGAAATGTATGGATATTCACCCAGGCTCTGTTTGAGTTTAATGGCTTCGAGTTCTTCCACTCACCACTCTGAAGGAAAAAGCTCAGGCTAGAACAATGGAAGACTAAATGCTTCAAAATTCAGCACAGAAAATTTACCTGAAGTGTGGCTGTCCATCAATGCTTGGATTGAAGGCAAGTTGTTGACTTGAGGGATGTTTGCTGCATGCATGTTATATAGAAGCTTTTTAGAAGCTTACATTACCAGTCAATGGTTAGACATTATAAAGTACACCATACCTATATTTTAACTCTTTAAATGTGTAGGATCCACCAGCAGGTTCAAATGTAACTAGACACTTCTAAAACCTAAAAATGACTTGGCTTGTTTGCTCTGTAGACCATGTAGTAACTCAGTAATATGCCTTAAAATGTACCAAGCCAGAGATGTCAAGGGGTTGAACTGACAGAATCATGTCTACATTTACTTCACATATCATTTTATGATGTGTGTTTTTTATGAAACTAAGTTGGCTTGGAAAAGATAAACTTACTGTTCTTTGTTTTACTATTTTATACTTTTTGGGGGCTTTTTATAGGTTGCAGTTTTCAACCTAGACCCACAAAATTGAGCAGAATCCTAGGGTATATATGGGAATAGTGTGCTTGTGTGTCTGGGAGAGATTGCCTGTATGATTTTTGTAAGGAAATCTTTCACACCGACACTCATAGACATTAAATACATACTAGCACATATATAGTGAATATACACATGTATTGGCAACCACCTGGGATACCATAGCAATGGTCTAGCCACAAACCAGTAATCGTCTGGGATACAAGGTGCCCTAACAAGAAGCTGGGAAAACCATAGCAACCCTTTAGCAACACCATCACAATGTAAATGTAACATAAAAAATTGCCAATCAGAATATTTTATATAGAATATATATTAACAGATTAAGGTTTACCATATTTTAATTAAAATTCATTCTTGGATTTTGCATGTCATGCTTGTTGAATTTAAACTTTAATACTATTATTTCATTGTTAAAGGTTTGGTTGAAAACGAAAGGTTTCAAATGTTGAAAATCCCAACAGAAAACTGTCCAATCAGCATTATGGTATCTAGTAATCCCATTGGTTAGGACTTCAGGAGTTGAACTGAAGGCCTTGTGTTAGATTAAGTACACATTAGAGGGACCATAGAATCAATCATGAGCCATGTTCTAATTTTTAATGGAAAAGACCAATTTTGTGAGGTCACTCTAGGCCTTCTGGAAGTTCTAGATACATCAGTGACTACATATGAACTATAGTCTAACCATGTTTCAGTTAGTGGTTAGAAAACAGTGGTGTCAGCTCAATTTCCAAGGACTCGTTACTAAAGAAATCACTCTGAAACCGCTACAAGGTAAAATATGACTGTTGATCTCTGTAAAAAGTTCAGGTAAAACCTTTCAAATGTGTTTTATGAGCTACAAATATTTGTGTAGCTTGATGAATATACACACATATTGTTAGAAATCCCATTGGGATACCAATAGAGCGTGAGGCGAGTTCAAGACTGGCAGCCCAAACTGAGGCCTCTGGAATATACTGTAGCCATGCTGCCCAGCATGGCCAGGATGAAGAAATTAGGTCACCTGTTATGGGATACATTGCTGAGTTTCCTTTTGATGGGCCATCTGAAAGGTCAATGGGAGTGATGGGACTCTCCCAAAGTCCAGAACTGAAACAGGTCTTTTATTTCACTAATAAAAATACAAAGGTATTTATAACCCTGTAAAGATGATGTGTGGTTAAGAATTTAAGAAGGAATTGTTAACATAATGCATTATAAGTAGTGTTAATAACATGTTATACAGTCCATGCCAAAGAAGTCAGTCCCAGCCTGGAGAGCGTAAAATAAAGACAAATACAGGGTTTTTTGATGCCCTGAGATTTCCAGTATTATATTTCTCACCGTTGGTTCTGTTAGGGCTGCGTCTTCAGGGCTTCAGTCCTGAATATTCAGATGCTCCAAACAGGCTGTCCAGCATAGAATTACTGCTATAATGTGCTTTTCTTACCCAGCACCTCACTGTAAACACCACATTACATCACAGCAAACCAAGCCCCCATCAGTCCCTCCCCTGAAACCCCTCTGACATCACACTGAGCGTGAAGTCACTGTGGAGTGAAGGCCTGGAGAGGCAGAGACGAGATAGTCGAGTGCTGTCAATGTAATTTGTTCCCTCGCTTGTTCTAACAAGTTCTAGGAACCATCACTCTAACATCCCTACAGTACAGTACTGCTAGTTTCTGCTAGTGTTCTATTGGATATGCAGTGTTAAGTCAGTGCCAGGCTAACGGTGGTGCACATGAGTCAGATGCTCACTGAGTCAGATGCTGCAGTGAGGGGTTCTGGGAAACGTCGTCCTGAGCAGCCATGTTGGCTGTAAGCACAGCCAGGTTCAAGGGGGGAACAGAGAACAGTTCTGAGGTTTAAGAACACGTCATGAATCTGATGTAGACTTTTTTAGGACATCACTTGGAGGCAGTCGTGGGCTGGAGGTTAGGGAACCAGCCTTGTGACTGGAAGGTCACCAATTCGATCCCCTGAGCCAACAGGACATGATTGAGGTGCCCTTGAGCAAGACACCTAACCTCCAACTGCTCCTCGGGTGCTGTGGATAGGGCTGCCCACCGCTCCGGGCAAGTGTGCTGACTGCCCCCTGGTGTGTGTCTTCACTAGTGTGTATGTGATGTTTCACTGCATGGATGGGTTAGATTGTGGAGGTGAAATTTCCCCGCTGGACTAAAAAGGGTCTCTTAACCTTTATTAAGTGCTACACTCAATGTCCATCTAATCAGCTCCACTTACTCTATAGGTGATCATTGTAGTTCTACAGTTACAGACTGTAGTCCATCTGTTTCTCTGATACTCTGTTACCCTGTTCTTCAGTGGTCAGGACCCCAAAG
This sequence comes from Pygocentrus nattereri, assembly GCF_015220715.1. NCBI lineage: Eukaryota > Metazoa > Chordata > Actinopteri > Characiformes > Serrasalmidae > Pygocentrus > Pygocentrus nattereri. Next base: position 30,231,906 of record NC_051230.1, read on the forward strand.
GACCCCCACAGAGCAGGTACTATTTGGGTAGTGGATCATTCTCAGCATTGCAGTGACACTGTCAAGGTGGTTGCATGTTAGTGTGTGTTGCACTGGTAGAGTGGATCAGACACAGCAGTGCAGCTATATGTGCAGTGCTCAGTGAGTGTATGTACGTTATTTGTACAGTCACCTTCAAGACTGATCTCTCTTTTTATCAGCCTGATCTGAAGGTTTATAAACTGACTTGTCAACATTTTATAAACAACCAGTTCTAACAGTTTAGATCAGTTTAATGCTGATTGTTGTCTCCAAAACCAAGACTGGTTCTCTGCCACTTTTCATCTTCAAGTGCAATAAGTGCAGTTATTCAAGATCCATTCCCTGGAGCTCAGAGAGAACATTAGGCCTATTTTCAGGCTCCTATCCATTGTCGCTGGCACAGAGAGTGTTCCAAGCATCAATATGATTGTGGCGCACTAATTCAGCGCCGGTAATTACCGCTCTCCTCTGCTCTTTTCAAAGCAGCCTCCCTGCTGTATTACCACAATATTTTAGCAAGAGAGGGCAAGTGAGAGAGAGCGAAGCACTCATCACGTACGACTTGCTGATTTGTTTTTTGCTGGGTTTAGAGGAATATCAAGAAATTATCTTGTACTCACAAAAAAAAAGTGGAGTGCCAGACAAAACCTGTTAAATAACAGTACAAATGTCTTCTGAATGTTGGTAAATATCTCTAATGTAATTTCTTAGGAATACTGTCTTTTACTGTATTTCAACAGTTTCACTAGTTCAACTGGTTATCATATACAGTATTTTACCATAATGGCAGCAACAACTGTTAAAATAAACCTACACATCTGTGAAATAACGGTGATAATTTGTTTTAGTGAATTTGCTTTCTGTTTGTGTTACAGTACATTTGTGGCTTATTTCCTGAAATTTAACTCATTTAAAAAGGACCATTTAAAATTTGAATAATTTACTTTGACAATGCAAATATTTATTTTTACATTGAACCTTTTGTTTCATTAACATTTAACAACACTTGCAACCTTAACTTCAGCAGAAACAAAAGAAACTAACGATAAAGGAAGTGATAAAAAGCTAATACTTATCAAATCAAGAAAAGTGGTGAACATACAAATGAAACTGCACTACCAGCATTAGTCAAGGCAGGTCTGTTTGTAAATAAAATCCATACATGCGGATACATCCTGAAAATGAAGTTATGGCTGTATGCAAACTTTTTGAGCAGGTAGCACTGGTACTAGAAATATTGTGTATATAGAAATAAGTTAAAAATGGTTGTTGTCAAAATGATAGATTCTCAGAGAATCTCAATTTTTTGGGCCTGTTCGATCATTGTCTTTACACATTGAAGCAAATACAACAGCAGCCCTGAGAAATCATGAAATGATTAACAGATGCTGAAAAACGATGTCAGGAATCGAGCCAAACCTGCCAACTGTGAACATGCCTGAACAGCCCTTACTCATTTGTGGGTCTGTGTGCAGTCTTAGTCCGAATTCACATGAGAATTCGGAATAAGTGTGGTAGAATAAGTCCACACTGCACTGCCTTCAAGTCAAATCAGATATTTTTCACCTTTTTCTTTTCTAATCAAACAGTTATGTAGTACATTTACTGTTCCAAAGTTAGTTTTCTAAGATGAAATCACAATTACCCCATAAATTGCCCCATAAAAGCCTCATTGTAGCAGTAGCCTACATGAAGTGTTGGTACAGCGCAGGAGCTGCTCAGCAACTACTAGGCCAATCGGATAGGATTATCACATTTAGATCATTTCAAGTATAGTTTAGTGTGACTGAGTTGAGTTGACTGGATATCTTTGGAGTTAAAGCTTCACTCAAACATGCTCTGCAGGTAAAAATACCAGGGCAGGTTGGAAGGCCTCACATCTATTATCTATATAGTATTGATATTGTCAGATGTCAGAAATGTGTCTGGTGTAAATTGGTCGAATATAAATTTTGACTGGAGGCTGGTAGCGTAGTGTTGGGTGAGGTAAGCAAGCCAACAGAAGGTTGTGGGTTCAGGTCCCAGGACTGCGTGAGTGTTTCTAGTTGTACATTTGGAAAAAGCACTTAACCTTCCAATGTCCTGGCAGTGCTGTTCTACTGCCAATGCCGTGCTGCTCCCAGATTGACATAGTTAGGCAGCGAAATGAGAAATTTCCCTTGTAGGACCAATAAAGTATAACAACACACACCGTCAGCGCATATTGCAAGAACATTTTTAAAACTCAAGCCATATAAGCCACAAATCCATTTCAGCCAGGCAGCTAATCATGCTATCCTGCTGGAGTGGTTTGCAGATGCTGTCAGTCAAAATGAGATTCGTGATATGAATGAATTGAGGCAAGTTTCCGCTATTTTTAACTTTCAGCTGTGGAAAAGCAGTAGATTGGGAAAACGTCTGTCTGGAATAGTACAGAACTAAGCACTTTTAAGCCAGCAGCCGGCAGTGAGATTCCAGCTGGGTCCACAAGCTTGCTTGCTTGCTTGTTTGTTTGTTTATGCCGCAGCCTTCACCTTGACCGCAGTCTGGCCTGCTGAGTTGGTGCGAGATGTTCTCGGCCTGCACTCGAGAGGTCTATTCAATGAGCCTGAAACCAAAATGAAAAAACAAAGGAACAAAGAAAAGAACATGACCTTGATCTTGGGCTCGCCTGGCACGTCATACAGGAAGAAAGAAGGCAATAGGTGAATTCATCTTGCGGTTGTCTGAGGCTATTGCTATTTTTTGGCAGGTTCTGTGCTATAGATGCATTGAGCTGGAGCTGGGAACTATCCATCACCCCCACGGCGCCCTTCAGAAAGCCTCTGCTTATGGGCCATCATGAATGTTTGATGAAATTATCTGTGAGCAATGGGGAGGAGGTGGGGACTGATTTTAAGCTAAATGTCAAGCGATTCAATCAGGAACACATATGTGTGCACATACCTGACACTGTGTCCTGGGCCGAGAAGCTACAGTTGGGTTTCTTCGAAAGAGCATTCAGAGTCTTTATTGCATCATTTGCATTTTCGGGCACTATTGACTACATTTTTCTCTCAGTGTCTTAATCATAAAGTGGAATTCCAGAGTGATTTTGGAGCCACAATGCACTCATTTCTAGAGGACACCATAGCCCATAGCTCAGTACATAAGTACATAAGCAGAGGATATTTACATTAATGGTGTCCACTGAAAATTAAGCTTGAGTAGGTGAGTAGTAATGCAGGCTGTTTTAGTCACAGCCAGTGCTGCATTCCAAACAGTCCACTCTTAAAGCTCATTCACACCAAGCACAGGTTTTTCAGACAAAATAAACCAATGCAATATTCAATGCGGTGGAAACTTCACATCAAGTCCAATGCATTTAAATACTCAGAAGAATGAAGAGGAACAAAAGTAGATTCTGTGAATCTTGGAGGAACAAAATCTTTTTTTGCATTAAACATTTACATTATGACTGTAAATGCATGGGTATAAACCAGGTACTCCATGTCTTTGAACAAATTAGGATCTCGTTCCCATATTTTAGTAAGTTGGTCCCGCGCCTTACTAAGTCATGGCCATGACTTGCTTATCTCGTTCCCATGCCTTACCAAGTGGTGTCCATTCATTATGTTTATTTGTACAGGATGTCGCCAGTGGGTATCATTCCGCAGTGTTCAGTGGAACATTCTGTTAGGAGCCATCGACCTGCACATGGACAGGAATGGCACTTTTTCTAGCAATGCTATTGCCATTGTTGTGACGACATGGCTGCTTTTTGCTGCAGCATTCCAGTGCTGCATCCTTCGGAAGCTGCAATTGAAAGCTGTTTCCCAAGCTACTTCACATATGGCCGAGAAATGTGACCGTTTCCCTGGCAGCCAACTTATCCCGAGGTTCATTGCATGCCGGTGAAGATTCGAGAACATGGCGGCGTCAGCCGAGGAGCAAACGGCAGTTGAGGAGTACACTTTTAAATATAAGTATTAGGTTTATACTGAATTGAATACCTGATGCTACAAATGATAAAGCCAGTGTGGTCAGTAGATTTGTGGCTACATCTAAAAGATCTTGAGCGGAAACAGCGGTGCTGTGATGCGAACAGGAAATCCGGCGTAAACCAGATCATCTCATTTTCGGTTCAGCCTTCGCAAGTCTATGCAGCCTTCGAAGGTCGTGTTCATAGGCTGCTTCCTTCAAAGGATGCAGCCCCTGAATTGGAACACACCCAGAAACACACTACTAATTGTGTCCGTTTTGATTCTGGAATATTACAACCAGAATTTAACTTCGTTACAATGGATTTGTTGTCTTCGTGGAGTCACACATGACTTTTGAGGGATATATATAGTATAGTTTTGAATTATGGTAACACCAAAAAATTGCCAGGCTTCTAGGGTTACAGGCGAGCATCCAGTTAGAAGTTCAACGATGTCCTTTGAAACTGCGTGCATTGAAACAGGTTGACGACATTTGTTATAGATCTGGTAGACAGTTAAATCTGAGGTAAGCAATTGTGGTAATGGGGGTGGGGGGTGGGGGGGGGGGTAGTTTTCCTGTGATTTAGCATGATTTAGAATGAATGGCTTCTTGTTGTTTGTCATCCTTACTATAGCAAAACATTTGATAGGTAGCAACATCATTTGGAACCCATTGTCTATTGGAAGAAAAAATGCATTAATGGCTTACTTACAACCGCTCTCTCAATATGAGTTCCGTGGAAAGCTACTGATCCCACATCACATTGCGTAGGCTCTTTATGCTAATTGCTATTCATACATTGTACATGTCGCCAGTTTGCCTGCAGCACTGATCCCTTCTTGTTCTATAAACCAGCCCCTATGTCTTTATTACATCTCCCATTCGTCTCAACACAGAGAGACTCCTCCACCTGTCTTTGCCAGGGTCCGGCAGTGAGTGCTGCTGATTCTCAGGCGAAGATAAGCAACATCCAATTTGTTTGCGTAATACGTTTAAGGGGCACTTTATCTTGGCTTAAGTGATAAATGGTTCAGCTGCAGCCTGATAGGAGCTTGCGGCCTTCCCTCTGATTGATCTCACGTGCTAGTAATGGGACCCTCTGTGCCTCCGGATCAAGAGGCTCTCCAGCCACCATCTCATTCATTAATGCCCCACAAGGCACAGCAAGGCATAGCAGAGGCTCCTGGGTAATAAATCGGCCCACTGACTGGAATCATAAACAATGAGATGAGCCAAGGGAGTCCCTTTGATTTGAAATACCTCTCTCAGGCTGCAGACCACTGTCAGACTGTAGAGGCTGATGAAAAATGCTTTGACGGCTTAGGGAGTAGGAAATGTTTCTTTGGACTCTTCCGGAATTTCTCGGAGGCTTCTGTACATATCCTATAATCATGCTCATGAATTTTAATAAGACAATCAGAAAAACTGGCCTTGAATTAATAGTGAGGACTTGCATCCACCACAACAGCTTGATCATCGACCGCAACAATAACAACAATGTTGAAGGTCACAGAAAAGGCAGAGCTTCTCTGGAGACTATTTAGGAGAAGAAGGTCAACAAGAGCTCGTCTGTTTCCTCTTCTGAATCTCTTAATAAGCTTCTGCATGAGCAGTTAATTAAGATTGCCCATTAGGAACTCGGTGACTGGTACTTGAGAGCCGAAGTTTTGAAGGTGAACGTTACCGATTCTTGGCAGTAAACAGACTTTGTTTTGATGGAAATGCTTTGATGTAAGCTCGGAATCTTCTGGAACATCTGTATGACAAGTCCTAGAGTTGTTTCTGACAATGTTAACCACACAGTTCAGTCACTGAGCCTCAGATGAAATCTCAGTGGACAGCATAGGAGGGTTAAATTGAGTCCAGTTAGGCTTGTCAGAATTCCTTAAATGTTTCGTTTGATTTTTTTGGACGGACGGCACTCGTGCTCAGAAATAGGTTCAAGCAGAGGGCAAAAACATCCTAAAAGTCTGAGACTACCCTTTGATTATTTAATTTCTAATCTAATTTCCATCAGTGCTTTCAGTTTCTCAGAGAAATTTGCATTATTATTTTATCACCCCTACAAAGTTCAGTCTTAAGAAATGTTACGACCCCCAGTTGCAGTTGCTTTTCTGTCTCTTTTTGTGGCCAGTTTGTGTTTTCCCTCTTCTTTTTTACCATGATGTGCAGGTCTGTGATTATTTCCCATAATCTCACCAGAATTCAAGTAAATTCCAGAATTCAAGTAAATTCTTTTCCTCATCTTACTCCCCAGATGTCCTCATACATTCACCATAACTTCCCTATAAATTCTACATAAATTTCCCAGAATCCACCTTAAGTTCCCCATGACCTCCCCATCGCATTCCCCAGAACTCCTCATAAATTCGCCTTAAAATAACATGAGTCCCCAGAATTCACCACGTTTCCCATCTCTTTGCCCAGAATTTCTGATTAATTTGCTGTAACGTCCCCTTCTCATTTCTCAGAAATTCCCATCTTATTTCTCCGAATTCCCCCGTCTTATGTTCCAGAATTGCATATTCAGTGTTTACCTACCTTGTCTAATTTAATTTTCACTATGAATTAGATCATGTTTAGTGTGAGCCTTTTTTTACCAGGCCGGTAATGATCTTTCAGGTTGCCGGAGCTTCTGGGTCAACTCTGTTTACTCTTACTATTCAACATTAATGTGGCTTTAATACCTGATTGCACTCGGCTCTAATAAGGTATCTACTGCTTGGCTAAAAATAGCAGAGACATTTTAAAATATAAGGTCATGTTCCTCAGCACATCTCAATGTACCCAATCATCGCTGTCATATACACACACAGTCAGCTCACCATGGATCAGTGAGCACAGCGAGGAGCAAACACACACACACACACACACTCACATACACAACCTATTATCAGCATGCCAAAGAAGCTTCATTCAGGTGACATATTCTCAGACAGCAAGATGGTAGATGTTGTTTAAGAAAAAAAATCCACATTCTGCATAACTGAAGGGTTGAGCTGTAAACAAAGTCATCCAGGGTGCATTGCTCATTCCTAGAAAAACTTGCAGTCAGAAGTGGTGATGATGAGGACCATACGTCTGAAGTTAGGCCTGTGGACGGTGAGGTTTAATGGAGTTATCATGGCATGGGGCAGTTGTGGGCTGGAGGTTAGGGATCTGGCCCTGTGACCGGAAGGTTGCCGGTTCAATCCCCAGCACCGACAGTCCATGACTGAGGTGTCCTTGAGCAAGACACCTAACCCCCAATTGCTCCCCGGGTGCCGTGGATAGGGCTGCCCACCGCTCCGGGCAAGTGTGCTCACTGCCCCCTAGTGTATGTGTATTCACTAGTGTGTATGGTGTGTTTCACTTCACGGATGGGTTAAATGCGGAGATGGAATTTCCCCGGTTGTGGGATCAAAACAGTATCACTTAAACAGCTCGATGGTAAAACCCACATATTATTTATTTATTGACAAGTTTCATAGCAAGGCACTAGCTTTCTCACACCTGACCATAACGAAGATTTCAACATGCACAGTGAAATAATAGCCTACATTAACGCCATATTTTATACCTCAAATAGAGGAGACAGTTGCGGCTGTTGAGCTGCTCTGGTTTAATGCACTTGGTGCCTCAGGGGGTTTTCATGCCTACAAAGTAATTTATGGTTCAATATACATTTTTGGGCATCTCATGACTACAGAATTGAGTTTAAGACATCAGCTTTCAAACAAAACAACTTCAGGCCCCTAGAAAATCACCTCATATCTCAGCTTTTGAACAATCAGGTTACGCTAAGCAGCGCTGGATGGCAAACTTGGTGTTATTACTAGATTCGTTACAGGTGCGTGGCCACAAATTATAACTGAACAGTGTGTTTTTGTGCTCTTTTATTTGACGAAGATTAAGATTAAGGCTCAGCTCATGCGCTATCACTATCATATGAAAGGTAAAGCAAAGAAACCCTTTCGTCCATTTATATTTATACAATTATCTATTTCTACGGCTGTTTTACATGCGGTTGTTCAAATAACTGGGTTCTGTTGTCTGATTTAATGCTTCTAAATGCCACATCACAGGAAATTTTTACATGAAATAGACATGAATACCCTACCTGATGCCTGAGACATTGTTTTGTGATAGATTTGAGACAGGATTTCAGTCCTTTGGCCTTGTTTTTAAATTGTACTTATGCCGGAAACGTACATGCAGGGCAAAATAGTCAGGTTTATCACCGTTTTACCATAACACTACATATAAGATCTCAGGAGACACCTGTGATTGAACACACTGGTGGTTTTGGATGGTAATAAAATGGCTATATTTGCATTGTTGGAATATCCCATAAAGCATTTCTGCTGCAAAGTCGATAACCCCGCCTCCTCCCTCCAGCATCTAATTAGCATGTCAGCCACTAGTTTTTTTTGTGGAAGCTTAGATCATTCACCCGCGCAGAACCTGACACATTTGTAACATTTGTCCTTCTCACCAGTAGCTGGAAGAAGCTTCCTGCCAAGCTGAGCCACAGATGTGTGAGGACTTTCATTATGACCTATGGCATTATGTTTTCCAAAGGCAACTTGTAGAAAGAGAGAGAGAGAGCGAGAGCGAGAACAAACACTTCTGGGGCATCTCCAAATGAGCTGTCACTCCAACTAGCCATGGTAACGAGGGGCTTTTCTGTCCCCCCAAGTCACACATTAATTCACTTCAACACACTGTGGTTCACCCTCAGTCAGTGATCAGGAGAGTCGTCCTTTTCCTTCTTTACCTTCTTTAGGAAGGCCAAAGTATTTTACCACATTCGTTCAATTGTCGTTCTTGCTCTGAACCAGGGCTGAGGGGGTCTAAGCTACCCCATTTGAAGCCCCAGCATTCCATGATGCCAATGAACTTCATTGAGTTTTAGTCTTTCTGAACAGGGTCATAGTAATGGGATGGGGGACTGAGAGGGCCTAGGCCACCCGACTTGAAAGCCAGGCCCCAGATTTCTCCAGTGTTGATGAAAATCCCAATACCAGCGGTGGGATGGGAATTACCATTAAGATAACATTTGTTGAAAAGTTTGATCCCACTTTATATCAAGTGTCTCTAATAGCTGTGTAGTTACACATGAATAACATGCAATAACGCTGTAACTACAGAAGATTTCATCAATGTTACAGCTGGATTACAGAACTAGGTAATTACAAATGTGTATCAACTTCGGTGTAATTGAATCATGTAATTACACAGGTGTGTCTTTTTGACATAAAACAGATCAGAAGTCATTTCATTTACATTTACATTTACGGCATTTGGCTGACGCTCTTATCCAGAGCGACTTACAATCTGATCATTTTACACAGGGAGGCCAAGGTGGTGTTAGGAGTCTTGCCCAAGGACTCTTATTGGTATAGTGTAGGGTGCTTGCCCTGGTGGGGGATTGAACCCCAGCCTACAGTGTAGAAGGCAGAGGTGTTAACCACTACACTAACCAACAGTTGAACACTACATTTCCAGCAGTTGAAGGACGCACGTCGTACTTAACATTGCATGTTTTACATAATTACTGTGGAATAACTGTGTTATAACAAGGTAACCTAGTCACATCACATTGATCAATACCATTCTGTTAATACACTGTACCTTTATACCAACTATACAGGAACGTTCCTGTAGTGTAGTGTTAGTTACACTTTAAAAGAAGTGGACAGCTCCTGTGTAGCTATTATGTAAGTACTGTGGTAATAGACACTGCTTTATGTGTAATTCAACACATTTAGTTAATGGCATAAAAGTTGGTATTACTTTAAAATTCTTTGCAGATAAGGGGACATCAGCTGTACTTTCACATTACAGACTGGTTTAAAATAAAGAACTTCAAGAAAAACCGCTGTTCCACTCTGATCACAAATGTAACCACATTTATGTTATTACCCTTGTGTAATTACATGAGAGAATAGGCTGTTACAACAGTCAGGATACACTTGTGTAATTACATGAGGCAAAACATTGATATACATGTGTAATTACATAGTGTGTACTTCTGTAACCCATCTGTAACAGTGCCTAAATCACTTGTAGTTACGTTGTTGTTGTTGCATATGTTGTTCACATGTAACTACACAGTTATAAAGGACTATCTAAAGTGGGACCAAAAATTGTGGTGATCTAACGAGGGCTTAATCACTCTCTTGCTGGGGAAAAAATGCCATTGCTTTTCCTGACATCCTTACATTTTGCAATATTTTCATTAGCACTGGGGAAATCTGGGGTGGTCTAGGTCCTCTCAGACCCCCCACCCCCCCCCACCCCACCCCCCCACCACCCCAATAGCTGGGCTCCTATGCAGAACGCATTAACAAAAGTCTAAAGCTGAATGAATTTCCTTTCTGAATAAGATGCATAAGGCAAAAGACGACCCTCCCAATCATTCATTGCAAGTGCGAACAACAGTGAGTTGAAGTGGAAGTTGGCTAGTTTGGGATTGTCCTCCTATCTCAAAACCTTAATGCGTGCTAGCTGCCCCCCAAAACATGTAAGCAGACCCCCCTGAAAAGCAATTCTGCCTCTAAAATATTTGGTAAGTGGCTTAAACTATGAGCGTGCAAAGGTCTTGAAGCTATCATCTGCTGATTCAGCCTGGTGCTATTCCGGGTCGGAGTGCGCTAATGGGATTTGCTATGGAAAAATCCATATTTGCAGTAATTTAGTGCAAACCTTGGCTTAATGTCCAGCAGCGTGCTCATTCATCTTTCTTTTGACCGTGCAATAATCACCTTCTGCTTCTCCCAATCCGCAGAAAACTGCGTTCCGCCAGGTGTACTCCCACCCCGTCCCTCTACCAGCAAATGCCTCAAAGAAGGTTTCAGGCCCACAGCAGGCCCAAATAAATTTGCTTCCCTCCATCAACCACGTTTCAAATAACCAGAATACATCGGAGGAAATCAATAGTGCTCGTATGCCTTGAATTGATGCCAGAATGGTGGGGGACACTTCTATTTTTGCATGGCATAAAATGTGAGAAAGCCAGAAGCAAGCAGGGAACAGTGGGACTGCTACCTGCTGTAGACATGGAACAATCTTTCATCGATTTCCCAACAGAGGGATCAAGTGTTTTATAAACCCTCACTTGTGTTGAGGTAGAGCTGTGATTACAAGTGGAAATTAAATCATCGCCATTTGGCCGCCCGTCAGAAAAACGCAGCAGGACTCTTGGTGCTAATGACTATTTGTACCCCTGAAATGTCCTGGAAAAAAAATGACAGCAGGGCAGTGGGGATGTTTGTTAGAATAAATCACAGCACTTTCAAACAGGTAAACAAATGGCACTTGGAAATGCTTCAGTATTGACCGCCTTGGCCTTAAGGAACTACTGTTACGGGTTGACACCATCTAGAGTCCTTCAAATATTGAACAGTGTTGTGAGCAAAAGGATCAATCGAATCTCTAGAAAGCTCTAAGCAAGGTTTGCAGGTGTTTCTGGTAACGTTTCAGTTTAGTGAGGCATTGTAATGCCTTTAGAATGACCTTTATAAAACAAGAAATCTGCTGGTAGTTCACTGATGATCCATTTCTACTTTATTAAGCAACAACTAAGATAAATTTCCAGTTTCCTATTGAGAAATCTCTATCTTGATAGAACATACGTGTCTGGATTTAAACAGAAAACTAGAAGACCCATGGCAGATGGCTGAACTAATGGGCTTACCCAGGCCCATATTTACATTGAAATATTTTCTGAAAAATGAAAGAGAATAAGTTAGGATGACATTTTCAAATTTTCAGTTGAAACCTAGCATGAGAACGTGAACATACGCCACCATTAGCTTGGTACTAATGAAACATAGAAAAACGCATGATGGAAATTTTGCATTACAGTAACAGTTTATGCATTAAATCGTGCAATTAAATGCACGTATCCATAACTATATGACACATTTTATAAAGTCCATCAAATACTTGAGCATTCTAAGATTTATTTGATGTTTGTAGCCTAAAAGTACGGCTACAAATGGCTAGAAAAGGACTTCATTTTGGGCAAACTGACAGGGCTGACAGTTATCCACCTCTTTTAACAAAGCAATATACTTCAGTGTATCTATAGTGTACTTGAAGTATATAGAGAACATTTAAAAGTACATTTTTAATATTCATGTGTAGTAGAATTAACAATTGCTTATAACTTTATTGCAACATACATTTTTCAACTTGGAACAGACAAGCACTTATACTTTCATACTTATATACTTAGATTATAGAAAAGTGCACTTAAATACATGTTATATATTAAACGTATTATATTGCAATTAGTAATGTTAAAATCTAACTTAAAATATGTTTAAGTGCATTTCAGTTGCAGTATAACTGAATAAGTAGCACTGAAGTATGCCAGTATAATTATAATATAGTCCAAGTGTAATAACTGTTATGTTTACAAGTTACATTCTTAAATCTGCTCAAGAGCAACTGAAAGCATTTAATAGATTTTAGATTAATATAGTCTAATAAGGCTTAATCACTATTTTAATACACAAATTGTCCCAAGTTGTTAAATAATAATTTATCAGGTATTATAGTAACAAAGTGTAAACATTAAGAGTATATAAATACTCTTTTAAAACGCACCCTTTTCAGTGGATGGTTGTGGCATCTTTATCATCCCACACATGATTTTATTTAACTGATGTTAACCATATTTATTGATGTAATCACTTAATCTTGTACATTTCCATTTAGTGGTCTTCCCACAATACGTCAGCTGTCACTGTCATCTGTTTTTCATCTGAGAACACATAGTCTGACACTAGATCCTCACTGTAACCAAATACATCTCACGGCACATAACAAAGGGGATAAAAAAGCATCTGCTATTCAGTTTGAGTCGTAACAGGATGCCCCGGTGTCGGCGGGAGGTGCAGGAGGCGGCGTGTGTGTCTGGGTCTGCGCCAGCAGGGGGTCATAGCGGGCCAGCTCTTCTGTCATGTCCACTCTCACATTCAAAGAGCACCTGATAGCTCATATCGACTAGCCAGGGCCTGGACAGCTAATCAGCTAACACTCTCCTTTCACCTTGCCGCGAGGGAGGGTAACGGAGCGAGGCCAACGTAGCTCCCGTTGGTGTGCCACAGTCGCAAGGCTGTGATCTCTGTTACTGAGAACATGAACAGGCTTTTAGAAGGAATGCGAGGGCAGGCTTCATTGCCTTGTGCTAGCTGGTGAAAGCTGGTTTAGCTTGGGCCAGGTTTGAGAGAACTTGGGAGCAAATGTGGAGAATCTGACTCGATTTAGATTTCTAATTAGGCTAAGCAAATGATTAAGGGATTAGGAGTAAAACGGACCCTTAAGGGTTCTTGATGGCTCAGTTTGTTCCAAAGCAATAAATGTTATTGCTTGTTCCGTGTTCCTTGTTGGCATGTTTGGTTTCAGACTGGACAGTCCATGAGTTCTAATATTATTAATCTGGCTTGCAGGTTTGGTCTTCAGGCCAAACAGTCTGAAAGTGTTGCAGGATTTCTTTCAGGCCTGTGCACAGACATTGAGACTTGATTTATAATGCTTGTGTTTGCTTACTTCAGATCATATCTGCCTGCAGCAGCTAAATCTAGTCATCCCATCAGCCACCCACAATTCTATTCTGCTCCAGTTTTCAGTGGGATTTCATTCAGGACACTGGCTAAACCATGCAAGCACCTTCACTTTACAAGAAACCAGCTTTACTAGAGTAGCATTGACTTGACTCATTTGGGACCATTGTCATGTTGAAATGTCCCCTCTCCCCAGATTTGGTTTCTTGGCCCTTTAGATTAAATTATCTTCTAACATGTCCTGATACATCTCTTCATTCCTGTTTCCTACAATGATGTGTAATCCACCATTTGCATAGAAACTGTCTCATAACATGATGCTCCCACCTTCATACTTCACTGTGGCTGTGGTATTTTTGGGATCACATGGGCAATGTAAGTCTGATACCCATTAGTCTGAGAAAAGTCTCGTGTGACGCACCAGTCTGGTGATTAGTTGTGGTTCCATGAACTTTTCACTTGCATTGGTAGGAAGCTCCTTCACTTTCACCATCTTCCCAACCAATGGCAACATCAGTTATAATGACATCAGGTGCAGTTTTCACAGGAATGGTTTCATTGCCGGAAATTAAATTTAGAGCATTTTCTGTCCATATTTCTGTACCTATTAAATATAGAGTCTGAATCTCATTTTCCTTATGAATATAATTTCTTACATATATCTGTGCTTCTGACTAAAGTACAACGTCAAAAGACATCATGTGGGTAAATTAATTTTCCCTCACTGTAGCTTTTTTGCACATCACCCAGCACCTGTGACTGAACCTACCTTGTGCAGACCTCCAAGGCAGGGTCTGAAAGGTGGAAAAGCTTGTGGAACCTAAACCCACCTATTAGTTATATTCCTGGGGCACGACTGAGCCTTGCCTGGCAAAATGGAGCTTGAACAATTGCGGAGGCTTTGCAAAACACAATTACCCTGCTTCTTGACCAAGACGACACTTGTACAGTCTGGCGACAAAAGGGCATGGGTTCAAGTCCTCTCTCAGGTCTATCTCTGCTTGAACCGTTTGCATCACTAGCTTTCAGATTGGTGGTTACATTTCTGCTTTCTCCTCAGGGTGAACACTTGCCAGAGAAAGGAGGCATTTGCCACAGCTGTCAGCTTTTTAGCTCCTTAAACTCCTGTCAAAAGGAGCTAGGAAGACGCAAAGAAGACATCAACTGTCTCAGAGGTGCTCTACTAATAGAACGCCTTCTGGGCTTGGACCGGATTGAACAAATGACTCTTCTGTAGATGATGCCACCAAGACTGCCCCATTTTTTCCCCTCCTCTATCATCGACCAAAATGGACAGGAACTCTTCCCTCCCATCTTGCCTGGAAGCATGCAAAGGCCACCACACTGATAACTAGCCTGATAGCGTCTGGCCTTGTCAGTCATATATCAACTGTTCCCTCAATGTGATTCTAACTTTAAAGAAACAGTCTCGCACCTTGCATCAGATCTGTCCCATTGGTCTGTCAGATCTTGACAGATAATAGAGTTTCTGCCCATCCTCCAAGGGGAAGATGATAATCTCTTTTCTCGTAATGGTTGGATAGAATTATTAGGTCTGGGAGGGAGAATCTCCTCCGAGGGCCAGAGCGCGAGATGGGCCATAAAGAGAGCTAAATTGAGACACACATCCTATCACATCGATTATCTCTAAACTCCACAGTCACCTCGACGCTCAGCAGGAAGTCCAGTGCCACAGGCCGTAAAAGCGTACAATGGACCCCATTCCAGTTTTTGCCGGACTTTAATTACATGCCTTTACACTGGCATGCCTCACTTTTGTGAGCTTCATAACTCGGATTTGATAGAGATCCTTTAATGGCCTGTGCCCTCTCGCCGCTCTTGCTAATGGCTGATAAAGACTCCATTTAGTTGTCATCGGCCGATGGGACTTGGCACGGACTATTCCTCTGCTGGCAGCCCCAGACATGTGAAAATGATCACCATTAAAGACCAATCAGGACTTGGATATTGCAGGTTTGCCCAGATACTTCATAGTGCCGTTACGGTAAATGTGTTAACTACTGGCCCAAACACTTATCCTAAACATCATATTATGGAGGTGTGAGACACATGAGACATGTAACGTACAGTACGAGGTACAAGTCAGAGACTACTCTTCTTTTATTCATTGCCAGTAAGCTATTAAGCACAAGTGATTCATTTTCAGGACACATACTAAAGATATAAAAGAATTGACTTGCATTAAGAAGAGTCAAAGTCGGAAAAAAAACAGGAGTTTTTTTTTCCAAAGCTGTAGTTTTTCAAAAAAAGAATTAAAAGCTACAAAGAAAACTGGACTCCTAACAGCCACCTGGAAGACTTGCTAGACCACTAAAACTGTCACCTTCAAATAAACACATTACACAAGTTATTCACTTAAGCACAAGTTATTCAGGTCCCAGGAGATGTTTCTGGGAAGATTAGATATTAGACAGTCCACTTGCATAAGGAACGAGAAAGTCTTGTGCGAAAAAGAAACAAGAGTTTTAATAACTGGAGTTAAACAGACGATTAAAAGGTATAGAAAAAAAAAGGTTGATCTTTATACCCACCTGCAAGACCTCATAGACACAAACTGCTAATTAAACACAGAAGCTGCTGGTGTTCTGGGAGACTAGAGCTCAGCATCACTGAATGTGTTTGCAATTACATAATGATAAGAAGCACAAACTGCAACCAACTTCTAAGACTGAACTTTGTAGGCATGTCTGCAGATTTCTTTGAAAAACTGAAAGCGAGTCTCCTCAAAAGTATGACAGCTGTAAAAAGGTGAAGTCTGGACACATTAAACACTGAATGTGACAATGAGTTGTTTTCTGGTTTTTCTGACACTGAAAAAGAAAAATTGTACTTAATGTCTGTTTTGACGGACAGACAAACCCAGTGTTTTTCCTCCCACAGTCCAAAGACATGCAGTCAGGCCAATCGGACATACTAAATTACCCCTAGGTGTGAATGTGTTTGTGATTTGTATATGTCTGTGCGTCTCGCCTGCAATGAACTGGCTGTTTTGGCTGGAAATGAAAAACTAAGCGTGGTCTCTGACTTTTGCTTACGCAATTTTTTAATCTTTGTGCATGCAAGTAGAGTCTGCACTCGGCCAGAAGTGTGCGAGGAGACACTGAGACTTCAGACACAGCCATAGTTCACCATAATATCCCAGGCCCGTTCAGCTGCATCGCTGCATGAGCGCTCGTTACAAAATTGCATTGCATGTATGTTAATTTAGATCCTTATGCTAAGTGCTCAGAGGTTTCATTCATCGCATTATACATAATAAAACACTGTTCCTGTCAATTTGGAATAAATAATCACACTCATCCCCTCCACCCAATTCCTTACTTATGAACATGTGATAAATTATTGCTGTAGCCAACATGTATATTTACAGCCTTTGCCAAATACCCTCATGATCAAAGTGTTAGAGAGCAGCAGAGCATGAATAATGCACAGCACTGGAAGAATGAGAATTTCTCCAGTACAAGACAGCCAAGCCAGCATAGACTGTAAATTCAAAGGTGGGACTTGATACTAATGGGAAGCACTTTTCCCTTTTCCAAGAAGATGTGAGAGGACATGGCGAGCCATGATAGCTAATCTCAGGTTGATTTATGAAAAGTTGGGTCCTAGATGTCCGGCAAGATCGATTATTCTCCACCGCTGTAGGTAGGAAAGAACCGTGAGTCAGACGAAATTGATTTTACACAGAAAGCCTGAAGAGTTTTGGACCGTCTCAGTGGGTATATTCTCTATAGAGTTTGATGTTATTAATGGGTAACGCTAGAGAGCGGGACTTGAGTCAGCAGCTCGGATTGAGTCGTACTTGAATCACATGTAGATCCAACCTGTGACTTACCATGTAACTGACTCACAAATGGACTCTTGCTTAACTGACTTCTGATTGCACTTGAAATCGTGCTAAACTGATCTGCGGCTTAACTGACTTGTGATGTGACTCGTTATTTACCGTGATATCAAACCTGACAGGTATAGCTAATAACAAGACTGAAATTCCATACTAAAGACTATACCCAAGACTTGTAACTCGACTGAGACTTGTACCCCAGAGACTCGAGACTTGACTCTGACTGATACCCCATAGATATAGGGCTCGACCTGTACTTGCAACACTGAGACTTGAGACACAACTTGGACTTGCGGGGTGACTCGACTCATAACTCTCAACTCAGAAACTCAAGACTCAACTCAGACTTGCACCTCAGAGACTTGCGACTTCTCACACTCCCACCTCAGAGACTCACGACTGAACTCAGACTTGCACCTCAGACACTCAAAACTCAACTTAAACACACATCTCAGAGGCTTGAGCCTCAACTGAGACTTGCACCTTAGAGACAAAAGACTATACTCAAACTTGCACCTCAGAGACTTGAGAATCAACTTGGACTTGCACCTCAAAGCCTCAGCATTTCACTCTGGCTTGTACCCTAGAGATTCAATACTGGAATCAGAACTCACACCCCTGAGACTCCTCCGAGAGTCTGTGCCTCATGGAGGCTTTTGAACATCTCTGGTTAACATTTTCCAAAATAATCAGGCACAATAACTGAATTGCAAATTTTTGTTAGATATGACTACATACTGTTGTATCATCATAGACATAAGTTATTCTATTTCGTGTGATGGATATCCTGAAATCAAAGCATTTCTAGGCCTAGAGCAGAGCACGATTCCATGACCGTGAATTTAAAAAATGAATCCAGCACCTTAAATTACAAAATCATTGTGTTTGGAATCACATTGCATTGTACAAATAGAGGCTGCAAGAAAAGCCTAAAATATGTGCTTGGAATCATGCATTTGTATTCCTAAATGACCTGAGGGTTTTCTTAAACCAACCTTTTCAGGGGAACATGCTTTAAACGAGCCACACAGCCACTAAATTATCATCCCATTTATGGAGCGCTCTGCACGTTATGGTCCACTGGCACATTTCCTCAAGGGCTGTGGAATCCTAAATCAGTATGAAGGTGAACTCAGCAATATCTTCACAAATAATGGGGACAGAATGTATGGAACTGGAGATATACTGCCATGGTCAAATCGCCTGGGTCTACAGGTCATAATGCATAATGGCTCGCGCTGAGGGAAATGGATTACAGCAAAGACCAGTTTACAGCTTAACAACTGTGAAACTGCATGCGAGAGTCCTAACGATTGAGTTTCCTTCAGTGAATTTTATATTTCATAAATCTCTGGGAGACGTGTCGCATAGTGGGCTGTAATGTGTCCAGGTATCCACTTTTTTTTTCTTTTTCTTTTTGGAGGCCAGCCACCTGCTTGCTAGGTCCCCCAATGGTTCCCAGCTTTTCAAACACCACCGCATCTCTTCAAACTTTTTGAGCTAACACAATGAAAAGCTTAATATAGTTGGAGGAGAATGCTAACTGTTAATTCTGTTATGTCAACTAACAGATGCCAAACTTGGCTAGCATTGTGCTGAGCGATGGGGGGGAGAAGGAGGGCTTTCCTACCCTTCCAAGGTGTCCGAGACCAATAATCCCTTCTTGGACTCTCATTCAATTCCACTTTTTCAGTAGCCATAGCAGGCCCAAATTCCTCAAAACATGAAAAATGTTCCAGGCTTGTTATAAACTCTGTCATCCCTGCAGACTAAACCACAAAAAAAAGTTGGTCTTCTGTTTTTTAGCAACCAGCAACTTCAGCAAGCAGCTCTGAAGAAGCTCAAGCAAGAAGCCTCATTACTTGTTTATTCTTTCATCTAACTGCTCCAAACCCAGCATCGCTATCTTTTTTTTGTAGGACAGAACATTGTCCCACTGTCTGATTGCTAAGAGCTGATTGTTCTTATTGTATCTTGCTGAGAATATTGTCCCTGTTGTTGCTGTATCGACCCCATGATTGCGGCATTTAAGTTGCTTTGTTGGCTCATTATCAGGGCACACACTGTGCTTAAATGATCTCAGAGTTAATGAGGTTGGCTCGGGGACCGGGCTTCACACTGTTTCACATTATGGAGGACTCCCTAAAGTATTCATATGGGGTTTAACGGGCTCGGGCTGCATTTAGATGACCTGCGAGATGCCTGCTGGGAAGTGGCAGATTGTCAGTGCAGGCTGTAAGGCCATAGAATCCGCACTCAGACACGCAAAGGCTAAAGCAGTTTTCAAAAAGTATTTTTTCCCCTTTTCAGACTTTTACTCCCATAGGCTTCCATATGGCATAGCTTCACCAATGTGGGAATTCTGATATTTTTCACATACGTATCTGTCGATGCTGATATACACTGATAAAATATAGTAATTGGGGTCCACCTGGATTAGCATTACAGAGAAATGTATCAATTAAAGTAACGTCTTTTGGATACGGAGCTCCGCTGGTGACCTCCTGTATAAAAAATAAAGCGTGGCCACGACTTAATCATCTTGTTCCCATGCCTTACCAAGTCATGGCCATACATTATTTTTATTTATACAGGATGTCACCAGCAGGGCTTCGTATTTGGAGGACAATACATTCATCATTAAATATCTATTTGAAATATTGGTCAAATCTGAACAATCCCAATACACTTTTATAACCGTTGTCGATAGCGATGTAAACCTGATATCACTGTGTGTTTCTACATAGAACGTGTGTCCAGTTCAGTCCAGTTTAAAATATTTTTGAACGACCACAAGTGCAAAAACAGCTCAACATTTTGCCACGGACTTTTTCCATGAATAACACATTTCTTCAACACATTCACTTAAGTCTTTTGTGGCTTTGGCCTCTTTTCCACCGCAGGCCTGAACACAGAAGGTAATGGGTCCAGTTGCATTTCCAGATGGATACGGTTCAATATGGATGCTTACACACTGGGCTCATCGCAGTTTTCCTGGCATGGCTAGCTAACCACATTAAGATCCACCAAGCTGTTCACTGGGAAGATGCAGTGATGTAGCTATTTGCTAATTGGGTTTATGTTTATGTTGGTATTGGGCCACCATATCCTGAGAACTATCAAATAAGTTCACTTCCCCTCACATGACACCAAATAAATGAAAGGTGCATTATTTTAAATTCATCATTCAAGAAATGTTTGAGCTTCAATCTAATTTCTAATAATAAACTGCACGGCTGAACCAGGAGACAGAAGCTGGTTAGCATTAGCTGAATTAGCAGAACTGATTCAGTTCTGACTAAGATTAAAGTATGACTGACGCAAGTTTAGATGATAATCAATCAAAGGAAGAGGTGCACGGCTTGTTAGAAGGACAGAAAGCCAAAATTAAACCAGTTCTGTGGTGTTTGGATCTATAGCCTCCTAGTTATGCTAATGCTAGTGCGCTTCTTCTGGCAAGTTCATCTAGTGAGGTCCAAAAACTGCAGTGCAGTCGACCAATTGGTGTTGGAGTGACACAAAGCTGAAAAGGAACCTGTTCGGTGGTGTTTTAAGCTGTGGTCTGTTAGGCTAAGCTAATGTAAGAGGCACTGTACACTCACTATGGTAGGCTCAGTTCCAGCAAACTGAAGCCTAATAAACACTCAGTTTAGAGGATAAAGACTCATATCTGAGATCACAAATTCCTTATGACTGTTGACCGCAGTACAGGCTCAGTTTCAGTAACTGATGCTCAAATAACACCTGTTTAGAGGATAAACAATCTAAGGTCACACTGATAGACTGGTGTTGTAATGACAGCCGGAATCAAACAGGTTTCTGCAGTATGTGTGTAGGTATTAGGCTTTTAGCATTTAGCCACTTTTTTGTGCAGTTTTCTTCAGTATATCCAGAATAACTGGTGGCTATTCAATCAGAACAGAAATAAAATAGAATGGAAATATATATATATATATATATATATATATATATATATATATATATATATATATATATATATTTCCATTCTATTTCTGTATATATATATACAGAATATATATATATATATATATATATATATATATATATATATATATATATATATACTTTATTAGGTACATCTTGCTAGTAAAAGGTTGGACCCCCTTTTGCCTTCAGAACTGCCTTAATTCTTCATGGCTCACTTTCAACAAGGTGTTGGAAACGTTCCTCAGAGATTCTGGTTGGTTATTTGAGTTCCTGTTGTCTTTCTATCATCTGGAACCAGTCTGCCCGTTCTCCTCTGACCTCTCACATCAACAAGGCATTTTCGTCCACACAACTGACCGCTCACTGGATATTTCCTCTTTTTCGGACCGTTCTCTGTGAACCCTAGAGATGGTTGTGTGTGAAAATCCCAGTAGATCAGCAGTTTCTGAAATACTCAGACCAGCCAGTCTGGCACCAACAACCACGCCACGTTCAAAGTCCCTTAAATCCCCTTTCTTCCCCGTTCTGATGCTCGGTCTGCACTTCAGCAAGTTGTCTTGACCACCTCTACATGCCTAAATGCACCAAGTTGTGGCCGTGTGATTGGCTGATTAGCTATTTGTGTTAACAAGCCATTGAACAAGTGTACCTAATACCTAATAAAGTGGCTGGTGAGTTTATATATAAATATTTGTATCTTCCATGTCATGATAATACATTAGCTTAGATGCTGGTGGCTACCTGAAACTCTGGGTTGAGCTGCTAGTGGGCAATGAGGAACACACAGGGATGTAGAGAGCCCTTGCTGTGAAAACGGTTCACATCTTTCTACAGAGATGCCTGAGTAGTTAATAAAATGGAGAGGACTACAGCTTTTTTATATTAAAAAATGTTTGTCAAAACATATGAAAGTGTGAGAATAAGCCACCATTAATACATACCCAATACTCAAGAGGGCCTTTTGCCCCTCGTCTGGAGGGACTTACCTCCAAGGTCTAACCACACTGCCCCCACGCACAAGCCTCATATCAATTTTAACAACTTTTCTTGTCAAATTTGTTGCCCATTTTCACCCCAATTTAGTCGTGTCCAGTTCCACCCCCAATCATTAGATACTACCAAGCTGAGAGGGTGAAGCTTAGCATAAGTCATGTGAAGCTCCACCACATCTTTTTCAACCTGCTGCTAACACCGCATCATTGGACAGCTCAACACGCTTGGAGGAGAAGGCTAACTGTTAAGTTAGTTAGCAGATGGCTATGTTGGCTAGCATTTTTCTGAGTGATGAGGGCGAGGGAACACCTTCCCAACCACCCAGAGAACAAGGCAAGTCACACTTTCATGGAATCCCAGCCACAGATGCCTGTGGCATCACAGGGGATCGACCTCACATCCAACACTTTTAGATCAAAAAAATTGGATCAACTGATGCCGAAGAGGAGAGAAAAAGTAAGGACGGTCATTCTTCCCTCAAATGATCCTACCACTAATTGGCATTGTGCCTTCACCCACAGAGCTGCCTCTGAAGTGTTGCTATACTTTCAAAGTACATGCAGTGAATGTACATAAAACAAACCATGACTTTTTTTGGAAGTATTCTTGGACTGGGTTGTCATTTTTTGATAAAGCAATTGCACTTAACTGGTCCCTCGTTCTATCAAAGCGGCAGTAGATGTAAACATGGATGATGCATCAGCTGTTCATGAAGTGAACCCAAATAGATGCACACTGTTAGATTGAGACGCACCATTTATGCTGCTCTCAACAAATGAGAGAATGAAGCATTAATGAGTCCTTAACTAGGTCATGTGCAATTACCTCTCCCAAATCAGCTCCAAATTGCGGCAACAACTCCCATCCAAAGTCTACTTTATAACAACACGAGGATGCGACGAAGGCAGCCGGGACAGCAAATGAATTCCAATTTATGGTAACTGAGTGAAAATAAACCAGCGGCATGCACAAATCATTTCCTCCCGTCAGCGCGCTGTTTATGGCTTCCTTTCACAGCCGAGGCTTAAGATGCAAATTGAAATCCCAGCAGCTCGTGACTGAACGTGAAGTCAGATGAAGATAAGCTGAACAAACGCAGAGGCAGCAGATCTCACCGCAATAATTACGCTGCCATCTCAGACGCTTTCCTTGGAGACTGTGGGAGCGAACGCAGACCCGTCCACTGCCTCACTACACAATCAATAACTGACCCAGTGAGTGAGTGGCAGGCACAGCTCATATGAAGGTACTGCAATTATTGGTAATGGAGAAGCAAGAAGCCTTCATTTCTGCTTGTGGATGGCCACTATATGAGAAACACACACCTTGTGCTTCCACTCACTGGCCACTTTATAAGAAACACACACCTTGTGCTTCCACTCACTGGCCACTTTATTAGAAACACCCACCTTTGTTTCCTTGTGAGAATCAGGTAAAAGTCCCCACAATGTCAAAATGTCATGATTCTTCATCACCTTTCATCATCCAGGAGATATCCGTTCCCCACAAACGCTAAAAACATTCCCTCGAACAACTGCCCTGAAAACAGATGTCCTGAAAACAGACATAATCAAGAAAATGGGTCCTGAATGAAAAAAAACAGGGCGAGACTAATGAACAAAATTCGTGGTTTTACATACGAAGAACTGATTAGCATGCAACCTGACCTACACATCAGCATGCGCTGGCACACCCCCTGCGGCTATCACTGACGGCTGGAAGCAGCGGAGAGGCCCGGCATCGCAATTAGACATTTTATTCCGCTCTTAGCTTGAATATTCTGAAGAACTGAAATGAGCAGCGTATGACACACGTCATGAGAGCTTTTTCACATGTGATTCTTAAGCATTAGGAAAAGTGCCTCATTCATGGCAACAGGGCAGAGTAAAGATCATTAAAATGTCAAAGGCGTCTAAATGGGAGGCTGTGTACAGTATTGACTGTTCTAATGGTCTAATAAGCTGCAGTGAACAATAAGCTTTTGAAACCTAGTTATTACCATCAAATTGTTATTATTTAAACGTACATAACACATATCACACACACACACGCACATATATTACTCTGCGGTGGTGGACAAAGTACACAAACCATGTACGTGAGTTAAAGTAGAGACCCCCAAGGTAAAATTGTACTCCAGTAAAAGCAGAAGTTCCAGCCTTTAGGCCTCCACATGAGTAAAAGTACTAAAAGAGTAATTCTGGCTCTGATCTGGTCCTGTTATCATTTTTATAACCAGACTGGCTTCATGAACTCATTTCAGGTGAAAGTCCTCCAGCGTCTCTCTTGGTAAACCAGTCTTTTAATAGAACGTCATTAATTAGTGACGCTGACGTCTATTAAAATGATCAGAAGCACAAAACACTGAAGGTAAACAGTTTCCATCAGGGAGAACCGAGTGGCTCTGAAATCACTTTTTACACACAAGCAAAGTTTCAGTTTCAGATTTATTTACAACTTAGTTCCAAGTTTAAGTTGAATAAAAACTGGCTTTAAACTCAGGATCACAGATGAGCTCCTTTACTATGTTGATCTGTAGGCGTCTGTTCATAAACATAAACCAGCCCAAACTCATTTACTATAAAATGAAATGGTGTTTGTAGAAATTCAGAAAAAAGCCGCGTCAGTCTCGACTGCATATGTGGACATATTTCTACATTGAGCTCTATTTACACAAAGTTAGGTTAGTTCATCATTTATGTTGAAAAGACTCTCCCAAAGTTTTACGCTGCTGCGCTGACGTTGAACCGCGTGCTGCACTGGGTCGGTATGACCAACAGGTCAAAACCAGCTCTAAACAAAGTGACCGCTGGGCCCTGATTGGTGCTCTGGCTTTGCGCTTCTTTCGTTTTGACACGTTACGTTTTTATACACACAGAAACCAAATGCCAGGAATGCCAGATTTCTCAAAATGCACTGGAAAAAGAAGTCAGATATTAGACTCTGAAATGTACTGGAGTGAAAGGAAAAAGTCGCCCAGAATGGAAAAACGTCAGTACAGATACTGAATGGCTTTAACCCATTTGGTTGAAACAATTTGCTGCTGTACACCATACTGCTGTGGGGTGTGGTAGATGAAATCACGTCTAGACGCCCAGTTCGACAAGTAGCCCTGAAGCATCACAGACATTTCACATGGAATGCGCCTTAGATTTGATGATGACCACAAATCTGTAGGTACGAATAATAAGTGATGTCTATTCACAGTATTAAACCAACATTAGCAGTGCGTCTAATGTTTCTCTTAAACTTTTGTAGATTTGCTCACCAGTGACCGACCGGTGTAGGGTGAAGGTGTACAGAGGGCTGTTGATCCTGATCTGGACATCGTTGGGTGGTCTGATGAGTTGTTGGACACTTGGAACAAGAACAGCATTTCAGAAAAGGTGGACGAAACAGTGGTTACCGGACCAAATAACACTGGATTACGGACAATATTGGAAGTACTGAGAAACATTGATGGGGAGGGCTTAAGGCCAAGTCAGGAACATGAACGTGGGGTAAGCAGTCCTGACCTTTCTAATGAAATCTTAGAGGTTAGAAATTTGGTGGTTAAACAGTCTCAGTAGAGCACAAAATAATAAACAATCATAAACAATCTGATCAGATTGAGAATTAGTAGAGCTAAACCGTTGAGTCAGAACAAATATCACACCATGCACAGAAGACACAAGCTACGGAACATGTTTCTCATTTAAAAGCATGAACAGATCTGATATTAAAAATCCACAGAAGATTAGGGTTAAAATATTCACCAAAAAATGCTGAACCATGCACAAAAGAGTATGACATTTGTTTTATACTTTTTGTACACATATCAGATAAATCATCACAAATGATGTTGTTTTACTATGAGAAGCTTGCATTAAATATTGTGACAAGTTCATTCAGTGTACAAAGCTTGACCTGTTTGTGACACTTAAAAACATGAATCAGCACAAGATGTTCTCAAATGTTTCCATTAAATGGCTTGAGTTTGTTAAGAGTACAAGAGACATCATGCCCTATGGGTATTATGAAAAGGACAGCGTACAAAAAGCCTTAGAATTTAACGGGTAGATGCATCATGGTCATGAATGTTGTTACAACCCAAACCAGACCCATCCTATGTCAAAGATGTTGTACAGCAAATTGTGAAAACAGTTTGATGCCAAGGTAGAGACACTTGTTCATGCATATGGTCTGGAGGTTGAAGTGATGTGGGAATTCCAGTGGGCTGATGCTAAGAGAAATTATTTGAATGTTGTATTTATGTGTACGTACACAGCTCCTGAAAGGTTCAAACCAAGAGCTCTTTGGGGGTAGAACTAATGCTTACAAACCGTACTACAAAGCAAAAGACTGTGAGAAAATCAGATATTTAGATTTCACCAGTTTGTACCCATTCTGCCAGGTTATGAAGAAATACCCCGTAGGGCACCCTCA